>NC_090267.1:198700959-199334459 GCF_040414725.1 Anabrus simplex
ACTGAGTAGAAGGGGGTGGGGGTCGATTCCCACTTCATTAAATAATAATCCGCCTCTGTGATGTAGTGGTTAGTGTGACTAGCTGCCACACCTCTAGGTCCGGGTTCGAATCCCGGCTCTGCCACGTTATTTGAGAAGTAGTACGAGGGCTGGAACGTGTCCACTCAGTCTCGGGAGGTCAACTGAGTAGGGGCGGGGGTCGATTCCCACCTCAGCCATCCTCGAAGTGGTTTTCCGTGGTTTCCCACTTCTCCTACAGGCAAATGCAGGAATGGTACCTAACTTAAGGCCATGGCCGCTTCCTTCCCTCTTCCTTGTCTATCCCTTTACACATTCCCATCCCTCGCCCCCCCCCTTCCCCCCACACAATGCCCCTGTTCAGCATAGCAGGTGTCTCGCGCTCCTTGAGGCGGTAGAGGTGAGATCCCTGGCTGAGTACGAGGTAGAAACCAAACCTGGACGATAAACAGTTTAAGAAAGGAGAAGGAATAATAGTGTTATTGGCTTTATGTCCCACTACCTACTTTTACGGTTTTCGGAGATGCCGAGGTGCCGGAATTTAGTCCCGTATGGATTATTTTACATGTCAATGAATCTACGGAAACGAGGCTCACGCAAGGAAACAGAAAATATTTCTATTCACTCTCCCGGTCATTTTACTAGTAACAGAGCTGTGCTTTGCATTCGCATGGACGAATATTCGCCAGGTACAAAGTAGGCTTTAGAATAATTATGCCGTCGTCGTTAATTGTTGCATATCAATACGGAGGACGTGAGTAGCGTAGCAGCTTAGTTGCTAGCTATCTGCCCGGATTGCTGAGATTCGATCCCGATCGATCTCGGGTTGGAATTTTCACATGGAAAGCCACATGACATCAGGAAGGGCATCGGTCTCAAATCCCCGGCCCAAATCAAGATGAGCCTGGGTGGCTCCAACGGCGCCCGAAATAACTGGGATAAGCTGAAGATGGTTTTGTGCGGCTCCGGTTTTGAATGGTCAATGCACTGAGCTTCAGTTCAGAGGGCCCTGGGTTCAATTCCAGACCGGGCTGGGGATATTAACCATTTCAAAAACGTGTCATTAATTCCGCTTGCCTGGGGGCTGGGTATTGGGGTCCGCCTTAATTCACATATTCTTTTACATACAATATATCACACTAAACAGCATCACAGAAACACGCAGGGTTGGCGTCTGTAAAGACAATCGACCGTAAAAATTGACTAAAATTCCTACAAACTACCGACTCCACGTAACATGGAAAAGGTATAATATGAAGAATTGTTAAATATGAAAACAGTGAACGGAGTGTCTATGTCTTCGACGGTTAGATATCAGTCCCATCCCGAGTACAAGCATCATTAACAGCAAGTGAAAATTATGCTGGATAAAATGAAGACGAGTCGGAATAATTTGGTACACCTTCCCGTTTTACTTCAGTCTTCGGTCTCCTCGCCGGAAGTAGAGATCGCGCTACACAAAGAACCTTCTATAAATAATACTTACTGGAGCATTATCACTCGACCTTACATATGGTTGGAAAGAAGTCGATTAGATTAGCGCTATCACACTTCTGATATAATATGCTGTGATTTCTGCATGTCATTGTGACTTACATTTAACTCGCACTTCGAGGAAAAACGCAACTCTTACCTTTTATCGTTCCAAATAATATTAGAGCTGATTCATTTCGCGCACTCACGTATTAATAACTAATATAACTTTATTCAAGAATCGTTATCTAACATGCAAGTCACGACCATACGGTTCTCAATGGTCAATGTCGCGATCTTCGGTTCACAGTGTCCCGGATTCGATTCCCGACTGAGTATATGATTTTAGCCGTGTCTAGTTGATTCCTCTGACTCGGTGAATGGAAATTTCAGTTTATTTCCACATAGGGTTGAGGTCAGAAGAGATATCCGACCGTATAAAAACAAACGTTTCACACAGTCACGACCACTTCCCGTTGTCAGCTGTGAGCTCGCAGCCGGGAGATGGTGGGTACAAACTCCATTCTTGGCAGCTCTGTAGATAGTTTTCCTTGGTTTCCCATTTTCTCACCAGGCAAATGTTGGGGTTGTGCCTTAAGTAAGGCAATGGCCACTTCCTTGCCCTTTCCTATCCTTTCATCGCCATAAGACCTATCTATGTCGGTGTGACGCAAAGCACCTTAAAATAAAAGGTTATTTATACCTTCTGTAAATCATGACATATAAACACTTCCCTTGTTCATTAATTATCTCTGAAATGTCCTTCCTGAAGCCTGCTTTTGCCTTAAAGTACCTATACATATCCTTCCATTTTCCACTAAAATTCATGCGACTATAAACTTTGTATAGGATGACAACATAAAGGACTAAAGTTCAGTACTTGATGTATCCAAGGATAACCTGTATTTAAATAATTATAATAGTAACAACAATAATAATAATAATAATAATAATAATAATAATAATAATAATAATAATAATAATAATAATAATAATAATAATAATAATAATGGACATATTATTTTCTGCGTGAAACTGAAACAAAGCGAAAAAGTAATACTGTTAACTTAGGGTTTAGAAGATTCAGAAGTAGAAACCACAGGATGAGAGCAGTGGTTATTCAGGTACACTAGTGTCAACCTGTACTCACTGCCGTCTTACGACTGATTTGGCGAGACGAGTTCTAGACACGAAGAGCTACAGGCAGAATTGAGGCAAAACTAGAGCGAAAGTCACCAGCAGCCGTTTGTGACAACTTGGATCATCTGATAATCTTTGGTGCGGTTAGGTAAGAGTCAGAATGTCTTCACGTAATAAGTTTGTTGTGTCTGACACAAAAGGACGAGTCTACTGTCCACTCCGGAAAGCAGTTTCTCGGTTCTAGTGCCATACACCTCGAAGACCCCATTCGGGTCTTACTGTATAGCCAAAGTTTCACTACATTTTCGCGTTTTAATTTCGTGTTGAAAATCGATATGAGGTATCAAATACAAAGGGCGAATTCAACAAATGCATGCTTGGAGGAAAAAATAGAATCATGTTATTTCAATTGGAGCCTCCATGACTCAGGCGGCAACACACCAGCCTCCCTTCGCTGGGTTCCGTGGTTCAAATCACGGTCTCTCCATGTGACATTATACTAGACAAAACGGAGGCGGGACTGGTTTTTCTCCGGGTACTCCGGTTTTCCCTGTGGCATTTCATTCCAGAAACACTCCGCAATGTCATTTAAAATCTCCTGTCAGTCATTAATCATAGCCACAGGGGAGTGCGACAGACTTCGGCAGCGAGCACAAATCCTATCCTCGCCGCTAGATGGGGCTTTGTTCAGTCCATTCCTGACCCGGTCGAACGACTGGAAACAGGCTGAGGATTTTCATGTTTCATTATTTCAGTCGTGCGAATTCAGCAAAAACGGACTTAGAAATATTTCGTACTCTCTCAAATTAAAATATTTATTCAGAAAACGTACAGCGGAATCAATTTCTATTAGCTACATTCTACAGATTTTAAAAAATATTTTCAAGGGTTGAATGTCTATAGTGAACAAATTAGTAAGCTACAACACAGGTTTTCTCAAATCAGATATTATTCTACACTGACTGACAGAGCAAATGCAACACCAAGAAGGAGTGGTCAGAATTTTATGCCAATTGCAGGGTAGACTGACGTCACTGAGGTATGCTCATGATGTGAAATGCGCCGCTGTGCTGCGCACGTAGCAAACGATAAATGGGACACGGCGTTAGCGAATGGCCCACTTCGTACCGTGATTTCTCAGACGACAGTCATTGTAGAACGTGTTGTCGTGTGCCACAGGACACGTGTATAGCTAAGAATGCCAGGCCGCCGTCAACGGAGGCATTTCCAGAAGACAGACGACTTTACGAGGGGTATGGTGATCGGGCTGAGAAGGGCAGGTTGGTCGCTTCGTCAAATCGATACCCATAGGGATGTGTCCACGGTGCAGCAACTGTGGCGAAGATGGTTGGCGCAGGGACATGTGGCACGTGCGAGGGGTCCAGGCGCAGCCCGAGTGACGTCAGCACGCGAGGATCGGCGCATCCGCCGCCAAGCGGTGGCAGCCCCGCACGCCACGTCAACCGCCATTCTTCAGCATGTGCAAGACACCCTGGCTGTTCCAATATCGACCAGAACAATTTCCCGTCGATTGGTTGAAGGAGGCCTGCACTCCCGGCGTCCGCTCAGAAGACTACCATTGACTCCACAGCATAGACGTGCACGCCTGGCATGGTGCCGGGCTAGAGCGACTTGGATGAGGGAATGGCGGAACGTCGTGTTCTCCGATGAGTCACGCTTCTGTTCTGTCAGTGATAGTCACCGCAGACGAGTGTGGCGTCGGCGTGGAGAAAGGTCAAATCCGGCAGTAACTGTGGAGCGCCCTACCGCTAGACAACGCGGCATCATGGTTTGGGGCGCTATTGCGTTTGATTCCACGTCACCTCTAGTGCGTATTCAAGGCACGTTAAATGCCCACCGCTACGTGCAGCATGTGCTGCGGCCGGTGGCACTCCCGTACCTTCAGGGGCTGCCCAATGCTCTGTTTCAGCAGGATAATGCCCGCCCACACACTGCTCGCATCTCCCAACAGGCTCTACGAGGTGTACAGATGCTTCCGTGGCCAGCGTACTCTCCGGATCTCTCACCAATCGAACACGTGTGGGATCTCATTGGACGCCGTTTGCAAACTCTGCCCCAGCCTCGTACGGACGACCAACTGTGGCAAATGGTTGACAGAGAATGGAGAACCATCCCTCAGGACACCATCCGCACTCTTATTGACTCTGTACCTCGACGTGTTTCTGCGTGCATCGCCGCTCGCGGTGGTCCTACATCCTACTGAGTCGATGCCGTGCGCATTGTGTAACCTGCATATCGGTTTGAAATAAACATCAATTATTCGTCCGTGCCGTCTCTGTTTTTTCCCCAACTTTCATCCCTTTCGAACCACTCCTTCTTGGTGTTGCTTTTGCTCTGTCAGTCAGTGTATTATAAAAATCGTAGTATGTTACTTGTTTGTAGTCATTCATGCGTCGGACTCATGGGCTGAATGGTCAGCGTAGTGGCCTCAGCTTCAAAGGGCCCCGGATTCGATTCCCGGGCAGGTCGGGGATTTTAATTTTGTCTGGTTAATTCCTCTTCCTCTAACGCGGGGGTTGGCGTTCTTGTTCGTCTTAACCGGCACAGAAACATGCAAGATTGAATACATCCCTCCACAGACGGTTGGCGCTAGGAACAGCATCCGGCCGTGAAACTGGGCTAAAGTCGTATTAAGTGCCGTCCATGGGTACTTGGAAAAAGCCCAGGAAAAGGAATATTCACAGTAAATCGTGTCGTCGTTCTCTTGTTCAGTTTGGGCGCCGATGATGCCAAATTTTTTTTTTTTTGCTAGGGGCTTTACGTCGCACCGACACAGATAGGTCTTATGGCGACGATGGGATAGGAATGGCCTAGGAGTTGGAAGGAAGCGGCCGTGGCCTTAATTAAGGTACAGCCCCAGCATTTGCCTGGTGTGAAAATGGGAAACCACGGAAAACCATCTTCAGGGCTGCCGACAGTGGGATTCGAACCCCCTATCTCCCGGATGCAAGTTCACAGCCGCGCGCCTCTACGCGCACGGCCAACTCGCCCGGTATGATGCCAAAAGAAACCTTTTGTCCGTCTCCTTGGCTGGACGGTCAGATTAGTGACCTTCTGTTCGGAGGGCCCCGGATTCGATTCCCGGCCTGGTCGGGAATTTTAACTTCATCTGGTTAATTTTTCTGGCTCGCGGGCTGGGCCTTTATGTTCGTCTTTAATGTATTAGTTAAATACAGCAAGTCAATCCATAATTAATAAGAAAAATACAACATTGTAGCTGGCTGCATGATTGATAAGTACGAAAGTATTTTTTTTTACATTTTTTAACGAAACCTTGCCTCTGTGGTGTAGTGGTTAGCGTGATTAGCTGCCACTCCCGGAGGCCCGGGTTCGATTCCCGGCTCTGCCACGAAATTTGAAAAGTGGTATGAGGGCTGGAACGGGGTCCACTCAGCCTCGGGAGGTCAACTGAGTAGAGGTGGGTTCGATTCCCACCTCAGCCATCCTGGAGGTGGTTTTCCGTGGTTTCCCACTTCTCCTCCAGGCGAATGCCGGGATGGTACCTAACTTAAGGCCACGGCCGCTTCCTTCCCTCTTCCTTGCCTATCCCTTCCAATCTTCCCATCCCTCCACAAGGCCCCTGTTCAGTATAGCAGGTGAGGCCGCCTGGCGAGGTACTGGTCATACTCCCCAGTTGTATCCCCCGACCAAGAGTGTGAAGCTCCAGGACACTGCCCTTGAGGCGGTAGAGGTGGGATCCCTCGCTGAGTCCGAGGGAAAAACCAAACTTGGAGGGTAAACAGATGATGATGATGATGAACAAAACCTTGCCTCACAGTAAAGGGACATCGGTAATAACTCGCATATTGCATGTCCTTTAGTTTTGCTAGGGGGTATGGTGATTGGACGGGCATGCAATTTTTGCTGATTATTTTTCATTTGTAAGGCAGAGTTTTTCAGGCGTGTACACTTGTAATTTTCGGCGTTCCTCTCTTGAACTGCAACTGGTTTTTTTAAACAAATTTCTAATTGTAATCGTTGTGTATGTGGAACCCTTGTTTGTAATCTTGTGTGAAGTGGAAGATTTTTATATCTTAAAATTTCACTTCCTCAACTAAACTATCAGATTCAAAATCATTTAAACTCGAATTTTACGTTGTCTGCCTCTGTGGTGTAGTGGTTAGTGTGATTAGCTGCCACCCCCGGAGGCCCGGGTTCGATTCCCGGCTCTGCCTAGAAATTTTAATAGTGGTACGAGGGCTGGAACGGTGTCCACTCAGCCTCGGAAGGTCAACTGAGTAGAGGTGGGTTCGATTCCCACCTCAGACATCCTGGAAGTGGTTTTCCGTGGTTTCCCACTTCTCCTCCAGGCAAATGCCGGGATGGTACCTAACTTAAGGCCACGGACGCTTCCTTCCCTCTTCCTTGTCTATCCCTTCCAATCTTTCCATTCTCCGCAAGGCCCCTATTTAGCATAGCAGGTGAGGCCGCCAGGCCGAGGTACTGGTCATCTTCCCCAGTTGTATCCCCGACCCAGGGTCTGAAGCTGTAGGACACTGACCTTGAAGCGGTAGAGGTGGGATCCCTCGCTGAGTCCGAGGGAAAATCTGACCCTAGGGGGTAAACCGATAAAGAAGAAGAATTTTTCGTCCATAAATATTGAACGAGTAGGCAGATATCAACTTAAAATACTCTATTATCTCCTTTCTTTCTAGGTTTAGTAGCATAGAATAATTTTTCATGTATATAATTCTTCAGATATTTCGACGGGATCGGAAAATAACTTGTTTTTCTACCTTCTACGGATGAACCTCCATTTTAAGAACACCTACAATGAAACAGTGCTACCTGATCGTAACCCAGTTTTAACACGAAATAACCCCAAGTGTTGTTAAGAAGCTTCTAAAATCATAAAGCTTTTCTTCCTTAATAAAAGTCAGTTTAGTGAAGAGGAATTTTCTCAGTACCGGGAACTGTAGGAAGTTATACTCATCATCGTTACAAGCGTTACACAAGATTGACGAAGTGCTACATCCCAAGCCAAAAGAGAGATTGTCACGTGATCCTCGTCTTTTGGGTCTGACTTTCTTTCCATACGTACAATCTGTCACGGATAGAATTGGCAATATTCTCAGAAAGTGAAATATCAAGACCATATTTAAGCCCAATATCATCATAGGCAATTGTTTGCGATCTGTCAAAGATCCCATTGGTTTAAACTGCGCTGGAATATATATGATTCCTTGCTCCTGTGGATCGGTTTATGTTGGCCACACGTGTAGGAAGGTAGCAACAAGGCTTAAAGAACATCGCAGGCATTTACGTCTTTGCCGGCCAGAGAAGTCTGCTGTGGCAGAACATGTCATACATAATGACCATCAAATAATTTTTGATGCAATTTCTATAATTTATAAAGAGAAATATTTTATTCCTAGAATCATTCGTGAGGCGATAAAAATTGCCAAACGCGCGAATAATTTTAACAAAGGTGACCGCTATATACTGAGTAGATCATGGCTACCCTCCATAGTTAGCTCGTCAACATCTTTCTCCGCGACTTTGGAGGCCCTGGAATGAACTATATTTCTAACAAGGTCTCTCCATCTCGAGTCTGGTTACTATGGAGTGACAGTTGCCATTATGCTTTGTTACTGCTCTGAAGACGATCGTGGTCGCAGGATCGAAACGCGTCAGCTGATAATTGTACACGACCTAATATCCCCAAATAATTATCATAATGTCATTTAGTGGTCGTGAAAGTCTACGTATTAAGGTCAGTTTAGTGTTTTTGTAAAGAACGATTTTGGAAAATTTGGATCACGCGTTGATTTTATACCGAATTTTACCTGATAGAGAACACAGCGATGTCGGACTGGCCCCCAGAGTGTTGTGTTGCCCCAAACACACCACTATACTCCACCGGGCGAGTTAGCAGTGCGGTTAGGGGCGTGCAGCTGTGAGCTTGCATCCGGGAGATAGTGGGTACGAATCCCACTGTCGGCAGCACTGAAGATGGTTTTCCGTGGTTTCCATTTTCGAACCCATTCTCTCCGGAATACTGGGTACTAGTCGCTCTTAAGCGACTGCAGCTAACGAGCTCGGTCAGCCAAGTTTTCGTTTATATGATGGATTAGCTGTCGCTTCTAGTGAACTCGCTCTAGTACATCCACTTTGGTCCTCTTTTCCCGAACGTCACCAGCACCACCTCTTAAAGACTTATAATCTTTTTACGTCACCTTTGTTCAAGGTCCAGGTTTCGCCACAATATATAGCAAATGGCCACACGTATGTATTTACAAGCATTTTTCTTAAACTGTGAGACATGTTCCGGGCGTAGAGCTAACCACTCTACCCTACCGAGTGCCGAGGTGACGGATGGTGGAAGCCTTACCTGCCACCCCTCCAAGGGCCTTCATGGCCTGTATGGAGATGACTTTGATTTCTTGCTTTGCATTTGAGAGACATGTTGCGATGACACATCAGAGACTGTTTATCACGAAATGCCCGTTTCACCATGGGTATGCGACTACTGATTTCAGTTTCGTAATAAAGATCCTCTGTTATAATCTATCCAAGGTATTGAAACGGTTTACAGGGCCTATGACCTTAGATGTTAGACCCCTTTTAACAACAAGCATTATCATCATCAAGCAAAACGGTTTACTTGTTATGCTACATCTTTATTATGGTAACATG
The DNA here is from genome assembly GCF_040414725.1 of Anabrus simplex. Classification (NCBI taxonomy): domain Eukaryota; kingdom Metazoa; phylum Arthropoda; class Insecta; order Orthoptera; family Tettigoniidae; genus Anabrus; species Anabrus simplex. The sequence continues at coordinate 198,710,248 of NC_090267.1, forward strand.
CAGCATCAATGGGTGTTTACTTATCGTCAATTTTTTTGCCGTTTTGAGATTTTCATACCAAAGTCCACTTGTATTTATTTCTGCACCCCCCCCCCTCCCGAATTGGAGGCTACGGAAAAGGCATAGCGTACATGAAAAGTGTTAGTGACAGGTACAAAGGTAGAGTAAAATATGTTGTTTATAAAGAATAAGCACACCATGTTATACCTACTACTCAGTAAGATTCGTAGCAATCAATATTTTGAAACCCAAAGGAACTACTTATAGGACAAAGATATAGCTAATAAAAACTATTGTTAACGAGTCTTCCAGGGCCGCTAACCAAATGTCCTTAATTAATTGGTTATACAAATTAAATATCTTACAAAATTTGTGAAATATGTGAGTAGTGGTGCCTCTTTCTCCTATCATCAATCCTGATCTCTATGGAGTGGAGGGATATATTTCTCATTTTCAAGGAGTTCTGTCGGGCCACATTCCCGTGATGTTCACGCAAACAGACATAAATCAAACTGAACCCACCTTCGACTTTTGTATACATAATTCGATATAAAAACGAAGTAGAGACAAAACTTTTAAGTGTATGGAAAACATTGTAATTTTATTAATTCAGTTAGTAAGGATAACCAATCAAGAGCTTTGATGCACGATACAATTCGCCGGTTATAAGAACATTTCACAAATCTATTCATCAGACGATAAAATACTTTGCAGTTGAAAAGTAATTGTACCTCTCTCTCTTTGAATGTGTTCCGGTGAGTGTGTGATCGTGCTAAGAACATAAAAAGTTAATGGTAGCAGTCTGACCCTGGTCCATGGAGTATATATTGTAGGTAACTCGAGGTACTGTCACATTCAGTCACTGCAAGACAAAACACAAACACACCAACATGTACAAACTGGTGAGTATTACAGAACAATATGGCACATCTTAAGAAATTTACTGTCCCGATACGACAGTTTATCATAAATCATAATCATAATCACCTTTCTTGAAGGGTTGTGTATCTTAGCTGGTTCGAAGCTTGTATTCTAAGCCGAAGATTGTTAGTTCGAAACCTGGCACAGTCGGTCGACTTTTAAATGCGAAAGATCCATGTCATACATTTAAGTAAGGATTTCATGGCACAATGTCGATAGTATTCTGATATTCTTAATACCTATATAATTTATATCTTGGAGAGGAACAATGTCCGATCTGGAAGATTATAATTTCGTTCTGCTTGTAACTATGAGTATTCCTTTCGTTTAAAAGTCATAGATATTTGTTCTTGAATAGATTAATAACTCATTTTCGAATTTACTGCGCTTTTTCCTACTTAATACATTGGATATAGAAAACGCATGCACCCGAGGTAACTATAGAGGCGCTAGTTCAGGGGGTTAGGCGTTTACATTTTGCTTGGAAGAGCCAAGGTTTTATTCTCCTTTAAAGGCAAGATTTTAGGATCAGTCTGCTATAATCCACGTTGCTCCGGATCTAGTTAACCACTAGTAACTGGGACCTTACCTCCTTCAAGCGTGTTATTTCAGGGTATACGTTGATAGAGACCTGTGAGTAAATCAATATTGATTATGCAATGGCTACTACATCAATGTTCACGGCTCTATGAAAAAACTTGACATGGAGTTTTCTATACGTACAGTATTTCACGTTACATGATAGCGAATTGCTCAGTATATGTTAGAGGAATGATGGTCTAGAGCAGGGATGGCTAACCTTCACCGACTAGCGTGTCAATTCAGGTCTTGTTCATTACTTCTTACTCTCTTGTGTGCCATGGGTTATTTTTCTATAAAATTATCTTGAAAACCCTCGTCTAACGTCATTAAGGTATTAGATTAAATTACATGCAAATCAATTTGACTGAAAGTTTCATGATTTTTTAAGTTGCACCACCAATCACTATTGATCGACAACACCACCTAACGATAGTAAAGAAAATCGACAACACGTCAAAGCAAAAACTAATTCGATAACGTGAATAGCTTTCGAGTGGCTGAATTTCAAAGATCGTGGTAGTAGTATTACTAACAGCGGCACTCTGGCGCACGCCGCGTGGTAGTAATATTACTACCGGCGGGCGCATAGAGATGATCACGACCACTAGATGGGCTAGTCTGTACCTTGAAGATACTGTCTATCGGGTGTTAATCGTGCCTGATGATGTATTAAAATACATGGCCTGAATTCGTCGGGGTTTACGCCTCCTATGCAATTTTGAACTTTGAAAAATTAACGCCGCTGCCCTTAGAAACAGTAGGGATACGGTCAAAAACACCTAGATCTGTCTAGTCTATGTATGTACGTATATTTAATATCTGTAGAGAGGTACGGTCTGTCTTCGTAGATAGGTGTATCATGAGGAATTAGTCTCAATGGACAGGAGTCTGTTTTGGACGGCTCGTAGCACCCTGATGTAAATCATGGAGACATGATTCGCAACCGTTCATAAAGACGGGCCTTCGTCCACCTCTAAATAATGGCACGATGATGATCCACCCCTGCCAAGCGCTGGACGGGGAGATCCCATCAATCTGCAATCAAGACAATGTACTGTAAAACCTCCCTGAATATTCTTGTGTCTTATAATATAATGTATGCTATCCACTTACTCAGTTGTGTTCTGTTGTTCACAGGTAGTCGCTGCCCTCTTGGTCGTCGCCGTGTCGGCTGGCTACATCCCCGCTCACGCTCCTGAGCCAGTTCACCCCGCTCCAGTAGCCTCCTCCAAGACCAACGTGTTCAGCTATGAGGTGAACGTGGCTCCTCAGTATGAAGTAGTCCACGCCCCTGCTCCAGCCCCTGTACATCACGCCCCGGCCCCCGTGCTCGTAGCCGCTCCAGCTCCTGTACATTACGAACCGGCTCCCGTGCTCGTAGCCGCTCCAGCTCCTGTGCATCATGCCCCCGCCCCCGCACCTCATGCCGTAGTCTACGCCGCTCCTGCTCCAGTCCATGGACACGGGCCGGCTCCTGGACCCTACGGACTTCCTTAAAATCGCATCTCCAGCTGACACATTCCTCGTCATTGCAAATGTTGTTAATTTTATTGTTGTGTATTAAGATTGTTATGTATGTGTGTTATTTGTGCTTGAATGTAATAAATATTATCCGCATCTGAAAAGTGTGCTTTAAAATTTATCTTCATATAACCGTACTAACGTGTAAGGCAATGTCATCGTTAGCACTTAGCAGTATATTGGACCATGAAATAATATAGTACATTGTAGTAAGCAGTTTGGCCTACGCTGAAGACTTGGTCTTAATGACAGATTGTGCCGAAAGCCTGCAGTCTAATATCTTGGAACTTGAAAATAGGTGCAATGAGTATGGTATGAAAATTAGCTTTTTGAAGACTAAATTGATGTCAGTAGGTAAGAAACTCAACAGAATTGAATGTCAGATAGGTGACACAAAGCTAGAACAGGTAGATAATTTCAAGTATTTAGGTGTGTGTTCTCCCAGGATGGTAATATAGTAAGTGAGATTGAGTCAAGGTGCAGTAAAGCTAATGCAGTGAGCTCGCAGTTCCGATCAACAGTATTCTGTAAGAAGGAAGTCAGCTCCCAGACGAAACTATATTTACATCGGTCTGTTTTCAGACCAACTTTGCTTTACGAGAGCGAAAGCTGGGTAGACTCAGGATATATTATTCATAAGTTAGAAGTAACAGACATGAAAGCAGAGAGAATATTTTCTGGTACAAACAGGTGGGAACAATGGCAGGAGGGTACTCGGAGTGATGAGATAAAGGCTAATTTCGGAATGAACTCGATGGATGAAGTTGTACACATAAACCGGCTTCGGTGGTGGAGTCATGTGAAATGAATGGAGGAGGATAGGTTATCTAGGAGAATAATGGGTATGGAGGGTATAAGAAGTAGAGGTAGACCAAGACGACGATGGTTATATTCAGTTTCTAACGATTTAAAGATAAGAGGTATAGAACTAAATGAGGCCACAGCACTAGTTGCAATAGTGGATCGTGGCGATGTTGAGTAAATTCACAGAGCCTTGCAGACTGAACGCTGAAAGGCATAACAGTCTATAATGATAATGTATGTATGTATGTATTGAACTCTTTGGTCCATATTGAGGGATACCTACCTTTCTTACCTATCAGCAAAGTTCATGAGATCTGTCTCTTGGGTCGTATCGGGTTCTTCGTCACTTCCTGAGGTAAAGGTAGGGTTCAGTAATTCTAATCTATCTACTGGAATGAAAGGTCTATTTAAGAGATTCCTATTTATTCAGGAAAATTCTGAAGCAATCTGATATGTCAACGGGGTCATAGAAGTCAATTGTGTCTACTGGACACCACAATCATTTTTACATAAAGGTCAGAACACTGGTGTGAGGCTTTAACGTAACTGCCTGATGGGCATTCTTACTAGAAACCATTGTCTCAATTATTAATTATTTAAGAAAGGAAAGTCTGGAAATCCTTAAATTCGGCTTCCATGTGAGACCACATGTACCATCATAGTGATTCGTTATGGTCCAGCCCTCGTAACACGAGCTCTGGACTCTGGGTATAATTAAGGCAGTCCAATTGGTGTGTGCCACACAGTGGTTCTACGGCATGGACCCTTAATTGAATCGATGTGACCTGCATCTATGTCATGGACCGACATCTAATCTTCTAAGTTACTTTAAAGTCATTGTGGATGAAGACCGCAAGGAAATGAGGCTACAATGGCATATGGCCCTAATCTAAGTCACTGAGGTTGATGACCCCCTGACCATCCAAGTTTCTAGGCTGAAGGCTAAACACAATTAAGTTACATCGGTTGATGACCAAAGTTTCCACTTTACTATCCCCAGCACATTCACTGCTCAGTCAATCAAAGTTCAATAATTACAACAATAGCAATGCTCACAAACTGTGTGGCAGTAGAATAGAATAGAATAGAATAGAATACTCCCATCCTCCAATTCCGGATCGCCTAGAGCTGGGGAGAGAGCATTCGTTTATTGCAATTCCTTGAATTATGATACATGACTTACAATACCCTCTTACAATTGTTGGCTGTTACTATACTGAATATGAATTATTTTGTCCTAGACATTAACAATATTATATAGTCTAGGACAACATGTATCTTCCCTACCTTATCTTACTAACTGAACGAATTATTATTTATTACGTTATAACATTAAAAGAAAAGTTAGAATCAAAATGACAAATTTACATTGAATATATACTACATCTAACCTAAATCTGTCTGGTCACGACATCCCCCCTGGTGAGGAACTCCTACCACCCTTCCCAGGGATGTCACGACCAGACCCGTCTCATGAGGCTCCGAAATCGAAACCTCGTAGACCCCTTAAGTTGTCGATATTGTTTCCTCACCACTCCTTCGTGTGACAGCCCACATGTGTGCGGATGACCTAGCTCAACATGTAGGCTGCCTCGCCTGCATTCCACTGCCGAGACGGAATCCATACTCGGCTCATATTTCGCTGACTGATTGTCAACTTGTTTTCTCTGGTTTAATACTGTTCACACCTTACTCTAATCTACACGTGCAGAAGTACTGAGTCAACACTATGCTTGAGATAGGTGGGCCTATCTCCTCCTCTCCCAACTCTACTATACTACAGCAGCCAAAACCAACTAACAATCCCAGAGCAAACTAAAAACAGGCTAACAAACAACCTCATTGTAAGGAAGTGTGTGGCAGTAAAATCCATTTCCTTCGGATATGTCCCCTTAATCGTTACTTTACATTTAAATATTCCCCAGAAAACAAACTAAAAATTTCCAGAATGCATCTCCACGTTATTCGCTTGATTAAAGTTATTTCAAAATGCGGTTTCACTGAATTTAATAATTAAATAAATTTAAATGGTCTAACAAAATGTTAAAGAACAGTAAATTTTATCTCCGCGGACTCTGGTTTCTTCACAAATTCCTACGCAGCTGTGATGTGAATTCAATCTTGTGATATTTATCTGGCTGGAAAAGAATTGTTACATAATTCATGTCCAGTTATATATCTTCTCTCATGATTTCACACTTTAAAATCTAATCTAGTTCTAACCGTTATTAACACTTGGGTATCCTAATAATTTACGTACAAACCAAATAACTCGCCATATAATTACGATGTCATCTCTCGTCATACCATTTATGAATTTTGCACACACCTCACAGACAAACCAATCGTCACAACCATCGCTCTATATTTTGGACAACCCTGAATTTAGTTACTCTGTTCCTTAGACTCAAAGTTCGTGGTTTCAAATGTTCATTACGTCCCCAATTACAGTATTTCACAATACTCAGATCATTACCGGCTATGAATTTCAACTAAATCCAGCATTTTAACGTTTTCCCCGGCCGAGAATACAGTACAATCTCAATTCCACGCCTGTCCCGTTATCACAGCTGAGGCCTCTCGTCCCCAAGTTCGCTTGGCAGTAACATGAAACACCTGGTTTGTTCCAGTTGACTGGCTTCTCAAAATCACCTTTTAAACTCTGCCGACACAATTAAACAAATACGATATTCTAACCAACAAAATGCACAGATTATGCTTCAAGATGCCCACACTAATTATACGCGTCGCCAATTAATACCGCTATGGATTTCTATGAATTTCTTTCCATTCCCAACATTATAAAATATACCTCGGGCTATCGTGTCCCGGCTTCAATGACAGGACTCTAACCTGATTCGCACATCTCATCTCAACTCATATAAAACATTCCTCGGGCTTCCATGTCCCGGCTTCAATGACAGGACCAACCTGATTCACAAATCTCATATCAACAAAACTAACCTCTGTTTCCCAGCTCCACAATTATCATCGACAAAGAACTGGAATAAAATCCTTACTAGAAATCTCCACGCCTAATATCGCACAATGCATTAATCATGAATAACTTCGCATAAAGGATATCGTATTTAATAACTTGATTTTTACGAGAAAATGACTGAAACATTCTACTAGATCTTTTATTGTCAGTCAGACACACTTTAAATTGGGCCTAGAAAAACGTTTCTCTCCGTGACCAAATTCATCACCCTAGGTTCTCACCCGACAGCGCGCTTCCACTCGATTGAAAATGAGTGACCATGGATTTCTATATTATTAACTCAAATTGCAGTCAGGAAAAATTTTACGTCGAATGAACATCTTAATTTAACATCACAAAATATAGGCAGTACACTCTCACGGATGACGATCTACATTGGACGTGATATCACTTCGAAACCCTATTCAATAACTTTTACAACATTATACGGCACTCGCAAGACTTCAAAAATTTACCCAAGCGAAAAATAAAACAAATGACTCTTTTAGTCGTATTCTCACATTTACAAAACTTAGTAGGGGTGACCACTGCGTCGTATATCCCCATTCAAATACACTTTTAGAGATCATGGGACAAGATATAAGAGGTAGTAAGATGGAAAGTCACCTACCTCATGTAGTCACACCATTGTTCGTCATAGGGCTCACCTGCGACCCTGGCATTTTATTTAGCCATTTTTACATTCATGGCTGTACAGATCATTATGTTTCTTCAGGTTTCCTGGAATAAAGCATAAAAAAAAGAAAATACCCTTCACTTGTTTGCTGAGCGCACACGATGGACTATAATTATTTTCGCACACGAATTACTTAATCACATTAGAATTTATTCAGTACTTTGACCGTCCTATCTGGTACATTTATTTCACTCAAGAAAACTATCTCCTCATGGAGTCAAGACCTAGCCATAATGGCTAAAATCTGCAGTTGAACTCAGTCTACTTTCGTTGTTTGATTTCGCAGAGCAGCTCAACAATTTTTCGTCCGCTTTGTATCACAAATGCCGGAGAAGGAGACTTCGTCATGGCGTCCCTTCATATTTATAGCAGTTACCCCCTCTCTTCGGATATCTCCCTTCGCCGCCAAGAAAATTTCTATAGATTTTCTGACTTAACTAAACTGTAATTTCAAGAGTTTTGAAAGTGACTACATGCTTGCTACATTTCCGGCGGTAGTGTTCATGGACATTTAAAATGTATACGGGTTCGATTTGTGAGACGATTGACCTCCTTTGATAGGCACTATATTTTTTTGACTTGGCTTGGATCACGCCATGTACACGCGCTTTGAAATAGTTCACAAAAATGACTTGAGATTCTTCCGCCGTCGACACGTGTGGCTGACGTCACGTACCCCAGAGCGTGGGACCGAAGGTAATCACCCCCTCGTCACGTGTCAGATCCATGCTATCAAGAATCCAACTTTTAATTTAATTGTTAATTTATTCATAATGTTCTTAGGGCACAAAGGTCATGGGTTCAGTATGTATGTATGAAGTTCAGTTTTCTTATATTTATTGACACTGCTGATGAGATGATAATGCTTGTTGTTTAAAGTGGCATAACGTCTAGGTCACCGGCCTCATTTATCGACACGAACATGCTTGGAAGACAGTCATAAAACTATCGTTTTTAGGGAGAAAACATCGGAGTTTTCAGCCTTCCTTGACATCCTCCGTGGGGCGCAACAATCGATAGGCACTGTTTCTAGCATCATGGTTAATACTTTAATAATGTCAGAGAGAGTAAAAGAAAAAACAAAATACAATCAACATATTCAAATCTCAAAAAAGTTTTCATAACTCACTATATTCTCAATTTCACCGTCCCGTTGATCTATAAGATCAAACTAATTGCCCACAAGTAAGGGTGTTTAAACATGCCTTTACTAGTTTTTATATCTACCACTCCGATCGGTCCATCTTTTCCCGGATGAGTTTTGGTCACAACAGCCATCTAACATTGACGTAGGGAGGTTGTATCATCCTTCAGCAACACGATTTCGCCCACTTGAAGATTGGTCTGGACAGATTTCCACTGAAAGCGTTGTTGAAGTCTATGGAGATAATCAGTGGACCAACGCTTCCATATCTGGTTCAAGAAGTGTTACTATTTTTCCCACCTGCACAGACAGCTTAGGTGAACATCATTCAGATCACACTGAGGGAAAACTAACAAAGGAGGACCAATTAAAAATGACCAGGAATGGGAGTTTGAGAGTCATTAGAATCATTTTATAATAAATAGTTAAAGGTCTTCAGTTCAAATAAGTTTCAGTCTGACGAAGTAAAGTTGATAATTCTTCATATGTGAGCATAGTAGTACCTACTGACCGTCGTGCACTATCCTCTTTAACTATCGGTACATCAAGTGATCCAGGTCCTAGTTATCTAACGGATTCTGAAGAGTGCATTGTTGCAATATTTTCTTATACACTCGTGTTATTATGAATTAACCAGAAATTTGAATTAACACGATGCGCGACGGACTGCAAGCAATAGTCGTTGTGAATTGCGCTAAAAATGTCTCGATAGTCCAGGCAATAGAGACCATACAGGGATCTCACCTAGAAAAAATCATGGTAGTTCTGTAAATTGGCTTACATTATCTATTTTGGGTCGGTGAGTTGGAATGTTGGTTATTTCTGGTCTTCGGGAAGTAAGTTTGTATTAAAAACTTGCCTCGATTTGCAGTCATAAAAATTCTAGAACCCTACCCAGTCGTCTTTTAAACATTACCAAAGAATCAACTGTGTACATTTAAAGAGCGATGCACTGCAATGGACAAATCAAATTGTATTAAATGTAAAATTTAACAGAATGCTGATTGAGTAAAACGTTTCGAACAATGCAATAGATCTTCATTGTGTTGATTGAGTAGTCAGTCAATTGTCCATCACTACTTTCTTCAGCTTTAACGGGTATCTCTGAGATCTCAAGAGACACTCGGACTCATTTTGCGTTTTGGTCGGAAGATTTCCATCGTCACATATTTTTTGAAATAAAAATTCCCACCCGTATCCCACTGAGATTTGAACCTCTTCTAAAACTTAATTATTTTATTTTAGTCCCTCCCTGTGTTGTGCATCATTAAAGGGCAGGCCAGAGAACAATGTCGGTTCCTTTTTTCTTTGCAGTTTGTATTTTCTTGGATACTAAATACTTCTTCTGTCCAGTTCTTATCAACATTTCCGGAAACTTAATGAATTCTGATGGACAAAATTAGGCAAACACCATAATTTCAAAATAAATGAAATTGATATATTTCCATAAGTTCTGACTTTAAGACCCAGAGCACTCTTTGTTTCTGCATTACATGGATGGACACTGTATATTTTGACTGAGTTTCATCTTAATCAGGAGCCATCAACTTAGTGTACTCTGGCGTAGACTTGTCACTCGCTTCTCCGGGACTATCCTTCAAACGGCAAGTGTACGGCAGGGGAAGGAGGAATTAATTACTTGATAACAGCGTCTTTCCGCCAGGCAGTCAACGATTGAATCGGTACCGTAATTTTATCAGATAAAACTACAGCAAATATGTTTTACTTCAAAGAATAGAATATTACATTGATCTTCATTTTGAAAAATCAAAACATTATATTCGTATTAGAATGGTTTAGGACGAGGTAGCCTTTTTTGTTTTATAGTTATTGTGAGAGTGGAAACACTGAAATGCTCTGTGTCGTAATACTCTATCTTTAAAAACCGAACTCGAAAGTATGCTTGGGCCGTGTTATTCTTCTGTTCAGCACTCTGCCTGAATGATCAGCGTAGTGGCCTTCTGTAAGAAGGAACTGAGTTCGATTCCCAGCGATTTCGGGGATTTTAATCCTAAATGGTTCATTCCGTTGGCTCGGAGAATGGGTCTTTTTGCTATTCCCAACATCCCTGTAATTCACAGACCATACACAACACTGCTCTCCACTACGGTATATGCCACCCATCCTGACCAAAGGGCTGCACCAGGTCATTAGGCATATCTCATAGTTATCGATGTCCCAGTAACACAAACCTGCCACGATGCACGACACTGAATGAGATCTCTCTGCCCGCATATAAAAACATCCCTGCTCAGTCGTCGTCGCGGTGCCCAAAATAAAATATCATACCAGTTGACGATGACTGGTCTAAATTGAATTAAAAAATTCTGCAGGGGACATTTTGTCAGCGGCTTTACTTCACACTAGCATACAAGTTTAGACGACACTGGTTCAGAAAATTGCCAGAAATGGGAAAGTATTTTATTTATTTTATTTATTTTCATTTCAATATAGGCACCTGAGCCAAGGCTCTACTTGGTGCAATACAAATAAATGACAATGGCAGCTATATTCACAATCTGATTACAAAAAAAAAATACAGTAAGTATATAATTTAACATGGTGTAAGAGATGAGATAGGACAAAGCTTCCTAGCTGTGATGTTGAATAAATGCAAATGAAAACCTACAACCTGTTCTCCAGTCAATAGCCGGGTCAGGGATGGAATGAAAAATGAAGCCCCATCTTGCGGCGAGGATAGGAATTGTGCCGGCTGCCGAGGCCTGTCGTAATCCTCTGGATCAATGATTAATGAATGATAGATGTAACGAGATGTTAATGGAGAGTGTTGCGGGAATGAATTATGACAGGGAAAACCGGCGTACGCGGAGAAAAACCTGTCCCGCCTCCGCTTTGTCCAGCATAAATCTCACATGGAGTGACCGGAATTTGAACCACGGAACCCAGCGGTGAGAGTCCAACCCGATGCCGCCTGAGCCACGGTGGTTGTTAGCTGTGGTGTTAATTAATGTAAATACCGAGCGAGTTGGCCGTGCGCTTAGGGACGCTCAATTGTGAGCTTGCATCCGGGAGATAGTGGGTTCGAACACCTCTGTCGGCAGCCCTGAAGATAGTTTTCCGTTGTTTCCTATTTTTACACCATGAAAATGCTGGGTCTGTATCTTAATTAAGGCCACGGCCGCTTCCTTCCCATTCCTAGGCTTTTCCTGTCCCATCGTCACCATAAGACCTATCTGTGTCGGTGCGACGTAAAACAAATGGCAAAAAAAATGTACAATCTCCTGGTATTTGTCTGGTGTGAAGAGTACAAAAACATTGAAAATATTTTCCAAGGTTTCTGACAGAAGGATTCCATCCCACTAAATACCGAAGGCAACCTCACACATACAAAACCATACCGCGCAGGTAACTCACCCAATAAGTGGCTTTCTTAGCAAGTACCTAAAAAAATGTAAGATAGGCTATTCGCAATGAATTATGAAGTGATTCGTGACATTAAAAATCAACGACGGACACTACAGCCCGTTTATTATAAGGCCAGAAAATCTCGTCCACCGAAAATATATTGGGAATGCAGGAAAGTTCGCACAAAGGAATGTAGAGCTCGTTCTATTATTACTGGAGGGAATGAAGACGTTTTGGTATTGCAGGTCACGGTCCAGTCACCGGTTAAGTGACACCATCTATATATATATATAAAATCAGAGTTTTGTCTGTACATTGCTCAAAATTCGAAAATAATGGTATTTCTGTATCAGTCATGTCCATAGTAACAAGGAAATGCATTTTTTAAATTTTCGGTAATGTCTGTCTGTCTGTCTGTCTGTCTGTCTGTCTGTCTGTCTGTCTGTCTGTCTGTCTGTCTGTCTGTCTGTCTGTCTGTCTGTCTCTCTGTCTGTCTGTACACGCATCACGAGAAAACGGCTGAAGAGAATTTAATGAAAATCGGTATGTAAAGTCCGGGAAAAAGTCGCTACAATCTAGGCCATAAATAATCTTTTTCACGCTGAGAGAAATGGCAGTTTAGGGGAAGGCCTAAAACTTAATTCTCAAATACACTGACTGACAGAGCAAATGCAACACCAAGAAGGAGTGGTCAGAACTTTATGCCAATTGCTGGGTAGACTGACGTCACTGAGGTATGCTCATGATGTGAAATGCGCCGCTGTGCTGCGCACGTAGCGAACGATAAATGGGACACGGCGTTGGCGAATGGCCCACTTCGTACCGTGATTTCTCAGCCGACAGTCATTGTAGAACGTGTTGTCGTGTGCCACAGGACACGTGTATAGCTAAGAATGCCAGGCCGCCGTCAACGGAGGCATTTCCAGCAGACAGACGACTTTACGAGGGGTATGGTGATCGGGCTGAGAAGGGCAGGTTGGTCGCTTCGTCAAATCGCAGCCGATACCCATAGGGATGTGTCCACGGTGTAGCGCCTGTGGCGAAGATGGTTGGTGCAGGGACATGTGGCACGTGCGAGGGGTCCAGGCGCAGCCCGAGTGACGTCAGCACGCGAGGATCGGCGCATCCGCCGCCAAGCGGTGGCAGCCCCGCACGCCACGTCAACCGCCATTCTTCAGCATGTGCAAGACACCCTGGCTGTTCCAATATCGACCAGAACAATTTCCCGTCGATTGGTTGAAGGAGGCCTGCACTCCCGGCGTCCGCTCAGAAGACTACCATTGACTCCACAGCATAGACGTGCACGCCTGGCATGGTGCCGGGCTAGAGCGACTTGGATGAGGGAATGGCGGAACGTCGTGTTCTCCGATGAGTCACGCTTCTGTTCTGTCAGTGCTAGTCACCGCAGACGAGTGTGGCGTCGGCGTGGAGAAAGGTCAAATCCGGCAGTAACTGTGGAGCGCCCTACCGCTAGACAACGCGGCATCATGGTTTGGGGCGCTATTGCGTATGATTCCACGTCACCTCTAGTGCGTATTCAAGGCACGTTAAATGCCCACCGCTACGTGCAGCATGTGCTGCGGCCGGTGGCACTCCTGTACCTTCAGGGGCTGCCCAATGCTCTGTTTCAGCAGGATAATGCCCGCCCACACACTGCTCGCACCTCCCAACAGGCTCTGCGAGGTGTACAGATGCTTCCGTGGCCAGCGTACTCTCCGGATCTCTCACCAATCGAACACGTGTGGGATCTCATTGGACGCCGTTTGCAAACTCTGCCCCAGCCTCGTACGGACGACCAACTGTGGCAAATGGTTGACAGAGAATGGAGAACCATCCCTCAGGACACCATCCACACTCTTATTGACTCTGTACCTCGACGTGTTTCTGCGTGCATCGCCGCTCGCGGTGGTCCTACATCCTACTGAGTCGATGCCGTGCGCATTGTGTAACCTGCATATCGGTTTGAAATAAACATCAATTATTCGTCCGTTCCGTCTCTGTTTTTTCCCCAACTTTCATCTCTTTCGAACCACTCCTTCTTGGTGTTGCATTTGCTCTGTCAGTCAGTGTATTTATATTATTAGTGGTCCTATCTTAATGAAAACCGCTATGTAAAGTTCTAAAATAAGTTGCTACAATATAAACTATAAATAATCGTATTTACTCTGAAAGAAATGGTAGTTTAAGGAAAGGCCTAAAATTTAATTCTCAAATATTTGTTATTAGTTGCCCCATCGTAAATAAAATTGGTACGCAAAGTCGGGGAATAAGTCGCTACAATGTAGGCCATAAATAGCTTTATTCACGCTGAGCGAAATGGTAGTTTAGGAGAAGGCCCAAAATTTAATTCTTGAATATTTGTGTTATTAGTGGTCTTATGGACAATTACTATATAAATAAAGTTACATAGTATTGCATTTCCGATCATTTATGTCTTATACATTTTGACCGTATCGGCTATGATAACGGTGATATTCATGAATATTGATTTGTGTTGCTAAGATCATATCAGCGCCGTCACAAGAAAATGGGTAAACAGAATTTAATGAAAATCGGTATGTAAAGTCGGGGATTAAGGAATTACAGTCTACGCTATAATTCATTTTATAAGACGGCCTTATATTACAGAGTCGAAAGAAAACTGAATGTGAAGGCCTACAATACAGAAAGCTCATAACATTGGTCAACAATAACATTACATTGACCATTGTTTGTTGTGATTTGCTTTGTGTCTCTGTTGCCATTCATCTCCGATAGATGGGATTACTGCCGTATACCGAGTCTTTTTAAGTTTGCTCTACGCCGCGCCGACATAGATAGGACTCATGACGACGATGGGATACGAAGGGGCTAGGAGTGGGAAGGAAGCAGCCCCTACGTTAATTACGTTACAGCCGTAGCATTTTCCTGGTGTAAAAAAATTGGAGACCATGGAAAACTATCTTCAGGGCTGTCGACAGTGGAGTTCGAACCCACTACCTCCCGGATCCAAGCTCACAGCTATGCGCCCCTAACAGCACAGCCAACTCACCCGGTCGTACCGAGTATAACAGCCTGCCTGAAAATTGGCGGGAAGTAGCTGGGGAGTTAGATAAACTTCTGTTACTACTTATACGTAACAAAGTGGTTCATCATAGCATTCGAGCTATTCAATTCCTACTCTGAGGCACTGATTGGAATGAGCAGTGTGCATATTTAACGGAATAATGGCAGAGAACTGTTCACGGCTGTCTGCGGGCTGGTCATTGCAGCACTGGAACTTTGGACTGTTAGATCGGCACCGTAGTACTGTTCGTTAAAAGTGAGAAAATGTGCGGTTTATTAATTTGATCGAGTATTTTATATAGCATTGCTTTTAATCACTACATTCCTTCTGATGACTTCAGGTAGGAAAACCACAAATACAGTCTTTCTGAGAATTCCGTAGCAAAGCCCGGGTACATCAGCTAGTTATGAATAAAACAGATTCCTCATCGTTGAAATACTATTCAAACCGGAAAAAAGAACTTTATAAGTTCCCTCAACTCTAAATATCAAAACAATATCATTTTATGTTATAGATCATGTTACTAATCAATAAGACCATTTATTTTGGTAGCGATGGAAGAGTAATTCAATCGACTAGCTCTGGCTACGCCCCTTCACTTCTGATTTGCAGTGTTACGTTTATGGTCACAGAGAATCGTTCATATATTAACCTTTAAGAAAATCAATTGGCACGTACGGGAAAAGAGACAGTCAAACAAGTATTCTTACGTACAGTATACAATAAATTATTGCAAAGCTTTTAGGATGTGTTAACAAAAACACGTGTTTCCAATCCATTTACCTGAAAGTGCACCTTTGATTTATAGATTCATAAGTATAGACATTTCAAAGCCGATCGAATCATTTTCATTTCCCTGTGTAGACGTATATATACCAGGAAGCCGAGGAGTATATCCTTTTACAACATTGGTCGCTGCAGTTACTACTGGGCCTTCCACATCTGGTAAGTTGTGACTGAATACTCAGATTATGTTCCAAGTAGAATTTCTTGGATTAATATATGAATAACATCCACAATGCATGGTGGTCATTGATTAGGTGTGGATCGTTTCCAAAGCAGCAAGTAACATTATCTTTATAATAATTTTAACACGTGGCAAATACAGTCCCTGGTGGGTCGTGGCTTGTCAAACCGCCTGCTGCCCAACCAGCAGATATTGAAGAGCCTCTTGGTAAGCGTGGTGACATGCTCAGTAGTATAGCTTGAATTTCATCAACATATCCGCTGTCTCTCGTATCCACAGCTTCTCACTTGGTCTCGCGAATCTGGGCGAAACCCATTCCAGCATTCAGTCCAGAAATATATTTCCTGGACTGGTCGGATTCGTACTGTACCTTTCCAAGGCATCAGTACATGAACCAGTTACCATTGTTCATAAATATGACGTTAGAATGGAGCACCATCGGTGAGCCTCGAACTCAGCCCGGTTGTCGAAGCTTCACCCTCCCCTACTAGAATAATTCGCTAGCCGAGCCGGTATCGCATTTTCGGGTCTGTGGACTGTCCGATGGGCGGTAAGTTCTTTAGTAATAGTCTCTATAGTAGGGGGGAAAGTTAATTATGAGAGGAATACCATTTCATTACTAATGAGAAGAGAGACAATATCTTGTATAACAAATTTTACTTATACTAGTGAAACACATTATCTACATGAGTATGCCATACAAACACCTTACATATAGTAACTTGGGTGATCTTGACGTTCAAATGTTCGGTAGTCTTTTTCTACACTTCATTATACGTTTAAATATTCAAACTTAAGAAGGCGTTCCCTCTCGAACTATTACACTACCTCAGACTTAGAGAGGCGTTTTCTCTCAAATTATTTCACTCTACGCTTATATTACATCACACACATATTTAATCATTATGGACACACCCCGCTGTAAATCTGTTTACCTGCCAAGAATTAATATATTCAATTTGCATCAAATTATGATATAAGTTTGCTAGTATCGTATGAACTGAAATAGGCAATTTACACTCCCAATCCTTTGAAAGTCGCGTTACAACCCTTCCTTAAGTTAAACGTTGCCAAATATGCAGTATAATAAACACGCTCATTTCATTAGGATTTTATCGACACATATATCAGGACATTATTTACTCAACGATGTTACCTATGGACAAGCATTTAGCGACTTCAATACCAAAACATTATATACATATCATTATAACACTTCATGCAAGAAAAGGACAAGAATATATACATTTCACATGCACACAATGGATTACAGGTGGCCTTATTCACCTGCCGCTTGTGACAGTAAGCTTTACTGTCTCCTGCAATGAACTCAGGACCTTCTGAGACTGGGTATATCTGACCTGGAATTCCCTACACGCTGTGAATAATTAAAGAAATAAATTGGAGGGGTCCTTCATTTAATGCTCATCTGGAATCACCGCGACGTTGATAATACTTAAATCCATGCACGTAATCGTAGCACCGAGAGGCACGAAATAGCTGCTTGTATCTGTTTACTTTCAGTGTAGAAAACACTTTTCTTCGTCCCTACAGCCAGGCTCGTAAATCTATTCAACTGATGGCCTTCCAAGACCCATTTCTAAAGGGCGGGCGCTGGGCCGCCTTCATACAATGACTTCGCGGTAAACGACCTTGCTTTCTTTTCCTCGAGCCACAATGGTCTCACATTCAATATCGGCTATGTCCGTCCGTAATTAACATATTCACAACACGAGATCCACTTCGTGTACATTACTAAAGAGTTCCAAGGGAACTTCACATTTTCATTTCACACTATATATTATGGCTACAGCCTGTTCACCCATTTCATTTCTCCTCTCGGTACATTGACTACGATGCAGATTTATTGATGATCTCCTGCCACCAGGGCCCAAATTAACTTGCGCATTCGCGAACTAATTAGCGATGTAAGATACCCACTGTCTCGATGCCTTGTTCCAGGTGCCTTAGTTACTAATTAGGAGGGATCTCTACCAGGTGAAGCGCACCAAAAAAATGAATCACTGAAAAATATTGATGACTCGTATATGCTATGGAAAGACGATAACTGGAGTCATTTTTACAGAATATTTAAGCCTTCTCTACTTGACAGCGCTTCACACTTAATTAAGCCAAGGTCCTTATAATTACGTCATGCATTATCGAACCCTTATACAAGGATGGAAGTAAAATATGGTCGTCCCAAAACCATGATGAAAGTATTCTATAAAAGACTCAAATAAAAATGAAATTATAATTATTATCCCTCTGAAATGGCGTGCTTGGAGTCTACGTTACATCTATTTTGCTAGTTGTTTTTTACGTCGCACCGACACAGATAGGTCTTACGGCGACGATGGGACAGGAAAGGTCTAGGAGTGGGAAGGAATCGGCCGTGGCCTTAATTAAGGTACAGCCCCAGCATTTGCCTGGTGTGAAAATGGGAAACCACGGAAAACCATATTCAGGGCTGCCGATAGTGGGATTCGAACCTACTATCTCCCGGATGCAAGCTCACAGCCGCGTGCCTCTACGCGCACGGCCAACTCGCCCGGTACGTTACATCTAAGTGAAAAATCTACATATTTACAATGGGACACGACCTTCAAAGATATAATTACTTGGAAATGTACTCAGCCTTCTGGATACCACGTTCACAGCTTTACAGGAGGGCATTCCATGGGCTTAGGCTGCTTGCATCACGTCATCGGCGATGTGAAGACCCATGATGACTTCCTGGCAGGTCATACACATGACAGCGACGTTCCAGACGTTCTCAGCTACCAGGCGAAATTCCGGCAAACAGCTAGATGACTCGTTCACTCCGGTACACAGGCAAAATTCTGGCATTCAGCTGGACGTCGGCGTTCACTCCGGCGTTCTCGTAGACATGTAAATGAGGGGATATTGTCTCAAGTGAATGCGTTAGTTTGTTACACACCACAATTTGAACATATGGTTGGATTTGCTCAATAGCACGAGCATTCCAACCCAATGTCGGTAATGTCCCAGAAGCCCGACATTAATCCCTTCTCATTTATCTATTCTTCTTTTAGGCAGCGATTATAGGCCCAGAAATTTCACTAGTTTCCCTAGAAACGACAGTGGTTAGGCCACTAATGTATTAGCATTCTCGTATTCATGATACTAGTTCAGGCCTGTTCTAATGCACTTAGCCGTGAGTCGAGCTCTCAACTGCACTACGGATTACTTTAACGTGGCGCTGTCCTCAATTAGGTCTACACTGAGCCGTTCACTGACTTTCTTGGTAATTCATATTGATATCAAGCACGTTCGCTCCACCCACTTCGCTAAGTACGTCCCTATATATGTTAACTGAGCCGTATTAATTTAGACACATAGGAGGCTCGATGTACGACCTTTTCTACACACGGACATCGGTTATTACGGTTTCGTACCGTTCCTATTTATTAATTTGAGGCACACTGTACACGCTAACATCTCACTCAGAGGGTGATTATTTCCACATACTCACAGACTTTGATGAATCACTGTATTACACTGCTCAAATTACAAGATTATTTCTTCACAAACGACTCACACACAAACCACGACGAAATACTACCGTACTGGCGCTACACTGAAAATGCACTTGGTAGTGTCTCCTTCTCAGCTCTTGAATATATAGGCGCGCTACGCTAGAGACCCGAATGCTGAGGGTGGGAGAAAAAATGCAATCCTTTCTCACACGTTGGTCCGTTAATACGCAACGTATAGTGACGAACAGGATATCAAAATGTTGCTCCTGTATTCCCATCTCCACTGAGTGACTGTTTTTGAAATAGCTTCGTAGATTCTCAAGCAATCTCAAAAGCGTCCTTTAGTCTCTGGCGGTGAATGATGACGAGCACAGGGGATTCCTTGTGTTCGCTGTCACGGTTAGGGTCCAACATCTGTTAGTCATTAAGACGCGCCCTTGTTTACAGCGTAGTTACCGCTCTGTCAGTTAAGTAGAGCACTTTCCGGTCTCATAATTATGCGTAAAATTCCCTGATTCAAATGAATGTTTGCGCTTAATTATCCATTGGGTATTTTGCGATTTATAAAAATTAACAGAAATAAAACAGCTGAACGCGATAAGTTGGCAGTGGTGGATGAGCGAGGAAAACAGGGTATAATGTTAGTTTTCACGTTGGATATACTCTCTGGGCTCAGCTAGTGACCTAGATTCTCTGTCACGTGATAACGCGTCTCTTTCATCTCGCTCGTGGTTGGAGTGAGAAAACTTCCAGTACAAGCGCTCTTGCACCGCCTTGCGCTAATTACCAGCAACTAGAGCTCGGTCGCGCGACTCTGGATACTGCAAATCGAGTCCTGGTGCGGGCAGAAAAATTCTAACTTGGGCAGTTTTTATCGCAGAATGACGCGGAAAACGGCATATTTCATCTCCTGGATATCATGACATACCATAGGTGATGTTGTGAACGGTCACAGTACCCACGAACACTGGGTAAGAGGCAAGTACCCAAAACCGAAGGCTGGCAACTTGTGTTAATTTAATTGACAAAATGTTAATCGACTGTCGAAGTTAAGGCCGTATATAACTGCAGATGGCAGGGGTGAAACTTACTGTTACGCAATATTTGCATAACAGCCGCCAGGCGGATGGTGACCTTAAGTGGAAGAGCCCACGATTAGTCCTTTATTAACAAACAAATTACACAGCTAATTACTTAGCATAACTTGATAATTATACAAGGCGTTACAACCCATTGAATTTGTA
Organism: Anabrus simplex; assembly: GCF_040414725.1. Taxonomy (NCBI): domain Eukaryota; kingdom Metazoa; phylum Arthropoda; class Insecta; order Orthoptera; family Tettigoniidae; genus Anabrus; species Anabrus simplex. The sequence continues at coordinate 198,731,020 of NC_090267.1, forward strand.
ATTGTCTGCCGGGATGACTGTTGTTCAGAAAGAAGACTTGCAGATACTAGAGACCCACTTGTTCAACGTGTAGACATCTTCAGCCTATTCTCCTCCGTTTGTTCCACGAGGCAGAGTGAACACTCACTCCACAATTAGAATGACTGTTCGGGAATCGACTGCGGAGACTCCAGGTAAGAGGCGGGTTCACTACCCCAACACCATGAGGCTGTCACGTGTTATTGATACCATACCTAGGAAAAATGTTCGCAGTCTCATTTTTTTCGAAGCAAGGTACACTTCTCGGACAAATTTCTAAGTCTGTTCCGACCGGTGACCCATCTCCAGTTTACTTAAGAACATTTGTTACAATTCGTCCTCTGGAGCCTCTGGAGTAGACGCCAGCCTTATCTATACAACAAGACTTTTATTGCCTGCGGTTCAACTCTGCCCTAGCTGGTTTGTTTGTACAGTCATTCCAAATAGCAGAACTTTCCTTGCCTGCGGTTCAACTCTCCTTATGGTTTGGTTGTAAAGTCATTTCAGATAACAAGTCTATTCTTGCCTGCGGGTCAACTCTCTCCTTATGGTTTGGTTGTACAGTCATTTCAGAAAACAAGGCTATTCTTGCCTGCGGTTCAAACTCTCCCATCGCTGGTTTGGTTGTACAGTCATGTCAGATAACAAGTCTATTCTTGCCTGCGGTTGAACTCTCTCCTTATGGTTTGGTTGTACAGTCATTTCAGATAACAAGTCTATTCTTGCCTGCGGTTCAACTCTCTCCTTATGGTTCGGTTGTACAGTCATTTCAGATAACAAGGCTATTCTCGCCTGCGGTTCAACTCTCCCTTTGCTGGTTTGGTTGCACAGTCATTTCAGATAACAAGGCTTTTCTTGCCTGCGGTTCAACTCTCTCCTTATGGTTTGGTTGTACATTCATTCCAGATAACAAGTCTATTCTTGCCTGCGGTTCAACTCTCTCCTTATGGTTTGGTTGTACAGTCATTTCAGATAACAAGGCTATTCTTGCCTGCGGTTCAACTCTCTCCTTATGGTTTGGTTGTACAGTCATTTCAGATAACAAGGCTATTCTTGCCTGCGGTTCAACTCTCCCCTCGTTGGTTTGGTTGTACAGTCATGTCAGATAACAAGTCTATTCTTGCCTGCGGTTCAACTCTCTCCTTATGGTTTGGTTGTACAGTCATTTCAGATAACAAGTCTATTCTTGCCTGCGGTTCAACTCTCTCCTTATGGTTTGGTTGTACAGTCATTTCAGATAACAAGTCTATTCTTGCCTGCGGTTCAACTCTCTCCTTATGGTTTGGTTGTACAGTCATTTCAGATAACAAGGCTATTCTCGCCTGCGGTTCAACACTCCCTTTGCTGGTTTGGTTGCACAGTCATTCCAGATAACAAGGCTTATCTTGCCTGCGGTTCAACTCTCTCCTTATGGTTTGGTTGTACAGTCATTCCAGATAACAAGTCTATTCTTGCCTGCGGTTCAACTCTCTCCTTATGGTTTGGTTGTACAGTCATTTCAGATAACAAGGCTATTCTTGCCTGCGGATCAACTCTCCCTTTGCTGGTTTGTTTGTACAGTCATTCCAAATATCAAATATTTTCTTGTTTGCGGTTCAACTCTTCCCTCGCTGGTTTGTACAGTCGTTTCAGATAACAAGGCTAATCTTGCCTGCGGTTCAACTCTCTCCTTATGGTTTGGTTGTACAGTCATTTCAGATAACAAGTCTATTCTTGCCTGCGGTTCAACTCTCTCCTTGTGGTTTGGTTGTACAGTCATTTCAGATAACAAGGATATTCTCGCCAGCGGTTCAGCTCTCCCCTCGCTGGTTTGGTTGTACAGTCATTTCAGATAACAAGGCTATTCTTGCCTGCGGATCAACTCTCCCTTTGCTGGTTTGGTTGCACAGTCATTCCAGATAACAAGGCTTTTCTTGCCTGCGGTTCAACTCTCTCCTCATGGTTTGGTTGTACAGTCATTCCAGATAACAAGTCTATTCTTGCCTGCGGTTCAACTCTCTCCTTATGCTTTGGTTGTACAGTCATTTCAGATAACAAGGCTATTCTTGCCTGCGGTTCAACTCTCCCCTCGCTGGTTTGGTTGTACAGTCATTTCAGATAACAAGGCTATTCTTGCCTGCGGATCAACTCTCCCTTTGCTGGTTTGTTTGTACAGTCATTCCAAATATCAAATATTTTCTTGTTTGCGGTTCAACTCTTCCCTCGCTGGTTTGTACAGTCGTTTCAGATAACAAGGCTAATCTTGCCTGCGGTTCAACTCTCTCCTTATGGTTTGGTTGTACAGTCATTTCAGATAACAAGGCTATTCTTGCCTACGGTTCAACTCTCCCCTCGCTGGTTTGGTTGTACAGTCATTTCAGATAACAAGGCTATTTTTGCCAGCGGTTCAACTCTCCCCTAGCTGGTTTGTTTGTACAGTCATTCCAGACAACAAGGCTATTCTTGCCTGCGGTTCAACTCTTCCCTCGCTGGTTTGTTTGTACAGTCATTCCAGACAGCAAGGCTTTTCTTGCGTGCGGTTCAATTCTCCCCTCGCTGCTTTGGTTGTACAGTCATTCCAGATAACAAGGCGTTTTTTGCCTGCGGTTCAACTCTCCCCTCACTGGTTTGGTTGTACAGTCATTCCAGATAACAAGGTTTTTCTTGCCTGCGGTTCAACTCTCCCCTCGCTGGTTTGGTTGTACAGTCTTTCCAGATAACAAGGCTTTTCTTGCCTGCGGTTCAACTCTCCCCTCGCTGGTTTGTTTGTACAGTCATTCCAGATAACAAGGCTGTTCTTGCTTGCGGTTCAACTCTCTTCTCATTGGAATGGTTGCACAGTCATTCCAGACAGCAAGGCTTTTCTTGCTTGCGGTTCAACTCTCCCCTGGATGGCTTGTTTGTACAGTCATTCCAGATAACAAGGCTTTTCTTGCCTGCGGTTCAACTCTCCCCTCGCCGTCTTGTTTGTACAGTCATTCCAGATAAGAAGGCTTTTCTTGCCTGCGGTTCAACTCTCCCCTCGCTGGTTTGGTTGTACAGTCATTCCAGATAACAAGGCGTTTTTTGCCTGCGGTTCAACCCGCCCCTCGCCGGCTTGTTTGTACAGTCATTCCAGATAACAAGGCTTTTCTTGCCTGTGGTTCAACTCTCCCCTGGCTGGTTTGTTTGTACAGTCATTCCAGACAACAAGGCTTTTCTTGCTTGCGGTTCAACTCTCCCCTCGTTGGTTTGTTTGTACAGTCATTCCAGATAAGAAGGCTTTTCTTGCCTGCGGTTCAACTCTCCCCTCGCCGGCTTGTTTGTACAGTCATTCCAGATAACAAGGCTTTTCTTGCCTGTGGTTCAACTCTCTCCTGGCTGGTTTGTTTGTACAGTCTTTCCAGATAACAAGGCTGTTGTTGCTTGCGGTTCAACTCTCTTCTCATTGGAATGGTTGCACAGTCATTCCAGACAGCAAGGCTTTTCTTGCTTGCGGTTCAACTCTCCCCTCGCTGGCTTGTTTGTACAGTCATTCCAGATAACAAGGCTTTTCTTGCCTGCGGTTCAACTCTCCCCTCGCCGTCTTGTTTGTACAGTCATTCCAGATAACAAGGCTTTTCTTGCCTGCGGTTCAACTCTCCCCTCGCTGGTTTGGTTGTACAGTCATTCCAGATAACAAGGCGTTTTTTGCCTGCGATTCAACTCTCCCCTCGCCGGCTTGTTTGTACAGTCATTCCAGATAACAAGGCTTTTCTTGCCTGTGGTTCAACTCTCCCCTGGCTGGTTTGTTTGTACAGTCATTCCAGACAACAAGGCTTTTCTTGCTTGCTGTTCAATTCTCCCCTCGTTGGCTTGTTTGTACAGTCATTCCAGATAAGAAGGCTTTTCTTGCCTGCGGTTCAACTCTCCCCTCGCCGGCTTGTTTGTACAGTCATTCCAGATAACAAGGCTTTTCTTGCCGGTGGTTCAACTCTCCCCTGGCTGATTTGTTTGTACAGTCATTCCAGATAACAAGGCTTTTCTTGCCTGTGGTCCAACTCTCCCCTCGTTGGTTTGTTTGTACAGTCATTCCAGATAACAAGGCTTTTCTTGCCTCAGAGTCCTGCAGTCTGACCCACCGCGCAGCACTTAAAACCCACGGGCTCCGGCAGCCCAGCCCGTGCAGTGCCGTTCTCTTCTGACGCGGCAGCGTACTGACCCACAGCACTGGGCTCATACGACCCACCGCAGTCCACCGCACTGGGCGGGCTCAGTGCAATAACCTTGAGTACTTCTCCACAATAACATGCGCGCCGTGCACAACGAAATGTTCACGTCACATTACTATTCGGATCATTCACTCTACGATTTCCCGTGCGCTAATAACATACTTTAAAGTAGGCTAATCGCATTTCGAAATTAAACGGTAGAGATTTCTCCTGCACTGTAAAAATAATAATAATACTAATAATACTAATAATAATAATAATAATAAGAAGAAGAATAATAATAATAATAATAAGAAGAAGAAGAAGAAGAATAAGAATATGAATAATAATAATAATAATAATAATAACTGTACCGGCTGGTACACCTCTACGCCACACATTTGAATTTTTGCCTTAAAGTACTTCTCTGCAGGAGAAACTCTGAACTTTAAAAACTGGATCAACTCATAAGTTTCTCAGAAGATGTCACTACCGTAAATTTTGTGATTACGAAGTTGTTAATACTGTGTGGATTTTAACTTGTTTTGTTTTCCATTGATCAAGAAGTGTGAACATTCTCTTATAAATGTCTCTACCAAAAAACTTTGTTTATGCGCCCTGGTGCGGAGTGAAGGAACTTTTTTGAAGAATTTTTTTATTCATAAGTTTGTTCTTTACTAAATTTCGTTCTTTCATTTGTGGGTTGGCAATATTAATATTTTCTTTCCGCCCGTTTTGAACTTAGCCAATCCAGAATTTCTGTAATTAATTTTTAACCAATCGTGTCTTTCTTCTTCGATTTTGATGTGTAACTGGAAGCTACCCAATAAATTGTGTGGGTGTGGCTGTTTTATTCATGAAAGGTCTCGAACTTTACTCGAGGGTAAAAAAACTGCTGATTTTCTTGTCTCTCGGCCACTCGAACAACATCTAGCATAGTGTATGGAAGTGTAGCAGGAGCCGGGTAGCGCCTCTTTCATCCGGAAGCAGCTCTTCAACAAGGTAATGGCCACTTAACATCTTTATTTCTTGCTAGCTCAGCAGTTTAATCCGCGGGGAAGGTCAGAAACCTTTGCTATGTAATAAACATGTAATCTCTCATCGTTTTTGTAAAACTTCAAATATCTTTAACTGTAATTCGGGGATAGAGAGTGCTTTACCCTCTCGAGCTCCCCTTCATACTAGTTGAGGTGACTACGTTTTGTAACTGGTTTTCTTCCTTTCTGTAATGTCTTAAATTTTTCTATACGAGTCACCTCCATAGTTTGGGAATAGCTCCTGTTTCGTCGGCTTAGTGCCTCTTAGGTTTTAAAAGGCTTCGTGTAGGAGTGCAAGCAACGCCTCCATTCATCTTGGTATTTTGGGCCATTTACTTAATCTGTTTTTTTTTCCACTGAGGCCCAGTAGGTTGGGTACGAGATACCCCCGTTTCATTTGATCTAAGCTGTGCCTTGATGGCAATTTAGTGTAAAGCCGGGTATTACCTTTAACAGGCTTGGAAAACTGAGAGCTGGTCAGCTCTTTGGTATTGGAAATGTGCCTCGATCATCGTAAGCTCTATATCATAAAAAGACAAATTCAGCCCAACTCCTTTAATCTATACTAATATAATAAGAAGAGAGCAAGAATTGTGTTAGTTTGTGTATATCTGGAGGGTAATCTCAAAAACTACTGGAGCGATTCTAAAAATTATTTTTCTAATGTAAATATACATTATCCCTGAGAGACATGGGCTGTATTTTATTTTCAAAACAATTCGAGGTGGGGGAGACGTGGGAGATATAAAAATAATAGGCTAATATAGGCGAAATATCGAATTTGTCTTGCAAGGACGAGACTAAGCTCATTTTAAGCCCCTTGACCAAAAGAACAAATCTCGGTAAGCCCTACGGGCCAAAAAAACCTAAAACCTACCGTTATGGAGATATTGGCACCACACTACTCCTGCTCTCGGAATTGGATAAGGAAATGAACTGCCGTAACCATGGCAACGCCAGCTCCAGGATTCTACAGCAACAAGATTATGCGTGTACGTTTGGGCATAGCTGCCAACCAAAATTTGTACACATAATTCCTGAGCATATGTACAATATATCTCGAAAACTTAACGTGTTACAGACGTGAAGTGGTATTTATAATCTCTTTTAAAGCTAAAGAGATATGTATTATTTTGTTTTCGGAAAAGACACTTAAGGAGGGGCGGGGGGAAGGACTGAAATGTGAGCTGGCGAGAATTCTACAGTATATCTCAAACACTTAACACGTTACAGGTGTGAAAATTGATATTTTTAATATTTTAAAATTTTAAAAACTAAAAACAGGTATTATTTTCTTTTTCGAAAAACCACTTAACGTGGGTGGGGACTGAAAAGGGGGGTTGAATAAATTTTATTAGGGTACTGATATCTCAAAAACTGAAGTTGTTACAGACATAAAAATTGGTATTTAGAGTCTCCTTTAAGAAGGAAGATATACGTATTCTTTTGGTTTTGGAAAATCCAGTTTAGGGGCGATGATAGGACTGAAATATTAGTTGAATTATTTGTATGAGGATACTTATATCTAAAAACCTAAATATGTTGCAGACGTGAAAATGGGTATTTGAAATCACCTTTAAAAATTAAAAAAGCACTCATTTTGGGGGGGTAAAATTAACTTCGGAGAGGGGGCGTTGAAATAGGTTTTGAATTATTTTCATGAGGATACAAATATCTCAAGAACTGAAGATGTTACAGTCGTGATGATTGGTATTTTGGCAGCTCCTTTATCAATAAACACGTATTTTTTTGGTTTTCAGAAAAACCACTTAAGGGACGGAAAATGATTAAAAAAGCAGGTGAATTTTTTAAATGAGTACCTGTATATCTACAGTGTATGTCAAAAGCTTTACATATTACAGACATTGAACTTGGTACATGGAATGTCCTTTAAAAATAAATAAACATATGACTCTTTTTGTTTTCGGAAAACCCACATAGGTGGCGGTGGAGGAAGGGCTGATAAAGGGGTTGAATTCTTTTTATGCGGATACATATATCTCAAAACCTGAAGATGTTACAGATGTGGAAATATGTATTTGTAATCTCCTTTAAACATATAGAATCCTTTTTTTTTTCTTGAGAGAAGACGTTCTCGCGTGTACAGTTCTATGTCACATGGTCAACTCAGCCCCAAAGGGCAATACCACACACTTGGTTTACAAAGAGTTTCAGGGGTAAATGAAACTCAGTTTTTCAGTGAGGTTTTATACTTCAGGGATTTTCAGGTAATGTCTTAGTACAGTACCGAGGAACGATTACTTTTATTAAATTACGAAATCTACGCGAGAAGCCGCGGGTAACTGCTGCTGTGTACATAAAGTTCACTGCACATCGTACAGCACACAAAATTAACGTCTTTCCCATCACCGTCAACTGCAGGCTTGAATACCATCCAAATACGACTTTTAAGTTAGGATCCGGTTCAGAAGTCTTGTATTGTGCGGTTTTTAGTTCGTTTGTTCCTTCCTTTCTTTTTTTTACTTCACGAGATAGACAGAGAAGTTAAACAGAAAACCACAGCAAATTTGATCGGCTCTACTCGACCATAATGCAACGCACTCCGCTGACACGCAGTACACTGTACACATTGAAGCAGTCAGCCCATAGAACTACCACAGCGCTGTCCTTGGCTCACCGCGTACGAATGACATAGCGCTGGCCCAGACCGGTCCGTGCTAAGGCTCTATAAGATGGGTATGCTTAGCCGCCATTTTGGTTCATACATGTGCAATGGGCCATGTGATCAAACTCTAGTTTCTCCTACGTGCGCTCGCTTCGTCACATCGAACGTATTGCTTTAATCACCACGTGCAGGGACAGAATACTGCTATATCTGAGTGGATATTTATTACATAATGGTGGGTTGTTCTGCACCTAATTGCAGTAATATCTGTACTCGGGACAGGTAGTTTAGATTCCTTTCTGGTCTGCATTATGTCTCCACTGTCTCTGCTACACCTTCTACTTCAACTGTTGACTTAAACCTGCATCCAGTTCCCACTGATATTATAGACTACAGCCCTTAATTCAGTCACATTGATAATTCAATATTCAGTTCTGCCCCCAAAGTCCGGCAACAGGAGTTCAACATTCTAACACCACAATTACAATATTTGTCAAAACTAACTTCATATGACAGAAATAATTTGTTTAACGTTGGTGGCATTACAGCACATGCATTATCGAAAACCAAGATCTGTGGTAGGCCTATAAGTTATGCAGACAGAACTATGAGCTTTCTGACTCAAGCTCCGAAACATTCGTATTTTTTATTTGGCTGGTCTAAAGAAACCCAATTGTGAAGTTATGAAATTAATTTGCAACTATGAGCTCTTTATAGGGACTATAAGCATTATATAATGCAAAGTGGTGCTAATCTTGTACAGGAAATAATTGTGAATGATAAATGTACCAGTACATGTTCTCCAACGTGCTGTAATTGAAAAGAAAAATTGTTAGTTCTTCAAAATTCGATCCTATGCTGTTGTGGACTTTAATAAGAATGTACGTAATGGAATATTATTGTTTTGTAAATATTGTAATAAAAGGTCGTTTATAGGAAGGGGAGTTAGGGATTGGAAAAACTTACCAAGGAAGATGTTCAATAAATTTACAATTTCTTTGCAATCGTTTACAAAAAGGCTAGGAAAACAACAGATAGGGAATCTGTTACCTGAGCGACTGCCCAAAATGCAGATCAGTATTGATTGATTGATTGATTGATTGATTGATTGATTGATTGATTTATTGATTGATTGATTGATTGATTGATTGATTGATTGATTGATTGATTGATTGATTGATTGATTGATTGATTGATTGATTGATTGATTGATTGATTGATTGATTGATTGATTGATTGATTGATTGATTGATTGATTGATTGATTGATTGATTGATTGATTGATTGATTGATTGATTGATTGATTGATTGATTGATTGATTGATTGATTGAATCCCAGTTATTTGGGTGTGCTCGTCTTCGTACATCACATTTCAGCGTTATTTTTGTTCGAAGAATATTTTTCTTATTATTTCGACAACATTGAAAATAGCGCTGAATCAATTTTACGCAAGTGTGAAATACCGATCATATGCTATCAAAATCTCATATCACAATTTATATATCTTCGACACTGACCAATTACCACGTCAGGTTCCACGATTTAAGAATGACAGTAGCCTATATCAATACCACGGTGTACCTCATTTCATTTGACGGTACCGCAGCGCATAGCTTACGAACAGCTTATCCTACTTATCGATAATATAATAATAACAAAAACCGATTTATTAGTAATCTATTTTTCTAATATTTCTCCAGTAAGAGTACATGCCTCGTTTGTTTGTTTATTAAAAGGCAAATTATCAACGACCTTGCTTTTACAATCACCGTACAAGTAAAAATTACACAATAATCAACGAAGTATACTAATATTTATGTTGAATAACCGTTTGAGTAATACTGAGAATGAGTATTTTTACAATATGTTAGTTTAGTATTACTTTCTAGCGTGGGGAACAGTAAAAAAGAGGGATATACAAGGCTGAGGTGGTCAACTGCCTTACCAACGCAATGCAGGAATGAACCATAATGGCGGGCGAGCATACCTAGTCTTTAGAGAGCCCTAGTCCGTGCGATGACGTCATGGGCTTCTTATGTTCGAGCCTTTCAAAGCCCATTGCAGCCTACTGCCGAAGCAGCTCATAGCCTGGGCCTGTCTGCAGGACTCTGTCTTGGCTGTGGTTCAACTCTCCCCTAGCTGGTTTGTTTGTACAGTCATTCCAGACTACAAGGCTTTTCTTGCCTGCGGTTCAACTCTCCCTTCGCTGCTTTGTTTGTACAGTCATTCCAGATAGCATATAGTCGGACGTTTTCCTTCTAGCTCCTCATCCACGACACCCTGTAGGTGAAGATGGCAGAATACATCCACGGTATACCCTGCCTGTCGTAAGAGGCGGCTAGAAAGCAACCAGGGGCTCTCAACTTGGGAACGTGGGTTGATGCCCATGTTTACTTGTGTCACATTCCACACTTTCATCTTCCCTCTCTATCCTTCCTTGTTCAACTCTTCCGATCCCGGCGGTTTTAGGCTTGCGAGGCCTAGAAATTCTTCCATTTTAATGACTCTCACGGCCCTTCTCTTTCCTTTGGGGATACCTTCATTTTTCCCCTGACGAGTGTTAAAAGAAGATCGTTGTTCAGTTGTACTTTCTATTATAACTATAATCACCACCTCCCCATCCTCGTGTATTCTCAGCCACATTTATCATCATGGCCACGTTATTTCTAGAAATGGAATGACTAAATAGAGAACCTTGACGCAAATAATAGCACCATCTCCAGATCAAAAATAATTATCTTCACCGATGTGAATTCTTACTGGTGCTCCATATTCCAGGATTGACCTCACTCACTGCATCGCCTTGATACTTTGCAGTAGTTACATTCATCACAAGGTGCAATTATTATTTGTACGTTTCAGTAATAATACGCTTCCAACATGAATGTTTCATTTTTTGCTATTTTTACGGAAAATTCTAGATATACACGTGCCACATTTAACAAATTTGTCGAATCCTATACTATAAAGAAAATTACTATAACTTTCTTTCCCGCCTAATTTCTTTCTTATTTTACAATTGGCTTTCCGTCGCACCGACACAGATAGGTCTTATGGCGACGATGGGATAGGCAAAGCCTAGTATTCGGAAGGAAGTGGCCGTGGCCGTGGCCTTCATTAAGGTACAGCCCCAGCACTTGCCTGGTGTGAAAATGGGAAACTACGGAAAACCATCTTCAGGCCTAACGACAGTGGGGTTCGAAACCATTATCTCCCGGATGCAAGCTCGCAGCTGCGTGGCCTTAAACGTACGTCCAGCTCGCCCGATGCCTAATTTCTTACGAGACTAAATATTCGTCTAACAATCTTCACCGAGCTCGATAGCTGCAGTCGCTTAAGTGCGGCCAGTATACGGTATTCGGGAGAGAGTGAGTTCGAACCCCACTGTCGGCAACCCTGAAGATGGTTTTCCGTAGTTTCCCATTTCCTTCCCAATCCTAGCCCTTTCTTATCCCATCGTCGCCATAAGACCTATATATGTCGGTGTGACGTAAAATAACTTTAAGAAAGAACATTATCTTCACTTTGTTGTCCGTTAACTTTAGTCATAACTTACTCGGTGATGAAATAGGAAGCTCTTTGCCCGCTTTTGCACTGGATAGTTCTCACTCACGTTTAATAATCTTCTGTATCATTCCTTGCAGGACAATGTTACTTGCTCCAGTACCACACCAAGTATAATGAAGTCACGCAGGTACACACAATAATAATTGTCCTAAGGTTACATTCCAGTACAAGATATATCGGGATAATCAAAGCACTGCCACCACCATACATAACTAAGCTTCTCGGAGGAGTGACAGGTAAAGGTAAACCTCGGCACTAAGTGGAATAGAGTGGATAGCTCTATACTCGCCTGTCTATGCCCGAAGGAATGAAACTGGTATTCATTTATGGTAAGGATGAGTGAAACTCATGGCTATGTTTCTCACCAAAATTGTATAATTCATTTTTAAATGTTTAGACTCCTGGTGTTAAGTCGAATCCACGTCTTTACAGGTAGATAGAGCTGCCTTTATCGCCTCGGCTAGGTCACCCCTATTGTGATCGTTAATTTGCATTCATTGGTGGTCAATCTGCGGTATATCGGTGTAATTCCAGTAAGTGTAAGGAGATAGTTTTCTAAAATTTTAAATACAGTACTCTTTCTTGAAATAAGTTAGGTGCTCTTTGAATAACGAGTATATCAAATAGTATTTTAGTACTGTTAGTGGCTTTATGGATGAAGCTATGCGTACTGCGTACCCACCGGCTTTGGCCGTGTGGCTACTGAGACGAATGGAAAAGCTAGTAGAATGATGGGCAGGGCCTTGGAGGGAAAGATAAATTAGAAGGAGATATTATTGTTAATTATTTAATTATAAGAGGTTTGAAAATAAACGAGGGGTACTTTTTGATAAGTTTTGTTACGAGATATTGACCTGAAGATATTATATATGTGTGGTTTCTTTAAAGTGTAATGGTTTAAAATGAGATTATGTATTTTAATTCCTCGCTTGGCTTATAGTGCCTAAACCACTGGACCAGTTGAGATGAAACGTGGTATAAATCCGACCCTTGGCTGAATGGTTAGCGTGCTTGCCTTTGGTCACAGGGGTCCGGGGTTCGATTCACGGCATGGTCGGAAATTTTAACCATCATCGTTTAATTCCACTGGCACGGGGCTGGATGCACGTGTCGTCTTCATCACCATTTCATCCTCATCACGACGCGCAGGTTGCCTACTGGCGTCAGATCAAAAGCTCGGCACCTGGCGAGCCGAACATATCCTCGGACACTCCCGGCACTAAAAACGATACGCCATTTAATTTGGGTATACATATACAGTATTTCAAATACTTTTTTCTACAATTGGATTCACGTCGCACCAACACAGATAGGTCTTACGGCGACGATGGGATAGGAAAGGGCTAGGCTTGGAAAGGAAGCGGTCGTGGCCTTAATTAAGGTACAGTCGCAGCATTTGCCTGGTGTGAAAACGGGAAACCACGGAAAAACTATCTTCTGGACTGCCGACAGTGGGGTTCGAACCCACTATCTCCCGAATACTGGATACTGCCCGCACTTAAGCGACTGCAGCTATCGAGCTCGGTCCTCAGATATTTAGTTCAAATACAAGTGTATTCTAATTTTTCTATAATTAATGTTTCCTGCATGGCAGCCTTAATTACGGAACTTGTGCACATTTTACCCGCTAAAGAAACAAAATAATGGACATATGGTTTGCATCTTCACCAACTAAAGTCTTGCATATGCACTTACATATTTAATTTTCTACAAAAATGGCATATGCATTTTTTGTAACTGTAATAGATTTTCAGAAAAGTATGTGTGTATTTTCCAGAGCAACCGCCGGTCGAGCGCTGTTCTTGGTAGGTTCTGTTGATTCAAACTGGACACCAGATTATGCGAAGTTTCCTGCTTAAAAATTTCACGTCAAGGAAGGGTGCAAACTGAAGCCAATGTCATCGCACACTATCAGCTCGTCAACGACGGGTTATTCTGCAAGTTAAGTCAATAAATTTCAGGTTCAAATCAATGGTATCTTAGTTTTGGATTCACCCTGTATTTAGACAAAATTTGCAGGGATTTTGTGCAATATTTTTCCTGATATTTTACCAATTATTTATTCTTAAATAGCATTATGCCACAAAGTATCAAATGATATTAACATACTTTAAGAGAAATGGTGATGCTGAAACCGTTGTCACTTAGTACGATGGGCAGAAAGGTAATAGGTACCATATGTAAATAGGAAGCCAAGAACAAAATGAGGTATTAAATGGAATTCTTTTACGTGAGCACATCTATATATTAAAAAAAATTATGAAAACTAAAGTCAGTCAGTCCGGCCATTCTATCCGGTCGATTTCCTTCATTTTTGTTTTGACTTAAAGGTATTCATGCACAAATTTGTCAGCAGGTACTATAAATCACTTAACTTCCACCTTCCTCAAATTATTTCATTTTTTGAATTTTTTGTATCTTTGAAGCAATCATATCTTCGGTTCTAATTGAGGTACGGAGTTCATTTTAGCCCAAGAACACTCGGTGGATCAGGTTCTTTCATTTCAGCTCTTAACTATTCAAATTGGTTCATTCTGAGCAAAGTTATGAGTGCACATTAAATTTGACGTCTCATTTCTTCAACATTTTTTCTTATTGAACCAATCATATCTTTCGTTCTAATTGAGGTACGCAGTTCGTTTTGGTCTAAAAACGCTCAGTGGATCAAGCGCTTTCTTTTGAGGTAATAACTACTTACATTGGTGGATTATGAGAACAGTTATGAGTACATTTGTCTCCATGACGAAGATCTTTGGAAGACTTATTAATAGTTCGGCACGTAGTGTTGTTCCAAGGAACGTTTAATTCAATTTCTTTGTGTAATGTATTTTCAAGTGTTTTCTTGCACAATATTACATTCTATTACCACAGCAGATCATGTGCTTTATTTCATTAAGTCGAAACTTTGCAAATACATCCGTGAGGATAGTAACGAACAACAGCATACATTGTACATTGTGGACGGAGCCAGCGGTAAACTGCTAGTTATTATAAAAATTAATCCCAGAGAATTTTGTCCTATCTTCGGATTACTTTTCTGTTCCAAGTGAATCGACCCCTTTGAGTTTTCGAGAACTACCATGTCATTTGTGTGTAGATGTGATGTGAAATCGATACCACGACCTACAGTATGCCTTCAATTGATCCACCAGGCCGGGGGGATATTTGGCTGTGAAATAAAATTTAAAATTCTAATGTTCCTTTCTACAGTGAAGTGTGAAATATGACACATCACTCTCCGTATACAGCATTGAGCTAGGAAGTGTTTTCGGTTGATCATAAATGATTGCATGAGCGTTTCTTGCCCACAAGGATGACAAAAGGTAGCCTATATGAAAGACAATTGCCTTTGATCGAGAATTTAAAATGTCAGTATATTTATAGAATTCAATCTCAACTCTTCGTGTCTGAAAAGTCGCAGACATGGATGGCTTCAGAAACTCAGATGCAAATATCTGAAATATGGCGGATGAGAATATATGAAGTGAGGAATTCTGAAAAAAAAGACAATATCCAGGAAATGGTTGAAAAGAAATACGATATGAATGAGGGAACTTGTTCAAAGGATGAATTGAAATTGGGTGTAGCGCCTGTGAGGTAAGTAACTCGCGCAACAGGGGTCAACGACCTACTTTAAAACAAACCGACATAGAGTACTCCCTGCATTTTAGACAGCTGAGGGTAATGGCTCCGGTTTCCCTTCTAGAGTCGGCCGATCGCTGCCTTGGACTTGTTCCCAACCACTAGCCCGCCACTGGCCCTACATTTATCAATAGACCAGAGATCCAAAATTTCGTTCTGGTTACTGATTGGTTATAAGCAATCACATACTCAAGCATGCGCACTACTGTACACTTATACTTTGCGTTATTCATTGCGAGCTAATTTAAATCTGTAGCTCATGTGATCTCTATTATTATTATCATATTCAAATAGTTATTTACATGATTAATTAATTTTTATCCTAGTTACACGACAGTTGATATACAAGCATGATATTATAGAGGTCAGTAGCGTAACAAGGATCGTCCCATGGGAGGGAGAGGGGGCTGGTTATACTTACAAAATGATGATAGAACACAAAGAAGGTGCTTGCGAGCAGTGTTGCCAACTTAGCGGATTTTCCGCTAAATTTGGCGGAATTAGAAGACTGTCGGGGGAGAAATATATCATTTAGCGAACAGCGGATTTTTTGGCGGAATTCTAGATTTATTATAGCGAATTTAGTAGTTTATCCATTTTACGTTTTTTTTTTTTTAATTTGTACTCCAGTCTGTCTCCAAGCTATTCTGTATTTCTTATCAGGAGCTACCAGTAACATGAGGAAAACATGTTATTTTGATTTGATGTTATGAGATCATGGTATCATAAATATGTAATGCGTGGGAAAAGGGTACTTTTCTCTTAGCTGACGAATGACGACAGATAATGAAACTGTGAGAGAGTATGCTATGAAGAAGACCGTTTAATGAACTGGCTTGTTTTGTTTTTTCTTTACGTCGCACCGACACATACAGGTTTTATGGAGACGATGGGATAGGAAAGGCCTGGGAATTGGAAGGAAGCGGCCGTGGCCTTAATTCAGCCACAGCTCCGGCATTTGCCTGGTGTGAAAATGGGAAACCACGGAAAACCATCTTCAGGGCTGCCGACAGTGGGGCTCGAACCCACTATCTCCCGATTACTGGATACTTAAGTGACTGCAGCTATCGAGTTCGGTGAACTGGCCTGTTTTGTGTGTGGCCCTTGAGGTAGCGGATTCTCCTAGTTTGCACCCGGCACTAAAAAAAAAAAAAAAAAAAAAAAAAACCTACAAGTTTTAGCTCGTCGGCAGGGGGTTAATCCCAGTGAAACTCACAGTTCAGTTGAGTACAGACATTTATTATTATTACTAGCGAATGTACCCGTGCTTCGCTACGGTATTCTACAATGTATTCGAATATCGAAGTAAATAAGATTGTTTTAAAATTGCTTGTCTCGTAGCGTTATCCGAGAAAGAGCATGGGGAGGTCCCCGTACGTTGTTTCCAATGTAAAGTGTTTGTTACGGATTTGTGATATAACGGCAGGCTCACTTGCCTACTGCCATTCACAATCGAGTTGGGAAGTTTACATTATAATTGCAGGCCCCATTGCCTACTACGCGGACAGAATCGATTTGGGGAGTTTCCGTTAAAATGGCAGCCCCCCTTTCCTACTTCCAGACAGATTACAGTTGAGGAGTTTCTATTATAATGGCAGGCAATTACCCTACTATCACTCGAAATTGAGTTGTGCAGTTATCATTATAATGCCAGGCCCATTTTCCTACTGCCAGCCAACTTACTGCCAGTCACACCAAGTTGGTGAGTTTCCATCAAAATAGCAGGCCACTATGCTTAATGCCAGTCACATTTTAGATGAGGACATTTCTTTATAATGGCGGGCACCCTTGCCTACTGTCAAACACAATCGGGTAGGGGAGTTTTAAACAAAACTGCATGCTCACTTGCCTTCTGCAAGTCACATCGAGAAGGGAACTATTCATTACAATTGTAGGCCTTCCTTACACAGGAGTTGGAGAAGGAACCCTTTCCTACTGCCAGTCAAAGTCGGTGTGGGGAGTACTGATTACAATAGCAGACCACTCGATCGCTAAAAATCGACATCAGTGAATATATATAGATCGACATACGAAAGTATATGCGTGTTTACAATATTGAAGACCTTCATTTACAGATTAACTGCTACTAAACGTACGTCATATCGACAAAGGATTATACCATAAGACACGCCGGATGTAGTGGCCTAAATGGCTGGTCCTATGATATGTCATCTATTCTTGGGTCAGATTGAGTTAGAAACGTGGAACAGGGTAAAGGTTTTGTAAGATTATCTCACATTACATTAATTTTCGGATAATTATGTGACAGCTACATACATAGCATTTGGCTCACATATGGCTACTGAGTGGGCCAAGAGTTTGATGATTCTGTATTTGATATAAGTAATTGAAAGAATGAATTATGCATGTGAAAATTCCAAATTGACTTAACATCGATTAATAGAGAAAAATCAAACGTAAAAGGGATACAGATACGGCAAAATGTCATAAGACCAAGGTTGTAGATCGTTCCAAATAGAACGGAGATTGTGCAATCCGTTATGTCTATTCCGAAGGTGTGCACCATCATTAAAACTGCCTGCATATTTCGATATTCTTCGGGGATAAAAAGTGAAAAATTTAATGATCTTGGATGTTTTCCGTTCGTTACAGGCGAAAACGTATAATTTTGTCAAATTTCAATTATCTTCTTTTTCTTCTGGCAGATTATGCCGCAATCTGGATTTTGGGCGAGGCGGGTAAAAATTAGGACTTCCAGGTAACTTAACCAAAAATTATGCAGATGGTCATTATTACCCCTTAAACGGAAAGCTGTACGAAAATTTTGCCAAAATAGTCAGTGTAGAGGCACACAGTCGTTACGATTTGATTTATATAGATAAGGAATCTGCTCCATGTAAAACACCTTTTGGGCTATGTCCGCTGGACTTAACATGCAAAACTGACCATTCATGATATCTCCCTTATTAATCCTCCTGACGAAAAAATGCACATGAAAAAAAGGGTTTAGAGGTGGAATTCTATCACGTTTGGTCGATTTCGTCAATTTGGTCTTGTTCTGTGTATATTGTGGAAGAGTAAAATAACCATTTCGGTTCCCTATTGTGCCCTTTTCAAGGCAACAATTGCGGTGGATTTCTTCCTTCTTCTGTGCGCCGGCTGCTCCTGTAATAAATGACATTTTAATGATACTCACCGCTGCATGTAGACTCTTCTTCCTCAGTCGTGGACCGTCCGGATATCCCCGAAGATAGGCCACCCGTCGATCAGGGAGTGAGGAAATGAAAAGTAGGGGTAAACTAACTATAAATGACGGTACCCAAAGACTGAATTAAAATTTAAATGACAAACTGATTTATTGAATAAAGTGCAAAGTGCCAAAAATGAAAGTAAACTAAACTGGTGAAAAATGTAAACAAAGTGTAAATAAATAGAAGTTCAAAAAAGAAAATTAAAGATCTGCCTTACAATAACACAAATGTCTGCCTAATAAAATTGACTGAGGGTCAACCAAAATAATTATGTTCCAGATTATGTTGACACTGTCTTCAAGACGATGACGTGAATAAATTAAAAACTCTGGTCAGAAAATATCATCACATTTGAAGTACAGAATTGTATTACGTAGAAAATGTCACTCAAAAATAAATTAATGTAGTCGAATAATTAATTAATTAATTAATTACGTCATCAAATCAACACTGACTCAGAGGTGTTTATCAAATCTTTAAAACATGTGGCTAGTTGGGAAAACACCCAGCTTTAAAATAATCATGGACTGCACTAACCAAGTGTAACAAATAAGGAATAATTCAAAGAAAACAGCCATGAACATCGTACTTCATTTACCAGGTAACCACTGCCATATTCAAACACCTCGTGATTAAACCAAAGAAATTATTGAAACATGAACCTGAGTGTTACAACCACTCATCTAATTATTTAAACTTCACCTGCATGACTGTGATAGCCTGGACTTTTTTTTAAATATAACTAATCATTAGGCCAAGTGCCTCATGTTTACATTTCAAATGAAAGCGATCCTTGTACATTAAAATTTACTTAATTTGCCGCTGACTGTATTTCATTACGGATTCATTATTTGTGGTACCACTATTAGATGGAGGCAGATGCCATCTTATTTACCTCATTCATTTGCGGCAATTTCTATACACCTGGTTTATTAAAGATCGCTTCATTTCCTAATTAAAATGTAGTGGATTTTAAAGGTTTGGTAATTACTGAATGCCTGGTATGAGCATACCACTACTATGGTTTTGACTGTGACCTAATCGATGATCCGTTGTCCTAACACATGAAATCTTATTTACATAATTAAATCTGCTCATGGAGAAACACTGCTCCAACAAAGAAAAACACAGAAATCAAACTAGCCTAACTACACCTATCTATTTACATCAAATCAAATATAAATAATTCACATACGATCACATCCTACCAATAAACGCTAATAAAAGGTACACTCAGAAAGAATAACAAAACAAAACTAGATCCCAACATCGCTGCCTATTGAAAATTAAAGGATGAAATGCGCAAAAATGTCGGAGTCTACAAAGAAAAATTTACCCCGCTACGAGTAGCAAAAAAAAAATATTGTGAATTTGACGGCAATCTCTAACCTCAGACGACAAATGTCTGGCCATGATACTATCTAACCTTTATGGACAATAATCACTGCTATTCCATGTCATCCATGACACTACATGACTATAAAAAAAGAAAACACATTGACTCGTCGCTCTGCTCACATGTATTACGGCTAGCATAAACTGGCCTGTTTGCCGAACATCTACTTCCCTGGAATTATTTGACACAAATACAGGCTTCTGCCTACAATCATAACCCATGTCGCAACATATTTAACACTCTTGGTTAAATTATTCATCTCTCAATTCTATTTACTCATCATTAATCTCGACGTAGTACTTCATAATACTGCCTCGCTCGTATCCGGCGGGCGAAATATCTGTCGTGCACATTTCTATTTCTTACGACAGTTCATGACATGGTCCAAAATATCACATTTCCATTATCAACGTAGATCATCAGGGATATTGTTCATTTAGCTCGATCTCTCGGTCATTCTCTGCTTCACATATCACAAAATATCAGAGCTGACTCATCAATGGCTTCCTGGCACTCACTGTTTCTTAATTAAAAAAAAAGAGACGAGATTGCCTCTCAAAACACGGCTATTGAAAGATGTGTAACCGCAACTACACAGAAATAAATACTCGCGTCCACCAAAATCGTCGCAAAATACACGGTATAAGAACTGCCAGAAACGGTCATCTGAAGGATGATTCCAAAACATAAAACAAGCTGAATGCGCAAAATAGCAAAATAAGCATTAATATCAACTAGGCAGCGTCTACAAGATCACAAATCCAACAGAAATATCACTCAAAACCAATGATATAATAACATGATAATTATTATTATTATAATTATAAATCGGCATTACACTCATTGAGATCAAATAATATAGCATCCTAAATTGTCAAAGTGACATACTACAGAATAATCCATAACAATACGCAAACACATCTACATAAAGGATGTGCGCAAATGACCCTAGCTGATAGTGCAACATTATTATTATTATTATTATTATTATTATTATTATTATTATTATTATTATTATTATTATTATTATTATTATTATTATTATTATTATATTATCATAATGATTATTAAAATGTGAATTCTTTACAATCCTACCTAACAGTCTAAGCTACATTGATCATCGATTAGGCACGGTCCTACATATTTATTTACATTATTTATTGATGCTCATACCTGGGTGATGGAGGCATGTTGGCTCACCCTCCGGGCCCCGTCATGGTGAATTAGAATTCCATCTTGAAGCTGATGTGGTATTCCAAATTTTCACACACGCAAATTTGACACATTTTTATCATGCCGTTACACACGCTTACATTAACATAAACACTCGCATTTCTCGCACTCCAGTGAAGATTAGACGTTAGCAGTGCACGGACTCCTGACGTGAAGACGGAAGTTCCTCTCCGCTACCTGGCTGAAAAAATCACCTGCTGGTCTGCACACCGCTCTCTCAGCCTTTGTTTACATACAGCTTACCGATCGTTCACCCCTTCGGACCATAACAGTTTGCTCAAGGTCTTTACCACTGCGGCCTTCATTAAAGAAAAGTCATTCTCCTCCCTGTCTGCCTTAACTAGTTTCTCCCCGCAAACATCTCGCTTGCCAAAACAGCTCATTATAAGTGGTACAAGCAAGCTAAAGTACAGTTTCCAATGATGTGGAGAAATTTATGCTGATCGTCCTCCCAAAATGAAGAATAAAATAGCTTTCAAACAAATGTCAAACTACACGTGGATTAGAAAGGTTTTATGCAGCTACGCTGAAAAACATGGCCTTGTCCCTCTCGATTCGTAATGTGAGTTCATTTAAGCCAAGTGTTGAAAGTGTAGCTATTGCCTGTCATCTCTGCATAAAATTCAAAGCAAAGTAAAGTTTCTTAAAGTGTTCATTTCTAAAATGTTACTCTCCCAAGTGAAATACATGGCTCACTCGGAATGCCAACAAGTGTCTCTGATCGCTTTCTTACCAGCCAAAAGTAAAGCTCAAAGCTGACTAACTGAATTAGCTGACATACTCTAAACACACTGAAGATTCAACTAACCCACGAATACAGGATACACAGTGAAACACAGAGTCACACCGTCACACACTGTCACTGCCTCTGTCACTGAGAACGCAGATTCAACTACCCTGCTCGCTGGTTATGTAATGAGTTCTCCCCCCACCTTGAAAATAGTTCTGTAGAAGGGATGTGGCGTAGTGATCTAGCCCTTGGGAGCGCTTTATCCTACATCCGTAGGTTAAAGTTTCAAAATTTATGTACAATATCTTCCTAATTTCGGTCTGACTTACTTGTTATATTGCGCCGTGGGAAACGATCACAGGATAATCCACACGACGACGCGCGTCACCGGCGTTATTTCCTTCCAGCGAATGGCTCCTTCCCGCCATGACACTTCATTTCCTGGGCGATACTACACTTCCGTGTGAAGTTAAAATTTTATTAATTAGCCAATAATTAACCACACCTTCGCACTGATAAATTTTCCAATATTATTAGGAAGTCAGGACACTGTTTTTCACCATTACACCGGGCTTCAGATAGCGAAATACTGACTGTAGATTCCCGCTATGACAGGACATTCAAATTTAGAATTTTGTGATTGGCTGAGACTTTCGCGCTCTTCGCAGAGTGGATGCTTCCATTTCCTCCCGAGGGTTGGTGGGTGCTATCGTTGTCTCTTTGTCCTCCAAAGTAGGTCAGGCCTCAACGCGTGATTTTCTCGTGGGAAACAAGTAGAAAGTCGCCACTCCTAGGCGGTACCATAAAATTTATTGGATGCAGTACTCAGGGCGGTTTACTAGTTGCTCGTGCTCTAAGAAGAGTTTCGTGGATTTTCCTTGGCGACAGCCTGGCGCCAGAAAGTTCCTTTGTGACTGCTAGATTCACAGCCTACTGTAGTATCCCAATATGCGAAATATTCAACTTTTAATTTGTAAATTAATTACGTAAATTCGCTTATGGGTGCACTATAAACCGCCAGTCCATTCCGGAACATGAAATGTTATTTAAGTTTAAAACCTACCTTTGGACAGGTGGATGCTAAATACAAAGTTTGGTTCGAATGTCTTCAGTAGTTTTCAAGTTGTAAGGAATACGCTTTACACGCACCCACTCGTGAGTTAAGTCCGATGGGACTTGTACAGAAAAACGGTCCGTTAATGATATCTCCCTTATTAATCCTCGTATCGAAATGATGCACATGAGGAAAAAATTAGAAATTAATTTCTACCTAGGTAGGTAGATTTCCATTAAGTTTGGTTGTGTATATTTTGTGGAAGTGCAAAATCACTGTTTCGGTTTCGTATAAACCCCCAGTCAGTTCAGGGATTTAGAAACAATATTTGCCCAAAACCTATCAAGGACAGTTGTATTCTAAATGTGAGTCTTGGTGGAAATACATCCAGTAGTTTGTAGCACTCGAGTATATACGGCGTAATTAAGGAAGAAAATAATACAGTTAAGAAGGTTGAAAGTAATAGAAAATGGATTATAATTGAAGACAGCCGGATAACGACAAATATGTAAATGCCAAGTGAATGTATTGGAAAATCAAATGCCCCTCAATAAATTATGCTAGTGTGAGTTAAGGATATAATAAAGCGGTAACAGAGGAGAAATTTAGGTCCAGTGATTCTTAGGTAAAAAATAATATTAAGATGACCAATGGTGTTATTACCTAATCTATTCGAGGGCGGTTATAACATCCAACGATATTCCGCCAATATCCCGCAGATAGGCCGATTGACGCCTCTCTTGCCTTCTACCCAAAGAACAACCACGAACTTAAAAGCATGATGAGGAAAATGGCAATACGTTACTTCCCTGCTGGCATGCAGTCAGAGACGTTGCCATGGTAACTTGTAGGTTCGTTGTCGGTCTGTCGGTCACTCAGTGCAGAGCATGATACCAGCGGAAAATTGTAAATTTCTCCGTCATGTGAAGAGTAAGGTAAATTATGAACATAACGAAAGTTGTTTATAATGAAGAGACGTTTCACGTACGGTAAACTAAGTTTACAGAAAATCAATAGTATAAGAGAAAATGGAGGAAAACCATTCGGGTTTTCCTATAAACCCCCCGTCTATTCAGGAATTTTAAAATAATATGCATATCGAAACCTTTTCCGGGATGAGTATACTCTAAATATGAAGTTTGGTTAAGATCTATCCAGCCGTTTCGAATTGATGGTGGAAAAACCATTCAGGTTTTCCAATAAACCCCCGTGTATTCAAAGATTTTAAAATGACGTGCATATCGAAACCTTCCCCGGGATGAGTGTACTCCAAATATGAAGTTTGGTTGTGATCTATCCAGCCGTTTCGACGTGATGGTGGAAAAAACATTCTGGTTTTCTTATAAACCCCCGTGTATTCAAAGATTTTAAAATGATATGCATATCGAAACCTTTCCCGGGATGAGTATACTCTAAATATGAAGTTTGGTTGAGATCTATCCAGCCGTTTCGACGTGATGGTGGAAAAACCATTCTGGTTTTCCTATAAACCCCCCTGTATTCAAATATTTTAAAACGATATGCATATCGAAACCTTCCCCGGGATGAGTATACTCTAAATATGAAGTTCGGTTGAGATCTATCCAGCCGTTTCGACGTGATGGTGGAACAGACAGACAGACATACAGACAATCAGACAAACAGACACGAAACGTAGAAACCACTGATTCGGTCTTGAGTTGACCTAAAACGGATAAATATCTGAAAAATTGGCAAAACAGAAGAAATTACAGACAGCGGACCCCCTACAATTTTATTTATATAGATTATTATTATTATTATTATTATTATTATTATTATTATTATTATTATTATTATTATTATTATTATTATTATTATTATTATTACTAGCGAATGTACCCGTGCTTCGCTACGGTATTCTACATTGTATTCGAATATCGAAGTAAATAGTGTACATGCAGTAAATAAGATTGTTTTAAAATTGCACGTCTCGTAGCGTTATCCGAGAAAGAGCATGGGGAGGTCCCCGTACGTTGTTTCCAATGTAAAGTGTTTGTTATGGATTTGTGATATAACGGCAGGCTCACTTGCCTACTGCCATTCACAGTCGAGTGGGCAAGTTTACATTATAACTGCGGGCCCCATTGCCTACTAAGCGGACAGAATCGATTTGGGGAGTTTTCGTTAAAATGGCAGCCCCCTTTCCTACTTCCAGACAGATTACAGATTACAGTTGAGGAGTTTTTATGATAATGGCAGGCAATTACCCTACTATCACTCGAAATTGAGTTGTGCAGTTATCATTATAATGCCAGGCCCATTTTCCTACTGCCAGCCAGCTTACCGCCAGTCACACCAAATTGGTGAGTTTCCATCAAAATAGCAGGCCACTATGCCTAATGCCAGTCACATTTTAGATGAGGACATTTCTTTATAATGGCGGGCACCCTTGCCTACTGCCAAACACAATCGGGTAGGGAAGTTTTAAACAAAACTACTTCTGCAAGTCAAATCGAGAAGTGAACTATTCATTACGTTTGTAGGCCTTCCTTACTAATGACAGTTACACAGGAGTTGGAGAAGGAACCCTTTCATACTGCCAGTCAAAGTCGGTGTGGGGAGTACTGATTACAATAGCAGACCCACCCTTTCTCGATCGCTACAAATCGACATCAATGAATATATATAGACCGACATACGAAAGTATATGCGTGTTTACAATATTGAAGACCTTCATTTACAGATTAACTGCTACTAAACGTACATCATATCGACAAAGGATTATACCATAAAACACGCCGGATTTAGTGGCCTAAATGGCTGGTCCTATGATATGTCATCTATTCTTGGGTCAGATTCAGTTAGAAACGTGGAACAGAGTAACGTTCTTGTAAGATTATCTCACATTACATTACTTTTCGGATAATTATGTGACAGCTACATACATAGCATTTGGCTCATATA
The DNA here is from genome assembly GCF_040414725.1 of Anabrus simplex. Classification (NCBI taxonomy): domain Eukaryota; kingdom Metazoa; phylum Arthropoda; class Insecta; order Orthoptera; family Tettigoniidae; genus Anabrus; species Anabrus simplex. The sequence continues at coordinate 198,756,609 of NC_090267.1, forward strand.
TGGCTACTGGGTGGGCCAATTTTCGTGAAGAGTTTGATGGTTCTGTATTTCATATAAGTAATCGAATGTATGAATTATGCATGTGAAAATTCCAAACTGACTTAACATCGATTAATAGAGAAAAATCAAACGTAAAAGGGATACAGATACGGCAAAATGTCATAAGACCAAGGTTGTAGATCATTCCAAATTGAACGGAGATTGTGCGATCCGTTATGTGATCGGAATTTCCGAAGGTCTGCACCATAATTATAATTGCCTGCATATTTCGATATTCTTCGGGGATAAAAAGTGAAAAATTTAATGATCATGGATGTTTTCCGTTCGTTACAGGCTAAAACGCATAATATTGTCAAATTTCAATTATCTTCTTTTACTTCTGGCAGATTATGCCGCAATCTGGATTTTGGGCGAGGCGGGTTAAAATTAGGACTTTCAGGAAACTAAACCAAAAATTATGCAGATTGTCATTATTACCCCTTAAATGGAAAGCTGTACGAAAATTTCGCCAAAATAGTCAGTGTAGAGGCACACAGTCGTTACGATTTGATTTATATAGATAAGGAATCTGCTCCATGTAAAACACCTTTTGGGCTATGTCCGCTGGACTTAACCTGCAAAACTGACCATTCATGATATCTCACTTATTAATCCTCCTGACGAAAAAATGCACATGAAGAAAAGGTTTTGAGGTGGAATTTCATCATGTTTGGTCGATTTCCAGTCAGGTTGGTCTTGGAAGAGTAAAATCACCATTTCGGTTCCCTATAAACCACCAATCCATTCCGGAACATGAAATGTTATTTACATTAAAAACCTACCTTTGGACAGGTGGATGCTAGATATAAATTTTGGTTCGAATGTCTTCAGTAGTTTTCAAGTTGTAAGGAATACGCTTTACACGCACCCGCTCGTGAGTTAAGTCCGATGGGACTTGTACAGAAAAACGGTCCGTTAATGATATCTCTCTTATATCCTCGTATCCAAATGATGCACATGAGAAAAAAGGTTTAGAAATTTATTTCTACCAAGGCAGGTAGATTTAAATTAACGTTGGTTGTGTATATTTTGTGGAAGTGCAAAATCATTGTTTCGGTTTCGTATAAACCCCCAGTCAGTTCAGGGATTTAGAAAAAATATTTGCCCTATATTCTATCAAGGACAGGTGTATTCTAAATATGAGTCTTGGTGGAAATACATCTAGTAGCTTGTAGCACTCGCGTACATACGGCGTAATTAAGGAAGAAAATAATACAGTTAGGAAAGTTGAAAGTAATAGCAAGTGGATTATAACTGAGGACAGTCGGATAACGACAAATATGTAAATGCCAAGTGAATGTATTGGAAAATCAAATGCCCCTCAATAAATTATGCTAGTGTGAGTTATGGATATAATAAAGCGGTAACAGAGGAGAAATTTAGGTCCATTGATTCCTAGGTAAACAAATAAAAAGAAGATGACTAATGGTGTTCTTACTTAATCTATTCGAGAGCGGTTATAACATCCAACGATATTCCGCCAATATCGCGCAGATAGGCCGATTGACGCCTCTCTTGCCTTCTACCTAAGGAACAACCACGAATTTAAAAGCATGATGAGGAAAATGGCGATACGTTACTTTCCTGCTGGCATGCAGTCAGAGACGTTGCCATGGTAACTTGTAGGTTCGTTGTCGGTCTGTCGGTCACTCAATGCAGAGCATGATACCAGCGGAAAATTGTAAATTTCTCCGTCATGTGAAGAGTAAGATAAATTATGAACATAACGAAAGTTGTTTATAATGAAGAGACGTTTCACGTACGGTAAACGAAGTTTAAGAAAATTAATAGTATAAGAGAAAATGGAGGAAAACCATTCTGGTTTTCCTATAAACCCCCCGTCTATTCAAAGATTTTAAAATGATATGCATTACGAAACCTTCCCCGGTATGAGTGTACTCTAAATATGAAGTTTGGTTGAGATCTATCTAGCCGTTTCGACGTGATGGTGGAAAAACCATTCTGGTTTTCCTATAAACCCCCCGTGTATTCAAAGATTTGAAAATGATATGCATATCGCAACCTTCCCCGGGATGAGTATACTCTAAATATGAAGCTTGGTTGAGATCTATCCAGCCGTTTCGACGTGATGGTGGAACAGACAAACAGACAGACAAACAAACAGACAAACAAACAGACACGAAACGTAAAAACCACCGATTCGGTCTTGAGTTGACCTAAAACGGATAAATATCTGAAAAATTGGCAAAACAAAAGAAATTACAGACAGCGGACCCCTACAATTTTATTTATATTGATTATTATTATTATTATTATTATTATTATTACTATTATTATTACTAGCGAATGTACCCGTGCTTCGCTACGGCATTCTATATTGTATTCGAATATCGAAGTAAATAGTGTACATGCAGTAAATAAGATTGTTTTAATATTGCATGTCTCTTAGCGTTATCCGAGAAAGAGCATGGGGAGGTCCCCGTACGTTGTTTCCAATGTTAAGTGTTTGTTACGGATCTGTGATATAACGGCAGGCTCACTTGCCTACTGCCATTCACAATCGAGTTGGGAAGTTTACATTATAATTGCAGGCCCCATTGCCTACTAAGCGGACAGAATCGATTTGGGGAGTTTTCGTTAAAATGGCAGCCCCCTTTCCTACTTCCAGACAGATTACAGATTACACCAAGTTGGTGAGTTTCCATCAAAATAGCAGGCCACTATGCCTAATGCCAGTCACATTTTAGATGAGGACATTTCTTTATAATGGCGGGCACCCTTGCCTACTGCCGTACACAATTGGGTAGGAGAGTTTTACACAAAACTGCATGCTCACGTGCCTGCTGCAAGTCAAATCGAGAAGTGAACTATTCATTACAATTTTAGGCCTTCCTTACTAATGACAGTTACACAAGAGTTGGAAAAGGAACCCTTTCCTACTGCCATTCAAAGTCGATGTGGGGAGTACTGATTACAATAGCAGAGCCACCCTTTCTCGATCGCTACAAATCGACTTCAGTGAATATATATAGATCGACATATGAAAGTATATGCGTGTTTACAATATTGAAGACCTTCATTTACAGATTAACTGCTACTAAACGTACGTCATATCGACAAAGGATTATACCATAAGACACGCCGGATGTAGTGGCCTAAATGGCTGGTCCTATGATATGTCATCTATTCTTGGGTCAGATTGAGTTAGAAACGTGGAACAGGGTAAAGGTTTTGTAAGATTATCTCACATTACATTACTTTTCGGATAATTATGTGACAGCTACATACATAGCATTTGGCTCACATATGGCTACTGAGTGGGCCAAGAGTTTGATGATTCTGTATTTGATATAAGTAATTGAAAGAATGAATTATGCATGTGAAAATTCCAAACTGACTTAACATCGATTAATAGAGAAAAATCAAACGTAAAAGGGATACAGATACGGCAAAATGTCATAAGACCAAGGTTGTAGATCATTCCAAATAGAACGGAGATTGTGCAATCCGTTATGTCTATTCCGAAGGTGTGCACCATCATTAAAACTGCCTGCATATTTCGATATTCTTCGGGGATAAAAAGTTAAAGATTTAATTATCTTGGTAGTTTTACGTTCATTACAGGCCAAAACGTATAATTTTGTCAAATTTCAATTATCTTCTTTTTCTTCTGGCAGATTATGCCGCAATATTGATTTTGGGCGAGGAGGGTAAAAATTAGAACTTTCAGGAAACTAAACCAAAAAATTATGCAGATGGTCATTATTACCCCTTAAACGGAAAGCTATTCGAAAATTTCGCCAAAATAGTCAGTGTAGAGGCACACAGTCGTTACGATTTGATTTATATAGATAAGGAATCTGCTCCATGTAAAACACCTTTTGGGCTATGTCCGCTGGACTTAACCTGCAAAACTGACCATTCATGATATCTCCCTTATTAATCCTCCTGACGAAAAAATGCACATGAAAAAAAGGTTTAGAGGTGGAATTCCATCACGTTTGGTCGATTTCCAGTCAGGTTGGTCTTGTTCTGTATATATTGTGGAAGAGTAAAATCACCATTTCGGTTCCCTATAAACCGCCAGTCCATTCCGGAACATGAAATGTTATTTACGTTTAAAACCTACGTTTGGACAGGTGGATGCTAAATATAAATTTTGGTTCGAAAGTCTTCAGTAGTTTTCAAGTTGTAAGGAATACGCTTTACACGCACCCGCTCGTGAGTTAAGTCCGATGGGACTTGTACAGAAAAACGGTCCGTTAATGATATCTCCCTTATTAATCCTCGTATCGAAATGATGCACATGAGGAAAAAGGTATAGAAATTAATTTCTACCAAGGTAGGTAGACTTCCATTAAGTTTGGTTGTGTATATTTTGTGGAAGTACAAAATCACTGTTTCGGTTTTGTATAAACCCCCAGTCAGTTCAGGGATTTAGAAACAATATTTGCCCTAAAACCTATCAAGGACAGGTGTATTCTAAATACGAATCTTCGTGGAAATGCCTCCAGTAGTTTCTAGCACTCACGTACGTACGGCGTAAGTAAGGAAGAAAATAATACAGTTAAGAAAGTTGAAACTAATAGAAAATGGATTATAACTGAGGACAGCCGGATAACGACAAATATGTAAATGCCAAGTGAATGTATTGGAAAATCAAATGCCCCTCAATAAATTATGCTAGTGTGAGTTATAGATATAATAAAGCGGTAACAGAGGAGAAATTTAGGTCTAGTGATTCTTAGGTAAACAAATAAGAAGATGACTAATGGTGTTATTACTTAATCTATTCGAGGGCGGTTATAACCTCCAACGATATTCCGCCAATATCCCGCAGATGGGCCGATTGACGCCTCTTTTGCCATCTACCCAAGGAACAACCACGAATTTAAAAGCATGATGAGGAAAATGGCAATACGTTACTTCCCTACTGGCATGCATTCAGAGACGTTGCCATGGTAACCTGTAGGTTCGTTGTCGGTCTGTCGGTCACTAAATGCAGAGCATGTTACCAGCAGAAAATTGTAAATTTCTCCGTCATGTGAAGAGTAAGATAAATTATGAACATAACAAAAGTTGTTTATAATGAAGAGACGTTTCACGTACGGTAAACGAAGTTTACAGAAAATCAATAGTATAAGAGAAAATGGAGGAAAACCATTCTGGTTTCCTATAAACACCCCGTCTATTCAAAGATTTTAAAATGATATGCAAATCGGAACCTTCCCCGGGATGAGTATACTCTAAATATGAAATTTGGTTGAGATCTATCCAGCCGTTTCGACGTGATGGTGGAAAACCATTCTGGTTTCCCTATAAACCCCCCGTGTATTCAAAGATTTTAAAATGATATGCATATCGAAACCTTCCTCGGGAGGAGTATACTCTAAATATGAAGTTTGGTTGAGATCTATCCAGCCGTTTCGACGTGATGGTGGAAAAACCATTCTGGTTTTCCTATAAACCCCCGTGTATTCAAAGATTTTAAAATGATATGCATATCGAAACCTTTCCCGGGAGGAGTATACTCTAAATATAAAGTTTGGTTGAGATCTATCCAGCCGTTTCGACGTGATGGTGGAAAAACCATTCTGGTTTTCCTATAAACCCCCCTGTATTCAAAGATTTTAAAATGATATTCATATCTAAACCTTCCCCGGGATGAGTATACTCTAAATATGAAGTTTGGTTGAGATCTATCCAGCCGTTTCGACGTGATGGTGGAACAGACAAACAGACAGACAAACAAACAGACACGAACAATTTTATTTATATAGATTCTTTGAGATCGGATTTCTTGGCGGAATTTTAGCGGATTTTTAGTAGTATTTAGCGGATCTTGAAAATATAAGTTGGCAACGCTGCTTGCGAGTGTGTGGTGTGCACATGCATGAGTGTCTCTATATGGACACAGGTACAAGTGAATTATGTTCACAGAGCTCGATAGCTGCAGTTGTTTAAGTGCGGCCAGTATCCAGTATTCGGGAGATAGTAGGTTCGAACCCCACTGACGGCAGCCCTGAAGATGGTTTTCCGTATTTTCCCCATTTTCACACCAGGCATATGCTGGGGCTGTACCTTAATTCAGGCCACGGCCGCTTCCTTTCCACTCCTAGCCCTTCCCTGTCCCATCGTCGCCATAAGACCTATCTGTGTCGGTGCGACGTAAAACGACTAGCAAAAAAATAAAAATAAAAGAATTATGTTGATATTCAGATTGTAGTACCAGTACACTACAAACTCTTACGCTAAAATACATAACGAGAACAATACGATCAAAGTCAACAGTTTTACAGCGAATTTTATGATCAGATTACAATCTAAAGTCCAACTTTCGAGGCTTCTTAAAGAGTGTAGATTCAAGGGATCTGTTGCTTTTACAATTTCGTCCCTGTGAATGTTCAAAAGAGCCAACCCATTGAGTCGACTTTCACTTGTTTATTGTCAGTTACCATTCATTTTCTTTCGCAATAATTCCATCGGGGGGGGGTCTAACCCCCCAGTAGCTCCGCCTTGGCTACGCCCCTTATTTGAACATTTCTTTCTTTTGATTTGTAAAAGATCTTACGTGATAAACGGACTTCAGAACAAATATTGTAAAATTAGTACATTAGATAAGGGAAGATAATTTTTCGCATTTAAAGCACCAGAACCTAGTTGCTGATTTCTCAGTTTGCTATGCGTCACACCGACACTGATAGGTTTTATGGTTTTACGGTGATGATGGGATAGGAAAGGGCTAGGAGTGGGAAAGAAGCGGCCTTGTCATTATTTAAGGTACAGCCCCAGCATTTTCCTGGTCTGAAAATTGGAAACCACAGAAAAACATCTTCAAGGCTGTCTACAGCGGGATTCAAACCCGCTATCTCCGTAATGCAATCTCACAGCTGCACGACTCTAACTGCACGGTCAGTGTTGTCCGACTCCGTGGATGAATGGCCAGCGCTAAGGCGTTTGGTCCAGAGGAGTCCCGGGTTCGATTACCGGCTGGGTCGGAGATTTTAATCGCGTCTGATAAATTCTTACAGCTTGGGGACTGGGATTTTTGTTTGTCCCAACACTTTCGTCTTCATATTCAGATAACACATCACGACAGAAACACGCAATAGTAATTATATCCCTCCATACAGGGTGGGCGTCAGGAAGGGCATCCGGCGGTAAAAACAGGGCCAAATCCACATGTGCGACAAGTTCGCACCCGCGACCTGACAGGTTTGGGAAAAGCGGTAGTAGTAGAAGCAGAAAAAGAAGAAGAAGATCGTTGTAAATGTTATATTTCTGTTTTCAGTTCATTTTTACTGTACTCACATTTGATTTGTATTTTTGATACTAAATGACAACATCAACAATCAGGAATAATTTTTGATTCGTCCTCATTAATATTGATACTCAACAGTACGTACTTTAATACTTACAGTTTTCAATTTCTAATTTTCAGTTACAACATGATCACATAACAGCGAGACTTGTGCTGAACATCCTCCTGTGGGTGGGGGCGGTAGAATAACACCCACGGTATCCCCGGCCTGTCGTGAGAGGCGACTAAAAGAAGCCCCAGGGGCTCCGAACTTTGGAGCGTGGTTTGGTGACCACGGAGCCCTTAGCTCAGTTCTGGCATTGCTTCCACTTACTTGTGCCAGGCTCCTCGTTTTGCATCTCTTCTATCCGACCTCCCTTGGTCAACACTTGTTCTTTTCCGACCCTGACGGTGTTAGGTTTCCGAGGCCTAGGGAGCATTTCATTTCCACATCCTTCTGGCTCTTGTTCTTCTTTGGCCTATCTCTTCATTTTTCGAAGTGTCGGACCCCTCCCATTATTTCTCTCTGATTAGTGTTGTATAGAGAATGGTTGCCTATTGTACTTCCTCTTAAAACAATAATCACCGGGCGAGTTGGCCGTGCGCGTAGAGGCGCGCGGCTGTGAGCTTGCATCCGGGAGATAGTAGGTTCGAATCCCACTATCGGCAGCCTTGAAGATGGTTTTCCGTGGTTTCCCATTTTCACACCAGGCAAATGCTGGGGCTGTACCTTAATTAAGGCCACGACCGCTTCCTTCCAACTCCTAGGCCTTTCCCATCCCATCGTCGCCATAAGACCTATCTGTGTCGGTGCGACGTAAAGCCCCTAGCAAAAAAAAAAATCACCACCATCAGCACCACCATCTGCTGAACATTCCCACAAGGAAACTCTCAGTGTTACGGACGATTCATCTATCAAGCTTCCGGTTCTCCTGCTGAAATTTTCTTCATTTCCCTCCGAACATTATTACAGCGTACCGAGTCTGAAGGGCGCTTAAGGCTAATATGTAATGAAGCGCTTGGATTTCATTTCTTCACTATTAAAAAAAAAAATGCTTGCCGTGACGAACCAGGATGTTCTTACTGTAGTCTTAAGTGTCTGAAACAAAAAGAATATTGCTGTCATTTGAGTTTAACATAAGGATCTGAAACATAAATTGAAATTTGTTTGTTTGTTTGTTTGTTTCTTTCTTTCTTTCTTAATTTGCCTACCCTCCAGGGTTGGCTTTTCCCTCAGACTCAGTGAGAGATCCCACCTCTACCGCCTCAAGGGCAGTGTTCTGGAGCGTGAGACAATGGTTCAGGGGATACAACTGGGGAGTATGACCAGTACCTCGCCCAGGCGGCCTCACCTGCTATGCTGAACAGGGGCTTTGGTGGGGGATGGGAAGATTGGAAGGGATAGACAAGGAAGAGGGAAGGAAGTGGCCGTGGCCTTAAGTTAGGTACTATCCCGGCATTTGCCTGAAGGAGAAGTGGGAAACCACGGAAAACTACTTCCAGGATGGCTGAGGCGGGAATCGAACCCACCTCTACTCAGTTGACCTCCCGAGGCTGAGTGCACCCCGTTCCAGCCCTCACGTCACTTTTCAGATTTCATGGCAGAGCCGCGAATCGACCCCGGCTCTCTGGGGGTGGTAGCTAATCACACTAACCACTACACCACAGAGGAGGACAGTTGAAATTTCAAAATTAGTAAATTAAATTTAAATAATTATTTGTACACTGTATTTTATGAGTACGCATCAGGAAAATGGAATGGAAGGATTATCATCCATTGTATTTTTCAAAGTAGTCAAATATGATGGTCCTTATTAAACATCACTGTGAGGAATACATTAGTAAATTAATTGTGGTAATTTTCCGTTAATATGCAATTGTAAGAATGTTCATGGTTCGGATCGGTTATCATATTAAACTATGAAAAAACCAAACCCCATGACACTACAGCCCTTGAAGGGCCTTGGCCAACCAAGCGACCGCTGCTCAGCCCGAAGGCCTGCAGATTACGAGGTGTCGTGTGGTCAGCACGACGAATCCTCTCGGCCGTTATTCTTGGCTTTCGAGACCGGGGCCGCTATCTCACCGTCAGATAGCTCCTCAATTCTAATCACGTAGGCTGAGTGGACCTCGAACCAGCCCTCAGGTCCAGGTAAAAATCCCTGACCTGGCCGGGAATCGAACCCGGAGCCCCCGGCTAAGAGGCAGGCGCGCTACCCCTACACCACCTGGCCGGCTATTAAACTATAAGCTTTATCTTTTTATATATTATTATTATTATTAATATTATTATTATTATTATTATTATTATTATTATTATTAATATTGCCCGCCGCGTGGCCATGATCGTTAAGGCGTTGAAGTCTAAACAGTGTGACACCGTGGTTGCCTAGTTCGATTTCACTTGGTCGAAACAATTTGCACCATCAGGATGTTGGCCGGTAGGGTAGGGGAGGTGGCAGTAAACAATTTCTAATCACTGGATTCCGTGCCAAAAGCCAGTATGGAATTCCAAACCTCTCCGCAGTGCTCATATGGAGTGAGGGCATATATGACGCTGTTGATAGTGATTCGTCTGTCGGATGGGGATGTTAAGCCTTGAGCAGATCCCTTGGTGCTATTCGACATGAGTGGGCTATATGACGGCACCGGGCTTCACCCTCTCCCTTCCTATTATATATCACGTCATACATTTCATCTCATTAACTCCTCTCATGAAGTTGACGTCAGCAAGGGCATCCGGTCATAAAAACCCAACACGACAGATTCATCTCACCTCATACCCGACTCCGTAGAGAAACGGGACGAGGGTTGGACAAACAAAAATTATTATTATTTTTATTATTATTATTATTATTATTATTATTATTATTATTATTATTATTATGCCTTGATAAGGCGTCTAGTTTGTGTGGTCTGACATGCTGGTTAGCCGGCTCGAGGCCCGTTGGTCGGACAGATATAGTAAGTCATTCTCTCTTGCCTACCAACTTCTCTTCAGTTTTCTGTCTTCCATGCTGGACGATGATTTCATCTTTCCCCACGATCCTTGCAATACTTGACCGAATCTCTTTTGGAATTCTTGAATTAACCATTCTTTCTCTCAGAGCAAGTACAATCAGGGCGAATACAAAGCTGTATCTTGTGCTTCGTGAATAAATAAATAAATAAATAAATAATAATCGTATGGCCTCAGCTACCGTGTGCAGACATTTCAATTTAACGCCATCTGGCTGTCTGCTCGTCAATTTCGACGTTCCGTTTTACTCTAGACCCACTAGATGGCAGACAGAGTAAACCGGGTCTCTCTTGGGCGTCTATGGCTGAGAATTTAATGAATTTTGTCGAGTAAACACCAAATGTATCACCAGAGATCTTTTACATGCCGACATCGTACGATATGGAGTGTCGAATGGACTTTTTCCCGCCCTTCAAAAATCCAACTACCTCTGCCGGGTTTGTACCCGCTATCTTGGGATCCGGGCCGACACTCTACCACGGATCCGCAGAGGCAGATATATTTATTATTATTTATGTTCAACGCAGGTCGTGGTGTTTGGCTATCTTGCAAACGTGGAGGCCTTTCATGTCACAATATGACACAATAGTAATGTCTTTCATGAATACATTTAGAGTTTCACCAACAGCATTCTTTCACGTTGGCAAGAACTCACGAGGGATTTCCTATTTATTCTTCCTAAGAGTACTAGGCAATGTCAATCCATTTCTTAATAAAGAACTCTTATTATTTCCTACCGTACATTTGTTCAGGTTATTACGTACGGAACCAGCTCCGAATTCTTGTTATCGTTTCGTGTGTGTTATTTTAAAGGATGTTATTTATGTACCAAATATAACTCAACAGTTATTCATTTTACATAGCTGAATGCATTGCCGGATTAAATCTTATATGCGCCCGTAGGCAATTGAGCTCTTCGGGACCCATTGACAAGTAACTCGTACCAAGTACTTGATTTCGTCCCCAAATTTTAATAAAATAGGTAACAAAGCCAGACATTATCAAATAATTAAGTTTGTATTACATTTCAAATACTTTAGATGAAAACAATATTACATAATAATAATAATAATAATAATAATAATAATAACATGGTTCAGCCTCAGTGGCTCAGACGGCAGAGCGTCGGCCTCTCACCGCTGGATACCGTAGTTCAAATCCCGGTCACTCCATGTGAGATTTGTACTGAACAAAGCGGAGGCGGGACAGGTTTTTCTCCGGGTACTCCGGTTTTCCTTGTCATCTTTCATTCCAGCAATGCTTCTCCATTCTCATTTCATAGCATCTATCAGTCATTAATATAAATCACTTTGGGAGTGGCGACCCCATCGTACTAACAGCCTATATCTTTTTCATTCATTACATCCCTGACCCGGTCAAAGCCTGGAAAACAGGTTGTAGTTTTTTATTTTCAATAACATGGTTCAGCAATATAATACAGCACTACAAAACAGAAAAGAACATGTTAAATCTAGACAAACTAATCACTTTAAAAATTCTCTTTCCTCACTCTTTGAAATGAAATCATTCAAATTATCTCGAAAGATTGTTTTGATTCCAAGGTTTCATATTAGGTAGAAATAATGGCAAGAATATTTAGTCGTCCTCATGCCACTGAAGTTCGATGATAACCCTTAAGTAGTTTTAATTGAAAAATGTTTTTTCAGCAGAAGCCTTTATCATGAGACTCCTATAAATCCTCAATGCTGCCATGATATTTGGAAATATTGATTGCACTTTGTTTTAAATTGTGATGCTGTATGACACCGAAGGAAAACTGGTCGCTCGGAGCGTCCGTTTGTGTTAACTATGGTGACAGGTGTCAGCTGCAAGCTTCTTACCCTTCATATCCACACTACATGAACCTTACCCTTCATATCCACACTACACGAACCTTACTCTTCATATCCACACTACATGAACCTTTCCCTTCATATCCACACTACATGAACCTTTCCCTTCATATCCACACTACATGAACCTTTCCCTTCATATCCACACTACATGAATCTTTCCCTTCATATCCACACTACATGAACCTTGCCCTTCATATCCACACTACAAGAACCTTACCCTTCATATCCACACTACATGAACTGTATGAAAGACAAGTGCTATTCGCACGACAATCATAACTTTAAAGAAAATTAGCTCAATCCTGAAAGTGTATGACAACTTTCTGAAAATAAAACTAAATAATTAATGCAGTAGAGTCTTGCTCAACCGACCTTCGCTTATCCGACATTCCGTATTATCCGGCACTGGTAGATTTAATTTGAACTTTTGGTGGAGACTAAATTCTGGGACACCCGGTGTGGAGGGTGCGACCATGGGACAAGCACTGGTCTGACTGCTGGCGGTAGGAATGTTTTCTCAAGGAGAGGTGCAGCGAGTCTTCAGTCATTGTTCAGTGTAGTATTGGTTATGTGCAGATGTTATAGTTTTCGTATCCTCTATGCGTATGGCGAGTAAATGGAAGAAAGTGATTGTTTCTATGGAAAACAAGCTGAGTGCGTTAAAGAAACTGGACAAAGGGGAAACTCTTCAAACAGTGGTTTCAGGTTATGGTGTAGGAAGTGTTACAGCGGAGACTGGGAAACAAAGAGGGAAGAAATTTAAAATTGGTGCTCTACCAGAGCAACAAGCGATGCACTGAAAATCAGAAAAACAATGAAAGAGCCTGCCAGTATCTGGCCCCATTCTGCAAGAAAAGGCGGTGTATTTCCAGAAGGAGTTTAATGAAGTTGACTCTACTTTTATCGCCAGTGCTGGTTGGCTTGATCGGTGGAGAAATTGTACGGCATTAGGCAGCTTAATATCTGTGCAGAAAAACTGTCAACTAAATCTGACGAGATTGTGAAATTCAAAAAGGAATTTCAAGAAACATTTCTTGCTGAAGGATTAACCGGTGATCAGATTTTAAAATATTTCTTGCTGAAGGATTAACCGGTGATCAGAGTTTTAATTTTGATGATACAGGGCTAAATTTCAAGATGCTGCCGTCAAAAAACTCTCGCAGCCCAAGCCGAGACGTCTGCACCTGGCTACAAGCCTAGTAAGGAAAGAGTTATTGTTCTTGCCTGTAGTAAAGTTACTGGAAACTTAAAAGCAAAATTGCTTATGATCGGTAAAGCAAAGAAGCCTAGGGCATTTAAAACATTTCTGTTAATATTCTTCCAGTCCATTAAACGAATAAGAAGGCTGCCTGGATGTCTGTCATCATCTTTAAAGACTGTTTTTTACACAGTTTGTTCCAGATGTATAAAGATTTCTAGCTTCAAACAATTTCCCTATAAAATCTCTTCTTCTACTAGACAATATTCCATCACACCCAAATGAAGAGAAACTTAGAAGTGGGGACATCAAAGTCATGTTCCTCCCTCCTAACGTGACTTCATTATGCCAGCCAATGGACCAAGGTGTGCTGGAAACATTGAAGAAAAAATATCGGCGGAAACTCCTTTCATCCCTGATAGAGAAAATGGACAATGGCAACGACATGATAGAAAACTGGATAGCGCAGTCTTGGGAAGAAGTTGAAATAACGACATTAGCAAAGTCTTGGAACATATGGTTGAGTGAGGTTGAACATCGATAGGAGGTGGGACAAGAAGACATGGAAAACATTGTTCACTTACTGAATTACATATCCTGGATGTGAGGATGCTACGTCTCAAGATGTGAGTAAGTGGTGTGCACAAGAACAGCTGTTTGAAATATCTGACCCTGACATTATTGACTTTGTGAATGCTAACGAAAATGAGTATGATGAAGAAGAAGAAGAGCGAGACATTGCAGAACAAAAGGAGAAAACGATGACTCACAGTGAAGGATTAAGTGCATTGGAAATGGCATTAACCTACGTTGAGCAACGGGGGTGTTGATTTTCCGTCGATGGCGGAATCTCGCAGCAAGAAACCTGCTGAGTAGCAGATATTGTTGACAAATTTCTTTGTTAATATATATGGAACATTTTCGTTCAATACTGCATGTACTATACAATTGAATTGATAATTCAATAAATAGAGTATCGTAAAACATGGCATTGTTTTGGTAATACGGTATAGCCTTTCTCTTTGTTTTAGTTCATTTTCGAAGTTATTCTGTACTATCCGACATTTTCGGTGATCTGGCGTGTTCCAGGTCCCATGTAGTTTCGATAGTCCAGACTCTACCGTAAACATAAAATAATAAAGGATATTTAAATTAAAATGTCCTCATTCTTCCCCAAACTCTTGAGGTTGTTGAAAATGACAGAGAATACCTGTCAATACCTCCGAAAACAAAAAGAAATAAGTACAGAACTGATTTTGATAAGTGAATTTATAGCTAATACTTAACGGGAAATTACAGAATAATAAGTCTTTTGAAGGTAGTTCGCGGATAACCCAATTAAATACTATTTCATTTCACTCACCGAACGTCTCATCGTTGTAACTAGCATTATTATTATTATTATTATTATTATTATTATTATTATTATTATTATTATTATTATTATTATTATTTTGTACTTGTTGTTGTTGTTGTTGTTGTTGTTGTTGTTACGGGGTTTCTGTGTATGTAGGAAACAAACGACAGGGCCTAGGTATCTAGACAAAAACCACACAAAAATTTTAAATTTAGGATATATTTTCTGACTGTTTTCTTTTCTTAATAAGAGAAAATAACAAGCTAAGATTCAGAGCTCAACAATCGTTAATCTTAAAAAGGATAGAAGTAGCTCCCATTTTACAATTCAAGACTTTTAAATCTTCACAGTACCAACAGGTCCACACAAATCTTTGGCTTAATACAGAGGCTTAGACGTCAAATAATGATATCACCCTACAGAGGGAAATTTATATTTTAACTTCGGTTTAACACGAATAAGAAGCTAGTCTAAAACAAGGTTACATATAAAGGAGGCCTCGAACCCTGAACTACGGTTCAATATTCCGCATGATTTCACGTTCAATTTCACTATCTTTTAGTTAATTTGACACCCGCTGGCCTTTCTCAATAGGGAAACAACAACAGAATATATGGATCGGAAGGATCTCCAGAGAAACAAGAGCCGAAACTCATCCTAGGCGGCATAGAAAGGGAAAAATAAGAGGTTAATAGAAAAGTTGAGAAGAGAATGGAATGGGGTGCCGAAGTCACTCAAGCAATCTCGTGACATCACTTCCCATAAACCCCAATGGGTAGATGGCTCGCTGACACAGAGGATAAAGCATACTGCAGTGGTGACTAAGACAAGAAAGAAACGTAAACAGTAAAACACAAAATACAGTATATAATTTAGAACTTGGACTTACTTAGTCACCAGAAAGCAAAGTAAATGAGGAAAGCGGGGGTGCAGACTCATTTATCCTTAAATTACAAGGTATTTACAAGGGGGATTACACTCCGTCCGCAGAAAGCCTGGAAATCTACACGATACGAAACTAAATTAAAATTAGGGAGCCCTACATTTAAAAGTAAGGTAATCGCAGCACGCCCTAATAGTTACACGTTAGAGGAAATGCTGGTGTCATCCGTTGCCACACACAGTTAAATTCAAAGATTAGGTCAAGTACAACTGCCTATCTTACGTGCAGCGCCGGCCAGTCCGTCATCGCCGGGGAAGAGAACCCTACTTGTTGCTGCAGAGTTCAAGATCCAGATCTCTACATATTACAAGTTTACAGTTTTTATATGGTCGAGCTGGGCGCTGATTGGTTGATTTGAAATGAACATCCATAAACTTAGTGGCAACTTAGAAATAAATGACTTAAGCTTTCCCTTTGTGCCAAACACTAAACAGAAGCAATTCTCAACTAAGCTGTCGACAGAGGGGTTCGAACCCGCTATCTCTAGAATACCGGCCAGTATCCAGTATTCGGGAGATAGTGGGTTCGAACCCCACTGTCGGCAGCCCTGAAGATGGTTTTCTGTGGTTTCCCATTTTCACACCAGGCTAATGCTGGGGCTGTACCTTAATTAAGGCCACGGCCGCTTCCTTCCCAGTCCTAGCACTTTCCTGTCCCTCTGTTGCCGTAAGACCTATTCGTGTCGGTGCGACGTAAAGCCAATAGCAACTAAGCTGTACACAATCAAGTCCCTAGGGGGCATTCAAAATCAAAAGCAGTGACATCTTTTAATAAACATGAAAATTAGTTGTAAGTACTGTTCATTCAGTTCAGCCTGTCTCCGACAGACTTCACTGCCTTCAAGCGTTAGAAGTGTTGCCTATCACTAGGAAGAGGCCTTATTACTGCTCTATAATAATAATAATAATAATAATAATAATAATAATAATAATAATAATAATAATAATAATAATAATAATAATAATATTTTCTTCCCTTTTCAGGTTACTCTTAAAGAAGTAAATGAATACCGCTGCAGATATGTATCACTTCATATTTCTCCTCATAATTGCAAGAGGAACAGCAGGCTCTCTTACGCTACCGCATTTCACTGGTCTGACATCACAATCCACCGAAGCTGATTTGAAGCAAATGGCAGCACACATCAATGCAGCATTTGACGTTCATTTAAAAAATTATACTGTCCGTTTGACCATTGTTGTAGAACATTCTACAAGTGCCTTCGTGTATGAAAGCGTCTTCAAACACGTTACTTCACAAACTGCTGTTACCTTAATCTGTTATCCAGCAAAATTATTAGAACACAATTTATCAACTTACAAGGATTTCAACAAGCCAAGTGATGGTTTCATCCTTATTCTCCATCGTGCCAATATTAATCACTTCCAGGAGGTCATGAAATACATCAAACACACCTCTCTTTGGAATAATTATGCGCGAATTATCCTAGCATTTACTTGTATTGTAACAACAAATTTACCAGCCAAAATATTTTTCGATAACTGTTGGAGAGAAAAGATTCTTAACATAATAATATTATTATTTCAAAATGAGAATGTTTGTAAAAGAGGAGTTCACAGATGCAGATCCGCTCTGATGTTGAAAGTTCTCGGTTTCAATCCATTCCGTACACCAAAAAACTCAAGCTCTGTATTTGATATATCTTCTACCTGACTAGCAAGTGCTCACGCAACTTTTCCGGATAAGACGAGAGATTTGAACGGATATGCTCTACGAGCAAGTGTTGTGCCTATCCCTCATAAAGTAGTCCTACAGTCCTCCTCCCGTAGTACCGAAGTTTACACTGGTCCTGATGGAGAGATGTTCAAGGCTTTGTGTAAGTATATGAATGCTAGATTCGTATTTAAAACCAATCAAGGGCATCGTGGATTTATGGACCTAAATACTAGTACAAACACAGATCCATACGGTAGCGTAGCCCGGGGACTTGTTGACATCGTAGCTAGTTCAAGACACATATCTGACAAATGGAGAGATCTCATCACTCATACGTACCCACATGCAAGAAATGACTTGTGCGTGATTGTTCCCACTGCAGATAAATATCCACAGTATTTGCAAATATTTCTACCGTTCACTCCAGAAACTTGGGCTGCTATATTAAGTGCTTTGCCATTCTCCGTGATATGCTGGAGAATGTTGTTACTTAAAGATAAACAGAGGAATAATCACAGTATGAGCGACATATTTAGCTCTTTTCTTGGTATAAGCTTACCAACTCTACCTGTAAAACTCCCTCATCGACTTTTCTTCCTGTTTTGGGTACTATATAGTCTTGTAATAACAAGTCTTTTCCAAGGTTCCTTTACAAGCTACTTGGCTGTTACTAAGAATCTTCCAAATATTGATACTTTAAAGGAACTGGATCAGCTTGGATTTAGTATATTGCTAGTACCAACATTAAAAACTTATTTATCATCACAAGACGAAGAAGATATCATACACAAACTATTACCGAAGTTTATTTTGCTTGACAAGAGGCCAACGGAAGGTCTAATTAATAAGATACAAAAATCTAACCATTTGGCTACAGTTGTTGATGAAAGCTCTGCCATGTACACCATTAGATCCAAAAAGCATACTGAAAATGGAAATCCTCTATTACACTTGGTACACGAATGTATGTTTCCAAATTTCGTTGTTTATTATGTGACCAAAGATTCGCCATTCCTACCACGATTCAATATCCTCATCC
Source organism: Anabrus simplex (assembly GCF_040414725.1). Lineage (NCBI taxonomy): Eukaryota > Metazoa > Arthropoda > Insecta > Orthoptera > Tettigoniidae > Anabrus > Anabrus simplex. Next base: position 198,774,998 of record NC_090267.1, read on the forward strand.
TTAAGATGATTGAAGCTGGGTTGATGACGTACTGGACTAAGTTACAAGAGCATGGAAGTATGATCAAACAATTGTTTTTCCCCATACAACTAAAACACTCTTCTCCGCCGCCAATATCGCTCACAATATCACATTTGCAGACACCATTTCATTTTCTTCTAATCGGAATACTTGCAAGTTTTTCTGTTTTCTTAGCAGAAATCATAACTAAGTGTTTGGTGGGGAAGAAGCCAGTTCTTGATTGAAAAGATTACTTTGTGAAGATCAGAAATCAGGACAACTTCCTGTAAAGCACCTTTTAATCGCGCTCTATTTTCCTTAGGAAACGACACATCAAGCAATTCAGGTCAACGTCATTTAATAATAATAATAATAATAATAATAATAATAATAATAATTTTACGGAGTTTTCGTGGCTCGCAGAGGAATAAAAGGCGCCTGGTTTGAATGGCTGGACAAGGAAATACTTAGAGCAGTTTTAACATAACAAATTTGGAAGTTTTATTTCTTTCCTTTTTTAAAAAAATTGAGAGATACAAATTTTGAATGAATAACAAACATTAGAACAGGTTATTAACGAGCTTTTGAGTTCTAACAATATCGGAGACTTACAAGTCCGAATATCACCTAAAATACTTGCGATAATTATAAGTTTGTTACAGTTACATAGATAAGAGCAACATTGTTCCGGACAGGTTCAATAATTTAAAGGAGGAACATTTTCTCCTAGCAGTTACGTTACCAGGATTCTGAGCTCCAAAGTATCATAGTCTATCCTCGAAGAGGCAATAAGTTTCTTTTGATAAACTTAAATTACACTAGGCAACCCATCGGGTGACCCCACTTTAAATTGTTCGTACACAGTTGCGCCATGGAGGGCCTATCAATTACTCCGCAATAACATGAATTGCTGATCGCAAAACATAACCAAAACCAAGAAATAGTTACCATAAGGATAACGCCGAATAAGCGTAAATAGTAAAAAGGGAAGTTGCGCTTAAACGGCCTAAAACAAAAGGCAAGGAGGCGAAACAGTGCACTGCTTATATAAATTGATAAAATCCAAAGTGGTCTTATCGTCCAACGATACAGAGCCTAATTCTATACTAGCAGGGGTGATTAAAGGAGGGACATTTAAAGCCGAAACAAGATTTACAAAATGCTGGGGTGGAAAACTTTAGTCACCCAATGCAAAGGTTGAATGGGATACGACAGGATGTCATCAGTCTCCGTTCCCTTACATTATATACTGTATTTCTCAGTAGGGAACAGAACAGAGTCCTCAGACTTCGCCGATAATCCTACATTTAAACAACCAGTTAAAAAAACGGCATAAACCTTCCCCTCAAACTACCCGCAGGAGCTATCACATGTCGAAGTAAATTCTGTCATTACCTTGTGTCACTGGATGTTCTTCAAGCAGGCCTCGCCTCTGCCTCCTAGGCTTCCGTCAAGTCGCATTCCTAAGCACTGGAGCAAATCAGAAAAGCGGGTCCTAAAATGCCTTGTATTTATAGTTCCGTAAGGGGCAGCCTCCAGAACACTTTGTTGATAGGTTGGATTCCTGCACACACCCCCGGTCTTAATTGCCTAGAGAACATACTTACCGGTTTCTGATAAGTAGTTTACAATCGACCAGCTGACGTGTACTTCGGCACATAAAAAAGAAAATCCTCAGGAAAAGGCTTATCAACTCCTAGAATAAACATTACTCTATCAATTAGTTAGGTTTTAGTCCGGGAGCGGGATCTAAAAAATCGATTGTAGAGCCATCGAACTGTAGAAGACGAAATTCTTTGGTTCTTTACAAGTTCAAGTCCATTGTCATAGATGGCCATAAAGGTTTAAATAGCCGGAGAAGTTGTTCCCCTGGTACAACAATAATAATATACTCACCATCATTGTTACAACGTGTAAATGTTTTATGTTACTTACGAGCTGAGGATGAGCTAGGAGTATCCAGCAGGTCAATACAAAGGATCCTGTAGGAGAGGAGATGGCACCCATACAAGGCGCACGTACATCAGCAACTCTATGGAGATGAGTTTGATCGCAGGGTAACATATTGCCGAAAAATGGTTGAGGCATTACAGCAAGATGCACAATTTTTCAGAAATGTCCTGTAGAGCGATGAAAGGTACTTTTCGAATGATTCCATCATCAATAAACACAGTCTCCAATATTGGGCTCCAGCAAAGCACCACTGGGTTCAAGCAAAGCATATGCAACTTCAGTGGAGGGTTAATGTGCAATGCAGTATTCTGGGAGACTGCATAATTGGGCCTGATTTTATATCCCCTAGGCTCACCGGTTGGCGCTATCTGGAATTGTTAGAGACCGGTTTGTCTTTAGAAAACCTTCTAGAAGATATTCCATTGCAGCTGGTACTGCAACATTGTTTTCAGCATGATAGTGCACCACCACTGAGCCAGAAAAATGCTGAACAATATTTCAACTAGTTCGTGAGCCTTGTACTGCAGTAACACCTGAAATGTTGGGACGTGTCCATACAGACACTGTGAGACGTATGTGGTAACATTGCTGTTATTCGTTTCACAACATCTGAAACTCAGCACGTTGGCGCTCCTTCGAAGACAAGTGATTAGACATCCCATGCATCACTATTGCATTCGGGACATATGTAAGAAGAAAGCACGGTAGTAGCGGGCCGCCTGGTGTATATTGCGCTTCAATGTTTTGAGTACCAACACAAATTGCCGGCTCTCACAAACAACATGTGTCATACAACTTTGACACTCTACTCCTTCATGCACTGACACTAACAGAGGCACATTATCTTCCACAAACACACACTGCTGGAGTATGCATTGAAACTAGGCCACAGATTACTGCAAGTTGCCACGAGACGTAGAATACCAAGTATAGGGTCTCCCGTATAAAGTAAGACCGTCCAAGCGGCGTTTTTTACTCTCCGATACGTAAGCTATAGTATTGGAGGCGTGCGCATAGTTGTTGACATGCGCGGTCACGAGCAGTTTTAAAAGAGAAAAAGCTAGATTACCTTGGTGCGAATCTTGAACAGTCACCGAATAAATCACCCACAAAATTAGCGCTACAATTAACGGTTTCGGTTTCTTCTGCACACTCCGTTACACATCAAACTATACAGCTTTATACGGGCTCATTGTTTAGAACCTGCTGATCCAACCACAAGAGGGAGATATTGTGAGTGGCATCTTGCACCATTAAATGATCGTTTATTCGACCCACAGCTTATGTTCTTTTCGGATGAGGCCTGGTTTCATCCTAATGGTCATGTGAACAGTCATAAATCTCGCCATTGGTGTGCAGAAAATCATAATGGTGTTTATGAAGTCCCTCATTATGATAGGAAAATTGGTGTTTGGTGCGCTGTTAATGCAAAACCAATAATTAAGCCCGTTTATTCAAGACGACAGTAAACGAAGAGAGAGAGACCAAGATGACATTTTGACGTCGTTCTCCCATCAGTTAACGGAAGAAGAAAAATGGCATGGGTGGTTTCAACAAGATATTTTTTGTTTTCGCTATTTGCTTTACGTCGCACAGGCCGTGGCCTTAATTAAGGTACATCCCCAGCATTTGCCTGGTGTGAAAATGGGAAACCACGGAAAGCCATCTTCAGGGCTTCCACTATCTCCCGGATCCAAGCTCACAGCTCCGCGGCCATAACTGCACGATCAACTTGTCCGGTCAACAAGGTTCAGCCCCTGCTCATACAACAGAAGGTTCCCTTCTTAAAATCTCGGAAGTGTTTGCAGACAGAGTGATCAGTACTGGTCTATTTACCCCTCGCTCCCCAGATCTAAAACGGTGTGATTTTTACTTGTTGGATAAACTGAAGGAAAAATGCATCAAACAAATCCTAACACATTGAAGGAACTGAAAGAAAACATTACGAGTGAAATCAGAAGGGGCAGAAGTCACTCACATCAGCCAGAATGTGGTTACCAGTTACAATGCCTGTATAACCCAGGAAGGATGTCACTTCCAGCATTTTATATAAGATTGTATACGCACTTCAAGCACGGCGGCCGCGCGCGACTAAGTTCGGCTGAGACAACTGGCGTAGCGCAGAGTACAAAAACTGTGCATTCGGTCTTAGTTTATATGGGGGACCCTGTATATACTGGATCAGTACACTATCGTAAGAGTTGTGTAAGTATTTTAAGTAGTGCCAAAGGTTCAAAAGTAAAATGCTTCTAAGAAACTTTTTCGCTGGACCATGCCCTTTGGACGTATACACATTGCACCCAAACTGCCTTAGGCGATATGGTGGAATATTTAGTTCATAAATATATGGATAGAAACGAAGCAGCATTCGACAATTCTAGCAAGGACTGCAGAACTTGCCACAGCCCACCGACGTAGAAAATGTAATCCATAATAGCAGATTTTATTTTATTTTTTATTTTTGCTAGTTGCTTTACGTCGCACCGACACAGATAGGTCTTATGGCGACGATGGGACAGGAAAGGTCTAGGAGTGGCAAGGAAGCGGCCGTGGCCTTAATTAAGGTACAGCCCCAGCATTTGCCTGGTGTGAAAATGGGAAACCACGGAAAACCATTTTCAGGGCTGCCGACAGTGGGGTTCGAACCTACTATCTCCCGAATACTGGATACTGGCCGCACTTAAGCGACTGCAGCTATCGAGCTCGGTCATAATAGCAGAGTTAGAGCACGATTGGTTGGAGGGTTGTTAAGCAATTATGTCATGAATGCACTTAGCAAATTATTTATGAAAATTCTGGCCAACAGGTTACGGCCGTTTCTGGCAACCATCATTCAGCTAGGGCAGACGTGTGGCATTCCGAACAAGAAAATCACTTTTAATCTCCAAGCAATTAGAGATGTTATATTATTATGTTAACTGTGAGCACTCGCCGCTACACCCCGAAAACTGAAACTTTATCAATTTTCCACACATCTTTGTTCGACAGAGAAACCTGAGATGAGCGACTTGGAAAGAGGATAGCCGATATCCTCTGAATTAGATGGGTAGACGCGGTAGGATAATAGCTCAACCAATCAAATTGTTCCATTTTCAAGCACCGAATTCTCCCGCTGAGAATATTTAGTCTATCTCGGGAGTTTGTGAAATGTTGCACGCCAACTGGGCTTCTAATGACTGTGTCAGGGTGAATATAATTTTAGTGGGCTCATTTAAATTAATTACAACCAAATTGAAATACAGTCATTGTGTGCGACTGATCACATGTTGTAGGCATGGATAAAAACGGAAGTCATAAAGTGCCGCCATAAAACATATGCCTGACGTTTATTTTAATCGAGTCCACGCCAAGTGAATCACACAAAACAGTACGATCGTATACTTACTTTCAGCTCAGTACCGTGATACCTGAAAAATTGAGAACAACGGATATATGCTAATGACTTGTCGAAGTACGGGTAGCTACGAAGTCGGACCGAAGATTTATAACAGAGGGGTGAACCGAAACCTCAGTCAGTCAATGTGCAGTCAGTGCAGTCAATCAGTCAGCCTGCTTCAGTACGAGATGCCGTGTGGGTGTAATGTATTCCTTTGAGTCCAACCGACTAGAGTGAATGCCAGACGACCGACTATTCAGGACTTACATCAATCTAATTTGGAAATATAAGTGAATACTCACAAACTATATTTGTTCACTTTCAGTTGGGATAATAGGCTTTAAGTAGATGACATCCTTAGCTTAATAATGCGCCATTGCCTAGGACAATGTACGATCTCATAATACAATATGCAAAGTACATAACCGAGATAAAAGTAGCCAGTTCGTTCTAAAGACAGTTTAGTTGGAGAGGCTAAGTTTAGCAGGGACATATTCTTATCAGGTAGTAGAGGGAATATTTTGGTAAATAACTACCTCTTTAGTATTCACCATTCTCCAAGTTCGCCAGCCTGTCCTTGAGCTCATTATGAACACCCCGTTAATCTGACAGACAGAGGACATTGAACGAGAGGGAAAGGTTATGAACAAGTGCTAGCCAACCTTCTAGAACAGGTGTCCCGCGGACCGAGATTTTAAAGGTCCACTCCTTTTCCCGCAGAGTTGACCGGCTGATAGGAAATTATGTAACTGTAGGACAACTTCACACCACCATAATAGAGTGAGATTATCACCGGGAGTGTGTTAGGTTAACTATTAGTATTAGAGCATCGGATTAATATGAAGAAGAGTGTTACACGTGTGTAAAAATAAAGAGTGTGTTATCAGTGTATAATGAATTTTCCAATTTGGGTATAAACCAACCTTCACCGTGACATGGCTTAAAACCCTAGAAGGTGCCGCCAGGAAAGCATGACATAGCCTGATAACGCAGCTTGGATGATGTGTGCCATATCTATGAAATGTTGTTTTAATTCATCTGTAAATAATGAACTACATCCGTGACCACGCTGTCATCCAATGTATAAAATTATGTCAATTTTTAATCTTATTTTTTAGGAAGAACAGCTAAGATCGCCTTAAAAGTAAATGTTATGTCACGTACCATAAATTACGGGCATGTCCTGAATTAATGTTGAGGGCTCAGCATTAAGTCATTATCTGCTTAACCTGTATGATTTCATTACATTCAGGTTTTGTGTTATCTACTGTGTCGCTTAATAATCTAAAATTATATCTACCGTATTCCTAATTTCAAAGCCATATGAATAAAATAATAAGAAATAAAATAATAATAATAATAATAATATATTTTATTGCGAATGAAATTTTGGAGTGTTGAGTCGTGACGATAATAATAATTGTCATGAAATTTTGGTGAAGTGATTAACAATAACCATGTATGCAATTTCATGAAGTCAGTTAATAATAATAATAATAATAATAATAATAATAATAATAATAATAATAATAATAATAATAATAATACGATTGAGACTTACATGGGTTATTTAGCCAACTCTAAGTTAGGCGATTTACGAAGTATTCAACATAACGACAATATGGGGATCTTGATATCCATGGAAGAATCTGTTATTGATAGCCATAAGCCAATAAAGTAATGGGGAACTTCATAGAAATAATTGATAAATGTTTTGCGTTGTTTACGTAACAGTGAGTTAATTAATACAGTGCCGACAGGATGGATAGAAGTGAGCTGAGGTCCGAATAAAACGAAAAATATCCAGCAATAAGCAAATTTTGTCCAACAATGAGAAAGTAATAAGACCCCACAAGAGGAGGAAACTGTTACGTTGAGGTACCAGTGAAAAATTCTAGATTAACAAGTGACCTGCTACGCACCGTTATGAGAGCAAATGTCTACGAGTAAGGATGGAAAGAATATAAATAAAGCTCCGAGGATTTAATAAGAGAGAGACAGAAATTAGAATCTACGTTGAAAATAAGAGATGAAATAAAGAGAGAAAAGACGCTTTGTGATTGTGAAAGGCAGATTATTGCTTTAAATGCTCTGATACAGGTTATGAAGACCGTCATAATCACAACATCCAGACGCACTGGGAATGTTCAGTTGATATTTAGTTGATTCCAGTTTGCTATTTGCTTTACGTCGCACCGACACAGATAGGTCTTATGGGAGAGAAAAGGCCTGGGAACTGGAAGGAAGCGGCCGTGGCCTTGGTTAAGGTACAGCCCCTGCATTTGCCTGGTGTGAAAATGGGAAACCACGGAAAACCATCTTCAGGGCTGCCGACAGTGCGGCTCGAACCCACTATCTCCCGATTACTGGATACTGGCTGCACTTAAGCGACTGCAGCTATCGAGCTCGGTAGTTGATTCCAGATTGTGCCCCCTGATATGAAGCAGAGTTAAATGATACCCAATTATTTTATAGATTAAAATTACATCTATGGATAATATTAATGATAATAACATTAATAATAGTAATCAAATGATAAATACCTAACACGGTAACATTTTGCTACGAAGGTTAAATAATAACATTTATGTCCATGATATTTGCTTGACCTTTCATTTGTAATTTCATCAAGGAAGAATAATTCTAGGATATCTTACGAGAATCATACAGCCGGATGTATTTTCGTGAGGTAGGTTTTATGCCTATTTATTTCAATCTGACTCTTTGGATGATAAAGTTAAGCGACATTTCATACTAGTTTAAATTGTTACCGTGACCATGATATGAGATAATTGGATTTGGCCACACACCGTCCACCATAGCCACTGTGACGAGTGAAATCATCAGAATATTTTTATTAATACTCAGTCATTTGAATGACAGGTGCGGTCAGCATCTTAGAAGTAAATAATAGTCAGATTGGTACGTGATCGTATTGCTATGAGATATGATATGGGGTCTTCTCTTTCAGGAGTGTATTTATATGGTAGAATTAGGATAACAGAGGCTTAGCTGATTCTTTCTCGTGTCATTTAGTTTGTTTTATAGTCAACGTGGGAGGATTCACCCACACTGTAATGTAAGTATGAGGTCAGTAACCTTAAGGAAGGAAAGCAGCTTGGTTACCCCTTTTAAAAACAACATTTCGCTTACAGGTTCCATGCAAATTGCAACTGAATAACTAACTACTGAACAGACCTCTGTAAAATGTAAATAAATAAGTCTGCGAATGTAAAACCTTATTCTTTAAGGCATTTCTTTATCTGCGAGTCATGCAGACCCGATAGGGTAAAAAATTTGAGTGTATAAAATGCTAATTTGTAAATATTAGGTAGGTCTGTTCAGCTGATCTAAAGGAATAATGAATAATAAGTTGACCCACAGAATACATGTATACAACACAATCATCATAAGTGTTCATAAGTGTTTACAAATTGCTCATACACTAATCATACAGGCTATGTTAGCTCGTATTCAGTTCATATCCAACTCAGGTCAATTATGTAATGTAATAAGTTGATGTAATTTTGTTTGCGTATCCATCCGATACCATGTCATATGTTCGTTCATGCTAATTTAGATAATAGAAATATAACAGGGAGCAGTAAACTCCCAAATTGATGTGTGTTCTCAGGAAATACCTGTTAATTATTGGAGCAATTAATTTATATAATTCAGTGTAATTTTATATTATTATTTTAATTTTGGTTACTTTCAACTTAATTAGATACTACTTTAACACTGCTCAGAGTTACCTTATGTAATGATTATTTCCATTTAAAAATGAAAGTTAACTAAGGTTACCTTCAATCATTTAATCTATATGGAACACCTTAGGTGTCCTCAATCAATTTCAAATTAGTTAATTGTTTTAATTGATGGTGATATGTTAAGAGTATTTAGTTAAGATATTTACGGAGAATTGTTGCTTACGGCGTAACCTAACTATCGGTTCTTTTTCTACAATTTGAGTAAATTTAATGATTTTGTTGTCTCCTTAAACTTTTGGAATTTAATTGATTTCACAATTATAATAAAATCAATTAGTTAAAATGTAATCTTGCCCACTTACATTTAGTAACGATAGTATCCGTAGTACTTAATTTCCTTATGTACCTATTTAGAAGAATCTCGAACTGATGGCGCTCCAAGCAGATGAGAGTCTCAGAGCGGTAAGTATATTTTATTACAGAGCGCCGTGGAAGAACTCGAGACCAGATTACCGCCGCTTCAACGTTTCCAAGGGTACAATACAGTCTTCCTCTTCCCCCACTCCGTTTCGATTTGTCCAGGCATCAGACGAGTCTGTCCAATCACGAGCGAGAGATTTCCCGTGCTATGGTACCCATGTAGCTGCTTTCCGACCACACCCCAAGCAATCAATTTTGGATCCGTATTGCAACGTTTCCACCCCACGCCATTTGCCGTATAGAACCAAATGACTGCATGATAATCCCTAAAAAATCGGGATACCGCCATATAGCACCATACGCCAAAGCGCCTGATGAAAAGGGACCTTTTTAGTCTAGAGTCAAATGCCACCTCATCAGGAAGGAACAACAAAAAAATTTTCACAATGATGGGTGAGCAAATGCTCTTCCGACCGTGCAAGGGTCTACTGCACCCTTCCATTCCATAGAATCAAACCACCGACCTCCCAAGGCCATGGAGCGTTCGCGGCAGAAGATCAAAGAAAATAACTCATAACTAGCTTAAAGGCATAAATGAACGGAAGGAAACCTGGGATACAATGTTATTTGGCAAAATGACAGGCAGACAAAAGTTTAAATACCTATTTATTGAGCCTTGATAAATCAAATTATTTAAAGGTTGATCCTGAATATTTATAGTATATCAATGTTGAATATGCAATGTCCAATGGACTAAATACAAATTGTAAAGTGTCAAAAATTTTATTTCTCCTTTACCTCTTTCTTCTTCCCGACATGATGATAAATATTACATTATAATTTGTATAACATACTTTAAAAAATTCAGAAATATCCTTATAAATGCGACGGTTATCATTAATAACTTTCTTCACTATCAGAAGAAGCAATTATTTATACAACAAATTAAATTGAAGATAACTTGAAGTGGTCATCTAGCTAAATTAATTATATAACAAAAATAAACAAAGAATAAATGAATGCTAGTCGATATTATCCTAATCAAAATAAAATGACTGATTTCGGGTCCAGAAATCGAACCCACATCCCAATGAATCCAATGACAAAAATTACGAAAATAAAACTCGATTTGTCATCCACATAAAGAGTGAAACACGACTAAAAGAATGTATAAAAAAGGAAAATATGTACACATAATATGAAAAGAAACAATAACAATATACACATGCAATTGGCTGTATATAAAAAAAATATGTGACAACAAAAATCCATGGTTGCCTCAGAACTCGAACCGATGGTATCCAAGATGGCATCGACAAACGGGACAAAAAACTGCCTTTCTTAATTAAACATAGGGTCAACAAATAAATGATAATACTGGCGTTCCAGTTAGTTAAATATTATTATAAGATCATACATGGAAAATTAAAAGAATCCTTTAAACAATAATCGGTGTCGCACTGCCTTCATTCTAAGTGGAATAGCTCGAACAATACAGCATACAGTAATCCTCTACAAGGGGCAAGCCCTCTTCACTCTCCCCTGGGATCGTAAATATCCGGACGTCAAAGCCCTAGCAAATAATGGCCCGGTGTGGCAAAAATATCCTTTCAACATCTCAAGGTGAAAGCAAATCGTTTCCCTTGGAACACATATTTGTTAAATAATCTTATTTCATTATATATTCTCATATCATATTTCCAAAGCTCCACTGGCTTATAAATTCACTGTCCTGCCACAATTCTATAATACAATAATATTCCACTGTTCATTTTCTCATATTCACATCTTTCAACTTAGAATGACCGGCTTCGATTCCATCCGATTACAGAATACAGCCTAGGTTTTTCCTACATTTTAAAATTAAATCAATGAAATCAAATATGGATTTTAAACATATCCATAATGTTATTCTCATATATAGAAAGGGAAATATTCGACATTAAAGGAAAACGCTAATCTCAATAGGAGGGCGTCTGTTCGATGTCTAGGCATGTCACAAGTTACGCATATAATTAATACAGCCATCTACAAATATTTTATCATGCAAATTACGTGAAAATAAGAGTGCCTTGCTATCCTGATGTTAACAGTCGATAATCCATTTTTACAAGCATAATCACCATGCATTATCATAATAAGCTTGGATATCACGTAAATAAATTATATAAAATTACGGCTTGGCTCAGTGCCAAAACAAATCTACTTTCTATTACTTTTACCTAATCTAAGCACTCTCAAACTAACTAATATTTTATCATCACGTCAAATATATACATTACGTAAATTATATATATATATATATATATATTTAGATTCATGGAGTAGACTATTAATTCCATGAAATTAACATAAATGAATATGAAGACCACTCATAAGTTCTCTCTCTAATTAAAAAAATACCTGCAATTTACATGTCTAACCTAATTTACGTGATCCGCATAATGAATAACCGCGTATTTATTAAAAAAATATTTCATTTTAGTACTTATCATCATGTCGTAACAATCCAAGGTTCGGGTCCCGGGTAAGACCCTCATCTTCATCTTTTAAGCTTCCATGGAGTTGACGTTGGTCACGGGTTCATGTCCGTTGCTACTCCCGCCGAGCACGTTCATAATCCAATGGTTATCTTCTACACTTATAAGAGTTTTTATGAGATTAAGACTTGTTGCGTCACTTTAACACAAAAAATACAATTATTACACTATAATGAAATTAATACTTGTTGCATCACTTAAAAAGTTACAATTATACCGTTCTTGCGATCACATAACTTCAACTTTTTTTAAATACTATTGTTTGTAGACAATTACAATATTCTCGAAGATATAAACTGTACATTTAAGGTCTGAAACACTAAATAGATCAGAACACCATCAAACCGTAGTTCTGCTTTGGATCCTTCGCGTGAAGTGGATACTGTTGTCATCATCGCGATTCCTTTTATAAACTTTCCCCCTTCCATGCAAGAGACAGTGGATAATCCCCACTACTTTTTTTAATTAATAGTTCCATGTGTCGTATGACATCGGTAATACACTCAAACGTGTGACTCAGATTCTTAAGTAGTCTGGTTATGCGCGGAACCTGAATTGTTCGGCCATTTATTTAAAATTAATTATCAAAATAATGCCCCTACAATGTCCTCCATGAGGGTGCTGCGTACAAGGGACGCTTAGCGTGTTATATAATGCAACGATTGCGTATTCTTTCACACGTTAATATATTATAAAGAATTGGAATTTTGGCAGATGTCTATAATGAAATCATATAACATCCCGAGGTTTCCCATATTAAATATTATGCATGTCTCGAAATCTCATCATACAAATGCAACTCGCGAGCTGGCAACATCGTGTTCGGCCATTTTTTCAACGGGTGAAGGTATCATTATCGATTTTTCTGGCTTGACATTTTCTTCTCTCTCTCTCTCTATCTGTGTATTCTTTTAGTTAAGACGGAGTAGCGTTTAGCAGGCTACAAAGGTTGTGTAAGCATGTGCAATCTAATGCAACTTTTTGTAACAAGTACGAGGAAGCTTTACAAAGGTTTTTCACTGCCAAATAATTAATAAATAAATATGTACATGACCGATAAGGTCACAGTATCTAGCTACAGGGCTTACTTCAGGATATCCATCTCCCACACATGAATTCCCCGTATTATTCACTAAAACTTTCCCTGGATGTTTTTTTCCAAACCTGGAAACAGCTGTGTGTTTCCCAACTGCCTGTACAAAACAAACTACTTGTGTGTAATATGGAGACTTTACAGCTTCAAATATGACTACATTAATACACCAATAAAATAATAATAGCCGGGCTGAGTGGCTCAGACGGTTAAGGCGCTGGCCTTCTGACCCCAACTTGGCAGGTTCGATCCTGGCTCAGTCCGGTGGTATTTGAAGGTGCTCAAATGCCAGCCTCGTGTCGGTAGATTTACTGGCACGTAAAAGAACTCCTGCGGGATTAAATTCCGGCACCTCGGCGTCTCCAAAAACCGTAAAAGTGTAGTTAGTGGGACGTAAAACAAATAACATTATTATTAAAATAATAATAAGAATAAGTTGTGATAAGTACAGTGCGGGAGTGTGATATGTGTACCATTAAAACATTGTACACTGTAAGCGAAATTACGTAATTAAACTTAGTAATATTGGTATGTATGTTGAAACGTGCTATATATTTAATTTAGAATAAATAATATACAGGCACGTACTTACCTTAATTTATTAATTTAATTCATAGTACGTACCCTTCAAACGTCAATATAATGCTACAGCAGATGACCACGTGAAAAGTTGCGCCACAGAAATAATCTAATTTTTTCACGCTAGCCGGGCTGAGTAGCTCAGACGTTTGAGGCGCTGGACTTCTGAACCCAACTTGGCAGGTCCTATCCTGGCTCAGTCCGGTGGTATTTGAAGGTGCTTAAATACGCCAGCCTCGTGTCGGTAGATTTACTGTCACGTAAAAGAACTCCCGCAAGACAAAATTCCGGCATCTCGGCACCTTCGAAAACCGTAACAGTGGTTAGTAGGACGTAAGCAAATAACATTATTAATTATTATTTTTCGCGCCACTTTCAGATGGCACAACTTTTCTCTCCTCCGCTGTGTTCACGATGGCAGTTTTAACATTTCAAGTAACTTGGAAGTTGCGTGACTGTTTAAACGCAGCCACTCAACATTTCTTGAATTAATGGAAGTTGTATGGCATTTTAGTTGCATCGTCGACTAGTACCTTAACATATACATTTATTAAATCTATCAAATGAGGGCCTGAGGAAGGCAAGAATCAGCAAATGCTCAAATTAAGGAGGGGAGTTGGTGATGGAGCAGCCGTACATTAAGGAAGCCGCACGGAGCTATAGAGAGGTCTGAACTAGATTAGAACCCGGAAGGTGCACGGAGAAGTGGTCGTTCGAGGAAGATGTGGAGGAGAACTCTTGATGAAGGAGCCATGGAAGCAGGGAAATCCTGGAGTGAAGGAAAGAAGCCCGGCTGCCATTAGGACCGGATAGAGAGTCTTCACTGCTACCCTGTCTATGCGGTATTTAAATGAGCAATCTTTGACACACCAAAACATGAACTAAATATTCGAACGTTCATCTAATTTTGATATGAATGGATAAAGCACTCCTACTGAAGTCGTTGTACCAAATCTTATTCAGATCGGAGACCTACAGTTGGAAGAGTTTCCTTGTCAGTGAGGTAGTTGCTAACACAGAACATGATACATGGACTCACCTGCTCTATTCGAATCGGTGTCGATGTCCACAATCATACCCCACAGATCCTGCAGAACTACACTCCACTGATTTGTGACGAACCCAAGTAAGCCAGGCCGTCTCATCCAGCGCAATATAAGCACAGCAACAAACACGGCTATCAAAATAAGACAAACACGAGCAACAAAAACATCTGATACAATCTAACACAAGGATGAAAGTCCAGTTGGAACATAAAGCTCTGTCAAACACAACCTGAACTGGAAACTGAACGCACACCTTTCAATACTGAAGGGGTTAAAATGATAACAAAGGCCAGGATACTAGTAAAATCAGGAGAGGGTTGAGTCACAAGTATTCAACCATCGAGCCAGAGCGTTATTCAAGACCCTACGACCATTCGCACGCAATGGGCCGGTGAAATCTAAGGTGAAGCCACAAATCTTATGGATATAAAAATGACGAGGTTACGGGATCAAGAAAGCATGAATACAAATGGAACACCAATTAAAGAAGCTGCCACTTTGACAAACTCATCAAAAGCAAAACCATAACGTCCCTCAAGGGAGGAAACATACAAGCCATACAACGCAAGAGACCCGCGGGTACTAGGTGGTAGGGCAGGAGATAGACATTGGAGACCCTCTCCCCACCTCCATTGAATTTATTATGTGAAGAGACATGTATACCCTCATGGCGGTGCTGTTAACTTACACATCTATGACGCTAAATATACATGGCATAAAAACTGCAAGCAAACAGTCGCTTCTAAGACAATATAGGGTATTTGTTGAGCACATCCACCGGGTATGTGCGGTTTTTAACATACCTATAATAAAAACACAAATACCTTACGCCTTAGTACATGAATTATATTTCTTCATGACGTGTGAAGGAGCACCTATGGATAGAAATTATGCAGCCTTTACACCAAAACAAAAGTAATATAATTTTCTGTCCGCAAAATGAATCGTCATACATGTTGAAACACTGCCCTCAAGCACACACAATTTGAAAATAAGTACTTCGTGTATAGAACTATATCTATATCTGCTTGAAGCATTCGTTATATGGAGCTTACAAGGTTTGATGTGGTTTGGGCATCAATTTTCGAAAATTCCTTTCTCAGATGATCGATAAAATATTATTTTAATGAGCATGATCGCTTCTATACTCTCCGTTTCAACAACGCCCACAGGTTTTGCTATGGGATTGAGGTCTGAAGACTGTGCAAGCGTTGGAAGTTGCTCGAGAACATTATACAGCAGCCATTTTTGTTATAAGAGCAGTATACTTCGGATCGTTGTCTTCTTGAAAACCAAACTAGTCTTCAAGATTTAATTTCGCAACAATGGCCAGCAAATTATCACGGTGTATGTTCTTATATTCTATGGCACTCATATCATCTTCAACAACAACCAGTTCCCCCAGACAGTGTAGCTCATGCATCCTGACACCTTGACATGACCTTCGTCATGCTTCACAATTGGTACAATGTTCTTAGCGTCAAATTCTAAATGTGGTTTACGCCACACATACCTTCTCCCATCAGATCCAAAAAAGTTGAACTTGTTCTCATCCGAGAATATAACCTTCTTCCAGTATTCCACGTGTTTGTTGTGATATTCGTGAGCAAACTCCAGTCTTTTCACCCAATTACGCTGGTTATGAATGCTTTTTGTCACTCTGCCTGTTAATCTAGCTCGGTGACTGTATTTCCTTATGGTTTGAGGTGTTGCTTCCTTGCCTGTTGCTGTTGCGAGCATTCGGGCGCTCACGCTTGAGTTCTTGCGCGCTTGTTGTACTACATATCGCGAATCTCGGTAAGTTAGAGCTCTAGGAATTCCTGACCTTCGCATATTCGCCGTAGATCTTCTTCGTTTTTATTTGTTCACAACATCCTGGACAGCAGCTTGCGAGATGTTCAATTCTTAGCAATGTTTCGGTAATGGAAATTTAGTATAAGTATCTATATTTTCTCCAGATTTACAGTTTTCCAACCTTAATCTTCACAGAGAAAATAGCAAGAATTCAAAACCAAAAAAGACAAAAGACATAAAACATTGAAAGTTACAAATAAACCCTAATAAGCAAGCCTCCTCGGCAAAACGGAAAAATGTACAACCTAGTAGAGTTATAAAAAAACGCAGCAACAAGACATTTAAAGTTACCAATAAACCCTAATAAACAATCCTCCTCGGCATAACTGCAAAATGTACAACCTTTTGAAGTTATACAAAACATAACAACAAAGCAAAGAATAATAACTTGCTTCTCAAATCCTGGTTGAATCAGCAAGTTTTAATCTACTTCCATTCTACACTCCCCCGCCACGAGCTAGAGCTCAGCAATACGTTGTCCTTGAATCATACTGCATTACTTCTCTACAAAGCTGCCCGCTCCATGCCGCGACCTACCACACCGTACTAAGATCTTGATGATTCACACTTTTCATTCCTATAATCTTCTGAACCTTCTGCCTTAATTCTGTTTTACTTTTTACTTACAACCTAGAAACCCAGTATAGACAATGCAAGATATTTAAACATACAAAACCAGTCTCCCAGATTCTTACATACACACTCTCCTAATTATTTAATTTCATTTCCAATTTTCTCATTAGCCTACTTACACGACCACTTCATTTAATTTTTTACACATAACTTATTACAATACGTAAATACCAATTCATATTCCCTACCCTAATCCATTCTTTAATCACCCACACAATAATTTTCTTATCATTACTCTGTTATAAAGTTCTTGCTAACCTACACTCTAAAATTTTCACTGTCACTTTTTATTTTCCTTTGCATCACCTTAGCAAGTGTAGATATTTAGTACTTCCCCATATAATAAACATAATGAATTTTCTTTATTTCTAATCCCCCTTATTTTTATATAAGCACAAAATCCACCACAGTAACCCTTCTCTCACAGTTGAATCCACATTGCCGATATTTATACTTGACTAATCTTATTAAATATACTTAGGGATGCTCTCTTCCTACATTCCTCCATCTGTCGTTGCAGTTGAATGTAATTAACACTCACTAAAATCGATCTCCAACTTCTGCTACCCCTTTTAATCCAAACCACATGCCATATGTGTCCCATACCCAACCTTTCCACATACCGGTACATTTTGATCTTCGCCAGAAAGCCCCACAATGCTTACTTTTCAGCTGTTGCTTTAACCCCTTCCATCTCTTTAATCTCATCCAGTAATTAAGTACGCTCATCACACATTCAATTTCTATATACTCTCCACAAATTGCTATCGCCTCCGCATTTGCTGTACACTGCGGGAGTCACATCGACGTCTTAATAAATTTAGAAGTAATCTGGTTTAACATATCTCTTCCATCTTCCAGACCCCATAGTTCAACTCCATACAGTACTCTGCTCAACACTACTGTCTTGAACACTATCCTTTGGATACTATATTTTGTACCCGGGTACTTTGTCTGCAAAATCTTAACTGACAGAAGCACCATCCCCTTCCATTTTGCTCTCTTATTTTAATCCTCCCATTCCCTTTTTTGTTTATAAGCGCTCCTAGATATTCCAGCTTTTCGACCTGTTCAATCATCTCCCCCTGGACCACCCATTTCCTCTCCTGGTTTCTCGACCTGTTCTTTTGAACTACCAACACCTTCGATTTATTACATTTAATTTTCAGGGACCACTTCCTTGCATATTCGGAAAACGCACTTGAACTTCTCTGTAAACCCCACCCTGTCAAGGTCATTAATATCACATCATCAACAAAAATCAATCCCTGGATCTCTATATCGTTTACGACCGGAGATGCCCAGTTATTCCCTCCGTCACTTTTCAAAATGTAATTTACCAATAATAGAAATGAAATTGGCGATAGTTTACAGCCCTGCTGTAGTCCCATTTTACATTCAATCAAATCACTTACTAAATTGTCTTCCAATTTAATACAACAATAGACTTTATCGTATATAGCCTCAATAGCTCGGAAAATATTTCCTGAAACCCCCACTCTTCCTAATTTTCTACTAACGGGCTTCTACTCACTGTATGGAAAGCTTTTTCAAAATCGATGGCAGCTAGATATACTTCACCTCCTTACTTATTCAGATATTTATCTAGGATCCTCTTGACTGTCATTATATTATCTGTAGTCCTTCTACCCTTTCTAATACCACCCCGAAAAATTGACGGTATCGATCACTCTCTCAGTCTGTTCGCTATTACACCTGTATAAATCTTACTCAAGGAGTCCACTAAAGTTATACCTCTATAATTGCTCGGGAGATTCCTCTCACCTTTCCTTTTATAGATTGGCAAATGATCCCAGTTCGCCATACTTTTGTAAATCTACCACCCTCGAAAATCTTGTTGAATAATTTTACTACGCCCTCTAGCATCTGACTATATTTAGCTATTTCTTTCTAAAGAATTTATTGGTACCATTGCTTCCACCAGCCGACCTACTGTTAAATTTTCATTTCACTCCTTCTGAAAATTCTTTATCAAGCTCATATATCAGTATATCCCTCTCTGTATGACATTCTCTCCCTGTATCTTTCCATCTATCCTTCCCTCCTAATAATTCTTGGAAGTAGTCCACCCATGAATCATGGTCGATTTTCGGTTTGTCAACCCTCTTCCCCCTTATTAACTTTGTCCGACACCTTTTCAGGTTGCTTCATCCTATACTCCCTGTTTATTGTCTCTACTTGTTCCCTCATCCGAAATTTCTTCCTCTCAGCAACTTTAAGCTTGTATTATTTTCTTAATTTACAAAAATCTTCTCTTCTTGCACTCCCTCCGTGCTTTCTATATTCTTTTAGAGACCTCATGGCTCTTTTCCTCATTTCCTCACGCTCTTTATTGTACCACCCTTCTTTCCCTCCCATCTTTATTTTCACACATCTAGCTGCCCGAGCTACCATCTTAATTGAGTATTCAATTAATTCCAGCGCCTTGTCAACATTGTCTCCTCTCGATGCTACCTCCAATCCACATTTCATTAATTGCAGTTCATTTTTCTATAAAAGAATCTAAATCCCGCTTTACATTTTCTGCCCATTTATATTTAATAATATATTCTACCCTTTTGAACATTCCTCCTTTTCTCTCCTTCCTTTCCCACTCTCTCCCTTCTTTCCATCTTCACCCAATCCGGGGCATGGTGGGACTCAACCCGGTCCCCTATTTCTATCCTCTTAATTATCTCTAACATGTCTACCGATCTAAATACCAAATCTATAACACTTCTACACTGCGATGTAATATACGTCAGCTTCCCTGTCCTATCCCCTTCCCACCAGCCATTCAAAATATAAAATTTTCCCGCGGCATATAATTCTAGGAGTTTTAACCCATAAATATTCCTTCCTTTATCTTCGATACATCTTCTTCCCCTCATCATCAGCTTATCGTCCTTGCTGTATGTTGGACAAAGATCGCCTATCCTAGCGTTCCAATCACAGAATAGCAAAATTCCAACTTCTTCATATTTCCTCCTTTACATTTTCTGCCGATTCATATTTAATACACCTTCTACCCTTTTCAACACTCCTCTTTTTCTCTCATTCCTTTTCTTCTCTCTCACTTCTTTCCATCTTCACCCAAACCGGGGTATGATGGGACTCAACCCGGTCCCTTATTTCTATCCTCTTAATTCTCTCTAACAAGTCTACCGAGCTAATTACCAAATCTATAACACTTCCAATTATAAGTCCTCAAAAAATTAATTAGCGTATGTGGATCCCTAGGGATGACTGTATAGAAAAGCCAAGCATACCTTCTTTTCTCTCCCTTTCTCATTCCCCATATTCAACCTGACCCAGACTACCTCTTCATCTCATTTTCAATGTCTTCATTTAATTCATTCATTCATTTATTGAAACAACTATATCCTCCGGCGTTCTGCCCTTCGGCAACTCTTTTCTTTTCGATTTGTACTTAACCACAAGCCCCCTCCACGTTAACACTTACCCTTTTTCTAACCACGTCTCTAGAAGCGCCACAATGTCCAAACTTTCTACTAATATTATTACTTTTTTATTACCCACCTTACTTAACAATCCTTCAATATTTTCAAATCCTATCTTCCAATCTAGTTATAACCTAACCTCCCCTGCATCACCACTTCCTACCTTGTTTTTACTCTCCTCTGCCCTATTACTTGATTTATTTCTCAATATTATGGCCCACTCACTATCCACTTCCATTCCATCTTTTTTGGACATTTTGAGGCGCTCTTTGTCCGCGTTATCCTCTACACCTTTAATTTTCTTTCCCCATAGGTCCCTTCAACTTAGGCTCCATTTGCTCAAGGCCTCTCTTCCTTTCGTTTCTCCTCGCGCACCTTCACCTTTACCATGCACGTCCACAGTGTTGACGGAACTTGCAGATTCCTCAGTTTCTCCCTCCACCAACACCTGCTGAATTCTCGTTTCCGTTCCTGACCTCTGCCATGCGCCCACCTCTTGCCTCGTCAAGTCCCTCCGCTCGCTCGGCGACCTTTCTACCACCTTGCCTCGTCACCAAGCACTATTCTTGTTTAATCTTCTCATCCATTTCCTGAAACTTAGCCACTGACCATGTTCTCACCCATCTACCATTTGCCACAATCAGCTGTTGGCCCCTGATCTACGCTCTCAGTCCTTTGTGTCTGGCTTTCACTAGATGTCTCCTTAAAATTTTCAAGCACTTGCTACCTTCACTCCACAATTCTCTTTTCACCCAAACTTTCTCGCTTTGTAAATTCCCACCGTTCCTGACCACAATATCGGCCATCAAGGTAGATAACAACCTGGCCTTAATTGCCCTATGACGTATCACTTTGCCTACCCTTTCTACATCGTCAATGTCAACTTCACTGAAGTTAACTTTCATTTTGCTTAGTATTACCTCCACCAATTTATATACTATGTCCACTTTATGTTCTTTCGCTCCCTCCTGGACACCAAGTATAAGTATACATTTCCTCGTACGTTCCTGGCTACAGATAGCTTCCTCTTCCTTCAATTTAACCATCTCCTCTTCCAGATGTTTTACCTTCTTCCTCAATAGCACAATTTCTTCCTTATTAATTCCCACCTTGGACATTGTCTCACCTATTTTTTTGGATCCACCTCTTCATGACATCAAACTCTTTTGATTGATCCTGTATTATTTCCTTGATTTGGTCATTTGGCAAGTTTCTTTACCCCACCTCCTTAACCACTTCCTTAATGGCTTCGATGTCATTCCAACTGATAGTTCCACGTGTATTCGGACGGGAATTCAATTCCAAGCCACAAATAACTAGTAGCACTGCCACCACGGCCGCCACCAAAACCACCTCACTAATACTTCCAAAATCACCCTTGCACACCATTCCCTTTGTTATTATTCTCTTCAAACTCCTCTGCCATCTTCCAATTGCGGCTCGATATTGCTCCTCAGAAATCATGTGTCGGCACTCGCCACTCAGCACATTCGTTTTCACTGCTTGCTTAGGCTAGACTGGGTAACGGAAGTTCCTCTTGCCACAAGGAAACTACTTTTTTCCCTTACAATAGTCTTCAACTCACCCGATCGACGTCGCATTCCTGTCCACTATTACTTCCAGGCACTAATACTGACTATTATACTAGATACACGATGAATTATTTGCTTTCAGTCGTACTACTCCTACTACTACTACTACTACTACTACTAAAAGGTTTTCATTCCTCCCCTGAAGTGGGAGACGGACCTCTTAGACGGTGACACCGTCTCTCAAGCCGGGAGATTTGTTACGGTGAAGGAGATGCTCGGAGAAGCTGAGGGGTTTGGTGGCTGTGGCCTATACTGGGAACTGTCCCAGCATTTGCCTTAATGCAGGAGAACCGAAAACTACGGAAACCATTTCCAGGCAGCCGACGATTGGGGCCAGCCGTGAAGTCCAGCCCCGCCCCGTCTCCCGATTGCAGAGGCGTAGAGCCACGGTAAAACCGTGGGCACCCCTCCTCTGCTCGGCTGGCTGGTCAGAGTGCAGAGCTGTTAGACCAGCCGTGCCCACAAATTGGTATAGACCCACTCTGCATCTACCGACCGTTCAGCCGTCAGTTGGCAGCGTTTACGTACCATACATGACTACGATCTAATTGTATGGAAACTTTTTGTGTGCCGTTAAACAATGCTTTGTTATAAACCAGGGAGTATAGTAAGTGGACCCACTGTACGTCGCAACAAATTACGCCGAAATGTAGTGCACGGGTAGTGTTAGTATAAATCGCTTGCCGATAGTTCTCCTTTGTGTCCGTTTGAAACCGTACATGTATGAATACTTATTTCACCCACTGTATGTTGCACACCCTTCTACATTAAGGTCAATATCGCCTACTTGGACTCTTAGCAAATTCAGGAGGAATCAGCATACGTATTCATTATTTACTAATGTTGTAAACATCTATGCAACATGAGGTTCAAAGGTGGCAATTATATACGACAGAAAACCTCCCACTTAATATCAAAGAGGCCATATGAAGCCTGGAGGTGATTTTAATGCACAATTATCACCCCAAAGCCAAACAAGACAGCTCCATACTTGCCCCGCTATCTGGTGTAATATAATGGTTACTTCTAAAAGACACATGGGAAATGTAGCAGGGTAAACGAATTATTACTACACAGATTATAATTATGTTAGCGGGAAATTAAAAATGTAGTGGTGGTGATGGTAGTGGTGGTGGTTGTGGCGGTGGTGATTATTGTTTTAGGAGGAGGTTCAACTAGGCAACCGTCCTCTCTTGACACTAATCAGGGGGAAAACTGAAAGGGATCCAGTACTTCGAAAAATAAAGATATCGGTCGAAGGAAAACAAGGGCTACAAAGGGCGTGAAAATTAAACACTCCCAAGGCCTCGTAAACCTAATACCGTCGGGGTCGGAAAGGAACAAATGTTGACCGGGGGAAATCGAATAGGAGAGACGAGAGTGAGGAGCCTGACAAGTAGCTAGGAGCACTGCCAGCTATGGGCCTCTTGGTCGTAACCCGCGCTCCCATATTAAGAGCCCGTGAGGCCCCTTTCAGCCACCTCTTATGACGACGGGCAGGGGATGTTATTATACCACACCAACACAGGGCTAGGAATTAAAAGACCAGGTGAGGGAAGTTTCCAAACCTTCGGTCGTATATCTTCATAATGCAGCGAAATATGGAGGTTAAATTATTTTATTTTGAAGAATATTGACTTACAAGCAATATTTTCCACTGAATGGCAAAAATGGAAACGATATATACCCCGGTATAGGGATACTCTTGATTGGTGGTTGACAATCGTTAAACCTTGTACGATATGACTGTTGAAGACTGCCGTGCTGAGAGGAGAAGGCAGTTCAACTAAACGACAGAATTTCTTATAAATATTTGAGACAGTTACTTACGGAGGATCCTACAAACTCTGATATACATCGAGAAATAAAGGAAAGCAACAGCTCAGCTACCAATGATACAGCGAAAAGAAACGGAATATCTGAAAATTCAACCATAAGATCATCAACATTTTGCCAGAGAGTCCTTTTACTCCCTAAAATTACTTGAAAAAGAGGATGCCATCTTATTGGAACAGCTAACCGACACATGACGGATAGCCATGAAATACTAAAAGAAACCGCGGAGATCATTTCTCAGTCCTTGTACAAAACTCTCCTAACACCGTATATTACCATAAATTATTTACTTTGATGATATAAGAGGAAATAATTCTGCTTAGAGACAAGAAGGCTTGATTCAAGCCATCACCACAGAAGAAATCCATCAATCAATACAGGAAAACGCACCGAATATCTTCTGGGCCCAATGGTTTGCGGTAGGCATTCTGCATTACATTTTGGACCATTATTAAAGATGATATTGTTACACCATTGAATGATGCCTGTTGTTCAGGAAGAACAATTATAAGTTATTAACTGTGTGAAAAAAAAACAAATGCGTTTATTGAGGACGCAACATTTAAACACCAGTCAGATGTAGTACCAGGAAGATGTATAATAAAGTCTACAAGTGTCATTCGAGAGTTCACTGGTCAACAGTAAGGGGAAACTGTTAATATAATGAGATTTAGACCACGCATTTGACAGAGTAAACCACAAATATATAATTGAAGCTTTCACAGCTCTTGGCTTTGGCACGCATTTTACTACCCTCATGGGTAAAATTCTTAACGGAGGATGTTCGAAGGTGAACGTAAATGGTTATTAAACAAGGCTTATCTACATTCAAAGGGGAGTAGGACATGGGTGTCTGCTGTCTATGCTGTTCTTTTATGTCGTCCTAGAATCCCTGGTTAGCAATATACAACAAATTTCCGGTACCGAGAATCTAAATATTTTCGCTGATACAGATGACGTCATTCTATCAGTAGATCTAGTCCTCAAGGAAAATGATGGTAAAGAGAGATATTGCGGTACACATGTGAACCCAAAAAAGACACAGGCCATGCAGATTCGGAAGATGAACCGTGCCCAGGGGATTCTTGCGGAGTGTATTATATTTCCTCCAGATCTGTACAGATTCTGAACCTATGTAGCAAATAGAAATACAAATAGAAGAACAAGGCTGAAACATTAAAACAAAAACAAACAACGGCAACATGGCAATAATGCAATATAAGTTTAACAACTTCTTCAAGCTACTTGCTGGGTGAGTGTTCGCACGTGTTACTCTATCTCTCCTGACCTAGCATAAAACACCGTGTATGCTACTACCTCCTCCACGGGAACACATGCGCTCACCATCTCCCTTCCCCTCACACTGTTAGCCAGTAGTGGGGAAAACCTCCATTGTCCTGCACTGAGTCGAGTGATATTCTTCACCTTGCATGCGTCAGGATTACCCACTACCTAGTTCATTGTCTCTCTCCACCGGACGCACCTGAGATTTAGCTTTCAATGTGGCTGTACACCTACTCCTAATTCTGTTCAAAACCTACATAAATTTCCCGGACACATCCATTCTGTCACTAACCAATTTAAAAGCTCATCTCCATTACACGGTTGATCAATCAACTTCAACTGATGCTCAGACATAAATATACGTCTCTCAACAACTGTTTCCTTACATACTGTCAATAAATGAAAATCCTCTCTCTCATCACCATATAATATAAACATCGTATTTACTTTTAACTTAGTCCAACCTCTATTCATATATATTCCTGAAAACCACCATATTAAGCCTCTTCTCACCGCCCTGTTCACATTTTCGACTTTCATATTCATTACCTGGTTTACCGTCATGGATATCATTAGGGTAGCTCTCTTCCTGCATTCGGCTTCGAGCTCTTGTTCTGCAATATCTCTTGCCCTCTTAGTCACATGTTTTCAATAAACCCCCATCTCCTCTCCCATTCAGTATTATGATACTCACCTAAACCCAGTCGATCTAAAGCACTCTTCACCTTTTCAACCCAATAATCACCATAATTGCTCTTCATTTGAAACTGGTAAGCCGACTGCGGAATTAGGCCTCCTTCTCACAACCTGCACCAGTAACTCAGCACTATTTTTAAAATGTCAATCTTGGTATACTCTTTACACATAACACTTGCTCCTGCACTCGCGGCACACAATGGCAACCCCATAAAAATCTTGCTGAACTTACTCCCTGTCGGCTATAATATCCCACATTCTTTCTCCATCCCCCAAAACTCAGAAGCACACAGCATTAAATACGGTTCTTTGAATATAATGATCTACACCCCGAAATTTATTTTCAAACATCCTAATTACTGAGAGTGCAGCTTGGCCCTTCCATATGACCCACCTAATTTCCTCAACCTTTTCTGCTTATCATCACCCACAGATATCTAACCTTATCCACCACCTCTATTTCTTCCCCATTTATTGTCCATTCCATCCCCGGTTTCTTTTTGTTCCCTTTCCTACAACCTTAGTCTGGTCAATGTTGATCTTCAAAGACCATTTCTTCGCAAAACTGAAAACCTCGTTCAAGCTCTTTTGCAGGCCCCCAGCTGTCAACGCCAACAATAATACATCATCAGCAAAAATCAACCGTGGAATTTCTCGTACCCTTAGAACAGGACCGATGCAATTCCCCTCCCCACCGCTACGCAAAATAATCGTTAATAAACAATAGTAAATAAAATTGGCGACAATTTACACCCCTGTTTCAGCCCAACTTACGATTCAATCAATCCCCTAACGACCCCCTAATGCTACAATAAACTTTTTCATATATGCTTTTAATCGCTCTTCTCATCTTCACCCCAACCACTACCCTCCCCAGTCTTTCAAACACGGCCTCCCCCTCTCACTGTACTCTCACTGTATCGAACGCCTTCTGAAAGTCTATAGCTGCTATAAACAGTTTGGAACCTTCTTTTCGAACTAATTTATCTGTTATTGTCTTCACAGTCAGTGAATTATCTGACGTCCTCCCTTTTTAAAGCCACTCTGAAATATTGATAAAATAGTCTTCCGTTCACTTCCTCAACATAATAGACAAAATTCCCGCGTACACCTTGCTCAGGGAGTCCATCAGGGTTATGCCTGTATACTAACTGGGGTTTGGCCTCTCTCCTTTGATTTTATAGATAGGTCATACGATATCCTTCTGCCATTTTTCGGAGATTTCGCCTCTTCGAATACCTTGTTTAGAAATGTAACCAAATACTCCCTCATCTGTCTATTTTTTCTACTTCTTTCCAATAAACATTTCTTATCCCAATTCCCCACTTAGAGTCCTGTCCTTTAATTTACTTATCACTTACACCACCACCTCACCTGTTGTTCTTTTATCCAACTCTTGACTACTTCTCTCTCTCCCCCTTGAAACCTCATAGCCTTCTTCTGTCCATACCCACACTTCTTTCTCACCTAATAGTTCCTGGAAGTACTTCACCCATGTACCATACTCAATTTTAGGTTTTGATGCGTTGCTTGCACCCTTGTTAATTTTATTAACTCTCATCCATACCTTGTCTCCTTCCCTGTCTTTACACTCCCTGGTTAACGCTTACGTTTGTGTCTTCCGCCATGCCTTTATCCCTTCTACTAACATTTTCTTAAATTATTTTCTTAACCTGCAAAACTGTTCCCTTAAACCCCTCCATCCATTATTCCTGTACTCATTTAGAGCTCTCATCACTAACTTCATCTTCTCCTTACACTCTTTATCGTACCATCCCTCTCCCTCTTCCCTAATCGTCTTCCTGCATGCTTTTTCCACCAGCACTCCCCAAATAGGATATTCCAGTAACTCTAAAACCATATCAATATTATTGTCCTCTACTGCTACTTCGATCCCTCTCCTAATAATCTGAAATTCCTTATATTCAAGGTAGTTGTTTAACTTCGATTTGCCCTCCTCTGTCCAAATATACTTGGGAACTCTGCGACCTTTTTCATTCCCTTCTCTTTCTAATCCCCTCTCCTCCACTATCCCTCTCCTATTCACGATAACATATACCGCGGAATGATGTGATTCCACCCAATCAACTCCCTCTGAAACTTATTCTTATTCTTACTTACGCTTATTCTATCTAACATAGCTTCCGAACTAATTGCCAAATCAATAATACTTCTTCCGTCATTCATAATATATGTCATTTTTCCTTCCCTCTCACCCTTCCACCACCCATTCAGAATGTACAAGTTGCTAACCTCACATAATTCTAGAAACTTCTGCCCGTATCAGTTCCTCCCCTTTATCTTTACTTCTCCTACATCCCATCTTTACTCCCTATTTTCGGCGTTCCAGTCCCCTAACAAAATTAATCCATCCTCTTCGTTCTTCCCGCTAATGGTATTTATTTCCTCCATCAATCCTTCAAGAAAAAATCATTCGCATATATCGAGCCCCTCGGTGGATTGTATATAAAACCTAATCTCTCCTCCCGCCAAGTTAAACCAACCCACATTACATCTTCCATCTCACTCTCTATTTCTACAATTCGACCACTTGACTGTTCTTTAACTAATGCCGATATACCGTCTAGATTTCTTCCCCTCCTTCCCAGCTTCTTCCTCGTTATATTCCTTACCAAGAATCTTACAGCTTAATTACTACCCCCTTCAAAATTTACAAAGCCTATCTTCCACCCTAGTTACCTGCTACTCTCTCTGGACCACCGTTTCTCACCCTTATTTCTATTTGCATCCGCTATGTTAGTCGTTTCGCTTCTAGTTCTCCTCATTCCTTCTCTTTCCTCACTGCTTCCTTTTTTGGACGTCTTAGAAAATTCTTTGACCCCTCTCCTCCTGCTCTCTGTTTTTCTTCGCCCACAAATCATTTAGACTTACACTTCTAACCCTGCTCATTACCCCTCTCCGGCTTCCACCACCACAGCACTTTCCTGTGTCACTCTGCTGCCCCCACCTTTCGCCGCACGTTGATCAGCCTCTTCCTCTCATCTCCGGTCTTCTCTGCTGTCTCTCCTCTCTTCACACTAGACCTTACTCCTCTCCTCTCCATCAGTCATTATCGCGTCATCACCAGCCGGACCTCCTCGTCTCTTCTAACATCTCCCGCTACCGTTTGCATAACAGCCTGTAGACAGTTTTTGTCCATTTCCTGCAACTTATCAGCCGACCATTCTCTTGACTATCTTCCGTTCCCCACCACCAACTGTTGGCCCCTAATAAACGCTATCAGCTCTCCACATATGACTTCTTATCACTTTAAAATCTCTGTTCGCTTCACTGCCTATATCCTGTTTCATCCATACCTTATCTTCCTTTAGGTTCCTTAGAACAATGGCTGTCATCAGGGTAGATATTAATGTAAGCTTAATTGGCGTGCCACTTTTCCCTTTCACTCTTCCCACTCATTGGACCTCATCAGTATCCACCTCAATAAAGTGTATCTTCATTCTGTTCTGTACCATCTCAACCACTTGATAAAGTAGTGTCACCTTATCGTCTTTCGCAGCTTCTTCTACTCCATACACAAAAATATTCTTCTTCATTCGTTCCTGGTTTCCAACCGCTACTTCTCTCTTCAGTTTCGCCGCCTACCCCTCGAGCAACTGAACTTTCTTTCGTATTTCTTCCACCTCCGCCTCGTTACACTCCACTCTTTCTTTTACCTCTTCCACGTCCGTCGTAATGACTGCCCTAAGTCCTTTAGCTCCTTGGAATGATCTCTTACCATTTCCTTTAATTGGTCTACCGGACACGTCTTCTTTCCAGGGCACCTATTGGACCAAGCCCGAGCGCTACCTTCACTACCACCATCCCTGCCATCCTCCCCATTTTCTCTCCCTTCATCCTCATAAACAGTTCCGTTTTCTTCTTCCTCCTGCACTGCCAACTTCCATTCCTCACTCGATAAAGTTCCAATGTAATCCCCATACTTCAGCACTCACTCAGCACATCCGCTAACACTGCTTACTCAATCGAGACTGCTCTTCCGGTGTGTGTAACATTAACACAGAAATTACAATTTTAGGAATAACCAAACTTCTTTAACAGTACGCACAAGATGATCAAAACGAACTGAGCCGATGCTCTGAATTCAGTGTAAGAAATTAAATACACATCTTTCCTGCTGGAACGAAGAATAGTATACTTGAATGTGTACAGTCTAAGTAAAATTCAGTATCCCAGTCAAACCATTCCCATGCCTTGCCAAGCATTATTGGTAAACGAACATTATTCTGCTGTTGGTTGGTTCATTTCTAATAGATAGAAAATACGTCTTGCAAGAATCATCTTCCACAAACCACAGGGTGAGATGGAACTAATCGACGTCGAAAATAACTCGAAAACCCCATTCCTAAGAAGAACCTAGAGCTGCAAGGATTAGGGTATCATGAATCGAAAAATTTCCTCAAGAGATGGCGTAGTCTCCAACAGTG
This sequence comes from Anabrus simplex, assembly GCF_040414725.1. Lineage (NCBI taxonomy): Eukaryota > Metazoa > Arthropoda > Insecta > Orthoptera > Tettigoniidae > Anabrus > Anabrus simplex. The sequence goes on from NC_090267.1 coordinate 198,805,519, forward strand.
CATAAGCACATCAGCTTAATAAGATATCCATTTATAACAATTGTATACTTCCTCAACAGTGTTTATCCCCTAAAATTATGAAAGCAATACTGATAATCCACTGAAATCGGATATGCCGGAATATCTCAAATTGAATTCTTCCAGTCACAGCAAAATAAATATGGCATAATACCGACAGTCAGCAGACTTCAGAATGTTCCTATGATGGAGACAGATGTATGCACCAACTGTTAACATAAAGACTTACACAGACCTACGACCAAAATGGAACAAATTTAAACATGTGCTGCAATGCATCATCATTATATACCCTAACACTTATATCACACCATAATGGGTGATCCGCCCTACATTTAGCCTACAACCAACTCAATAGAACGGTGTCGTAGAGTTATCCTATGGTTGCTATGTGGACTGCGTACTGAAATCTTCTGCGCCTTGTTTTGAACTCGAAGGACTGCCCGAAATAGGTGACTATATTTTAATGTGTCTTCAGTGTCCTAAAAGCAGATGATATGTAGAGCAGCTAAATAGTGTTCTGTAGGTGTTAAGTGTTAGAAGTTCCAAGTGTAAATTATTTTAACTAAGGCTGAAGGCGAACAGTAAAAACAAAATTCTTAGACAACTTGATAAATGTTATTGAGGTGAACATTCAAATCTATAAAAATGTAAAACGGGGGAAATCATAAAGACGTATATAACTGCCATAATCATCCAGTTTAAAACCATGTTTATCATCTATCTTTACATAATTATCTGTGTAAATAAAACAAGACGGAATACAATTCTAAAAAGAAGATGGAATACAAAAACTGAGAGAAATAATGAGTGTCATGTGCCTCTTGACAGGCCTAACCAGTGCGTTCATTTCCCCTGGAAATGTCCTAGTATTCACATGGCATTGATTTAGAAGTACCTTAACTTTATCAAGCCTTCTACAATGCCTCCACATAAAATCAATTTGAAAATTGTAATTATTATTTTTAAAGGAAATTTGTACCTGAGTTCTAGCCTAGTAAATTGTAGTCTCATGATCGTAGGTAGCCCGATGGAAAGATCATAATGAATAAAGGAAAAGGTAATATTGTTTCTCTGTCAAGAATAAATCTAATATCTACTAATCCTAATCAACCTCAATGATGCGTTCACAGATTCTGCTGATAGTTGCCTTTGTGATGACGATAAATTAAGTCAAGTACGAGTGTCGACTTCTTAATAAAAGTGAGGTTTACCTTTTATACCCTAAAACTATTCACCCATGAGCAAATGTACGTGACATTACACCGCATGAAGACTCCACCCCATGTCTTGGTGGAGACGATGTGACATCAAAAGTAAACTTACTCAACTGCCGAAGTCTTCAATAAAAATTCATGAAAATTATATTTAGGACAAAAATGAATCGTAAATATTATAGACAGTTTCCGAAACTCTCACTCTCCCATGTAATTTCTTCACCTCCACTGTGTGTGCCTAGAGTATGACATGTGTATGCAGCATTCCACTAAAGAAGTGACCACAATACTTTCAGTAATACCGCAGACGTCAACAAGTTCTTTGGCCCACGTAATATGTTATAGTTTTGCTCGAAAATGAGTTCCTCAGCTATCCGCCCCAAAACGCGCCATCAAAATCATTTTATTTTCGTCCGTACACTTTCCACCTGAGCGGAAGAAGCGTTATGTATTTCTTGTCAACAAAAATAAAGAGATAGAATGGGATTTGATAATAAATGCCAGTTGTACAGTTATCACAATTATCTAATTTGACACAAACAATTTATTACGTATACGGATCTGTGAGCCAATATGTTAATGCTCCTCAGTATGGGATAGTGAAGGCTCCGTGGCTCAGACGGAAGCGCGCTGTTCCCTCACCGCTGGATACCGTGGTTCAAATCCTGGTCAGTCCATGTGGAATTTGTGGTGAGAAAAGCGGAGGCGGGACAGGTTTTCTCCGGGTACACCGGGTTTTCCCTGTCATCTCTCATCCCAGCAACACTAACCATTATCATTTCATTTCACCTGTCAGTCATTAATCATTTCCCCAGAGGAGTGCGACAGGCTTCGGCAGCTGGCACAATTCCTATTGTCACCGCAAGATGGGGGCTTCATTCATTCCATCCCTGACCCAGTCATTGGCTGGAAAACAGGTTGTAGGTTTTCATTTTCAGTATGGAATTGTGTGAAAACTCATAATGGTGTCCACTTTTTGGTATTTGAACGTATGTTGGGTATTCAGCCCGAAGGCTGGTTTCATCCTGTACAGCTCCACCAACAGCTGTCATACATAGCCTACGTGTTACTGAAGAGGCATACTAGGGAAATGAGGAGTGAGGTAGTTTCCCGTTGCTTTCCTCACCGAGCTAGGAGTTGCTGTTACATATCAGTCTGCCAAGCCCACTGAAATGCATGCACCAACTGACCCTATGAGCGATATTTTCACACCATTTATAAGAGGGACTGGCTGCATAAGGAACGGTATTACCAGAATCGCTCATACCTTGGTCATTTTCATATTGTCAAAGCCAAGGATGAGACTGAGACAGGTCAATGAAAGTAACAAATTTATTATAGCCCATATCAGAAGACAAAGCGCACTGTAAACACTAAATCCCTCCAGCAAAGGCATCTTTTGGTGTATATAAACTTAATTTCTGATGCAGGATGCTCTGAATAAAAGTCAGCTGGTAGATTCCACACATGTACGGATTTTTCTAAAGCTTTGAATTCCATACATGAAGCTTTGTTTACTACATTTCCAGCGTATGGAAACATTTTAAAAAGGTTTAGATTTACCGTATGAATTACGATATGCGTTTAAAAATAAAAGTACCTATCTCCAGTCCTTTCAATTCTTAATAAAGTGTCCCACACGGGTCTCTGTCGAGCTCAGTCCTCTTTACAGTGTTCACAGATACATTTGCTTATTAGGAACTACCTTTAATTTAAAACTCTTCCAAGTAGTAGGTAAGGAGATGGATGCTATCATAATAATAAAAATGAAAATCCACAGCCTGTTTACAGTCATTCGACTGGGTCAGGAATGGAATGAATGAATCCCCTATCTGGTGACGAGGATGGAATTTTCCGGCTGCCGAAACCTGTCGCCCTCCTCTGGTGCAATGATTAATGAATGAGAGATGAAATGATACTGGAGAGTGTTGCTGGAATGAAGTATGACAGGGAAAACCGGCTTACCTGGAGAAAAACCTGCTCCGCCTCCGCTTTGTCCAGCACAAAGTTCACATGGAGCGACCGGGATTTGAACCATGGAACCCAGCGGTGAGAGGCTGGCACGCTGCCGCTTGAGCCACGGAGGCTGCTATCATAATAATAACTAGCATTTACCCGCGGCTTCACCCGCTTTATTAATTCAACAGCTAGATGTTTTAACAATATTATTAACACAGTTTTAACATAAATTGCATTAATTACATTATTTCTTAAAATATTTTTACATCAAATGTCTAAAGTATACTGGGTTGGTGGATGGTACAAATGATATTAAAACAATACAACAGAGCTTCCGGATGAACTATATTATTTTTTGTCCTTCCATTTGGAGCTAAGTTGTATCGTGTGTTTGTTTTTCCACCCACGTACTATTGACCATAAGAGAAGTGCCGTTTCCGATGATCAAGTCCTACAAATTCAAGCGATCGCCCTTGTGCCTTGTTGATGCAGATATCTAAACTGAAACAAATGGGGGAACGGCAGATGTGTAAATTGAAACGGGATATCCGAAGTGATCATTTGAATCCGAGGAATTAATACCCACCCGCGGGATGTCCAGTCATGATGGTGTCTTTAATAATATTCGGCATCAGTTTCTTGACTGAGAGTCATATTACGTTACAGAGGGAAGGAGGATTCATATTCCTGAGAAGGATAATCGGTGCCACAATCATCCACTCCAAGATGTTGGAGGGTACTCAAGGTGAGACCAAGTTGTTCAGAAGCTTTGTCGTGTAGTTGACAGCCTAATCTGTATTACATCTTGTGTCAATACACTTGACAATTTGTAGAACACCGGGTAATTCTTGTAAAAGTAACTTGTTGATGACGTTGACAAATTCATTCCTTGGAGCAAAAATTGCTCTTTGACACAGCCATGTGTGATCGGTGAAATGCTGTACCGCCGGGCTGAGTGGCTCAGACGGTTAAGGCGCTGGCCTACTGGCCCCAACTTGGTAGGTTCGATCCTGGCTCAGTCCGGTGGTATTTGAAAGTGCTCAAATACGTCAGCCTCGTGTCGGTAGCTTTACTGGCACTTAAAATAACTCCTGCGGGACAAAATTCCAGCACCTCGGCGTCTCCGAAAACCGTAAAACCGAAATGCTGTACCCACCTATGACAAACGTTTCCGAACTCTGCGTACCGTAGATTTGGCTGGGCATCGCACACATACACACATATTATGGACTTGATTTGGCTTCTCGTGTCGGGGAACGAAGGTGGCTTCATACGCCATGGACTTAAAATGGCTCCTTCACTTGCCTTACCTTTCTTATGTACGTTGCCTAGCGACAGTAAATCTATGCATTTAATCCTGGTGGCAGCACGTTGCATTGCCATATGCCAACACACGTTTTCGGAAAGTAAAAGTCCGGCTTCGATGCTCATTCACACCTCCTTCCATCTACCTATGTTAAACATTTCATGTCTCTACGTGCACACACACATAGAGAGAGAGAGAGCGACTGTTTATCTGACATCAGCAAGTACATAAAGGGCAGGCATGTTTCGAATTGTCAAAACAAAGCCAGTTGGTGTGTGAACATATGATCAGGTGACAGAGAGATTGTGCGTGGCGATTGACGTTTTAAAAGGTGAAAAGTTAGATTCTTGTCTTAAGGAATGCCAGCCGTATGCTCAGCGTATGGCTGCACTAATCGGAGTAAGGTGTTGCGTTTATGTGGTGATTGATAATGTTCCCTTTCTGCGAATTATGAAAAGGCGGTCATGGGGTGCAAAAATGCCACAACTCAAAAAAACACGAAATCGGATTTATTGCAGACTGCAGCATATTTCGTAAGGTTTTTTTTATTATTATAGACTGCAGATTACCAAGATAGTACAGCATAATATATTTTTTTAAAAGCATTGCAGCAATAGTGACACGTCCCAAAACATCTAAGTCATGACTTCGGCAAGGGGAATGAAGGAGCAATTTTTAAATAACATTTTTTACCAACTGAACTCCTATCGAGCCGTTTAGTACCGCTTGCTCTTTATTCCATAAAATAATCGTAAGACTTCTTCATTTCACTACCAAGGGACACTTTGTAGAGCTACTCATTTAACTCAGAACTTGATTTTTGAATAGTGATACTGTTGCTGCCCATGAGTGAAGTGAGGATTTCTTGGTACCTGTTCGCCATTTTTGTTGCAATCTGATTTTGATTGTGCCGGGCTGAGTGGTTCAGATGGCCGAGGGGATGGCCTTCTGACCCCAACTTGGCAGGTTCGACCCTAGCTCAGTCCATTTGTATTTGAAGATGCTAAAATACGCCAGCCTCGTGTCAATAGATTTACTGACAGGCAACAGAACCCCTATGGGACTAAATTCCGGCACCTCGGCGTTTCCGAAACCGTAAAAGTAGTTAGTGAGACGTAAAAAAATTATTATTATTATTATTGTTGTTTTTGGTAGGGATTCGTAGAAGTTTGATATTCAGATTCTTACTTTGTTTTCTCCATATTGGTCCTAAAGACTATGTGTCACTCTCTATACCAGGCCTTTCCAACTCGAGCACTTAGTGCTGGGGCGCACCAGCGCTGCACTCAGCAGCACCGTTCCACTCCTTCCCCAACTACTCCACGCAGTACATTGCATTTTACATCAAGAACAATTATGTGCAAAAATCTTTCGCAACTTTAAATCTGTTATGGATACTCTGTCAAAATGTGTAAATTTCTGCAGAAAGCAAGGTTTGAACCATCGGCAATTCAAATGATTTTTAAAATATATCGAGACAGAATGTAGCGATAATCCCTGTTGTTGTATTGTGCCCTGGTTAAGTTGCGCGAAAGTGCTAGCAACCTTCTTTGCAATAATTGAAGAAATTTCTCTGTTCACACGGATGAAAGATTCTCCACAACCAACTTTGCGCAATAAACAATGGGTAGCTGACCTTATTTCCTTGGCGGACATAACGTCTTATTTAAATTATTTAAATATTTCATTGCAAGGGAGAAACACAATGATGAGCACCATATGTGATAGAATTAAGATTTTCAACATGCAGAGTTTGTTATGGAAAAGACATCTTGAAGCCGAAAATTTTGACAATTTTACTTCATTAAAATCATTACATTTGTTTACTTACGAAAATCTTGGAGACTATCAGACGTCGTTACAGACTTTGCACGATGAATTCAATGCCCGATTCAAAGAAATGAATGATATGGCACCTCAACTTGAAATAGTTATGACCCCATTTTCAGCGCGTCCTGAAAAATCGCCATCATATTTCCAAACGGAGATGATAAAACTACAGTGCAAAGCAATCCTAAAAGACAGGAACTACAACGGTGATTTAATTTCATTTTACAAAGGTGTTCATCCACAAGAATTTCCCAGACTTCATGCTTTTGCCTTAAAATTTACGTCAATATTTGGTACAACTTATGCATGCGAACAGATGTTTTCAATTCTTAAGTTAAATAAATGTAGAACTAGGACTCCTCTGTCTGATGCTGTCTTAGAGACTGTACTTAGAATTTCTACTGCCAACTCGATTGTAAATATCGGTTATTAGTTGCCGCAAAAACGATGTCAACCATCGACTTAAGCGCTACATGTACATTAAGGCAAACGCAATGTATGCACAGAATAAATTGTTTGTTTATGTGTTTACACAATAGTCATAAATAATATGGTTATCATAAGCTGCACGCTGACTTGACGACCTGTGGTTCTGCCTCTGCTACTTCCCCTGCTTCCCCCACCACGTCTACGGTGCTATAGCACAGCATCGGGGCCGGCCGGGGCCGGCCGGGGCCGTGAGAGCACCTCAGTTAGAATCGTTTGCTCTATAGCTTGCGCTTGTGCATTGGTTTTATGATGGACTATTTCAGTGAAACGTACAACAAGCATGGTAAGTACAGTATTAAATACAGTATTTTACTGTTATTTGTGAAATTTATGAAGTGTTTATTGTACATGTCAGTGTATTAATAATTAAAATTAGGTTACACTTCATAATGGACAACTTCCGAGATCATATTCCAGCTAGAAATACCAGTACGATACGGCAATGGGAAAAAGTTATGTCACCTGCATTATAATAAATCATTACGTTAAACAATTGTAGTGGTACGCAGAGGGGTGCAATACACTTTAATATATTTTCAGAATGAGGTGGGTTTTATTTTATTTTTTAATGTCCCACTAACACTTCGTAGGTTTCGGCAACGGGAGGATGGGAAAGGGCTAGTTTTGGGAAGGTAAGCGGTCGTGGCCTTAATTAAGTTACAGCCCCAGCATTTGCCTGTGTGAAAACGGGTAACCAATTCGCACTCTATTATTATTAATGCTCCAAGCTTTCGGCTAACGGTCTTCAATTTTGCACCCGTGATTTTACAATCCATATTTTCAAAATTTTTCGTCATTCGAGGGCCACATCCTCGTGCTTATGTCACCACTGACAAAATGGCGGACATTAGTTCAATTAGCTTCAGCCGGGCAGCGCTTCCCGCTCTGTCAGCTCGTTCCATGCACTGCAGGAAGATATAGCCTATTTCACTTCATTTCCAACTTCCAGTTTTTAAGAGAGGGGTTACCCGCCATTTTGCCTGTCTCTAACTGGTTCATTGACGCGGTTTGGTAATAACATGTAGAGCACTTCAATGAGAAAAATCACGCACGTGTGGAGAAAGATACTACAGCCTTTTAAGTTGTGCTATAATTTGTGAATTTTCTTCTTGCTGTACTTTCTAAGATGTTACGCTTTTCGTTACTTACGGCTGCAATTTTATTTACTTTCTCAGACTATCCGTGCAACAACCTGTGCTCGTTGGTTGCGGCGTAGGATATGTCTATGGCTGTCGTAAGAGGCCACTAAAAGGGGTATCCCTAGGATCTGAACTTGAGACCGCAGTGCCCCTAGACATGCCGGACAAAGCTTCCATGTACTTCTACCAGCTTCACCACATTCATCATTCTAACGGACCTCACCTAGTCAACCCTTGTAGTCTTCTCATCGACAGTATTTAGGTTGCGAGACCTAGCCAAACTTTTAATTTCCATAGCTCCCTAAACACAATATATATGCCCATTTCTTACTCTCATCCGACCGCAACGTTGTTAGGTTTGTGAGACTTAGCGAGTGGACTTGGCCCGGTTTTACTACCGAATGCCCTTCATAACACTAACCCTTTGTAGAAGGATGTACTGAATAATAACGTGTTTCTGCAGTGGCCGGCAGTGTGCTGTGCTGTGTGTGTAATTTGAAGTCTGAAACAGAACCCCATGAACTAAATAATACTATTATTGTTTTTGTGTCCCAATAACTACTATTAAAGTTTTCGGAGACGCCGAGGTGGCGTAATTTTGTCCCGCAGCAGTTGTTTTAGGTGTCAGTAAATCTACCGCCTTGAGGCTTCGTATCTGAGCACATTGAAATTTCGCTTTTACTGTTTGGGCTACTCATTTCGACGCACAGCTTAAAGCAGTTACGCTGGTTACTCAGTCATAAACTGCTCATCTCATTGGTATTATTAAATTACATGTATTCATTATTATTATTTGATCTGTTATGCACTGCTCATATCTTGGTTTTCTCTTCTATATTAATCCCTTAACAGTCCTTTTAATGCGACGCATCACAAATCGCCCTATTGATTGATTGATTGATTGATTGATTGATTGATTGATTGATTGATTGATTGATTGATTGATTGATTGATTGATTGATTGATTGATTGATTGATTGATTGATTGATTGATTGATTGATTGATTGATTGATTGATTGATTGATTGATTGATTGATTGATTGATTGATTTAATATAGCTTTATTTATGCATTTTCACTCGTTACGCTTTCTCAAAAACCATATTCCAGAACAATGCTACTTCTCCAGATCCTGTCTAGATAGATCACAGAAAATAAGTGTTTGTTTACCTATATTTTTCATGTCGTTGTGAAAACACATCTTTAGATCTCTCCGTTCCGTGTATTTCGCCACACATCCCCCATACACTAACAAACACTTTCGGATATCACGGACAGATTGAATATGGCTCCTGGTGTCTGAGACAGAAAATGGCTTCCTACACCATGGACTTAAGACAGCTCCTTGACTTGTATTACCTATCATACGTACGTTGTCTAGCCACAGCAAATCTATGCATTCAATCTTGGTGACAGAACGTTGGATTGTCATATCCCATCACGTGTTTTTCAATGGTTTTTCGTTCATAACTCACCAATGAAAGCGAAAATAAAAAATCCGGCTTCGAGGTGCATTCGGATCCCCTTTTATCTACCTATGTTCAAAATTTCGAATCTCGGTGTGCTGTAAATTTTTCTGGGCATCGCACATACACACACGCACACACACAAAACGCAAACATTTCTCTTTTGTTATAAATAGACTAACAAATGTACCCGTGCTTCGCTACGGTATTCTACAATGTATACGGATATCGAAGTAAATGCTGTACATGAAGTGAATAAGAATTTTTTAATTGGATGTCTCTTGGCGTTATCCGAGAAAAAGCATAGGGAGGTCCGCAGACGTTGTTCCCAGTGTAAAGTGCGAGTTGCAGAGTTGTGGTGATAATGACCGGCCCATTGTCTGCCGCAATTCACTATGCGTAACGTCAGTCACATTTTGATGGGTAAATTTGTTTATAATCGGGGGCACCTATACCTAATGATAAAGAGAATCAGGTAAAAGAATTTTAAATAAATGCACGCTCCCTTGCCTTCTGCTAGTGAAATCAAGAAGGGAATTATACATTACAATGGTGCACAGGCGTTGGAGAAGGACCCAGTTCCTATTGCTAGTTAAAGTCGATGTGAGGAGTACTGATTACAGCAGCAGACGCCCTCCTGCTGACAGTCACTATTGTTTGTAAAGTATTAATTACAATGTAAGATACACCCCTTTCTATATCGCTACAAATCGACTTAAATTAATAAATGTAGATCGACATACGGAAGTATATGCATGTTCACCTTCATTTACAGAATAACTGCTGCTAAACTGTGCATTCATATTGAAAAACGGATTGTATGAAAAGACGCCTCTGGCCTCATTTAGCGATCTAAACGGCTGGCCCTATGATATTTCCTCGTACCTCATCTGTTTAAAGACAAGATTATTTTAGAAAAGGTGAATAGGTTTTCACACAGTGAATTACTTTTCAGATACTTATGCGACAGCTTCAAACAGAGAATTAGGCTGGGTGGGCCAATATTCGTGTAGAATTTGACGATTCCATCTTTCCAATAAGTGAATCAAACCATCAATTACACGTGTACAAAGTGCAAAATTTAGATAAATCCAGAAATAGAGCCAAATTTAACATAAGGGATAGAGATACGACAAAAAGTCTTAGGACCAAAGTTGTAGATCACTCCAAATTGAACCGAGACTGTGCCATTCGTTTTGTGATACGACTTACCGTTTAGCCACCAAATACCCCGAAAGGAAGGTCTGCACCGTCATTAAAATTGCCTCCATATTTCGATATTTTCCGGGAGTAAAAAATAAAATGTTTAAACATCTCGTAAATTTTCCGTCGGTTACAGGCTGAAAGCTATAATTTTGCCAAATTTCAATTTTCTAACTCGTCTGGGAGATTGTGCTGCCATCATGATATGGGGGAGGGGGTAAAAAATTAGGACTTTCAGGAAACTTTTAAGCCCATGAAACCTATAGGTTATCGTTCTGGATAAATATCACCGACTGTGTTCTTATGCAGATTTGAAACTCCCAGCGTGTCCCTCTCAGAGAATTTTTGAGAATTTTAGATTTTTCTAGGGATCCTGAAGTCATCAGGTTGTCTGGTACCAAGTTTTAAGTTTCTAGGATGCCTAGAATGGTCTCATTAATTCACGTCTGTTTTCATTTTTATGCCTTAATTTTTGAGAATTTTAGATTTTTCTAGGGATCCTGAAGTCATCAGGTTGTCTGGTAGATCGCGTCAAACTGACTTCTATTTATTAATATGGATTATATTTCACCCGCTTCCGTAGTGGTTCTAGGAGCGTCTTACTCCCACAGTATGTTTTCCAGGTAGTAAGTCATACTTGAAAGTCATACTGGAACATACACACGTCTATTATCTTGGGCATTTTTGACAATTTATTTCTTCACCCTTTCTCACCCCCTATGCCAAAGGGGGCTGTAGTTGGACTTTAAAAATCCGGAATGTTACTATTCATCTCAGCGACTCGGAAAACTATGGATTAGGCAGTATATTCGATTATTATTATATCTCACTACCCCTCACCCCTAAAGGGGGTTAAACTTTGAGTTTCAAAAAATCGGGAGTGTTACTATTCATCTCAGCGACCCCGAAAACTATGGCTTGGACACTATTTTCAATAATTTTTAAATGTTAACCCCCCTCACCCCCAACCAGAAAGGGGGATGAACTTGGACTTATAAAATATCCGGGGTCTCACCATTCATCTCAGCGACCCCGACAACTATGGATTCAACATTACTTTCGTTTATTTTCATATATCACTCTCCCATTGCCAACCACCACGAAGGGGGCTGAACTTTAAACAATTCCGGAGTGCCATGATTCAAAACAGCGACCCCGAAAAGTATGGATTCGACACTACTACACACGCCCCCGCCCCTAATGTTTCCTGGGGTGTATTACCCCCACGTGGTTTGTCTCCTGATACTAAAATTCCGGAGTGTCATTATTCATCTCAGCGACCCCGAAGACAGTATTTTCTCTTATTTCTATATATCACTCCCGCATCCCCCCCCCCCCCTAACGAAGATGGCTGAACTTGGACATTAAACAATTCCGGAGTGTTGCTATTCATTTCAGCGAGCCCGAAAAGTATTGACTCAACACTACTTTCAATGATATTTATATCTCACCCCCTCGACACCCCCAACCCTAAGCGTTCCTGGGGTGTCCTACACACACGTGGTTTATCTTCTGATACTAAAAATCCGAAGTGTACAATTCACCTCAGCGACCCCGAAAACTATGTATTTGGCACTATTTTCGATTAATTTTATATATCACTTCCCCCCCTCGCCCCCCACGCCAAAGGGGGATGAACTTAGACTTATAAAATATCCGGAGTCTCACTATTCATCTCAGCGAACCAGACAACTATGGATTCGACACTCTTTTCGATTACTTTTATATATCACTCTCCCATCGTCCCCTATCACGAAGGGGGCCGAACTTGGACTTTAAAAAATTCCGGAGTGTGACTATTCATCTCAGCGACCACGAAAAGTATGGATTCAACACTACTTTTGGTGATTTTTGTATCTCAGCCCCCTTGCCCCCGCTTCTCCTAAGGTTTCTTGGGGTGTATTACCCCCACGTGGTTTGTCTCCTGATACTAAAAATCCGGAGCGTACAATTCACCTCGGCGACCCCGAAAACTATGTATTCGACACTATTTCCGTTTAATTTTATATATCACTCCCCACCGCGCCCCCACCCCAAAGAGGGATGAACTTGGACTTTAAAAAATCCGGAGTGTCACTATTCATCTCAGCGACCCCGAAAAGTATGGATTCGACACTATTTTCGTTAATTTGTATATCTGACCCCCCTTGCCCCCCCCCTAAAGTTTCCTGGGCTGTCTTATCCCCACGTGGTTTGTCTCCTGATACTAAAAATCCGGAGTGTACAATTCTCATCGACGACCCCGAAAACTATGTATTCGACACTGTTTTCGTTTAATTTTATATATCAGTCCCCCCTCACCCCCACCCAAATGGGAGCAGAAATTTGACTTTTAAAAAATCGGGAGTGTCACTATTCACCTCAGCGACCCACAAAAACTATGGATTTGACCCTATTTTCGATTATTTTCTTACCTTACCCCCCCTAACCCCCCAATCCTAAGGAGGCTAGAGGTGGTTTACCCCCACAGTGCTCGTCTCCGGATAGCAAATAATAAGTGTTCAAAATTTGATTGAAATTGCTCCAGTGGTTCAAGAGGAGATGTGTCATTTACACACATACATACATACATACATACATACATTTTTATATATAGTAATAAGATATAGATAATGTTAATAACAATCGTATGGCCTCAGTTACTGTGTTGGCGATATTTTCATTTTACACCATATAAAGCTGTCTGTGTGACAACTTCGATGCTGCGTTTTACTCTACCAGATGGCAAAAGAATCGGACTGTTGCGGGATCTAGGGATGAGGTTCTTAATTAACTGTGTCAGGTAAATACCAAATGTGCCACCAGAGAGCTTTTACATGAAGTCTGAATGGACAACTTTTTCGGACAACAAATATTCGACTACCACTGCCTGATTTGAACCCGCGACATTGTTTTAAGAGGAAGTTGAACTAGGTAACCTCCCTATTAACACTAATCAGAGGGGGTTCAAAAACGGAAGTTATCGGCCAATGAAAGACAAGGACCACGAACGAAAGATTCCCTAGGATTCGCAAACCAAGAGAGGTCAGACAGGTTAGATGAAGGTGAGGATCCTGACACAAGTAACGGGAAGCAATGCCAGAACTCAGCTAAGGGCTCCGTGGTCACCAACCCACGCTCCCAAGTTGGGAGTCCTGGAGCGACATCGGGAGGTTGACAGTCTACCACTGCTGTGCAGAGCGGTTGCCTATTGGCAGGCTGAGTAATAGAAACAATGGCAATAGTATTTGGACAGAGTTCAAACTTATCTCGCCAGTAAAAGACAAAGGCAGAGGTAGTCCGAGTTTTGAAGGGCGGAAGAAAGTCCATTCGACTCTCCATCTAGTACGATGTCGGCATATAAAAGATCTCTGGTGACACAATTGGTGTTAACCCGACAAAATTCCTTAAATTTCAGCCACAGACGCCCAAATGTGTTTCGTTTTGATCTGTCTGCCATCTAGTAGGCCTAGAATAAAATGGAACGTCGAAATTGACAAGCATACAGCCATACGGCGACAATTTAAAATGTCTGCACACGGTAGCTGAGGCCATACGATTATTATTATTATTATTATTATTATTATTATTATTATTATTATTATTATTATTATTATTATTATTATTTATATCAGTGTAACAGGCGGTCACTCGTTGTCCTTCTGTTCCCAAGATAGCAGATTCGATACCAGATGATAAATAATATCGCGAACCACATCTGAAACATATTTTCCTACTAGTGCTTAATCATACAAAATACGAGGTATTTTCGCAGTGATTTTATATACTTCTAACAATAATTTTTACGTTAAACTGCATAATTTCATGATAACCTGCGTTAATTTTGGAATGAGAGATAAACACTTTTCCGTAAATAAAGAACATGTTCTACTGCATCATACGCGACTCTAACTTTCATCAAATTCGCCAGGTATTTTCCGCGCGTCAGCGATCCCCATGGTGTTCAGGTAGCGTATCTGCCTCTTACTCGTAGATTCTGGGTTCTACACGTGGCCACTCTAAGGATTTTAATCCGGACTGAAGGCTGGAAAGGGGTTCACACAGCCTTGCAAGACCAACTAACGAGCTGTTTAATACGAGAGACCGAGCTCGATAGCTGCAGTCGCTTAAGTGCGGCCAGTATCCATTAATCGGGAGATAGTGGGTTCGAGCTCCACTGTCGGCAGCCCTGAAGATGGTTTTCCATGGTTTCCTATTTTCACACAAGGCAAATGCCGGGGCTGTACCTTAATTAAGGCCACGGCCGCTTCCTTCCAATTCCTAGGCCTTTCCTATCCCATCGTCGCCATAAGACATATTGTGTCGGTGCGACATAAAGCAAATAGCAAAAAAATAAATACGAGAGACAGTGAACCCGGTCAAGAAAGTCAGGTAATTCGGCTATGGATGTGATCACGCTTACCATGCGGTACTGTAGCATCTTCAGACCATCTTATTAGACAGCAGTCGTCTTGGGTACCGTCTTGCGCGTCACACTACCCTTCAACTTAAAAATCAATAAACCTTTTCATGCCCATAAAAACGACTTCTCAAAATTAGTCGGTAAGCTGCTTCCAAATTGGAAAATAACGTTAAATGTTTACATAAAACAGGCAGTAAAGGATATCAAAGAGGAATTTGGAAAGGGAATCACAGTCCAAGGAGAGGAAATCAAAACCTTGAGATTTACCGATGATATTGTTATTTTATCTGAGACTGCAGAAGATCTCGAGAAGCTGCTGAATGGTATGGACGAAGTCTTGGGTAAGGACTACAAGATGAAAATAAATAAGTCCAAAACAAAAGTAATGGAGTGGAGTCGAACGAAGGCAGGTGTTGCAGGAAATATTAAATTAGGAAATGAAGTCTTAAAGGAAGTAGATGAATACTGTTACTTGGGTAGTAAAATAACTAACGATGGCAGAAGTAAGGGGGACATAAAATGCAGATTAGCACAAGCAAGGAAGAGCTTTCTTAAGGAAAGAAATTTGCTCACTTCAAACATTGATATAGGAATTAGAAGGATGTTTTTGAAGACTTTCGTGTGGAGCGTGGCATTGTATGGAAGTGAAACATGGACGATAAATAGCTCAGAACGAAAGAGAATAGAAGTTTTTGAAATGTGGTGTTACAGAAGAATGTTGAGGGTGAGATGGATAGATCGAATCACAAATGAATAGATACTGAATCGAATTGGCTAGAGGAGATCGATTTGGCTAAATTTGACGAGAAGAAGAGATAGAATGATAGGACACACATTGTAAGACACCCAGGACTTGTTCAGTTGGTTTTTGAAGGAAGTGTAGGTGGTAAGAACGGTAGGGGTAGACCAAGGTATGAATATGACAAGCAGATTAGAGCAGCTGTAGGATGCAGTAGTTATGTAGAAATGAAAAGGTTAGCACAGGATAGGGTGGCATGGAAGCTGCATAAAACCAGTCTGTGGACTGATGACTCAAACAACAACAACAACAACAACAACGTTAAAAATCTCCTGAATGGCAAGAAATTTTAGAATTTGATTTACAGATTAAGGTCAAGTCAACAGGATGTGAAATCGCAATAAAATAGCTGGATTAATTGATTAATTTCTTAGCCCATAAGATATCAACATCAAAAATACGAATTATGTATCTTTCCGTGAATCACGTACTTGGTGGTGGCTGTGAATGTGGTGATTATTGTTTGAAGAGGAAGTACAACTGCACAAACACCCTTTTGTAATACCAGCCACAGAAAGAGTGTATGAGATCCGATTCTTCGAAAAATGAGGGTATCGGCAATAGAAGGCGATAGACCATAAAGAGTGGGAGATTGAAAGTCTCCGAACCTAATAGGGTTAGAACCTGAAGAGAACAAAGATTTAGCACAGAATTTCTGATATGAAAGTGGAAAATTGGGGAGACTAGAAACAATGCCACATCTAAGTAGGGCTCTGCAGTCATCAAACCACGATCCCAAGCAGGGTGCTTATGAGGCGTCCTTTACGATAGAATGAATTCTACCACCCCTCACCATAAAGGGCTCTTAAACTGGCTAGACCTAAAATGTTACCTCGTATAGGCCCCACTTATTTTATTAAACAGGGCTGCTCTCTGCACTGGTATCGTTACTTGACTGGAACGCGTTGTTGTTGTAAGACACAGAACATGTTTATTATCTTCTGGAGGGTCGTACATTATCTTATCTCTGGCCGATAAGGAACCACCTTGTTCTAGAGGTCCAGATATGGTTGACTAGTCCCACCAGTGTACAAAAGACCTCGGTTGACGCATACGTCATACACGTGATCGTTAACTATAGAAGTTGATATTTTACATCAGTGTGAATTAGACACCATCGCCCCAAGGAGCAATATCCGGGTGGCGTGCTGCTGCGACGTAGTATCGTACCCCTTTCAGATTACCAAGAACGTACGTAAATCCTTGGCTAACTTGGACTCAGAGAAAAAACACCAGCAGACTTCACTTCCTCAAAAATCTAAAGGATAAGGTAATACGCATACTGTTGACTAGTCCCACCAGTGTACAAAAGACCTCGGTTGACGCATACGTCATACACGTGATCGTTAACTATAGAAGTTGATATTTTACATCAGTGTGAATTAGACACCATCGCCCCAAGGAGCAATATCCGGGTGGCGTGCTGCTGCGACGTAGTATCGTACCCCTTTCAGATTACCAAGAACGTACGTAAATCCTTGGCTAACTTGGACTCAGAGAAAAAACACCAGCAGACTTCACTTCCTCAAAAATCTAAAGGATAAGGTAATACGCATACTAAATTGCGATAAATATTTTCTTAATAACAATAACATTGATGATGATATTAATTTTATTTATTCTATCGCTTTTTTCCACACCATGGTGGGGCCACGGGTGCGAGTTCGATCACACGTGTGGACATGGCCAAGTTATGAAGTTCCTAGGGGAGGGATATTCTCGTTATTACGTATTTCTGTGGTGGTTGGTAGGTTAGTGTGTTGTTTGTCAAAAAAGATGTGTATCTTAAGATAAAATCCAGCTCCCAGTTGCCAAACCAGAGGAATTAAATAGACGTGGCTAACACACGGCTGGAATTCGAACGTGAGACATTCTGAAAGGAAGGCCGTTAACGCTGGCAGTAGTATAATTGGATGGTTCTGCCGCAACCGCCGCCGCAGTGCTGCCAACTTAACCTTACTAGCGCAAAATTTGAATTGGTAAACAAAGCCACGTCCTTTTTTTGACAGCCACGTGCTTTTTGACAGACAACAACGCATCGCTAACCTCACTGCTGCCATCTTGACGGGCCTAAACCTCAGTGCTACCAACTTAACATAACTAGCGCGAGATTTGAATCGGTAAACAAATCCACGTGCTTTTTTTTTGACAACCACGTGCTTTTTGACATCTATAATCGACGACAACGCATCGCTAACTTCAGCGCTACCATCTTGACGGGCCTAAACCTTAGTGGTGCCAACTTAACCTCACTAGCGCGAGATTTGAATCGGTAAACAAACCCACGTGCTTTTTTGACAGCTGTCATCCGCCATCTTTAATCAACAGAGCACCGTGCTACCCTCTTTAGCTACATATCTTTGAAATGTGGTGGCGGATAATTTGAAAAATGCTTTTTGATAGCAGCCATCTTTAATCGACAGAGCACCGTGCTGCACTCTTTAGTTGAAATGTGGTGGCAGGCAATTCCACGTGACAGCAGTCATCTTTAATCAAGAGAGCACCGTGCTGCCCTCTTTAGTTGAAATGTTGTGGCGGCAACTTGAAAACTTCTACGTGCTATGGTTTGGAAACAAAACCACGTGCTTGCTTGACAGTTACCATCCGACGTCTTTAATCTAGGGAGCACCGTGCTGCACTCTTTAGTTGAAATGTGGTGGCGGCAATTTGAAAAATTCCACGTGCTCTTGTTTGGAAACAATGCCACATGCTTTTCTGACAGCTACCATCCGCCATCTTTAATCAAGAGAGCACCGTGCTGTACTCTCTAGTTGAAATGTGGTGGCGGCAAATTCGAAGTGCTTAACAAACTCACGTGCTTTTTTGACAGCTGTCATCCGCCATCTTTAATCAAGAGAACACAGTGCTGCACTCTTTAGCTACATATCTTTGAAATGTGGTGGCGGCAATTTGAAAAATTCTACTCGCTCTTGTTTGGAAAGAAACCCACGTGCTTTTTTGACAGCTGTCATCCGCCATCGTTAATCAACAGAGCACCGTGCTGCCCTCTTTAGCTACAAACCTTTAACATGTGGTGGCGGACAATGTTAAAATTCATTTTGACAGCAACAGTCTTTAATCAACAGAGCACCGTGCTGCTATCTTTATCGTAGTAGTAGACAATTTCTACGTCACAGCTGTCATCCGCAATCTTGCATCGCAAACCTCAGTGCCGCACTCTTTAGCTACTACCTTTGAAATATGGTGGTAGATAATTAAAAAAAATTCTACAGCAACCATCTCTCGACGCTAATTGCACAAGATGGTGGCTATACGTGACTCCTTAAGGGCGCTTACGCAAGATGGCTGCTATACATAGGTCCTTATGAGACTCCCTTGGGATGCTTGCGCAAGATGGCGGCTATACATGGCTCCTTATGAGACGCCTTAAGGGTGTTTGCGCAAGATAGCGGTTGCTCTTATAACACGGCTTAAGAGTGCTAGCAAGATGGCGGACAGAAGTTGGAGGCTATACACGGCTCCTTATGAGACGCCTTAAGGGCGCTTGTACAAGATGGCCGCTGCTCTTATGAAGAAAGCTGGTTTAGAGGCTAACGTGCCGTGCTAGTTCGATTCAATAAATTTGGGGCTTAAATGCAAAATGTTAAATATCTCGAAAACGGTGCATCGTAGAGCAAAACGGAGAATTTTTTTGCCTAACACGTAGGTTCGCAGTATCAGGAACATGATAGCGTAAGAAAAACATAGTCTAATGATAAGATCAACGGTTCGGTTCCTACTTAGGCCAATTGGCATTTGCTCTGTTTTAGCTTGTACTGAAGCAAGTTTTTGTAACATGATCAGGTCTAGCTTTGGTAGAGAGTATAAGGTGCCGTGCCAGTTCGATTCATTAAATTTGGGGCTTAAATACATTTTGTTAAATAACTCGAAAACGGTGCATCGTAGAGCAAAACGGACAATTTTTTTCTGCCTAATACCTCGGTTCCCAGTATCAGGAACATGATAGCATAAGAAAAACATAGTCTAATGATGAGATCAACGGTTCGGTTCCTACTTAGGCCCTTTGAAATTTGCTCTGTTTTAGCTTGTATTGAAGCAAGTTTTTGTAACATGATCAGGTCTAGCTATGGTAGAGAGTATAACGTACCGTGCTGATTCGATTCATTAAAATTGGGGCTTAAATGCAAAATGTTAAATATATCGTAAACGGTGCATCGTAGAGCAAAACGGACAAAATTTTTCTCCCTAATACCCAGGTTCGCGGTATTAGAAACATGATAGCATAAGAAAAAAGTAGTTTAATGATGAGATCAACGGTTCGGTTCCTACTTAGACCCTTTGACATTGACGGCTATCTAACTCTACAAGATGGCGGCTATACATAGTTTCTTATGAGACATTTTAAGGGTGCTTGCACAAGATGGCTTGAGACGTCTTAGGGATGCTTGCGCAAGATGACGGACACAAAATGGCGGCTATACACAGCTCCTTATGAGACAGCCTAGGGGTGCTCGCACAATATAGCGGCTACTCTTATGAAGAAAGCTAGCTTAGAGGCTACTGAGCAAGATGGCGGCTGCTGTTATGCATACGGTGGAGAGCAATTTGAAATTATACGTGCTCTTGTTTGTAAACTTCCACGTGCTTTTTTTACAGCCTTCATCTTTCATCAACAGAGCATCGTGCATTTATCTAGCACTAAACCTCATACCTTTGAAATGTGGTGGTGGGTAATTTGAAAAATTCTTTGTGCTTTTTCTTGACAGCAGCTATCTTTAAAGAATAGCGGCTATATATAAGCTGTTAAGGCCTCCTCTTATGTCAAGGCATAGCTCTATCGAACAAGTTTAAACCTGCATCACGAAGGCAGGAGTGTGGAGCGATAACATTATTATGCATGTTTAGACTTGCAAATCACAAAAGAAGTGATTGAAACATAACAAGACTAGAATCGAACACTGCACGCGATGTCGTTAACTTCATGATGTGATCGGAACATTGATTGAAGTGTTTAGAACACTAAATCAGTGATCAAGACTAAAATAGTACACTGTACTCGATACAACATGTGTTTAGAACATGTCAGCGGATACCTTTGTTCTAAGATTAGATCACCGCACATTCCTTGTAGGGTTAAAGGGCTAATAGGCTAATTGGCTAAAGGGCTAAATTGCAAAAGGCTAAAGGGCTAATGGGCAAAAGATCTAAAGGGTTAATGGGCTAAAGGGCTAATGGGCTAGGGTGCATCTCCTCTCTTTATCCGGGCTTGAGACCGGCTCTACAACCAGAGGCGGAGTTAACACCCTAAGGGAGGGAGAATGCTGGAAAATAATATACACGAATATAGCTACTCGATCGACTATATACTACAGAAGGATGACATAGGTGAGGGTAAGCGCTGGGATTGTAGGAAGGCGTTTAAGCTGTTGTACTGCCGAGAGAGAGCTGTTACTTATTAATACCTACACGACGTAATTCATGCTCTATTTCAAAAATATCTGCTTTGTACTGTATGTAACCAGCATCATGATAGGCTCTTAGCAGTTTTAAACGTTTGACGAGTACGTTGGCATCTTTACAGTATCTTATATCTACATAGGGTAACAGAGGCTTGTTGTCAACTTTGAGTCTATATGCAGACAGTTGATGTGTAGGGACTTGTTTTGATATAATACGTGCTTCGGCAGTAGCGTTTCTAGGTACAAACTTAACTTGTTTCGATAGCAATGAAGCGTTGAAATTTTCTTTATCTTGCATCGCTTCTTGAGATGTTTGCACTGCGCCAGAACGTGTAGTAGGCTTAGGAAATGAAGTAAAATCATCAAGCTCTAATGGCAATGAAACATTAAGATTTCCTTCTTCTTCTACTTTTCCTTTACAACTGTTTTGATCAACATCATTATCCTTATTATCATAATCATGATCTGGCCTCTCTTTATCTTGAAGTTTATGCTTAGTAACAGAACTTGTAGCAGACCTAGACAACAAGGGAGAATTAAAAATCTCTCGCAGAGGTGTACTTTTTAAAAATAAATCAGTGTTCGCTTGAATACGGTCGAGCTCTTTGTATTTTGTTCTCGATGAAGCTACATTACACGCGGCTTCATGACGTTGAGCGTTGTATGCGTTCTTGAACTCTCTTCTACAATGTTTGCATTGAAAAATTGTCCTACATGATATCTCATGACGTCTCTTGTGATAGCTTCGGGAAAATGCTTTTCCACACTCTTTGCAAATATACCTAGAAATAAGTTTTTCCATGACGGACTTTTATCTTCTGCTAACAGATTCTTCTTTAAATCTACTCGACACTTGTTACTCTCTAGTTCGATGATGCGAACAGCTTAGCGATTAACAGTAAACTAACACAAAAGCGTATAACCAATGTAGCAACAGTAAGGTTTAAGCCCGTCAAGATAGCAGCAGTGAGGTTAGCGATGTTCTGTTGTTGGATTTTAAATTCCGCGCTACGACATCCATAAGGTGGCAGCCTTGAGGTTTAGCGCCGTAAAGATGGCAACAGTGAGGTTAGCGATGTTCTGTTGCTGGATTTTAAATTCCGCGCAACGAAATGCATAAGGTGGCACCCTTGAAGTTTAGCGCCGTAAAGATGGCAAAATTGACGTTAGCGACGCTCTATTGTCCTTCAAAGTGAGGTTAGGGTCCGTCAAGATGACAGCTGTCAAAAAAGCACGTGGCTTTTTTACCAACAAGTGCACGTTGTCGTGACGTCACGGTCACGTGATCAATTCTAAGCACTACGTCGTTAAGAGCAGCCTTACAGTAGGATTAGCTATGCTTAAACATCTTGGGAACAGAGCAGCAGTAAGAATAGGTATGTTTAAAAGCGTGTACACATTATTTATTGATTTTGCATGCATCGACTCTCGTACTAAACTTCTCCCGCTAGATTGTGCTGCTATCTTAGCATAACCTATACGCATAAATTTAAAGCATAAAGAGTAGCCATGTTTAAAAGCGTGTACGCATCACCTATTGATTTTGCATACATCGACTCTCGTACTAAACTTCTAGCATAACCTATACGCATGAACTTAATGTACAAAGAATAGCCATATTTCAAAGCGTGTACACATCACCTATCGATTTTGCATGCATCAACTATCGTACTAAACTTCTTCCGCTAGATTGTACTACTATCTTAGCATAACCTATACGCATGAACTTAAAGTACAAAGAATAGCCATGTTTCAAAGCGTGTACACACATCCCCTACCGATTTTTCATACATCGACTATCGTACTAAACTTCCTTCGCTATATTGTACTGCTATCTTAGCATAACCTATACGCATGAACTTAAAGTACAAAGAATAACCATGTTTCAAAGCGTGTACACATTACCTATTGATTTTACATAAATCGACTATCATACTAAACTTTTTTCACTAGATTGTGCTAAATCGTATAAGTGTGCTGTTATCTTAGCATAAGCTATACGTACGAACTTAAAGCAGAAAGAATAACGATGTTTAACAGCGTGTACACATCACCTATTGATTTTGCATGCATCGACTATTTTTTTCCGCTAGAGTGTACAACGATCGCAATTGTGTGCTACTAACCTATGTACATAAATTTAAAGCGCAAAGAATAGCTATGTTCTAAAGCGTGTACACATCACCTATCGATTTTGCATGCATCGACTTTCGTACTAAACTTCTTCCGCTAGCTTAGCATAACCTATATGCATGAACTTAAAGCACAAAAAATAGCTATTTTTAAAAGCGTTTACACATTACCTATCGATTTTGCATGCATCGACTATCGTACTAAACTTCTCCCGCTGGATTGTGCTAAAATCGTATAAGTGTACTGCTATCTTTGCATGACTTATATGAGCGAACTTAAAGCACAAAGAATAGCTATGTTTAAAAATCTTGTGAACATAGCAGCAGTAAGAATAGCAAGGTTTGAAAGCGTGTACACATCACCTCTCAATAATGCATGCATCGAAGATTGTACTAAACTTATTCCGCTAGAATGTACAAGGTTCACATGTGTTTGTGCTGCTATTTTAGCATGACCTATGCGCATGAACTTAAAATACAAAGAACAGCGATGTTTAAAAATCTTGCGAATATAGCAGCGGTAAGAATAGCAAGGTTTAAAAGCGTGTACACATTACCTTTTGATAATGCATGGATCTTTTAATAGAGTGTGCGACCATCGCTTGTACGTGTACTGCTATCTTACATACCGTATGTGCATGTACATAAAGCATAAAGAATAACTATGAGTAAAAATCTTGCGAACATAGCAAAGTTTTAACTACGTAATCGTGGACTATGAACTTCGTGTGCTGACATAGCATGCCACGTGACGGTGACGTCACGACCACGTGCACTTGTTGGTAAACAAAGCCACGTGCTTTTTTCAAAGCTGTCATCTTGACGGACCCTAACCTCACTTTGAAGGACAATAGGGCGTCCATAACCTCACTGTTGCCATCTTTACGGCGCTAAACCTCAAGGCTGCTACCTTATGCATGTCTTAGCGCGGAATTTAAAATCCAACAACAGAACATCGCTAACCTCACTGCTGCTATCTTGATGGGCTTAAACCTTACTGTTGCTACCTTGGTTATACGCTTTTGTGTTAGTTTAGTGTTAATTGCTAAGCTGTTCGCATCATCGAACTAGAGAGTAACAAGTGTCAAGTATATTTAAAGAAGAATCTGTTGGCAGAAGATAAAAGTCCATCATGGAAATATCTATTTCTAGGTATATTTGCAAAGAGTGTGGAAAAGCATTTTTCCCGACGCTATCACAAGAGACGTCATGAGATATCATGTAGGACAATTTTTCAATGCAAACATTGTAGAAGAGAGTTCAAGAACGCATACAACGCTCAACGTCATGAAGCCGTGTGTAATGTAGCTTCATCGAGAACAACATACAAAGAGCTCGTCCGTATTCAAGCGAACACTGATTTATTTTTAAAAAGTACACCTCTGCGAGAGATTTTTAATTCTCCCTTGTTGTCTAGGTCTGCTACAAGTTCTGTTACTAAGCATAAACTTCAAGATAAAGAGAGGCCAGATCATGATTATGATAATAAGGATAATGATGTTGATCAAAACAGTTGTAAAGGAAAAGTAGAAGAAGAAGGAAATCTTAATGTTTCATTGTCATTAGAGCCTGATGATATTACTTCATTTCCTAAGCCTACTACACGTTCTGTCGCAGTGCAAACATCTCAAGAAGCGATGCAAGGTAAAGAAGAAAATTTCAACGCTTCATTGCTATCGAAACAAGTTAAGTTTGTACCTAGAAACGCTACTGCCGAATCACGTATTACATCAAAACAAGTCCCTACACATCAACTGTCTGCATATAGACTCAAAGTTGACAACAAGCCTCTGTTACCCTATGTAGATATAAGATACTGTAAAGATGCTAACGTACTCGTCAAACGTTTAAAACTGCTAAGAGCCTATCATGATGCTGGTTACATACAGTACAAAGCAGATATTTTTGAAATAGAGCATGAATTACGTCGTGTAGGTATTAATAAGTAACAGCTCTCTCTCGGCAGTACAACAGCTTAAACGCCTTCCTACAATCCCAGCGCTTACCCTCACCTATGTCATCCTTCTGTAGTATATAGTCGATCGAGTAGCTATATTCGTGTATATTATTTTCCAGCATTCTCCCTCCCTTAGGGTGTTAACTCCGCCTCTGGTTGTAGAGCCGGTCTCAAGCCCGGATAAAGAGAGGAGATGCACCCTAGCCCATTAGCCCTTTAGCCCATTAACCCTTTAGATCTTTTGCCCATTAGCCCTTTAGCCTTTTGCAATTTAGCCCTTTAGCCAATTAGCCTATTAGCCCTTTAACCCTACAAGGAATGTGCGGTGATCTAATCTTAGAACAAAGGTATCCGCTGACATGTTCTAAACACATGTTGTATCGAGTACAGTGTTCTATTTTAGTCTTGATCACTGATTTAGTGTTCTAAACACTTCAATCAATGTTCCGATCACATCATGAAGTTAACGACATCGAGTGCAGTGTTCGATTCTAGTCTTGTTATGTTTCAATCACTTCTTTTGTGATTTGCAAGTCTAAACATGCATAATAATGTTATCGCCGCTCACTCCTGCCTTCGTGATGCAGGTTTAAACTTGTTCGATAGAGCTATGTCTTGACATAAGAGTAGGCCTTAACAGCTTATGTATAGCCTTTATTGTTTAAAGATAGCTGCTGGCAAGGAAAAGCACATAGAATTTTTAAATTTCCCACCAGCACATTTCAAAGGTATGAGGTTTAGTGCTGTAAAGATACCTGCACGATGCTCTGTTGATTAAAGATGAGGGCTGTAAAGAAATAGCACGTGAAATTTTACAAACAAGACCACGTATAATTTTAAATTGCTCTCCACCGTATGCATAACAGCAGCTGCCATCTTGCGCAGTAGCCTCTAAGCTAGCTTTCTTCATAAGAGTAGCCGCTATCTTGTGCGAGCACCCCTAGGCTGTCTCATAAGGAGCTGCGTATAGCCGCCATTCTGTGTCCGTCATCTTGCGCAAGCATCCCTAGGACGTCTCAAGCCATCTTGTGCAAGCACCCTTAAGCTGTCTCATAAGAAGCTATGTATGGCCACAATCTTGAAGAGTTAGATAGCCGTCAATGTCAAAGGGTCTAAGTAGGAACCGAACCGTTGATCTCATCATTAAACTACTTTCTTCTTATGCTATCATGTTTCTAATACCGCGAACCTGGGTATTAGGCAGAAAAATTTTGTCCGCTTTGCCTACGATGCACCGTTTTCGAGATATTTAACATTTTGCATTTAAGCCCCAATTTTAATGAATCGAATCAGCACGGTACGTTATACTCTCTACCATAGCTAGACCTGATCATGTTACAAAAACTTGCTTCAATACAAGCTAAAACAGAGCAAATGCCAAAGGGCCTAAGTAGGAAACGAACCGTTGATCTCATCATTAAACTATGTTTTTCTTATGCTATCATGTTCCTGATACTGGGAACCGGGGTATTAGGCAGAAAAAATTGTCCGTTTTGCTCTACGATGCACCGTTTTCGAGATATTTAACAAAATGCATTTAAGCCCCAAATTTAATAAATCGAACTGGCACGGCACGTTATACTCTCTACCATAGCTAGACCTGATCATGTTACAAAAACTTGCTTCAGTACAAGACAAAAGAGAGCAAATGCCAAAGGGCCTAAGTAGGAACCGAACCGTTGATCTCATCATTAGACTATGTTTTTCTTATGCTATCATGTTCCTGATACTGCGAACCTACGTGTTAGGCGGAAATAATTTGTCCGTTTTGCTCTACGATGCACCGTTTTCGAGATATTTAACATTTTGCATTTAAGCCACAAATTTAATGAATCGAACTAGCACGGCACGTTAGCCTCTAAGCTAGCTTTCTTCGTAAGATCAGCGGCCATCTTGTACAAGCGCCCTTAAGGCGTCTCATAAGGAGCCGTGTATAGCCTCCATCTTGTGTCCGCCATCTTGCGCAAGCATCCTTAGGGCATCTCAAGCCATCTTGTGCAAGCACCCTTAAGCCGTCTGATAAGAGCAACCGCTATCTTGCGCAAGCACCCTTAAGGCGTCTCATAAGGAGCCATGTATAGCCACCATCTTGCGCAAGCATCTCAAGGGAGTCTCATAAGAACCTATGTATAGCAGCCATCTTGCGTAAGCGCCCTTAAGGAGTCATGTATAGCCACCATCTTGTGCAATTAGCGTCGAGAGATGGTTGCTGTAGAATTTTTTTAAAAATTATCTACCACCATATTTCAAAGGTAGTAGCTAAAGAGATCGGCACTGAGGTTTGCGATGCAAGATGGCGGATGACAGCTGTGACGTAGAAATTGTCTACTACTACGATAAAGATAGCAGCACGGTGCTCTGTTGAGTAAAGACGGTTGCTGTCAAAAAGAATTTTAACATTGTCCGCCACCACATGTTAAATGTTTGTAGCTAAAGAGGGCAGCACGGTGCTCTGTTGATTATAGATGGCGGATGACAGCTGTCAAAAAAGCACGTGGGTTTGTTTCCAAACAAGAACGAGTAGATGTTTTCAAATTGCCGCCACCACATTTCAATTAAAGAGGGCAGCGCGGTGCTCTCTTGATTAAAGATGACTGCTGTCACGTGGAATTGCCTCCCACCACATTTCAGCTAAAGAGTGCAGCACGGTGCTCTGTCGATTAAAGATGGCTGCTATCAAAAAGCATTTTTCAAATTATCCTCCACCACATTTCAAAGATATGTAGCTAAAGAGGGCAGCACGGTGCTCTGTTGATTAAAGATGGCGGATGACAGCTGTCAAAAAAGCACGTGGATTTGTTTACCGATTCAAATCTCGCGCTAGTGAGGTTAAGTTGGCACCACTAATGTTTAGATCCGTCAAGATGGTTGCGCTAAAGTTAGCGATGCGTTGTTGTCGATTATAGATGTCAAAAAGCACGTGGTTGTCAAAAAAGCACGTGGATTTTTTTACCGATTCAAATCTCGCGCTAGTTAGGTTAAGTTGGTAGCACTGAGGTTTTGGCCCGTCAAGATGGCAGCAGTGAGGTTAGCGATGCGTTGTTGTTGTCTGTCTAAAAAAGCACGTGGCTTTGTTTACCAATTCAAATTTCGCGCTAGTAAGGTTAAGTTGGCAGCACTCGAAGAAGCCCCCTGGCTGCGGTGGAGGAGGCCCCTGGGAGGCCTCCCAGTGCGGTGGCGGTGGAGGAGGCCCCTGGGAGCACTGCGGCGGCGGTGGCGGCAGAACCATCCAATTATACTACTGCTGGCCATTCAGCCAAGGAGTCAGGCAATAATAATAATAATAATAATAATAATAATAATAATAATAATAATAATAATAATAATAATAATAATAATAATAATAATAATAATAGTTATTATAATATAATTATTATAATAATTATTATTATATCGGTTGGTACACCTATACGCCGCACATTTGAATTTTCCGCCTTAAAGTTCTCATCTACAGTTGAAACTCTGAACTTTGAAACTGAATTAATTCAACCGTTTATCTGAAGATGTCACCGTGTAAATTTCGAATTGTTTTTGTTTTCTAATTATCAAGAAGTGTGGACATTCTCTCACAGATGTCTCTACCAAAAACTATGATCATGCACCCCGGCGCGAAGTGAAGGAACTTTTCTTGAAGATATTTTGTATTCATAAGTTTGTTCTTTACTAAATGTTGTTCTTTCATTTGTGGGTTGGCAATATTAATCTTTCTTTCCGCCAGTTTTGAAATTAGCCAATCGTAAATTTCTGTCATTAATTTTCAGCCAATGGCGTCTTTCTTTACCAATGTCGATGTGTAACTGTAAGCTACCCAATAAACGACTGTGGGTGTGTCTTAATCATTCATTAAAGGTCTCGAATCTTCCCCGGGAGTATAAAAAGTGCTGATTTTCCTGGCTCTCCGCCACTCGTACAACATCTAGCTTAGTGTATGGAAGAATAGCAGGAGGCGGGAAGTGCCTCTTTCATCAGTCAGCAGCCCTTCAAAAAGCTAATGGCCGTTTAACATCTTTAATTTCTTGCCAGATCAGCAGTTTAATCCTTGGGGAAGGTCCGAAACCGTTTTGATGTAACCTATACCATTTCGATGTAAAATTTTCATGTTACTTTGACTGTAAATCGGGGATAGAGAGTGCCTTACCCTCTCGAGCTCCCCTGCATTTTGATCTGAGGTGACTACGTTTTCATAACCGATTTTCTTCTCTTTCCTAATGTATTAAAATTTTCTTATACGAGTAGCCTCCCTAGTGTGGGAATAGCCCCTGTTGAATTGGCCTAGCGCCCCTTGGGTTTTTAACAAACTTTCATGTAGAAGTGCAAGTACTCGCCTCCATTCATCTGTGTATTTTGGGTCTTTAACTCCCGTTTTGTTTTCCTTCCTGCGAAGGCCCCGTAGATTGGGTACGAGATACCCCTGTTGATATTTGTAAGTTCTGTCTTGATGGCAGTTAATTGTAAAGTCTGGTATTGCCTTTAATAGGCTTGAAAGATTGAGAGCGTGTCAGCTCTTTCTGGTATGTTGAAAGGTGCCTCTAGGAGGCTTGACATTACTAGGTGGGAGCAAGTGCTCCATGGAATTAGGGGTTTTCTGCCCTTTGGTATTTTGTGGTTGTGAGCTGAGAGCTCAAGGATTGTGAAATTGGGGCTCGAAGCCCAGGATTTGTAAGGACTCCTTAACTTGTGCTTTCGTTTGTAAAGTTATAATTGTTCCTGATTTTCTTCATTGTTATTTCACCTAGTGAAAATTTGTTAAATCTTGTTGTCTATTGAAAATATAACCTTTATTTAAATTTTTAATTCATCTTTCGGACTTGTAGTTAGAGCCATTCCAGCCCGCACCTTCTTTCACCTCTGCTGATCCACCAAAACACGGTAATAATAATAATAATAATAATAATAATAATAATAATAATAATAATAATAATAATAAATCGTTATACCTTTTAACGTCCCTCCAATTGCTATACTAAATTTTTAGAAACGCTGAGAAGTCTGCGAATAACCGATTTCAAACCAGATTACATTTACAGTACTTGATCCATCTAATTCGAGGTCATCCCTGTAGCCACTTACCAAATGGTGGTTTAACTTCTAGCGCTTTTGTGATCAGAGCTTCATCTCTGCAATGAAAATATTCTAGACAACATATTCACCGGATTCTTACAATATCGGGATTTTGGTGTACATTTCCAATAATTATCGATTCTTTATTACTCTCCAAATACCGCTCCCATTCGTAAGGCTATTTTTATCCACAACTCTGTTTTCAAAACTGTAAAATATTGTCGTAAATTTCTTACCCAGTGGCCATGTTTGGGCACCTTGGGTTAACTTAGGAAGGATGATGATTTTGTAGTATTTTGATTTAGTGTTCCTTAATAATAATAATAATAATAATAATAATAATAATAATAATAATAATAATAATAATAACAGCTTCCGATGAACTTACGAGATGCTGAAGAGCCAGATTCGCCTTTAATAAGCTAATAATTTATTCATGCGGGTGTCTACTAAGCCCCGATTCACTATGACATGGCGTAATGTTGAAGCCCTGACCTTAGAAGATAACATCAACCCAGCAGGGATACCCAGCCAGACGCTTTATTTTATTTTTTTTTTTTTAAGCATCTGCCCTCTGAAGAGTCCTGGTGCAGGTCTTTCGAGTTGACACCCTACAGGCGTCGTGTGCGTGTGAGAATGGGGCCCTGCAAATATGATGAATTCTAATGCTGAAGACGGCACACACATCCAGTCTCCAAGCCACTGGAACTAACCAATGAAGGTTAAAATCCCCGACACGGCCGAAAATCGAACCCGAGACCCCTGGGCCAAAGGCCAGCGCGCTAACCATTTAGCCAAGGATCCGGACAGCCAACCGCTTATTCTTGCAGACTTACGTCGCATCGACAGTGTGGTTCGAACCCACCATCTCCCGGATGCAAGCTCACAGCTGCGCACCCCTAACCGCACGGTCAACTCGCCCGGTTCGCAAAAATTACTTATTCCTCAGGTTTCTACTAGAATTTACTGCATTTAATTACTTTTTGTTGATTAAAGAGACGTGATAGCAGAGTTCTGTTGTAACAGGGTTCTCGCCAAGGTGGTCGTGTTTCAAATTCTAGACTGTGAATGTGAGGTTGTTGAAATTTAAGTTTTTGTACCGTTGCTTCAGATTACACGTAAAATTGGAGATCACGTAAAACTATAACCCACCTAACTTCTTCTATAAAAAATAGTAAAACATATAAAACTATTACGAAAATTGTACAAGTTCTTATTCTTTAGTACTGATTGTATTATCGATTACCTGAAAAAAATATGGCTTCCTTCTTAATAAAAACAAAACAGATAAAAGAAACATCGACCGTCAGAGGTTAGAGGAGAACGTCTGGCAGACAATGCTTGCAATGCTGGCTAATGAAATACCCATACACGCAGCTGATTTTGTTTATTTGTCATTCAGCGACGAATTTCCAAAATTATAGAAGTTGGAATGGTATTCGTTGCTGTTTATTAATATTAAAATTTTGTTTTCGTCTCCCCTTGTACGCAAATAGTGAGCCTGTTCCTATCATTGCTTTAAAATGGACGATAACGTGGAAACGTGTAGGTATTTAGTTGTGGGCTGGTGAATTTTTTCTTAGAACATTCTAGCAGTGTCGTGCACTGAACCACATCTACCCAGCGCTGCTGGGGTAAAGAGCTTCCATACATATATTTCCACCATAGTACATACCATCGGTTAGGTAATAAAGATAACAGGCCACTACTTCCCCCTATGTCTAAATTTACAATCTATATAAGTCTACTCTGCAGCATCCCACACATGCGCGGATATCCATCACCACATGTAAGATGCTACCTTAACTACAATCTACACTAACATCCTAAGTATTCTACTTTAAAAAAAGCAATGCAAAAAGCAAAGTCACCTCCGTACAGGCTATGAAGGCCCTTGGAGGAGTGGAAGGAAAAGGCTTCCACCATTGTTAACCTCGGCACGTGATGGGGTAGAGTGGTTAGCCTACGCCCGGCCGCCTTTGGCCCCAATAATTAACCTGGTACTCATTTTTGGTGTAGGCTGATTGAACCTAAGGGCCATATGCACCTCCGGAATTGAAAGTCTCGTTTCTTAAATTTTACGACTTCCTGACGGGGATTCGAACCCACGCCTTTACCGCCTCGGCCAGGCAGCCCCTAAGTATTCTATTGCCTAAAGTATAGAACTTCGTATTAACATTTTCTAATTATTCCTTAGAACGTTTTTTGTAATGTTCAAAAAATTTCGAACATCTAAGCCAAGCCAAGTACAGCTGTCTCGACAATCCGTTCCCACTACTTCAGTTTAACTTCTCCAGCGAGCTGGGATTCCTTGCCAGAGCGATAGAGAGCTACCTCCAGCGAAATGTAAGGTCGCTTGGGTGACGCATGCACTTGAAGCTTCCTTGAGGCGAAGCTGTGGTCCCTCCCCCGACAGCAGTTTACGGCGACAGGCCAGCTAGCTTAGGTAAAGTAATGTCAGTTTTAAGACTTGACACTCGAAGTCTTCAGCGTCACACACGTATAGACTGCAAGAAAAATATCAGCATCTTAACAGTATAGCCACTTGCACATCGTCTTGCTAATAAAAATGGAGCCAGTATATGAAATCAATTGTAATATAGAAGAATATATTTTATTCTTAGGTTTAGGCATGTATACAGTCTCTTTGAGCAGTTCATTCACGGTACATGTAGAGTATGTGTTGCGATAGCCGCAGAAAAATACTTAGGTTGCGCAGCATGAACACAGAGTTAAGTGCGAATGGTTGTCTGTGATGGTGGTATATAGTGAATTTCTGTAGTGTTCCTCTTGGATTATGGTGAAGGTTTCGCGAGTTCTGTGGCATTCCTCATGAATATAACGTGTGTTATACGTCGTGACAAATATTTTCCCTCGTTTGTCGTTGATGCACGCACTCCCAGTATGCGAGTGAAACTATAAAACTTCAACGACGGTAAAATAACAGTTAAATTTTGCTGATTAGTTTAGATTAGGCTTTTTAAGTTCATTCGTTCGTAATCTGTTTACCCTCCAGGGTCGGTTTTTCCCTCGGACTCAGCGAGGGATCCCACCTCTACCGCTTCAAGGGCAGTGTCCTGGAGCTTCAGACTCTGAGTCTGGGGATACAACTGGGGAGGATGACCAGTACCTCACCCAGACGTCCTCACCTGATACGCTGAACTGGGGCCTTGTGAGGGATGGGAAGTTTGGAAGGTATAGACAAGAAAGATGCAAGGAAGCGGCCGTGGTCTTAAGTTAGGTACCATTCAAGCAATTAGCCTGAAGGAGAAGTGGGAAACCACGGAGAAAACACTTCCAGGATGGCTGAGGAGGGAATCGAACCCTTCTCTACTCAGTTGACCTCCCGAGGCTGAGTGGACTCCGTTCCACTTTTCAAATTTCGTGACAGAAGCGGGAATCAAACCCGGGCCTCTGGGGGTGGCAGCTAATCACACTAACTACTACACCACAGAGGCAGACAGGCTTTTTAAGTAAAAATCAAATAGTTAGTCCCAGTGTAGTTTTGTAAAAACCATGACTGTACTTTCACGAAGCGTCACCGAATGAAACTGTAAGTACATTGTCTAAAATCTGCTCTATATTAAGTTATGTTGGTGTCGTCACTGCCGTGAATATCAATTTGAAAGTATGTGCGAGCGTGTGGTTGAAAATATTCTGAAAGTTCATTGGCAGGTAGACCTTTCCACGAAAAATGTAGCCTCATAAAATAGTACTGTTAACTTTAGAGAGTGTAGTGGGGCTACGATTGATTGTATTTAAAAAGAAAAACTTTTTAAAGCTGGGGTAATGCTTATGTTCACCGTACGACACTGCACTTTATACTGGATAATTCGTATACACATAATTTGAGGAGGTTTTTAGCGGCTTAAGCAGCGTTAATCTGAGTCAGAGAAATGCTTTTCCTGAACCTAGAGCAAAATATCTATCCTTTAAAATATTTTTTTTTACTGTCATTCTGAGCGAACTTTTAAAATTACAGTAGGTATTTGGTTTCTCAGATTCATTTGTAGAACGTTTTGTGCTATGCATTTCTAAAGCATATACAGTAGTTTGTGAATATTTCTAACGGTTCAGGCAGCTTAAGCTGAGAAAGTGCTCGTGCAAAATTACTCTCTTCGAGCCGTTTCACATAAACGTTTTCGGCGTAA
Source organism: Anabrus simplex (assembly GCF_040414725.1). NCBI lineage: Eukaryota > Metazoa > Arthropoda > Insecta > Orthoptera > Tettigoniidae > Anabrus > Anabrus simplex. The sequence continues at coordinate 198,840,068 of NC_090267.1, forward strand.
GTTCCTTTCATTGATGTTCAATATCATAAATAAAATAATAGACTAAATTTCTGAAGGCCTATGTCTGACGGGACGGGCATTGTTTGCTTTTCTAAAAAACAAAAGGCTTAACCTACTTCAATGAAACTTCTTGAGTGGTTACATAAAGCCGTAGGAAGACTTTTAGATACATCAAACTGTAATACGCCGTCTTAAACAAAATTGCAGAGGCTCCACAATATTTTATTCGTTTTGAAAGAGATTTTTTCGCTTTTCACAGAAAAATAACGCTAAACCAACCAAACATTATTGTTTTATTTTTATGTTCTTTCTTTCTTAATCTGTTTACCCTCCAGGCTTGGTTTTCCCCTCGGAATTAGCAGGGAACCCACCTCCACCGCTTCAATGGCAGTGTCCTGGAGCATGAGACATTGGGAAGGAGGACCAGTACCTCGCCAAGGTGCCCTCACCTGCTATGTTGAACAGATAGCTTGTTGGGGGGATGGGAAGATTGAAAGGGATAGACAAAGGAAGAGGGAAGGAAGCGGCCGTGACCTTAAATTAGGTACCATCCCGGCATTTACATGGAGGAGAAGTGGGAAACCGCGGAAAACCACTTCGAGGATGGCTGAGGTGGGAATCGAATCCCCCTCTACTCAGTTGACCTCCCGAGGCAAAGTGGACCCCGTTTCAGCCCTCGTACCACTTTTCAAGTTTCGTGGCAGAGCCGGGAATCGAACATAGGCCTCCGGGTGTGGCAGCTAATCACACGAAACACTACACCACAGAGGGGGACGTAGGTAATTGTAAATAATATTCTTTCAAGGTCCGCTTCTGCTGTGTTGTGGTTAGCGTGATTAGCTGGTACCGCCGGAGGCCCGGGTTCGATTCCCGGCTCTGCTACGAAATTTTTAAAGTAGTATGAGGGCTGGAAACGGTTCTACTCAGCATTGGGAGGTCAACTAAGTAGAAGTAGTTTCGATTTCTACCTCAACCATCGTCGAAATTGTTTTCCGTGGTTTCCCACTTCTCCTCTAGGCAAATACCGGGATGCTACCTAACTTAAGGCCACGGCCGCTTCCTTCCCTCTCCCTTGTCCATCCCTTCCAACATTTCCATCCCTCGACAAGGCCATTCATCAGCGTAGCAGGTGAGGTCACCTGGGCGAAGTATTGGTCCTCCTTTCCCGTCGTATCCCCCGATCCAAAGACTCACGCTCCAGGACACTGCCCTTGAGGCGGTAGAAGTGAGATATCTCGCTGATTGCGAGGGGAAAACCAACCCTGGAGGGTAAACTGATCAAGAATAAAGAAAAAAGAATACTTTTCGCAATGATAGAAATTGGAAAACAGCCAAATAACATTGGATTTTCAAATAAAAGTTCATGAAAATACATGTATATATTTTCTTTATATTACCTTTGAATTGTAATCTATATGACCAGTGTTGAAAAAAAAAAAGAAGGACCGAGCTCGATAGCTGCAGTCGCTTAAGTGCGGCCAGTATCCAGTATTCGGGAGACAGTAGGTTCTAACCCCACTGTCGGCAGCTCTGAAAAAGGTTTTCCGTGGTTTCCCATTTTCACACCAGGCAAATGCTGGGGCTGTACCTTAATTAAGGCCCCGGCCGCTTCCTTCCCAATCCTAACCCTTCCCTGACCCATCGTCGCCATAAGACCTATCTGTGTCGGTGCGACGTAAAGCAACTAGCAAAAAAAAAAAAAGAAAAAGAAAAAAAAGGCTATAAGTGGGATTCGATCCAGCCATTACGGAGGTTGAACGCTAACCAATCGACAGCCACGATCTCGTGCTGATGATCGCAACGCACCGGTACATATTCGACGCGAAAATTTCGCTTGCAACTTTTTCGGGAACGCCTGAGTAGTATGCCTTACTACTTGCACATTAAGTTGTCCTAATGGATTACTAAAAGTTTACAAAATTTGAAGGCAATCCGTGATCCGAACGTCGTGCCTCCCCTTGTAAGCATACTGTATCTGCATTCAATCTGTGCTCACAAAATTTGCGTCTATATAGGCCTATCCTCCGCTTGTTGTAATAATAATGTTTTTGGCTTTACGTCTCACTAACTACTTTAATGGTTTTCGGAGACAACGAGGTGCCGAAATTTAGTCCAGCAGGAGTTCTTTTACACGCAAGTAAATCTACCGAGACGAAGCTGACGAATTTGAGCACCTTCAAATACCACCAGACTGAGCCAGGATCGAACCTGCCACGTGGGGGTAGGACGGTTGGCACCGCAACCGTTTCAGCCACTCAGTATGTTTTGTAGATAATGAAAAATATATTAGATAATAACTGTGGCACTAGTTTGATATTTAATCCCATTTTAGATGGTATTCAGGTTTTTAGAATATTTAAAGGAATTTAAATACAGTACTTTCATTTATCTGTCTCTGCTTATCCTTGGCTTTGGCAATATGAAAGTGACTGAGGTACGAGCGATGCTAGTAATGCCATTCCTTCTGCAGCCAGTCCCTGCTATGAATGGTGTAAAAATGTTGCTCATAGGGTCGGTTGGTGCATTCATTTCAGTGGGCTTGGCAGACTGATGTGTATCAGCAACTTCTGGCTCGGTGAGGAAAGCAACGGGAAACTACCTCAGTCCTCATTTCCCTAGTACGCCTCTTCAGTGATGCCTAGGCCATCTATGGCAGCTGATGGCAGAGCTGTTGAGGATTCAACCAGCCTTAAGGCTGAAGACAGAACATACACTTTTACAGAAATTTGTCCCACAAATGCCACAAACCCGTCTGATGCATGGCAGTTCTTTTAAATTACCGATGATAAAAAAACAGCAAAATGCAAATTTTGTGGCCGCATATACGCGATGGGTCGAGGCGTATCAAATTTGTGGGATTATATCAAGAGGCATCACAAGGATGAAATGAGCAGGTCAGCTTCTCCAGCAGAAATCAATATTGCTATATTAAGGAAAACAGTTATGTTGTGAAAAAAGGGCAAAGAATAGATGGGTGGAATACCTGTACGTTTTCATACCAATATCTTGTTTAAACGTGCCGCTTATAGTGCATTCTCCCGGTAGTTCACTCGGTACAACCGGGTGATGATATCACAAATGCTGGCTGATCAACCTGAGCCCTAGCCCTCATCTGCAGACTCTTTCTTGTGTAGATTTGGTTCACACATGCACAAAACGGGAGATTTAGACATTGGCGAAACTAGCCCCTGCGATGGAAATACACCAAGGCATATCGCACCGAGTCCGAGATCTGTTTCAAATGCAAATTTGTCGTCTGAGAAACGTGTTATACTGGCTAATGAAATTAGCCAATATCCTATTACATCATATTTAGTGTGGTGTAGTTAAAACTAAATCTGTCGTATGCAGTGTTCCAATATACAGGGTGTTAGGTGTATACGTGCAGATATTAAGCTAGTCGGCTAAGAAAAATACATCTCATAATATATGCTATGTACTTTTTACCTTGTCCTATTAGTTTGCCCATAACTGAGCCAAATATTTCAGGACCTAATGTGTTTTGAACGGCCGTAGCAGGATACGCCGGTGATGTCATTCTGTCCACGCGTAGCGGAAGTACAGTAGCCGAGTATAGGGCTTGTTGAACCTGTTTCTTATCGCAGGCCAACACATGTTGTTGTGCACTTCCCCTAAAGGCTTGGCAAGTAGAAGAGGATGACTCACGTGCCAGGTCACTTGCTGTACTCGAAAACCGGTGTAGGGTACTCTGTGTGAAAAGTATACAGAATCCTTACAGTGACGTCGAAGATCCGTACAAGCACATACGTGCGAATCAAGTGTTGTGTATTTGTGTACGATTTTTAAGACGTCAATGGCATTACTCAGTGATCCAAACTGACAAAATGAAAGGAAATGGTTAATAAGTAAATGAAATATGGGCGCAACATTTCTGTGCTGTTATTGCGACAGTCTACGATGAATTTCTGACAATAGACAATGCGGGTTGTCTATGCTTATTCATAAACTTTTTAGGTCATTGAAAGGACGGTGGACACTGAAAGAAAAGGCTATAAGTATTCAGTGAAATTGTTATTAATGAGACAAATTTCAAAAACCGTAGTTGCATCCATCGTGAACATTGCTCGAAGGAAAAAGACCTACTGTGGAATTGCCGCCGGGCATTTCTAATAGAAGGCTTATTCTTCTTTTTCCTAATCTGTTTACCCTCCAGGGTTGGTTTTTCATGGGACTCAGCAAGGGATCCCACCTCTACCGCCTCAAGGGTAGTGTCCTGGAGCGTGAGACATTGGATCGGGGATACAACTGGGGAGAATGACCAGTACCTCACCCAGGCGGCCTCACCTGCTATGCTGAACAGGGGCCTTGCGGGGGTATGGGAAGATTGGAAAGGATAGACAAGGAAGAGGGAAGGAAGCGGCCGTGGCCTTAAGTTAGGTACCATCCCGGCATTTGCCTGGAGAAGGGGGAACTACGGGAAACAACTTTCAGGATGGCTGAGTTGGGAATCGGACCACCTCTACTCATTTGACCTCCCGAGGCTAAGTGGACCCCGTTCCAGCCCTCGTACCACTTTTCAAATTTCTTGTCAGAGCTGGAAATCGAACCCGAGCTTCGGGGGTGGCAGCTAATCACACTAACCACTGCACCACAGAGGCGGACGGAAGGCTTATTACTGAACAGTAAGTACCGATAGGTAAAATGATGACTGTAATGGACCCGTTTAATTAGAACTTCCGTAAAAATAATATTACTACTACTACTACTGCTACTACTACTACTACTACTACTACTAATAATAATAATAATAATAATAATATCTTTACGTTCCACTAACTAATTTGCACGGTTGTCGGAGACGCTGAAATGCCAGAATTTTTTATCGCAGTATTTTTTAATGCAAATAAATCTACAGACACGAGACTGACGTATTTGAGCACCTTCAAATACCACCGGACTGAGCCAAGACCAAGCCTCCCAAGTTGGGTTCAGAAGGCCAGCACTTTACGCAGTGCTGCACCAATCATCTTGCCGGGCTGAGTGGCTCAGACGGTTGAGGCACTGACCTTCTGAGTCCAGTCTTGACAAGGTGCTCAAATACGTCAGCCTTGTGTCAGTAGATTTACTGGTACGTGAAGAACTCCTATGGTACTAAATTCCTGCAAATCCGCGTCTCCGAAAACCGTGAAAAGTAGTTAGTGGGACGTAAAGCCAATGACATTATTATCATCATCTTACGTGCACAGTTCATAGGGGTATCTTACCTGGAGTTCCTCATAGGTACGTTATTAGAGCTTTCAGAGGACGCTCCGTTTCGACTACGTCGAAACATGTGGTTTTTACACGATGGTCCACCACCTGATATAAGCCGCTTACTGCGTGATCATTTGGATCAGTCCTTTGGTCTATGGCGAATAGGACGACATGGACCCATCAATTGGCCCGCCAGATCTCCAATGGATATTACGGAAGACTGGATTCGGAGAAGTGATTTTCTTTTGTTAGTTGCTTTACGTCGCACCAACACAGAGAGGTCTTATGGCGACAATCGGACAAGAAAGGCCTAGGAATGGTAAGAAAGTGGTCGTGGCCTTAATTAAGGTTCAACCCCCGCAATGCCTGGTGTGAACTTGGGAAACCACGGAAAACCATCTTCAGGGCTGCCGACATTGGGGTTCGAAGCCCCAATCTCCCGGATGCGAGCTCACAGCTGTGCGCTCCTAACCGTATGGCCAACTCGCCGGGTACGGAGAAGTGAAGCCTGCAGAGTAGTCCAGGGAGGTCACTTGAACAATTGCTACGTGTTTCACATTGGTATGTCAGATGTTACACCATTTCTGCAGCGTATTGAGTTGGGAGTTCAGTTCTCAATCGATGTAGTATTTTGAGTCTCGATAGTTCGATATTCTCATAAATCCGAGCAGAAAAATTGAAGTACCGGTAACAAAAATTATAAATCTAGAGTTTCAGTTCGCGATTGCCTTGTACGTGGCGCAAGCTGAACACAACACACGGAAGACGTGCTTGTTAAAACGCTAGATATTGACCTTGAACACAGCATGGCAGTTCTTCATTCTACACTGTACTGGTTTGGGTACATTGCGTGTGTGTGTCTGTCGATGTGCATGTTTGATGTTTATACACAAAACCTGTTTGTCACACTTTGTCCTCTAGTGCTGACTGACACCTGACTCATCGCAAAGAGACCTGGTTCTGGTCTTACGCATACTATCCTGTAGTAAACTACTGCGAGCGATGTAGGCACGGGTGAAGTACATTTCATCTTGTTTCCTCCTACACCACGCAGATTTTACTATTTTCTTCCCTGCCTTTCAGCTCCTAATGACTTGTTAATAATAATACCGGTAATGTTATTTGCTTTACGTCCCACTAACTACTCTTACTGTTTCTGGAGGCGCTGAGGTGCTGTAATTTAGTCTCGCAGGAGTTCTTTTTACGCGCCAGTAAATCTACCGACACGAGGCTGACTTATTTGAGCATCTTCGAATACCATCGGACTGAGCCAAGATCGAGCCTGCCAAGTTGGGGTCAGAAGGCCAGCGCCTCAACCGTCTGAGCCACTCTGCCCGGCAGCAAAAAATATTATTATTATTATTATTATTATTATTATTATTATTATTATTATTATTACCGGGCGAGTTGGCCGTGCGGTTAGAGACGCATGGCTGAGATCTTGCATCCCGGAGATAATGGGTTCGAATCCCACTCTCGGCAGCCCAGAAGATGGTTTTCCGTGGTTTCCCATTTTCACACCAGGCAAATGCTAGGGCTGTACGTTAATTAAGGCCACGGCCGCCTCCTTCCAACTCCTAGGCCTTTGCTATCCCATCGTCCTATAAGACCTATCTAGGTTTTATGGCGACAGATATAACTAAGGACTAGGATCGGGAAGGAAGCAACCGTGGTCTTAATTAAGGTACAGCCCTAGCATTTTCCTGGTGTGAACATGAAAATCCACGGAAAATCATCTTTAAAGCTGCCGACAGAGGGATTCGAAGCCAGTACATCCCGAATATTGGATACTGTTCGAACTTTAGCGACTGCTACTATCAAGCTCGGTGATGATTTAAGAGTGGATTTCTGCCGCTGGTTAATTGATCAAGCTCTCAATCCAGAATTTCTGTCAAGTGTATTAGTGACACATGAGGCAATTTTTATAGAAGGAGTGTTTAATATTTAGTATACCAAGGCAACCTCTAGCACCGGCTCTCAATTAATATCTGGATGGATGCAGTGGGAAGTCTGTCTCTTTGACCAATCGTCTTTTTATTAGCGTTATTTTGCTTTACGTCCCACATACTATTTATACCGTTTTCTGAGACGCTGAGGTGACGAAATTTCATATCGCAGGAGTTCATTTACGTGCCAGTATTTCTACGACACGAGACTGACGTATGTGTGCCCCATCAAATATCATCAGACTGAGCCAAGATTGAACCTGCCAAGTTGGAGGTCGGAAGATAAGGACCTCAACGGTCTCAGACACTCAGACCGGTACCAATCACCTTACTTGCATAAATTTGATCGGTGTAGCTTTCCTTATGGTGACGATGGGACGGGAAAGGAAGCGATCGTGGCATTCATGACGTTACAGCCCCAGCATTTGCCTGGTGTGAACATGGAAAACCACGGTAAACCACCTTTAGGGCTGCCGACAGAGGGGTTGGAACCCACTATATCCCACTCGTGAGCTGTGGAATATCCCCATTCAATAGGACAAGGCAGTTTCCAGCACCGGTTCTAATTAATATCAGGATGGGTGTAGTTGGAGGTCGGTTACATCTTTTTATTAATGTTATCTTGCTCCTGTACAGTAGATACAGTACGTTACTGGAGCTTTCAGAGGACGTGTCGCTTCGACTACGCCGAACCACGTGGATTTTACACGATGGTGCAGACATTTCCTCAACGGTAGACAGGACGATGTGGAACTATCAATTGGCCAGCCTTTATTCCAGTGGATTGTTATGCCTGGGGGGACATGAGAAACAAAGTATACCGAACTGAGGTAACCACTTCGGATGACCTCCGTGAACGTATGTTTAAGCACCAGAGGATATTCTGAACCACAGTGGTGTCTTGGCTCGAATGACAAGTTGCTTTACGTCGCACCGACACAGATAGGTATTATAGCGATGACGGGGCAGGTAAGGGTTATGAGTGGGAAGGAAGCAACCATGGCCTTAATTAAGGTACAGCCCCAGCATTTGCCTCGTGTGAAAATGGGAAACCACGGAAAACCATCTTCAGGGCTACCGACAGTGGGGTACGAACCCACTATCTCCCGAATACTGGATACTGGTAGCACTTAAGCGACTGCAGCTATCGAGCTCGGTGTACCAGTAAATATACCGACACGAGGCTGACGTATTTGAGCACCTTCAAATACCACTGCACGGGGCCAGGTTCGAACATGCGAAGTTGGAGTCAAAAGGCTGGCACCTCAACCGTTTTAGCCACTCAACCAGGCAGGAAGCACGAAATGTAGGTACGTTTAATTTACCTAGTTGTATAATATGTCCATTTTTCGTTTGAAACAAAACGTTCGATGTGCTTCGATAATTCAATTCTGATTCTACTCATATGGATATCCTATGCCATGCATTTGTTCGTTGGCGCAAGGAACTGTCTTCCTTCTTCTACCTTTACGCAATGCACAACGGGGATCGTACCGCATTTCACGTCCCGGCGTGCGTATCCCAACCAATAATTATATCACACGCTCGTACAGGTCGCGCACCGGCACAGGTTTTCAGGTCATTTCCATACTCACTAGACCACAGGGCTGACGACCACAGATATCCCTATCCCCTAAAGGACGTAACAGCAAATGAACCAGTATTAACGCTGAGAATTCAATACATCTCCAGGGTCCGAAACCGATAACTAGTGTTGTCTGAAACCCCTAAGACGGAAACTAAATACTAACAACAACAAACCAGTCTGGCGATAATGTAACGTAACATGTTGTAGACTGGTAGCCTTCAGCTGTTACCGTAGGTCAGTTGCTCGTAAACATAAAACCAGTTTGGCAAGTATATTACGTAACATCTCGTGGCATGGAATAGGGAGCGCTCAGCTGTCACAGTAGCACATTTGCTCTTAAACATAAACAGAACAGAAACCAGTTTGGCAGGGATGGCGCGTGACTTGCCTGTTATCAAAGGAAAGCTATTCATTCACCAGAACAAGGCATACTACCTATTCTAAAAACATCGTACCCCTTTGCTCTCGAAAATAACTTCCGAGGATTACTAAAAGTTTGATATATAGTGGTTCGTCACATCGTTCTCTATTGCTACAATAAATATCTGCACGTATACACCTAACATCCTGTATATGGTATTCCAACGAAGAGGCATATAAGGAATATCACAAATGTACAGTACTCCTAGATATTATTAACCTGTAGGCGACGTACGCAAAATTGGTAGTTATTCTAAAACACTGAATTCTGTGAGTAATATTCTAAACATACAACTTTTCGCAACTGTCCCTAAATGAAAAGACAAGGATAACCCCCCTCCCCCGCAATGGAATTTTTGCAAAAAGAAAATAAAAGCAGAAACTGGAGTGAGCAATAAAAAAAGTAAACATTCAGAGACATAATTGTAGAACTAACAGATCTGTAATTCACTTGTATCAGTGTCCTTATAATGACAAGACATACGTGCGCCTTCACTACGTTCTACCATCATTTTGTAACTACACCCCCTCCCCTCATCAGCCGATCCTGGCTGCGCTACTGATCCTAGCAAGCGGTGTATGCAGAATATAAGTACTTGCGAGGATGTGACTCAAGTAATATGTGTTTCTGTTTTCCGTTCATATTATTCGGACTTGACTAGGACGAAATCTGGAGTAACAGGTCTCAAAAACATGAAAGAAAAAATTTCCTCCCATCATATCAATTCATGCATTGAATCTAGTGAGTGCTGACTCAATCGGATTCCGCTTATCGCCAATAGATTAACAAACATAACGATGCCTTTGCTGGCGAGATGTAGTGTTTACACTGCACTATGTCTTCTGGTATGGGCTAGAATAAATTTGTTACTTTCATTGACCTGTCTCAGTCTCATCCTTGGCTTTAACAATGTGAAAGTGACCGTGGTATGAGCGTTCCTTATGCAGCCAGTCCCTGTTATGAATGGTGTGAAAATATCGCCCATAGGGTCGGTTGGTGCATGCATTTCAGTTGGCATGGCAGACTGATGTGTAATAGCAACTTCTGACTCAGTGAGGAAAGCAACGGGACACTACCTCACTCCTCATTTCGCTAGCTGTTTTGCTTTACGTCGTACCGATACAGATATTTCTTACGGCGACGATGGGATAGGAAAGGCCTAGGAATTGGAAAGAAGCGGCCGTGGCCTTAATTAAGGTACAGCCCCGGCATTTGCCTGGTGTGAAAATGGAAACCACGGAAAACCATCTTCAGGGCTGCCGACAGTGGGGCTCGAACCAACTATCTCCCGATTTCTGGATACTGGCTGCACTTAAGCGACTGCAGCTCGGTCATTTCCCTAGTATGCCTCTTCAGTGACACCTAGGCTCTCTATGACAGCTGTTGGTGGAGTTGCAGAGGATCAAACCGGCCTTTGGGCTGAATATCCAACATACATACAACGATCAGGTTAGCGGAAAAAACGGAGCGTGAGTGTGTTTATTTGTGTGTATTTAGGCTAGTAAGAATATAAATTTGTAAAAAAGTTGTCCCCCTCTGCCAGTTCCCCGCGGCAGCCGCTACTGATTAAATTAATTAAATGTATATTTAAAATAAGTAAATTCACCATAAGTTAGTATGAAATAAAATAGAGTACGCAACAGCCATTAAAGTGAGAAGTTTACGTTCATCGTTTCGCAGTTCCACTCTCGGACGTAAATATCTCAATCGTGCCGTAAAAGTTCACTTTCCGTGGCTGTTGCTTGTTATTCATCCCCTAACTGCTTAAGGACTCCCATGAAAGTAACTCTTCTCTTTTTCAGAGGCACTCTCGCCATATAAGAAACAGTGAAGAATCCGAAATGTTCCTCCTTCACTTGCTGATCATCCTCCTCTGCTGGCATGCTGATGGTGCTCGCATTCTCGGCATTTTCCCCACACCATCTGTAAGCCACCAGATGCCCCTGCAGGTCATCATGAAAACACTTGTTGCAAGAGGACATCAGGTCACCGTTGTTAGCCCCAGTCCACTCACGGTAAGCTACTTACGTAATTTTTGGAGCTTCTCTTGCTGAATGTTATATCTTGTCATTTTCAAATACCTTACTGAGTGAGTGCCAAGTATTTTCATATTAACAGAAAATCCTGTGCTGTATTATTTTCACAACAGTGTACCACATTATGGCTTTGGATCAAATTAATCCATCCAATTTTTAACTACCGAGCTTGCATTTGGGAGATGGTCAAGTTCGAATACCACCGTCGGCAGTCGTAGTTTCTCTTTTCACGCCAGGAAAATGTTGGGGCTGTATCTAATTAAGGTTACCTTCCCTTAACTTGCCGGCTACACTTATTTTCCGACAGTTAGTTTGATACGAGGCACTGCGAGCCTCAAGGACGAATTCAACATGGGTTGTTACCATTTTTATTTCCACCAGGAATGTTAGGGAAGCCACTGCACAGTTCCATTTTTTATTTCGATCTTCCTTGCTATAGAAAACGAACCTTGCAACAATGAGGGGTTCAGGTTGGAGCGACAGGACAGCGCACCAGAAAGGCGAACGCCACATCCTCCAACATATTGTGTTCCTGTAGCGAGGCAATACTTGCCACTAGAGTGAACTTCACAACCCAGGAGGTGTTCCCGATCAGTAGCGATGACTGCATAACCCCCCCCCCCCCACACACACACACACAAATTTTGTGGAGTAAACATAACATTTAATCCCATTTTAGCCGCCCGAAAGTAGAAATTACATGAACTATTACAAGCCCTGTTGTCTTATCAGCTAATTATTTACTTTAATTTCTTTAATTATTAGCAACATTCTTAGCGGAAATATACACAAAATGTCGTTCGTCGTGACTAACCGATTCGCACAGCGCCACAGCCACTAATGGAGACTTTCGCAGCAGCGTGTAGCATGTGCTGTGAGGAAGGGTAGTAGGGGTATATTTTTGTCAAGGTCATCGACACTGACGTATGATTCACCCGCTTGCCGTGCGCAATTCGTCAGTCTGGCATTCCCTGTACTGTCTGTTAGTTTGTTAGTGTGAGTCATATACTAAATGATTTTTTAATTGCATAATCACGCCATACTTCTATTTAGCTTTTGTACATGTGTAATTATTGTACATTAGGTGAAAGTTTTATTGCATAGTAATTGAATCAAGAACTAAAAAAAGCATTATTACCTCAGTAAAGTTGGTAGACTGTCAAACTTTAGGCTATCTCTCTGTCGAAATTCGCTCAGAGAGCATCAAAAACTTACCATTTTTTAGCTATTTCTTTCAGTATTGATGTATACTCTCCCTAGCCCCCACTCCCCCCGCTATATCCCACAAATCGGGTATTTTTTGTTGTCCTCAATTTCTGTGGCCCCACCCCCCACCCCTTCTAATTCCCAATCGCCACTACGGTTCCCGCTGCTCCGTAGTTTTGTGTGCACTTTCACGTATCAGATACAAGAATTTGTTTGTGTTTAGTTATGGACAGTAAATTTGTGGAGGGTACCCTAAGAAGAGGACTTCAAAACCGAACAAGTGGATTAGAAAGGTTTAGAAGAAGAATATAAATGAAGGGAAAGAGTACACCTCTCGAAACACGAAACGAAGCCGATCTAACTTTTGCAGCTGTGGTGGCTTGGAAACGGTGGGTCGTAACAATATTGAATGCATTTCCAACAACTTCTGGTCTTCGGGAGATTACAATCTCCAAAAAACATACGGTACTTATCTAAATGTGTGGAAAAAACGGACGTGAAACGAACTTTCGTTACAGGAAGGTCAAACCAAACGTAACGCCATATTCGCTACAAGTTACACATTAATATAGAAAGTGTTGTCGTGTGCCGCATTGCATTCTATAACATTCACGGTAGCAATCCTGTGCTAGGCAAAACAAAATCAATAGTCACAGTAGAAAAAGCATTTCCGGGGAAAACACGAGCCCGTAAACAAAATTGACGATGAACGGGGAACGAATATAGATCTTCATATTAAGTTTTTGCCTGTTCTTTCAAGCCACTACAGTCGGGCAAAGAGTCCATTCATAAAACACCCCCCTATAGTGCTCAATCTGAATAATCCCTATGTACTCTATGTGCAATTGCTGAAAGAAAATAACCCAGGAATTTCATTGTTTTCACACATTTTTATCGTGACAGGTTCAATATCAATTTTAATACCGGGTTTACACCTTCCAGAAGCGATGGAATACAGTATTTATATTATAAACCTAAAAAACAGGGGTCAACAGAATTCTAAAATAATAACTTGCAACTTGTACGATGAAATCAATACATCTATTAAAATATAAATTCTGAAGAAAAAATTAGCAGACAAGCAGTTGCACTTGACTTGCGCAAATGCTGCGCAGTGTCTCATTAAATCTCTTTGTAACAACAATCTAGATGAATTCGTGTTGGGTACGACAGCCAGCATAATGAACGGCCCTAGTGATGTTAAGCCTTCCTTGCTGGAAACTCTTAAAACATATGTCGACATATGGTATAGCAGCACTTGTAACAATTATGGTAAACTTAGTAATGAAATGTCCAGGCACTGAAGTTATAATAGAATTTTCCCCGTTGAAGAACATGAGTATAAAAACTCCATTGACTCCAAACATTGATGTCTTTAACCTACATGGACGAGCTTCAGTTTCGTGTAGACTGCTTGATAAGAGATATCCACAGCATGATTCGGAAGGTATTGTTACGATTAAACTCCTGCGTTACAAACGCAGCTAATCGCTGCAAGTCACTGTCTTGTGTGTACCAGTGTACGGATTGCTCCATCTGTCACACTATAAGACTTGTTATACTCGAAGATCCAGCCAAACATTTCCGCAAGCAAATATAGATTCTTACAAAATACAATTGCATCTAAATCACGCGACACTTTGAAGCACATAGACACTGACAGAACATCACCATATCAATACATATAACTAAATAAATTGTTTTTCGAGGAATACCAATAGGTTCACCGTTTAGAATTACAAAAAAACTTTCCTAACCTAAGACTTATTCTCAGATGATATATGCACACTACTGTTTTTGTCGGAATATTCACAATGTATATTCCTAATCCACTTCTCTCTTAGTGTTTTATTCTTTAGAAAACTTTCGATTTAAATTCGGTTCACACCACGATCAAAACAAACACATTCTCACATTACAGCATTTAACCACAGATCCTATGTGACCACCGACCCATATGAATACACTCACACTATTTCTATTTACACATCCAACAGTTTGGTCTTTGACTTCCAAATACTCCTGATGAATATTCCTAATCGATTTCTCCCGTAAAGATCTGTCTTTAGGGAATTTAATAGTTGAAGTATCCGCAGCGGTATAATTCGATCTACAACTACGAACGCAGCAGGAACGAGCCATTTCGTGAAATTTTACAGCACGGCAATATAAATATGATCATACAATAGAAATACCATCATATACACTCCTAACAAAACACCATACTAATACACCGTTATATATTACTATTTCACCAAATACATACCTCATACTTCGATGAATCGATCAAAATAACACTTCTTAACACAATATAAACACAGATATGGACCAACCACATGTCTCAAACGTTCACCCACGGAGGCGCCATTTTACTCCCAATCGATAGTAGCATTAAGGTCTAATATATTTTAGTCGGTCTTGGTTAAACATAGTGATGGGCAGCGCTCTCGCTCGAGACTCTCGAACTGACGTTACAGATCTCGAGACCCTCGCGAGAATCTTGAGACCGACTCTCCTGTACTGCAATCTGTGCGACGCCCGGATAACTACGAGTGTAATCTTGATAGTATATCATCAGCAGTTCTCATACGCAAAAGTGTGCCGATAAATTTTGTCATAAGCCTAGGAAAATACTGCATATTGAACTACAGTATGAGCCCCTTAATGCCATTAACGAAAGTTAAAAAATAAGAAAATCAGTATCCTAAACTGTTCACAATTTACTTGAGGTGGGCATCTTAACTGAATAAGCCTGAATAATTTGTGAATAATTGTAGATAGGATGTACACCTACCTAGAAACTAAAGGCGTGCATTATTCGAACTAGAGGCAGCGAAAGATGTGCTTTGCTGCATACACAACATCCATTACACATGAGTGAGACGTGTAACCTAAAATGCCCGAATTTGCACCAATTCTTTCGACAGGGATGATGGGCAACATTCTCGAGACTGATTTTCCTGTGCTGCAAGCTGTGCGATGTTCCGATAACTACAAGTGTAAGCTTGATAGTATATCATCAGCAGTTTTTACGTGGAAACGTGTGTGCCGATACATTTGTCGAAAATCTAAAAGTTTCATACCATTAACGAAAGTGAAAAGAGAATGTTAATATCTTAAGCGGTTCACGAGTAATTTCAGGTGGACATCTTAGCTTAATAACCCTTACAATGTGTGAATAACTCTAAACAGACTGTACACTCACCTGGATATCTCGCAATTGTTGTCGCCAGTGTAGTTTCTTGTGATGCGGACCGAGCCGGAGGTGTTCTGCGACGATTCTCCTTCATTGATATTGTGTGTTTTTCAGTGCCGGATCATCACAGAAGTATTTCTCTCGACGGATTTTACTTCTTTTGAACAAACAACGCAGCGGACTGTGCTATGGACCATCTATTCAAAATAGCCTATTTCCACGACTTACGTTGGGTTTCGGACATCGTCTTCAAGTTGTCGCGTACAATTAGACACAATTACACATTGCACCGTCATATACCGAAGTACGTAATTATGATGCTAATGTTCTATAACACTGTAAGGATTTTTTTTTTTTGCTAGTGGCTTTACGTCGCACCGACACAGGTAGGTCTTATGGCGACGAAAGGAATTATTTCCTTTGTTACCAAAATATTGGTGAACACAAGCAGTGGTCATATGCTACTGAATGTAGGGTCTGATAACGATGTACACTTACCTATCGAAAGAATTGTAGCATACTAACGCATCTTAGATTACACGTTCCACTCATGCGTAACGGTGGTTGCATATGCAGCAAGGCGCATCTTGCCCCGTCTCGAGTTCGAATAAAGCACGCCTCTAGTATCCAGGTAGGAGTATTTACAGTAGCCGTCAGTTTCTGTACTTATTCTCATTCGTGTACTTACCGCTGTATAAAATGCCAGAAAGCGTATCTTTTATGCAATTGTGTTATACTGTGTCCAAATAGACCTCGCCAGAAATGAAAAAGAAATGAACGCCCTAGTCGCTTGTTGACACGTATTTAAGGAATGGGGAAGGCCCGTGATTGGCTATTCGCATACTCGGCACGAACAACTTCACGTCCGACTACCTGTAGGCCTACGACACGCTGCATGCCACACAATGTGGAGACAACACTCTCGAAATCTCTCGAAATTTCTCGCAAGAAATAGTGCCTCCAGTCTCGAGAAATCTCGAGACCTCGTCTCAGACTGCCCATCACTAGTTAAACGCTCTAAGCCCCACTGGGTTTCTGCCCTGTATGTATGTATGTATGTATGTATGTATGTATGTATGTATGTACTTACGTTTGTATTTCTATTTACATATTTGGATGCGTTTTCCAGGTTCCTCTCACAAATTACACCGATGTCGATATATCACATTCCTATGAGCTTTTCCGCTCACGCTTCGACTTCGCAAGTATGTCAGCCATGTCCGGAAAAGAATACATGTATACTGTGTCCATGTATACCGTCGAGCTATGCGATAAACAATTGTCATCAAAGTCTGTCCAAGACTTTATCAGGTAAATATATAATTTGTCACAAGCATCATTTTATTATTATTACTATTATTATTATTATTATTATTATTATTATTATTATTATTATTATTATTATTATTATTATTTATGTTGTTAAATAGCACTTTTAGAGAGCACTTTAAATCAATCGTTCAATTCTTGCTATGGACCTTCTTCCTCTACGCCCACATCTGTTTTATTCGTTCTGACCTTTTCCGGAGCTATTCTATGTTATGTGGATGCTTTCTTTTTCTTTCTTGTTCATCCCTGAAGATCACATTTGAAGTTTGTCCCTAAATAACTTCCTATTATGTTTATCCTTAATGTCAACGTTTGCTTCATTGAGATCATTTAATATCCGTGCAAACCATGCTGGTTATACTTTAAGCTTTATGATTTTACCAGCAATTGTACCCCTTCTTCTAAGGGGAATGCTCAGTGGATTGCATGTTTCTTTCTGGAATTCATGAGAATTAACATGGCTCTATTCACACGTTTAATGAGACGTGTTAAAAATGATATTTTGCTACGAAAGAGCGTGGCAGTGACGTGAAATATGATGAAGCTGAACGAAGTCGAGAAAGAGAATGAGGACGATTTCCGAATTTGTTGCATGATTGGTCAGAAGTTGCGAAATTCTCCATGTTTCCCAGGTTGCATATTGTATCTCTGACCATTGGCGTGGCGCTCTGACGTTGATAATACTGTAGTTTCTTAGTTTTTAATTTTTTAAATATACACTATTTATTACCATAACTACATACTACAAATATCGATACCAGATGTTGTCTAGGTTAGAGAAAAGGAGTAATAGGATATAAAACTTGGAGAAAATATTGAACAAACAACACTAGTTAAGGAGTTTAATATTCATGAATCAATCACTGGCCGCCACATACGGTACTACTCTCTCCCTAGTGACAACGTGGATAAATCTAGTTGGGAAGCGCACTGTGCGACCAGAGCGTGTAATCCGCTTGCTGGATTGATGGCTATTTCCAGGGTTGATCATAGAGCTGGGTTGCACTGGCGTTGAGGACTTGGGTGGTGCAGGTGCCACGTTGTGCAGCAGAAAGGCTGCATTTTTGTCTCCTAATAATTCCGTAAGTAACTTTTTTGCCTTGCGGGTCTCTGTCTCTTCGAATTCTGCGATAAGATGTGTTTTCAAGTCAATATACGGTGTAGTCGATAAAGGTTTGGTTATGTAGTTGGATATTAATAGTGCAATTTCACTGTCGAGAGATCCTAAGATATAATGATATTTGGTTACCTCTTTTGTTATGTTTGCGGTGACAAACTGGAATTCAACTTTCAACCAAACTACGTATTTGGAAACTACTCACTCAGGATTGTGTTATGTGGTGCATACCACCAAAACGGTGGTATTTTTAACGCTACCCGCGAAACTTCTACGCCGGCCCTCGTTCCGTTGCTTACGGTTGGATTGGACATGTGTGAATACAATTGCGGCCGTTGTAATTGATTATGTACTGACGTTACCGTTGTTCGATCACGTCGTGTTCACCAGATGTAGTTTTTGGTTTCTAAATATACAATATTTATTACTATAACGACATAGTACAAAGACCGCTACCAGATGTTGGCTAGGTTAGAGCAAAAGAGTAACAGAATATAAAACTCTTAGAAAATACGGTACAAACAACACTAGCCAAGGAGTTTATTACTTCTCGAATCAATCACTGGCTACCACAAGACCTCCCTTAATATCTGATATGTCAAAAAGGGTAAAATGGCTCTATAATGTTTTCCCATTAGCCACCTTGAAGTGATATGCATGTCCTGTCCCTCGGGACTAAGACTAAACATCCAATTTTTCGTAATCATGTGCGTCATTATTCGTCGTACGATAAATACGTATATTGCATAACGGAAATAACTTATTCTTAAACGATTGTTATATACAGTCTCTTGACATACATAATGTTAACAACAATATAATCTTCCTCTAAATACTAACTCCATGTGATTAACATGGCATCATATGCACCTAATAACACAATCCTGAGTGAGTAGATTCCAAATACGTAGTTTGGTTGAAATAAGTCCAGCAGTTTTCCACTTTTAGGAAACAGGCACCAAAGGGAAAAGTCTATCTCATGTTTCCTCAGTGTTCAGTTACATTAGGTGGGTTTAATTTTCAAGCTGAGTGAAATATCATGCATCCTCTGAATTTTTCCTGTGATGGATCCTTCAAATAACCGTGTGTCTGCGAGGCTGACCGTTACTGGCTGCAGAGCATGATGCCCATAAAAAATAATAACTTTCTCCGTCATTTGAAGAATAAGCGAAATTATGCACATGACGAAAAGAGAAAACTTAAAAAAACTCTTCTGATCTCCCTATAAATCTCCATTATATTGGCTGATTTTTTTATGATATGCATATAGAGACCTGTTCCTGGATGTGTAGGCTATAAATATGAAGTTTGGTAGAAATATTATCAATAGTGTAAGAGAAAATTGATAAAAACTTCTACTTTCCCTACAAACCCCCAGTATATTCCGTGATTATTAAATGATGTGCATAAAAAACCTACTTCTCTATGAGTAGACTCTAAATATGTAGTTTTGCCGATATATAATTGATAGTGTTCAAAAACTCCTGTGATCTTCCTATAAACCCCCAGTCTATTCAGTAATTCAGCATATCAAACCTGTTCCTCGATGAGTAAACTCTAAATATGAAGTTTGGTCGAGATATCATAATTAGTGTAAGAGAAAATTTGAAAAAAAAAAAAACTCTTCTAATCTTCCTATAGACCCCCATTCCATTCAGTGATTTTAAATTATATGCATATCAAAACCTGTTTCTGAGTGAGTAGATTCTAAATTTGAATTTTGGTCGAGATATAATCAGTAGTGTAAGTAAAAAGTGAAAAAAAATATTCAGGTCTTCCTATAAACCCCCAGTGTGTTCAGTGATTCTTAAATGATATTCATATCGAAACCTGCTCCTGGATGAGTAGATTCTAAACATGAAGGTTTGGTCGAGATCTATTCAGCCGTTTACCCATGATGGTGAAACAAACAGACAAAGAAACACGAAACCTAAAAACTACTAATACGATATTGAGCTGATCCAAAACGGATAAATATATCAAAGTATGGCGAAATAAATGACATTACAGATAGCGGATCCCCTAAAAATTTACTTATCAAAGCAGTTACAGTAACGTATGCTGTCTAGTTTTCTTAAATGTTTATAAGGCTTGGCCGTTAACCGTTTTGTTACTCTGTGGGCAGAAGATAATGACATATTAGCTTGAACGGCGAGACTCGACAGGGACTTTGTTGAAGTTCTTCCTAAGAGAGCTCCTATTTCATCAAGAATTTCCTCTGTAAAAACATTCGTCTCCTGTTTGTTTTCATTAAATTTCGTATCGTATTCCTATGGGGAGGGAGGATGGCAGAATATTTGCAAATGAATCGAAAGTGGCACTCGAACAGAATACTGCTTTGCATAGCACAACACAATGAATACAAGCTGTTCTACAGTATAACTCATTAAACTTTCTTGAATTCATGCAGAAACTACGCTATTTAAAAGCTAACACAATGAGTATAGCCTCCCATCAATACCACAGATATTAAACCAAACTATTGCTTTGAAGATACGAGACTTAAGGCTTAATCGTTACTGCATTTGATCATATTAGCCAGGCATGAAGCAATATAGCCCTCGGCAAATGAATTACCCCGCCGTGCCTTTACGTGTTGATCCCCGGACATTCGACCAGAGATAGAAAAGATAGCTACCCTGTAAAATAGCATGATGAAAGAATTCTATCGTTGAAAGAAAAATTTCTATGATGAAGGAAAGAGCAAACAATTGTAATGAAAATGTATACCAATATTTACTTGAATAGTTCATGCACCTCATAACCTATTAAACTGAACACATTTATTACACAATAACAGGCAATGAGTTCCCTAGCTACATGAAAGTACATCTCGATCATGGCATGTTTGATTGGTATTTCCAAATAACAGGCAATAAGTTGCCTGCTGTATTTGCATGGCCTCCTGTCAAGAAATACAGACGGACTTTCCAAGGTTTATAGAGGTTTAAGAAGGTGCCGGGGTGAATTTGTGGACAGAGAAAAGATCAATGCATTTTTTTTTTGAAATTGTGAAATTTTATTTCTTTCCTTTCCTTCTGAGTTTAAAGTTTGATAGATAATAGATAAGACACTATGTACAATACATAAGATTTTATATAAGATATAAACACCATGTTAACACACTATGTACAGTCACAGGATAAAGATTTAAGTGAATGTTGCCTGAACGCTAATTGAAATGTTTGATGTCTGATAACATCTATTAATCGTACTCGAAGGATATCATAAAACCTCTTGATGTTACTATAGTCGTAGTTGTAGTTTTCTTAGTTGAAGTCTTCTTTACGAAAGACACATCAACAGATTGTGGAATTGAAACAGGTGTGAGTTATATTGTAGCCAAGCCCTTGGTTCATGCTATTTTAAAAAACGGGCTGTTGTTGACTGGCGATCTAATTTGTACGCTGGTTCAGAGAATAAGCGAATAATAAGGATGGGTAGATCAACGATAGTTATATGTTTTCGAGGTGTGATGTCGGCCCCTGTCTTGATGTTGGTCGAATGGGAAACTCACGAAATACTAAGTTTTAGACGGACGAATGATATCTACTGAGGAAATGTAGTTGTTAGTGTCTACAACACACGAAGTACGAGAGCAGTAACTGTCAGTCGAGCTGGCGACAAGAATGACACGATCTTGTCACATACAACACAAGGAGACATTCTAACAACTTCATTTCCTCAGTGGATATAATTCTTTCGTCAAAAAAGTTAGTACTTCGTGAGTCTCCCATTCCACCAACATCAAGACAGTGGCCGATACCTCACCTCGAACACATAACTATCGTTGATCTACCTATCCTTATTATTCGCTTATTCTCTGAAACATTACAGCGTACAAATTAGATCGCCAGTCAACAATAGCCCGTTTTCTTAAATAGCATGAACCAAGGGCTTGGCTACAATATAACTCACAGCTGTTTCAATTCCACAATCTGCTGATGTGCCTTTTGTAAAGAAGACTTCAACTTAGAAAAATACGACTAGGACTATAGTAACATCAAGAGGTTTTATGATATCCTTCGAGTACGATTAATAGATGTTATCAGACATCAAATCTTGTAATTAGCGTTCAGACAACTTCCACTTAAATCTTGATCCTGTGACTGTACATAATGTCTGAACATGGTATTTATATTTTATATCAAGTGTTAATATATTGTACATAGTGTCTTAACGTGGTGTTTATTTTGTATCAAGTGTTAATGTATTCTTTAAACGTCAAACATTGTTTCATAAGACAGAGTGTGCCTAACCATAGGATAATTATTTTAATAGGTGCCAACACCAGATATTTTAAGAATTATTTCAAAGACTTTTTCAAGAACTCCATTAAATCTTGTTTACTTGTCAGTAAAGGACTGTCATATTACATTTTTAACTCATACTACTATTTTAGTTATAAGAGTGTTTAATACGAATGTATCGGGATCCCGATGACAATTGATTTTGAGGCTGAGAGATAGGCTGACGATGCCTACAACAAGGACGAAACATGTCCCAATTTAAGTGTCATGCTTAAGTTAAAAAACACTCTCACGAATGTATTGTATTGAATAAGTTGACCACTCCAATAAACTTAATAGTTTCAAATTAATATACAATTTTGAATACGGACCAACCACGACGTTTATTACACGCAACATACTATTTAACAGAGCAGCTCGTCTCCTTTCTCCCAAGTCTTCCCAGCCCAAACTTTGCAACATTTTTGTAATGCTACTTTTTTGTCAGAAATCACCCAGAAAAAATTGAGCTGCTTTTCTTTGGAGTTTTTCCGGTTCTTGAATCTAGTGATCCTGGCGTGGGTCCCATACACTGCAACCAAACTCTAGTTGGAGTCTCGCCAGAGACTTTTATGCCCTCTTCTTTACATCCTTACAACTCTTTGAAAACATTTAAATATTCCCTTTCTTAACTACACAACAGACTTAAAAATTTAAGTAAACTTTTATCTCTTACAGGACCAACAACGAGACATTTGATATGGTGATTTACGAGCCTCATGCATTCCAGTGTTTCTATGGTCTTTATCACAAAGTGGGGTCCCCTCCCCTCGTCAGTATCGTCACATTGGGATCTAATAGTCCTACCCTGTGGGCGATTGGAAATCCTGATCATCCAGCGTACAGTCCTGACTGGTCTAACCCATTCTCGGACCACATGAATTTTTGGGAGAGAATGTACAGCACTTATTTTAAATTATGGATAAACTATTTCTGGATCTACGAAATGATGCCAGCTCAAGAAAAGGTCATGAGGAAGCACTTCGGCTCAGCACCTCCCCCAGTAGTTGAGACTGAGAGAAATAAGAGTCTTCTTCTCGTCTACAACCACTGGACCTTGGATTATCCTCGCCCACTACTGCCCAATGTGGTACCGATCACAGGATTACATTTAAAACCATCAACTAACCCATTACCACAGGTAAGAATTGATGACATTTATAGTATGACTTTGGACAAGTGATTAGGTATTCTACATTCTGGGATGTGGTATCGAACCATGCCTATACTATAGTTTGGATTCCATGCATTTGTCCCACCGTTATGATCAAGATATAACGTCATGTGAAAGTAAAAGTGGGGCCGATAACCTTTGATGTTAGGCCCCTTAAAACAACATGCATCATCATCAAAAGAGCCGGTAGTAGACTTACATGATCGACTTGCGAGAATTTTCATTGTCATGTATTTTAGCACTGACGCCAAGGTCTAGGGGTAGTATGCCTGCCTCTCAATCAGAGGGCCCCTGTTTGATTTCCGGCAAGGTCAGGAATTTTTACCTAGACCTGAAGGTTGGTTTGAGGCTTACTCTGCCTACGTGATTAAATTTGAGGAGCTATCTGACAGTGAGATGGCCACACCGGTTAAGAAAACCAAGAATAACATCCGAGAGGATTCGTCGCACGGACCATTCGTCACCTCATAATCTGCAGGCTTTGAGGCTGAGTAGGGGTCGCTTGGTAGTCCAAGATCCTTCAGGGCTGTACTGCCATGGGGTTTGTTTGTTTTATGTATTTTAGCATGAGTAGTGCTGAATAAACAGATGTATTCAAGTCCTCTCTACTGTCCATTGTTGTTTAGGTTACTGAGTGTGGAGACAAGTCTATTTATGGTCTTCATGTCTTACCGTGAAAGGTAGACTATAATCTTTGAACATTGTTTTGAGACTTGCTTGTTTATACAAATTACTGTAGTGAATGGAGAACCCAGCCATAGATGCCAGATGTACCAAGTTTGAAAGGGCTTATCACTCGTGTCGTAGTATCTATTCATCTAAGTGCCTCTCCAAGAACCTCAAACTCAAACACTACAACTCGGTAGTCAAACCATCTGTTCTGTATGCTTCTCAGTACCTTGTAATGGCTAGGAAGGGCCCACTCAGAAAGCTGGAGTTAAAAGAGAGGAAGAACCTGAGGAAGATATTAGGACCAATCAGAGAGGAAGGAGGCACTTACAGAATCCACCATAATTATGAACTGTATGAACACCAGGAGGACATCGTCACCTCTATAAGGAAAAGGCGCGTGACCTTTTATGGACACTTGGCCCGTCTGGATTCCAAAAGACTCACCAACAGGATATTCACAGTAACAGGAAGAGGCAAAGCTTCTAAGAACAAATGGATCACGTCAATTAAGTCAGATATGGAACAACTAGATATACCACCGGGACAAACTCATGACCGACTACTATTCCGTCAAGCCATCCGACACGGAGTTTTCCCAACGTCCCTTACAAGTAAGAAGACTACAGGAACTAAGTGGACCGAGGAGACAAAGCTGGCTCATAGTCAGCAAATGAAGGAGTATTGGAAGAAGAAGAAGAAGAAGAAAGCAACAACTTTACCCAAGAGTAGATACGAGCCCCGTGGTCCTCAGTAAGCCTAAACGACAAAGAATAATAATAATAATAATGATTGATGAGGAGGAATTTTTGTAACTCAATGGTTACATTGTATCTAGGGATGGGTCCAGTTAATTCATTTGCTTGAACTAGTTCATTAGATACACTTCATAGCCTAGAGTTGTTCAAATGAACTAGTTCAAATGAACGAAGTAGTTCACGAGGTGATGTCATAGAAACAGCCCTCGCGGCACTTCGTTCAAATGAACGAACAGAAAACAAGTACACAATGCCACCGCCAGTCTGCCTATGTGAAGAAGTGGTATCTACGAGAGATGGAGGGACAGATAAACTTTCTAATTTTGTATAACTCCTCCCCCGGTTGAGAAGTGTGAGAGATATGCTGTCACGTGACCATTAACACGGCATGCCATTGGCCATTCGTGTGCAAGCTTATTTGTCGTTCAAATGAACGAGGTAGTTCATTTGTGCTGTCCTCATGGAAACAACTCTCGCGGCACTTCGTTCAATGAACGATGTCGTTCAAATGAACAAAGTAGTTTATTATGAGCATCTTAGCAACAGCATAGCGGCGCGGGCTAGTACGTATATTTTACAATAGATGGTGCTTGCTTAAGCCTTCGTCCTCCCTTAATATGAACGACAAACCATATTGTCTTCGACCGCACCCCAGCTCTTACGCTATTTATTTAAAACTTGGCGGTTCGAGGGCGTATGAATCAGCTGTTTGGGTTTCAAAGGGATGAAGATATTTACCGTTTGTATCCATGGGAAAACATTTCTATTAGATGATAATTGTCCTTTTTAGCTGTTAAAGAGTTGGGGAAGACGAATCCTTGGAAACGTCCTGTTAATAAGGAATGTTCCTGAATAACTAATATTACAGTACATTGCTAGATATAAGACTTTTCAAGTGTTTGCTCTATAAAACCAGTGTTTTTCCTTATGCCTGACACTACACTAATCAGAGTAGGATGTGCCAGGCCCTACCCACTGACGGTAGGATGTAAGCAGGTGAATTTATCAGAAGCCCGTTAACTTTTGATATGCTCTATTGGTGTGTAAAATCTAATTTCCTTAATATTTCCATTAATATTACATTGTAATGATTGAAATTACCGATATGAACTTTTATAGTTTTCTGTCGATCACCACCTAATTTTAACCACTACTACATGCGGTCATCTCATTTTAGACATCATTATACATGGGACAGGACAGTTAGTGACTGAGAATAGGAATCGTCTCACAGCAAAAAGGGTTGAGCAGCTATTATTTCAGAACAGTAATATCTGAACTGTTTAACGGCCCCCATTTATTGTTATGGTTTCCATGAACGTCTAGGTGCCGCAATTCTATCCCGCAGGATAGAATCTTCTGACAAGAGGCTGTCGTATTTGGGCACCTTAAAATTAATGAGCGTTTTCTATGTTGTATGAACAATTTTAACATATCGTCGTTGCCGCGACAAAACCTCCTATGAGAAATATTTTAGCTTAGAACTTTGGCCGGTAAGGTTCTGTCATCTAAGGTGCAATATTGTGTGACAGTTGTCAAGGCATTCTCGCTCTTCATAACGTGTGTGCTGCGGGTCAGTATATCTCCAAACATATTAACACATAGGGGGTTTTGTCCCGGCAACGACGATATGTTGTTATTTTTAGTTGATTATTCTTTTACGCCAATACACTCATCTTAAGATAACCTCTGCGTACTGAATACAGTACCGTAGTCTCGTGTCGGTTACCATGTGATAACATGATTTTGCTACTCCGCTCCAAGTGCGTGTGATTTCGTTGTGCCTCATGTTGATGACATTGATTATTTTGTGTGTAGACAACGTATTTATTTACCAGTGCCCGTGTATAATTCCCACAACGCTTACAGTACGTAAGATCCAGACTGTAAACACATTTCTATTTTTTTCGCAATGTTTTAAGATGTTAACCAGCGACAATATCAGCCCATTGTGTGTATTGTGGAGTGTGGACCGTATCTATATAAATAAAGTTGTAGGGTGTCCGCTGTCTGTAATTTCCTTTGTTTTGCCAATTTTTCAGATATTTTTCCGTTTTAGGTCAACTGAAGACCGAATCGATGGTTTTTATTTTTCGTCTCTGTTTGTCTCTTCCAAGATCACGTCGAAACGGCTGGATAGATCTCAACCAAACTTCATACTTAGAGTATACTCATCCCGGAGAAGGTTTCGATATGCATATCATTTTAAAATCTTTGAATAGACGGGGGTTTATAGAAAAATTAGAACGGTTTTCCTCCATTTTCTCTTATACTATTGATTTTCTGTAAACTCCGTGGACGGTACGTGAAACATCTCTTCATTATAAACAACTTTCGTTATAAGAAGATGTACAATATTATAGGGAAGGATCCACCTTTCAATACTCCGTAGTAAAAAGTAGTTACAACCTGTTTATTGGGACCGGTTTCAACACATTTCAAGTGTCATCATCAGCCAATTAGCGAAGATTGGCTGATGATGACACTTGAAATGTGTTGAAACCGGTCCCAATAAACAGGTTGTAACTACTTTTTACTACGGAGTATTGAAAGGTGGATCCTTCCCTATAATATTGTACATCTTCTTATTTCTCTATTCAATACGGAACAATCATGAAGTTTTTAACTTTAAACTTTCGTTATGTTCATAATTTACCTTACTCTTCACATTACGGAGATATTTACTATTTTCTGCGGTTATCATGCTCTGCATTGAGTGACCGACAGACCGACAACGAACCTACAGGTTACCATGGCAACGTCTCTGAGTGAATGCCAGCAGGGATGTAACGTATTGCCATTTTTCTCATCACTCTTTTAAATTCGTGGTTGTTCCTTGGGTAGAAGGCAAGAGAGGCATCAATCGGCCTATCTGCGGGATATTGGCGGAATATCGTTGGAGGTGATAACCGAAATCGAATAGATTAAGTAATAACACCATTAGTCATCTTCAAATCTGTTTACCTAAGAATCACTGCGCCTAAATTTCTCCATTGTTACCGCTTTATTATATCCATAACTCACACCAGCATAATTGTCCGACTCGTTGGCTGAATGGTCAGCGTACTGGCCTTCGGTTCAGAGGGTCCCGGGTTCGATTCCCGGCCGGGTCGGGGACTTTAACTTTAATTGGTTAATTCCAATGGCTCGGGGACTGGGTGTTGGTGCTGTCCCCAACGTCCCTGCAATTCACACACCACACATAACACTATTCTCCACCACAATAACACGCAGTTACCTACACATGGCAGATGCCGCCCGCCCTCAATGGAGGGTCTGCCTTACAAGGGCTGCACGCGGCTAGAAATAGCCACACGAAACTAAATTAATTAACCAGCATAATTTATTGGGGGGCATTTGATTTTCCAATACTTTCACTTGGCATTTACATATTTGTCGTTATCCGGCTGTCCTCAGTTATAATCCATTTTCTATTACTTTCAACTTTCTTAACTCTATTATTTTCTTCCTTAATTACTACGATATACGCGAATACTAGAATCTACTGGATATATTTCCACCAAACTACATATTTAGAATCCAACTGTCCTTGGGTAGGTTTTAGGGCGAATATTGTTTCTAAATCCCCGAAATGACTGAGAGTTTATACGAAATCGAAACCGTGATTTTGCAGTTCCACAAAATATACACAGCTTAACTTAATGGAAATCTACCTGCCTTAATGGAAATTAAATTCTAATTTTTTTCTCATGTGCATCATTTCGATACGAGGATTAATAAGGGAGATATCATTAACAGAGCGTTTTTCGGTGCAAGTCCCATCGGACTTAACTCAAGAGCGGGTGCCTGTAAAGCGTATTCCTTGCAACTTGAAAACTACTGAAGATATTCGAACCAAATTTTATATTTAGCATCCACCTGTCTAAAGGTAGGTTTTAAAGGTTAATAACATTTCATGTTCCCGGAATGGACTGGTGGTTTATAGGGAACCGAAATGGTGATTTTACTCTTCTACAATATATACAAGATCAAACTGACTGGAAATCGACCAAACGTGATGGAATTCCATCTCTGAAACATTTTTCATGTGCATTTTTCGTCAGGAGGATTAATAAGGGAGATATCATGAATGGTCAGTTTTGCAGGTTAAGTCCAGCGGACATAGCCCAAAAAGTCGTTGTACGTGGAGCAGATTCCATATCTATCTATATAAATAAAATCATAACGACTGCGTACCTCTACATTGACTATTTTGGCGAAATTGTCGCACAGCTACCCGTTTAAGGGGTAATAATGACCATTTGCATATTTTTGGTTTAGTTTCCTGAAAGTCCTAATTTTTACCCTCCTCGCCCAAAATTCAGATTGCGGCATAATCTACCAGACGAGAAAGAAAATGGAAATTTGACAAAATCATACGTTTTAGCCTGTAACGGACGGAAAACTTCCAAGATCTTTAAATTTTTCACTTTTTATCCCCGAAGAATACGGAAATATGGAGGCAATTTTAATGATGGCGCACACCTTCGGGAAGTCCTATCACATAACGGATTGCCCAATCTCCGTTCAATTTGGAATGATCTACAACCTTGGTCTTATGACTTTTTGACGTATCTGTATCCCTTTTACGCTTCTCTATTAATTGATGTTAAGTAAATTTGGACTTTTCACATGCGTAATTCATACTTTCAGTCACTTATAGGAAAATTGGCCCACCCGGCAGCCATATGTGAGCAAAACGCTACGTATGTAGCTGTCACATTATTATCCGAAAAGTAATGCAATGTGAGATAATCTTACAAAAACTTTACCATGTTCAACCTTTCTAACTCAATCTGACCCAAGAATAGATGAGATATCATAGGAACAGCCATTTAGGCCACTAAATCCGGCGTCTTATGGTACAATCCTTTGTCGATATGACGTACGTTTGGCAGCAGTTAATCTGTAAATGAAGGTCTGCAATATTGTAAATACGCATATACTTTCGTATGGCAATCACTGATGTCGATTTGCAGCGATAGAGAAAGGGTGTGTCTTCTATTGTAATCAGTACTCCCCACACCGACTTTGACTGGCAGTAGGAATGGTGTCCTTCTTCAACTAATGTGTAACTGGCATTAGTAAGGAAGGCCTACCATTGTAACGAATAGTTCACTTCTCGATTTGACTTGCAGAAGGCAAGAGGGCATGCCGTTTTGTGTAAAACTCCCCTACCCGGTTGTGTTTGGCAGTATTCAAGGGTGCCAGCAATTATAAACAAATGTCATCATCTTAAATGTGACTGGCGTTAGTGGCCTGCTATTTTGATGGAAACTCACTAACTTGGTGTGACTGGCAGTAAGCTGGCTGGCTGTAGGAAAAGGGGCCTGGCATTATAATGATAACTGCACAACTCAATTTCGACTGATAGTAGGGCAGTTGCCTGCCATTATAATAGAAACTCCTCAACTGTTATCTGTCTGGAAGTAGGAAAGGGGGCTGCCATTGTAACGAAAACTCCAAAAATCGATTGTGACCGCGCAGTAGGCAATGGGGACTGCAATTATAATGTAAACTTCCCAACTCTATTGTGAATGGCAGTAGGCAAGTGACCCTACCGTTATCATCACAAATCCGTAACAAACACTTTACATTGGAAAGAGCGTATAGGGACCTTCCCATGCTGTTTCTCAGATAACGCTAAGAGACATGTAATTTTGAAACAATCTTATTTACTGCGTGTACAGTATTTACTTCGATATTCGAATACAATGTAGAATACCGTAACGAAGCACGGGTATATTTGCTAGTCTTGCATAAGACTGGACTTGAACAAACATGAGCTGAGTTATAGTTAGCAGCAAATACAGTAGTGACAATACGCGACACTCTGCGAGGTATCGAGGGACAGTTATTAGAGCTCTTTGGCCTGAGAACTACTGATTCTCTCATAAGAGCACGTGTAGGCCTATTTGTGTGTGAAGTTTTTGGTGTTATTTATGCGTTGTCAGTGAGATGGCATAATTAAATAGTAGCGTGTGTCATTCCTTGATATCTCCTCTCAACATGAGGGGAAAGGTATGTGCTGTGTTTGGCTGCAGTAACTATGAAATAGAGAAGAATGTGCGGTCTTTCTTCTGTTTCCGTCGTGACAAGAAAATGTAATATTGTGTTTGCATATATATTCTTCCAGTGACAAAGAGAATTTTATAGTGATTCATAATCTTCTGACCTCCACGACCCATATTTTAACTGGCTTAAAATGTAATATGCATATTTTATTGTATAGTGCAGCAGTTAACCTTCAATACCGATGTGTTGTTGTAGGTGTGAGCTGTGGGTTTGATTTAATTCAGGAAAATACATATGCATATGAGTGTGGCTGGTTGTGTTCCAAGTTACCCCGTTCGGAATGCCGTAATGCGTTGTCAAGCACTGAAGGAAATATGGGTGATTTAAGAACTGTACATATTTTGTTGAAACAATATTTTGATGCAAATTTGCTTTACCCTAATATAATGGCATTATGGCAAGTATTGCTTATAGGGAAAGTCTAAATGTTTTTGAGGATAAATTTATAGATTTTCTTTCTGTTAGTAGGCTTCAAGTTAAAAGGAAAATTGTCCAGCTCTTAAATTTAAATTCAGTAAATCATGTGTGTAAGGAATGTGCCGATATCTTTGTTGATAAGTGTTTTAATATGATGATACAATGCTTTTAAATGAGAAAAAAGAAAAATCTAGCCGTGAACGTTCAGGCAGGAATTCTAAAGCTAAGAAAGTAATGCATAAATGAAAGATCAAGCCCTTTCACAGCAGTCCATTTCACATCTTGATTATATGTCTAATTTCAGTCTTTAAATAATAACCTGTTAAATAATTCTTCATTCATTTATCCAGAATTGCTTTAGCAACTTTGAAGTTAATATCTTAGTAACACTTTCTTCCTAGACATAATTTATTTCTCCATTTTCGTATATACATTTCCAGTGATATTTGAATTTAGCGCGAATTTTCAGGTCAAGCCACTAGGAGCGCCACTTGCGACTTGTCTCCCATTTTAACAAGGCTAAATCCGGAAGTGTCGCGTATTGTCTCTACTGTATTTGCTAGCAGAGCAGGCAATTACATACGACATTCTGCGAACTTGGAATTTGATTGTCGTCTTTCGGAGATCCTAGCACGAAAAGAAAACAAGTACCCAATGCACAGCACCGCCGCCAGTTGAGAAGTGTGAAAGGAGATGT
This sequence comes from Anabrus simplex, assembly GCF_040414725.1. Taxonomy (NCBI): domain Eukaryota; kingdom Metazoa; phylum Arthropoda; class Insecta; order Orthoptera; family Tettigoniidae; genus Anabrus; species Anabrus simplex. The sequence continues at coordinate 198,872,200 of NC_090267.1, forward strand.
GCTTTCATGTGATCATTAACACGGCATGCCATTGGCCATTTATGTGCGAGCTTATTTTGTCGTTCAAATGAACGAGGTAGTTCATTTGTGCTGTCTTCATGGAAACAACTCTCGCGGCACTTCGTTCAATGAACGAAGACGTTCAAATGAACGAGGCGCGAGCTATACGTACATTTTACAATAGATGGTGCTTGCTAAGGTCTTCTTCCTCTAACATGCTCTATGCTCGCATGAACGACCCGTTCAAAATATTTGAACGAACTCGTACCAGTTCAAATAAAAGAGTCGTTCAAATGAACTAGTTAGTTCATGAACGACCCAACTCCTAATTGTATCCATATACACTGTGTGAAATTAATAGGTGATTTAATTCATAATCGAATTATAGCAAAATGATTGAGAATCTAAATTTTCAAAAAGCCACTAGCAGCACACCTCATTATGAGAGTTAGGATATGATACTAACGTGCATGTATTTTCTGCAAAATGTACGTTAAAATAGCATAGGATTTCTTTCTATTCCACAGTCCCCAAATGAGAACGTTATTTTTTTAGTTAAATGAATATGCAGTGACAAAATTAGTGAATAATATGTTTGGTGTCAAATGAAAGAAATCAACAAATGGCATCAACTTTTCATTTTAAAAATAATTTGGGCTTAAAAGTGTTAAACAAGCCAGAAAAGCAATGAGCCTCTCCTAATTGCTGCTTTACTTCTTACATAGTAAAAGGTGCATACACTTCCTTAACGATGGCCTCGCACTCGGTATGGGCGCCTGAAAATTTTGACTCGAAACATGATTATATTAGTTTTGAGGAGCAGCCATTTTCACGGACACTGATTTTTTTTAACCCGCGAGGATACGCGCGCAGACTTGTGACGTGAGGGCGCACACGTGGTCTTAAAAAATCACAATTATGCTTACATGAAATATCACCTTAAAATGGACTGAATATTGATTTGTTGTTTTGTGTAATGTTTTTGTTTTGTTTTTAGACATCTTTTGATGCCTTTATCATATGTTACTGCATCATACCTTTTTTTATTTGACATACAATACACAGTGTTTGATCCTTTTCCAAAATCTGTACAGATATTCAAGAAGAGAATAAACAACAACAGAGATAATAAATTAAATGTTAGAGGGCATTCGACCAGTGCAGGATATTGTAAATAATAAATGTGTGTGATTAAATTAATTCCATCCCCTGGTCTAAGGAGTTTGGACAGCCCAAGTAGGGGACTGCCTGTAGGGGTGAAGTACAGTGGGGACTTCGAGGGCCCTGGGACCGCTACGGTAGCTGTGAAGGCCCTTCAGGAACTCTGAAAAGTGGTGGCAAAAGGGGCTCTGGTTAAGACGCAGCAGGTCGTTATGCTACTTAGGTTCCAAAATGGGTAAAATATAAATATGTGAATAAATTCAGTGTTCATTTTAATCTTATACCAGTTGTATAGTATTATTAGAAGTAATTTCACATACCGTACTGTATATGAGTTGACTATGTTTGTAAGATATTATAAGTAGAATTTTGTAAACAATATAAATTTATTAATGATGATGTGTGTGTTTAATAGAAAAAATTATTAGCGTAAATTGTATAATATTGTATTCTAGGAAAATTTTCTTCGTCTCCTGTTAATTTAAAATTTAGTGCTTGACAATAATGTATTTTAGTGTACCATTTGCCACCGAGGTAGACACCTCATTTGCAAATAAAGAGATTTTGATTTGATTTTGACATCATTTAATAAAGTAACATAAGCAACATTTGTACACAAAACTAAATTAACCATCTTATATAAATTGAACTCTTCCTGAAATTAAAATGGACATAAGAAATGAAGTATATATTTAAAAAGCTGCTACATAAAACTAAAATTCTCTAGACCAGATAATTAAATGTCTTTACATAGTACAGTACAAGGTAACGTGCCATCAAGATATTAACAAAGGAATAACTGAAAACTCCTCTTAGTGCTCTTCTTCGAGGTTCCATGTGCACAGTCCAGAAAAGAAAATACTGTATGTTCCCTGCAAATGTAATTTGAACAGCGCACACACGCTGTTTTGGTCTTTCTCTTCTTTTTTCTCCCACAGTAAGCATACATTCCTCGAAAATGCAGTTGTCTCTAAGCTAGTCTTGGCTCATTACTGATCCCTAGAAATTCCTGAAACCTCATTCTGATGCTCAGGGTAATGCATGCCAGTGATGTGTGATAGATACTTCATGTATTCTCTGGACAATCCTATAGAAAGTGTCTTCAGAAACTGCCCTCAGTTCAATCTGTCGACTTTACTTCGGAGAATCATGCAACTGTCTATGCCACCAATATTTAGAAGGGAGTAGAACAGAGTCAGTGTCAAATGGTTGCAGACTATTGAAACAGAGTAATTGCCCTTTAACTCATCCACCTTATGTAAGGTTATAAAATGTCATAATGTCAGGCTTATTGGCATCTCCTGATGAGGAATCAGTTGCATCATCTCATTTCATGGAAGAGTATAACAAGACAACCTTGTTCTTTTTGGGGACATATGTCTGGCCATGTTGAATACACCGGTTCTCGTCCGATCTCCACAGTTAAGCAACATTGGGCGTGGTCAGTACCTAGGATGACCGCTTGGGAACACAACATGCCGTTGGCTCATTCCCTCTCCCCATGGTGTAGGGGTGTAGGGGTAGCGTGCCTGCCTCTCACCCGAAGGCCCCGGACTCGATTCCCGGCCAAGTCAGGGATTTTTCTCTCGACCTGATGGCTGGTTCGAGGTCCACTCAGTCTACGTGATTAGAATTGAGGAGCTATCTGACGGTGAGATGGCGGCCCCGGTCTAGAAAGCCCAGAATAACGGCCGAAAGGATGAGTCGTGCTGACCACATGGCCCCTCGTAATCTTCAGGCCTTCGGGCTGAGCAGCGGTCGCTGGGCAAGCCACAGCCCTTTCAAGGGCGTTAAGTGCCGTGGGGGGGGACAAGTCAAGAAACACTACACTAATTAATCACACAAGATACTTATCTATAATTTCTAAAATGCAGTTTAATAAACTTATCCTTTAAAAATAAGCTCATAGATGTTTCTTCAAAGTATTTTTCAAGAAGATCATATATGTAAAAAGAGTTATTATTATTATTATTATTATTATTATTATTATTATTATTATTATTATTATTATTATTATTATTATTATTATTATTATTATTATTATTGTATGTACGTACGAATGTACGAAAGCACGTATGTTGATTATTCATTCCAACGGCTGGTTTGATCCTCAACAGCACTGCCATCATATGTCATACATGGTCTAAGCATCATTGTAGAGGAGTGAGGTAGTTTCCCATTGCTTTCCCCACTGAGCCAGCCATTGCTTTTAAATATATCAGTCTGCCAAGGCCACTGAAATGCATGCACCAATGCATGGCGGCCCCGGTCTAGAAAGCCCAGAATAACGGCCGAAAGGATGAGTCGTGCTGACCACATGGCCCCTCGTAATCTTCAGGCCTTCGGGCTGAGCAGCGGTCGCTGGGCAAGCCACAGCCCTTTCAAGGGCGTTAAGTGCCGTGGGGGGGGAGAAGTCAAGAAACACTACACTAATTAATCACACAAAATACTTATCTATAATTTCTAAAATGCAGTTTAATAAACTTATCCTTTAAAAATAAGCTCATAGATGTTTCTTCAAAGTATTTTTCAAGAAGATCATATATGTAAAAAGATTTATTATTATTATTATTATTATTATTATTATTATTATTATTATTATTATTATTATTATTGTATGTACGTACGAATGTACGAAAGCACGTATGTTGATTATTCATTCCAACGGCTGGTTTGATCCTCAACAGCACTGCCATCATATGTCATACATGGTCTAAGCATCATTGTAGAGGAGTGAGGTAGTTTCCCATTGCTTTCCCCACTGAGCCAGCCATTGCTTTTAAATATATCAGTCTGCCAAGGCCACTGACATGCATGCACCAATTTACCCTGTGAATAACAATTTCACACCGTTCGTAATAGAGACTGGCTGCAATGGCATTAATATCATCGCCCATATCTCAGTCACCTTCATACTGTCAAAGCCAAGGATGAGACTGAGAGAGGTCAATGAAGATATCATGTATCATCCTGCCCATACTGTCTCATCCTTGACTTTGACAATAAGGATTGACTGAGGATGGAGCAATGCTGGTAATGCCATTCCCTATTCAACCAGTCATTGTTATGAATGGCGTGGAAGTATCACACATAGGATCGGCTGATGTGTGCACTTCAGTGAGCTTAGCAGAATGATATGCAATAGCACCTTCTGGCTCATTGAGGAAATCAACTGGAAAATACTTCACTCTTCATACCGGCATTCCTAGAATGCCTAGGCTAACTACAACAGCTGATGGTGGAGCTAAACATTTATAAATTTTCCTTGTTCTGTTCATAGAAATGTATGTACGGTATTTGAAGGAAGTATACAAAGGGAGTAGTGACTGTTGCATGATTTTATTAGTGGTTAATCAGTATCTTCTGTCTATATCAGGATCATTCAAAACTAGATTAATCAAAATGTCGCATTTTCTAATATTAACTTTTCGCTATTGAAATGATACATACATGTAAGTTACCTAATTCTTTATTTTTTCATTTCATGTCTGTAGAAAATTAAACAATTTATAGATGAAGCCAAGGAAGGAGTAATCTACTTTAGTATGGGATCCAATGTAAGGAGTGACAGACTATCAAAAAATAAAATTGCTGCTATTTTGGAAGCATTTTCCGAAATACCTCAACGAGTGATATGGAAATGGGAGTCAGATTCTCTTCCTGGTCAGCCAGCAAATGTGATGGTAGCCAAATGGCTGCCACAACAGGACATCTTAGGTAGGTAAGGTATGATAGGAGTTGAGAAATAATTAGCTTTACTATTACATACATCGTAATGAATTTCAAACAAGTGACAAAAATAACAAACAAATAAGAGCTCCCTGGAAGAAGTCCTTAGTTTTCAGGTCCAGAAAAATGTAGTATGGGTCTGATTCTTTAACTCTTTGTACGGTACTTGCCATGTTTGGTTATAAACATATTTGAGGTTAGGGATACACCCAAAGGCTAAGGCTGAACTCCCTCGAAGATAGGCTTCATTTTGAAGCCCACAACACAAATAGAGTGGGTCTGGTTCTTTACCCCTTTGTTTCATCCTTCTCCATCATTGCCAAGCTTGATTACATTTAGCAAATCTAAGCCAAATCTACACATGAAGGACCCCAGAGGAATGAATGATAAAGGCTTTCACCATTTGAAACATCAGAACTAAATGGAATAGAGTCATTAGCTCTTTGTCTGTCTACCTTTGCCAGGAATTAATCTGACTTATTCCTGGTGTAGATTGAAGACTGTAGGGTGAAGGACCCTCAAGGCTATGTGCCTTTCTAGAAAAGTTTCATTCCTAGACATTCTTAAACTCTTTTTTGAAATGATCCCCTTATTTTGCCCAGGTGAACTATGCACACCTTTCAATCAATTAATACTGATCTGCATAAAGGGCAGTGGCCCAGGTGGCAAATTTCCTATCTGTTGTTTTCCTAGCCTTTTCTTAAATGATTTTAAAGACATTCGAATGTTACTGAACATCGCCCTTGGTAAGGTATTCCAATCCTGAACTCACCTTCGTATAAAAAAAATTGTCTCAATTTGTCCTCTTGAATTCCAAATTTATATTCATATTGTGATCTTTCCTACTTTTAAAACCACCACTCTAATTTATTCATCTATTAGTCATTCCACGCCATCGCTTCGCTGACAGCTCGGAACATACCACTTAGCCGAGCAGCTTGTTTTCTTCCTCCCAAGTCTTTCCAGCCCAAACTTTACAACATGTTTGTAATGCTACTCTTTTTTTTTCTTTTTTTTGTAAATTTCCTAGAAGGAACCGAGCTACTTATCTTCGTATTTTTCCAGTTCTGGAATCAAGTAATCTTGATGAGGGCCCCATACACTGGAACCATACTCTAGTTGCAGAGATCTGTACCCTTTATTTAAAATCCCATTTATGTCATTACCCCCAAAGAAGATGTTTACTTATATTAACACCCAGGTACTTACAGTGATCCCCATAAGGACCTTTCAACCCATCAATGCACTAATTATGAGAGGACTTTTCCTAATTGTGAAACTCACAATCTGACTTTTAACCACGTTTATCAGCAAACTATCGCCTGCTGTCCATCTCACAACATTATCGAGGTAATTTTGCAGTTGCTCACAATCTTGTAACTTATTTATCACTCTAAACAGAATATCATAATCTGCAAAAAGCTTTATCTCTGATTCCACTTCTTTACTCATGTTACTTTTGTATATAAGAAAACATAAATATTCAATAATACTGCCATTATGAATTCCCCTCTTAGTACAGCGTCAGATAAAGCTTCGCCTTCTCTAATTCTCTGATATATATTTTCTAGAAATATAGAAACCCCAGTCAGTCACTCTTTTGTCTAGTCCAATTGCACTAATTTTTGCCAGTAGTCTCGCATGATCCACCCTATCACATGCTTTAGACTGGTCAAACGCGATACAGTCCATTTGACCTCCTGAATCCAAGATGTCTTGCTGGAATCCTATTAGTTGAGCCTCAGTGGAATAACCTCTCCTAAACCCGAACTGCCTTCTACCTAACCAGCTATTAATTTCGCAAACATGTCTAATATAATCATACAGAATGCTTTCCGAAAGCTTACATGCAACGCACGTCAAACTTACTGGCCTGTAATTTTCAGCTTTATGTCTATCACCCTTTCCTTTATACACAGGGGCTACTATAGCAACTCTCAATTCATTTGGTATAGCCCCTTAATGCAAAAAATAATCAAAAGTACTTCATATATAGTAAAACTAAAGTCATCACCGTACAGGCCATAAAGGTCCTTGGAGGGGTGGAAGGTAAAGGCTTCCACTATTCGTAACCTCGGTACGTGATGTGGTAGGGTGGTTAGCTGTACGCCCGGCCGCCTTTCCCCCCTGGAATTAACCTGGTACTCGTTTCTGGTGTAGGATGAGTGAACCTCAGGGCCATAGGCACCTCCGGAAGTGGAAATCTCGTTTCTTATATTTTACGACTTCCTGACGGGGATTCGAACCCACGTCCTTCCGGGCGAACCGAGCACGCCTTTACCACCTCGGCCAGGCAGCCCCTACTTCAGATCTAGTACTATGTCCCAACCCATTGTCTTTAGTATAGGCCCAGAAATCTCACCAATCCCAGCCGCTTTTCTAGTTTTCAACTTTTGTATCTTATCGTAAATGTCATTGTTATCATACGTATATTTTAATACTTCTTTAGCGTTAGTCGCCTCCTCTGTCTGGACATTATCCTTGTAACCAACAATCTTTACATACTGCTGACTGAATACTTCTTTCTGCCTTTTGAAGATCCTCACATACACACTCCCATTGTTCATTAATGATTCCTATAATTTCTTCTTGGAACCTGTTTCTGCCTTAAAGTACCAATACATATCTTCCATTTTTCACTAAAATTGATATGACTGCCAATTATGCTTGCCATCATGTTATCCTTAGTTGACTTCTTTGCTAGATTCAATTTCCTATTAAGTTCCTTTAGTTTCTCCTTACTTCCACAGCCATGTCTAAATTGTATTTATTTCCAATCTGCACCTCCTTCTTAGACTTTTTTTCTCTGTTACAATAAAATGGGTCTTTACCATTCCTTGCCAACTTTAAAGGTACAAACCTGTTTTCAGAATCCTCAACAATTGCTTTAAACCCATCCCACCGGGCGAGATGGCCGTGTGGCTCGAGGCGTGCGGCTGTAAGCTTGCATCCGGGAGATAGCAGGTTCGAATCCCACTGTCGACAGCCCTGAAGATGTTTCCCTTGGTTTCCCTTTTTAACACCAAGCAAATACTGGGGCTGTACCTTAATTAAGTCCAAGGCCGCTTCCTTCCAACCCCTAGGCATTTCCTATCCCATCGTCGCCATGAGACCTATCTGTGTCGGTGCGAAATAAAGCCACTAGCAAGAAAAGAAACCATCCCAGAGTCTCTTTATATTTTTCATCATCATCATCATCTGTTTACCCTCCAGATTCGGCTTTTCCCTCGGACTCAGCGAGGGATCTCACCTCTACCGCCTCAGGGGCAGTGTCCTGGAGCTTCAGACTGTTGGTCGGGGCTACAACTGGGGAGAATGAACAGTACCTCGCCCAGGCGGCCTCACCTGCTATGCTGAAGAGGGGCCTTGCGGGGGATGGGAAGATTGGAAGGGATGGACAAGGAAGAGGGCAGGAAGCGGCCGTGGCCTTAAGTTAGGTACCATCCCGGCATTTGCCTGGAGGAGAAGTGATAAACCACGGAAAACCACTTCCAGGATGGCTGAGGTGGGAATCGAACCCACCTCTACTCAATTGACCTCCCGAGGCTGAGTGGACCCCGTTCCAGCCCTCGTACCACTTTTCAAATTTTCGTGGCAGAGCCGGGAGTCGAACCCGGGCCTCCGGGGGTGGCAGCTAATCACACTAACCACTTCACCACAGAGGCGGACTTGTTTACATTTTTACTTATCGTTTTTCCACCGATCATAGTTACTTTTTAAAAACTCCCTCATGCCTGGTTTATCAGCCATATGGTACTGCCTAACCGTCCTACTATTGGGACCTTCCTTTCTAGCGAATTTATTTTTAACTACGACAAAACAGCTTCGTGATTTCCCTTTCCCACCTTTTATCTTCCTCCTACCTCCACACTTCTCAGCAACAGTTCCCTGTTCCTCATCTTCCTTCTGTTATTCTACCTGCAGTGGCTCGTACCAATTTCTAACAGACATCTGTCCTGAATTCTGATCCTGAATCGAGCCCTTAGCCTTCAATCTCCTTCACCTTAGAACATTAGACCACCTATCTTCTACAATTCCCCCTTTCCTTCCCATCCCTATTTTACACATACTGTATCCTGTACATTATTTGAGGGAGATCTACCTTCCTTCCTTCCTTCCTTCCTTCCTTCCTTCCTTCCTTCCTGTCTTCTGAGAACATCCTAATTATCTCCCTCGAATTCTCCGAAAACTTTCCCACGTTTCCTGCATCAGTATACAATTCAGAGAGAAATACACGCGCCGAAAGGCCGGATTGTAAAAAGTTCTAGAATCGCTACTAAGCACATCTGTAGAGAAATCAAATGAGCTTGAGGACTTTTTCTCAGGAAGGACAAATTAACGAACAATTGCGCCAAAAGGAAGACAACTTGCTTTTGAAGTGTGGACTAGCTGGTGTGATGGTCTAAAATGAATTAATAGAAAGAAGAGAATTATTTACTGAAGATCTGAAACGAGCCCAAACCAAAGTAACAAAATTGAAGGCAATTTTAAAGAACCACGAGGACATTTTTTTCTAAATGTCAAAAACAATGTTTGCTAAAGGGAAATTGCACAAACTGATCACCTGAAAATGTAGCCAAAGCAGTTACAGTTCATGGAGATATTATCATTACACTACTCCGCTCTAGGAATTGAAGAAATGACCAGCCGTAACCATGGCAACGTCAGCTCAAGTATATGAATGGTAATTTTAAAAAGATGTAGTGATGAGCTTTGACGAGGTGAAAGTTAAATCTGATATATGCTACGATAGTGTCGAAGATGTATTCAGAAGGTCTCATGTAAATGTGCAGGTTATTATAATAAGAAGTCTAACTGGTAAATGGAAACAGGCTGTTTACTATCAGTTCGACCAGACCGTCACTACTGATTTATTTTATGAAACGGTAAAACTTGTTGTCCGCCTCTGTGGTGTAGTGGTTAGCGTGATTAGCTGCCACCCCCGGAGGCCCGGGTTCGATTCCCGGCTCTGCCACGAAATTTGAAAAGTGGTATGAGGCGAGTTCGATTCCCGCCTCAGCCATCCTGGAAGTGGTTTTCCGTGGTTTCCCACTTCTCCTCCAGGCGAATGCCGGGATGGTACCTAACTTAAGGCCACAGCCACTTCCTTCCCTCTTCCTTGCCTATCCCTTCCAATCTTCCCATCCCTCCACAAGGCCCCTGTTCAGCATAGCAGGTGAGGCCGCCTGGGCGAGGTACTGGTCATACTCCCCAGTTGTATCCCTCGACCAAGAGTCTGAAGCTCCAGGACACTGCCCTTGAGGCGGTAGAGGTGGGATCCCTCGCTAAGTCCGCGGGAAAAACCGAACCTGGAGGGTAAACAGATGATGATGATGATGATGAAATCTTGTTGAGGGAACAGGATTTCGCCTAAGGGCTTTTGTGATTCATATGGATGATTCTAATCAAAAGTTAAGCATCGACCTGGGAGTAAGTCCAGAGAAGTCTTCCATTACAAATCCATGTCCTGATGAACGTGTAAGATGGGCGTTTGATGACGTTTCTCACATCCTTAATAAGAAATCATCTGTTAGACCAAGTATACACGCTTGCATCTGAAAAAACGGTTACCAAAGGCATTTCTGAAGACTTAGTACAGTACCAGAAAATTGGGGACCTAAAATTCACTCACAAAATATGACCACCCCCTGCCCACAACTGCTACCCAGAGAATAAAGTCCCTATTACTGAGCAAAAGTGCATATGGCGTAATTAAAGCTGTAAATTGCAACAGGGACGAATGTGAAACATTAACTGTAGATTTCCTCGACCAAGTACACTGTGCTGTTTTTCATGACACCATAGAATCAGTCGAAACTAACTTGGAAATTTTTGATTCAAAGTATGAAGACTTTAACCCTCAAGCACACGCGCCAGATCTTAGGACGCAGACACACGCGTGGGGGTATATTCCACCCCACATATGATTGTATTGCAAAATATGACTTACTGTATTAGTTGGAGATTTTAAGATAGTTAATGTAAGAATTACTGTTTCTGCGGGGATCCAGCCGTAAAGGTACAAGAGCGGGGAGAGTACAGGAAAGTTATTTGCACATTTCACTAGGAAACAAAATGACCTGGGGTGGATTCCACCCCATGCGCGTGTGTTTCAAGGTTAATTGTATAGCTGACTATATTAATACATCAGTTTATTGAGCAGCACAATCTCGAAGATTGCTTACATAATAAGATTTTATTGAACATGTTGACGGGGTATTTTGCATACCGAGTTAAGAAAAAAGGAATCACCACTAGCTTCATCTACGAATGAAAAACTGGAAAATGCGTTAATATTAGGAACTCTGAATGGATCTCGACTTTGTCTACAGAAGGCCTAATGAATCCATCTCCACAATGGTACGACATTGTTTGCGAACTAGAAAAAGATTTTCAAAGGTTCCGCGGAAATGGTTTGAAGATGCTTGTTGTTTAAAGGGGCCTAACATCAAAGGTCATCGGCCCGGAAATGGTTTGGGAAGTGCCCAAGAGTGATGAAAGAACTGATAGATATCATCAGACCTAAGTATAGTGAAGTCGAAGTCGACGACTTCACTGATATGTGTTTTGTGAGGACTCGTTCATTTATTAGAATGAGAGAACTGAATAAAAAGAGAGCACTCAAGGGGTCAGTGAATGAAAGCTTGACTACGGGTGCGCATGCTGACGCTGCACGGAAAAAATTGAAGAAGATTAACAAAATCAATATTAATATTATTTCATTACGTAGATTTATTATTATTATTATTATTATTAACAAACTGAACTCTTAATTTTTGTTTTGAAATATTTTTTGATTGTAAACTACAGCCTTAATATAATAATAATAATAATAATAATAATAATAATAATAATAATAATAATCGTATGGCCTCAGCTACCGTGTGCAGACATTTCGATTTGACGCCATCTGGCTGTCTGCTCGTCAATTTCGACGTTCCGTTTTACTCTAGGCCCACTAGATGGCAGACCGAGTAAACCGAAACTCTCTTGGGCGTCTATGGCTGAGATTGTATGAATTTTGTCGGGTAAATAGCAAATGTATCACCAGAGATCTTTTACATGCCGACATCGTACGACATGGAGTGTCGAATGGACTTTTTTCCGCCCTTCAAAAATCCGACTACCTCTACCACGGATCCACAGAGGCAGCTAGCCTCAATATACTTAATATACGTTTGGGAAACAGGGCTCCATACTGTGCTGGATATTCATTATTATTATTATTATTATTATTATTATTATTATTATTATTATTATTATTATTATTATTATTATTATTATTATTATTATTATTATATATTTTTGCTAGTAATAAAAAAACAATAATGTTAGTACAGTACTTAATATTTTCAGGATAAGTAACAACATGCAATATTTAATCTTGTGTATTTTATTTAGACTATTTTCGGTTATTATAATGTCTTGATTGTTAAGCTTTATTTATTAGGGATGGGCGCGACTGAAGCCTGGAATCGAGAGCGTCGACTCCATCGACTCCGAACACCGGTCTCGGTTCGCAGGAAGCCTCTCGACTCCAAGTTAACTTAATGCGCATTGCGGGGCCGCACGGTCGCTTCGCATGAAGCCTCGCGACTCCAAGCGAACTTGACTCTCATTGCGGGGCCGCTTGCGTGTCGAGGCGCGGAAAATAACGTGAAATATCATACATGTTGCTGCTCATTTGCCCATTGTTTTTTTTTTTTTAAGAGTATTGTAGAGTGAAGTACGATATCGTTAACGAAGACGACGAGCGTAATGGTGTTGAAATAAAATTAAACGTGTCATGTCAGAAAGTATCGGCATAGCAGACCACGGACATTTAATTTCACGTCTTTATTTGTCGTGATCAGGAAATTGATGTCTGCCTCTGTGGTGTAGTGGTTAGCGTGATTAGCTGCCACTCCCGGAGGCCCGGGTTCGATTCCCGGCTCTGCCACGAAATTTGAAAAGTGGTACGAGGGCTGGAACGGGGTCCACTCAGCCTCGGGAGGTCAACTGAGTAGAGGTGGGTTCGATTCCCACCTCAGCCATACTGGAAGTGGTTTTCCGTGGTTCCCGACTCCTCCTCCAGGCGAATGCCGGGATGGTACCTAACTTAAGGCCACGGCCGCTTCCTTCCCTCTTCCTTGCCTATCCCTTCCAATCTTCCCATCCCTCCACAAGGCCCCTGTTCAGCATATCAGGTGAGGCCGCCTGGGCGAGGTACTGGTCATACTCCCCAGTTGTATCTCCCGACCAAGAGTCTGAAGCTCCAGGACACTGCCCTTGAGGCGGTAGAGGTGGGATCCCTCGCTAAGTCCGAGGGAAAAACCGAACCTGGAGGGTAAACAGATGATGATGATGACATGAACGGTACTCCGGCTTTCCCTGTCATCTTCCATTCTAGCAACACTCTCCAACGTTATTTCATTTTATCTGTCAGTCATTCATTATTGCCCCAGAGAAGTGCGACAGGCCTCGGCAACCGGTACAATTCCTATCCTCGCCGCAGGATGGGAGCTTAATTCATTCCATTTTTGACCCGGTCACTGACTGGAAAACAGGTTGTAGGTTATCATTATAACTCAAGGACCAAGTTAAGTCTTGTTGCATTGTTATTATTATTATTATTATTATTATTATTATTAGTAGTAGTAGTAGTAGTAGTAGTAGTAGTAGTAGTAGTAGTATGCATAAAAGCCCTTTTTCGCGACAGCCCTGGTAGGCCTTGGCGTACCAAGTGACCTCTGGCCAGCTCGAAAGCCAGTAGATTGCGAGGTGACGTGTGTTCAGCACGACGAATCCTCTCGACCGTTATTCTTAGCTTTCCAGACCCGATCTCTACTTCAACGTGATCACGAAACCTGAGATACAGGTAAAAATCCCTGACCTGGCCGCAATCGATCCCGGGGCCTCCCTACACTGCGGAGGCGGCTATTACGACGCACAATGTTTGGTAAAATATTTGTTGTAAAATCAGACTCTAAGCACTCGCTTCTTTATTTTTTTTTTATGCCCCAGGCTAGGCGTATTAATCATTTACAATTAAAAAATCTACCCTGGCCGAGAACCGAATCCGGGACCACCGGATGACAGGCGTACGCGTTGCTCCTTACACCGCGGAGCTGAACTGCTTGAAATCAATATTGGGGATTATGTAAACGTATGTCCGCCTCTGTGGTGTAGTGGTTAGCGTGATTAGCTGCCACCCCCGGAGGCCCGGGTTCGATTCCCGGCTCTGCCACGAAATTTGAAAAGTGGTACGAGGGCTGGAACGGGGTCCACTCAGCCTCGGGAGGTCAACTGAGTAGAGTGGTTTTCCGTGGTTTCCCACTTCTCCTCCAGGCGAATGCCGGAATGGTACCTAACTTAAGGCCACGGCCGCTTCCTTCCCTCTTCCTTGCCTATCCCTTCCAATCTTCCCATCCATCCACAAGGCCCCTGTTCAGCATAGCAAGTGAGGCCGCCTGGGCGAGGTACTGGTCATACTCCCCAGTTGTATCCCCCGACCAAGAGTCTGAAGCTCCAGGACACTACCCTTGAGGTGGTAGAGGTGGGATCCCTTGCTAAGTCCGAGGGAAAAAACCGAACCTGGAGGGTAAACAGATGATGATGATGATGATGATGTAAACGTATACTGTCAGATTATTATTGCCACTACAATTATCGTCATCATCGTCGCCAAAATAGACCTACAACATTAAGACTAACGATGATAAAATCCAGAAACAATATTTAATGCTTGCCGGATGATTATTAAATCATCTTGTATTCATCGTATCACGAGTTACACAGGGAGAAACGTGGAACTATAATTCCAAGCAGTTCCGACAATAGTTGATAGATGGCGTTACTGCATCAGTGGAGTTGACACTGGAGTCGAGAGTGTCGGTTCCAGAGGTAGCAGTCTCGACTCTTCGCGACTCCGTTCGCAGCCCATCCCTATTATTTATTTAATCCGTACGTGTATAGGCTACTTACTTTAAATTCTTTCAAGTAATTGGGAACTGTAAGTACTAAAATTTCCGGTGTATTGGAACATATAAAAATCATTTTAAAACTATTCTGGCTTTTAAAATTGGTTTGCAATATTTAAGATAGCACACAAACAAAATAATAAAAATAATAGTTTGTGCAATATTTTAGTGGTTTTCGTGTGAAAATATTATATTAAAATGTAAACATATTTGTGATAAGGAAGATAAGCGGGGCGCTCGGCACACTGATTTGCAGTAAGTTACAGCGCATGGCATGCTAGAGTCCGCTGATGTCACACGCTCCTGGCCGGCTGCACGTGACACCTACCGTCTCTCTTTAGCTACCGTGGCTACAAGCACCATGTGCCATTCTTACGTGATCGGGTACACTGCGATTCATGTGCCTCTGTTGGTGGGGATTTTGTTTCCTTTTATCTCCGAGACTGCTCTGGTCTGGACACTTGGAGTTGTTTTGTTGTTATTCATTTGCAACAGTCCGCAATCTATATAAATAAAGTTGTAGGCGGTCCGCTGTCCGTAAGTCATTTTGTTTTGCCAATTTTTCAGATATTTATCCGTTTTAGGTCAACTCAAGACCGAATCGGTGGTTTTCACTTTTCGTGCCTGTTTGTCTGTTTGTCCCTTCCACCATCACGTCGAAACGGCTGGATAGATCTCAACCAAACTTCATATTTAGAGTATACTCATCCCGGGGAAGGTTTCGATATGCGTAACATTTTAAAATCTTTGAATAGACGGGGGTTTATGGGAAAACCAGAACGGTTTTCCTCCATTTTCTCTTATACTATTGATTTTCTGTAAGCTCCGTGGACGGTAAGTGAAACGTCTCTTCACTATAAACAACTTTCGTTATGTTCATAATTTACCTTACTCTTCACATGACGGAGAAATTTACTGTTTTCTGCAGGTATCATGCTCTGCATTGAGTGACCGACAGACCGACAACGAACCTACAGGTTACCGGTAACGTCTCTGACTGCTTGCCAGCAGGGTACTAACGTATTGCCATTTTCCTCATCGTGCTTTTAAATTCGTGGTTGTTCCTTGAGTAGACTGCGAGGGAGGCGTCAATTGGCCTATCTGCGGGATATTGGCGGAATATCGTTCGAGGTTATAGCCGCCCACGAATAGATTAAGTAATAACACCATTAGTCATCTTCTTATCTGTTTACCTAAGAATCAATGCGCCTAGATTTCTACTCTTTTACCGCTTTATTATATCCATAACTCACCCCAGCATAATTTATTGAGGGGCCTTTTGATTTTCCAATACATTCACTTGGCATTTACATATTTGTCGTTATCCAGCTGTCCTCAGTTATAATCCACTTTCTATTAATTTTAACTTTCTTAACTGTATTATTTCCTTCCTTAACTACTCCGTATGTACGCGAGTACAAGAATCTACTGGATATATTTCCACCAAACTACATATTTAGAATCCACCTGTCCTTGGGTAGGTTTTAGGGCAAATATTGTTTATAAATCCCCGAACTGACTGGGGGTTTATACGAAACCAAAACCGTGATTTAGCACTCCCACAAAATATACACAGCTTAACTTAATGGAAAACTACCAGCCTTAATGGAAATTAATTTCTAAACATTTTTTCTCGTGTGCATCATTTCGATACAAGGATTAATAAGGGAGATATCATTAACGGACCGTTTTCCATCGGACTTAACGCAAGTGCGGGTGCGTGTATAGCGTATTTCTTACAACTTGAAAACTACTGAAGATATTCGAACCAAACTTTATATTTAGCATCCACCTATCTAAAGGTAGGTTTTAAAGGTCAATAACATTTCATGTTCCCGGAATGGGCTGGTGGTTTATAGGGAACCGAAATGGTGATTTTACAATTCCGCAATATATACAGTACAAGACCAACTGGAAATCGACCAAACTTGATGGAATTCCGTCTCTAAAACTTTTTTTTTCATGTTCATTTTTACGTCAGGAGGATTAATGAGAGAGCTATCATGAATGGTCAGTTTTGCAGGTTAAGTCCAGCGGACATAGCCCAAAAGGTGTTGTACGCGGAGCATATTCCTTATCTGTCTATATAAATAAAATCGTAACGACTGTGTGCCTGTACATTGACTACTTTGGCGAAATTTTTGCACAGCTACCCTTTTAAGGGGTAATAATGACATCTTTTTTGGTTTAGTTTCCTGAAAGTCCTAATTTTTACCCTCCTCGCCCAAAATCCAGATTGCGGCATAATCTGCCAGACGAGAAAGAAAATGGAAATTTGACAAAATTATACGTTTTAGCCTGTAACGGACGGAAAACTTCCAAGATCTTTAAATTTTTCACTTTTTATCCCCGAAGAATACCGAAATATGGAGGCAATTTTAATGATGGTGCACACCTTCGGAAAGTCCTATCACATAACGGATTGCCCAATCTCCGTTGAATTTGGAATGATCTACAACCTTGGTCTTATGCCTTTTCGACGTATCTGTATCCCTTTTACGTTTCTCTATTAATCGATGTTAAGTAAATTTGGACTTTTCACATGCGTAATTCATACTTTCAATCAATTACAGGAAATATAGAATCATCAAAATCTTCACGAAAATTTGCCCACCCAGTAGCCATATGTGAGCCAAATGCTATGTATATAGCTGTCACATAACTATCCGAAAAGTAATGCAACGTGAGATAATCTTACAAAAACTTTACCCTGTTCAACGTTTCTAACTCAACCTCACCCATGAATAGATGAGATATCATAGGACCAGCCATTTAGGCCACTAAATCCGGCGTCTTATGGTACAATCCTTTGTCGATATGACGTACGTTTAGCAGCAGTTAATCTGTAAATGAAGGTCTGCAATATTGTAAACATGCATATACTTTCGTATGTCGATCTATATATATTCACTGATGTCGATTTGTAGCAATCGAGAAAGGGTGTGTCTGCTATTCTAATCAGTACTCTCCACACCGACTTTGACTGGCAGTAGGAATGGGTCCTTCTCCAACTAATGTGTAACTGGCAGTAGTAAGGAAGACGTACCATTGTAATGAATAGTTCACTTCTCGATTTGACTTGCAGAAGGCAAGGGAGCATGCAGTTTTATTTGAATCTCCCCTACACGATTGTGTATGGCAGTAGGCAAGGGTGCCCGCAATTATAAACAAATATCCTCATCTAAAATGTGACTGGCATTAGGCATAGTGGCCTGCTATTTTGATGGAAACTCACCAACTTGGTGTGCCTGGCAGTAAGCTGGCTGGCAGTAGGAAAAGAGGCCTGTCATTATAATGATAACTGCACAACTCAATTTCGACTGATAGTAGGGTAGTTGCCTGCAATTAAAATAAAAACTCCTCAACTGCTATCCGTCTGGAAGTAGGAAAGGAGGGCTCCCATTGTAACGAAAACTCCCCAAATCGATTGTGACCGCGCAGTAGGCAATGGGGCCTGCGATTATAATGTAAACTTCCCAACTCTATTGTGAATGGCAGTAGGCAAGTGAGCCTGCCGTTATATCACAAATCCGTAACAAACACTTTACATTGGAAACAGCGTATTTATTTACTGCATGTACAGTATTTACTTCGATATTCGAATACAATGTAGAATACCTTAGCGAAGCACGGGTACATTTGCTAGTATCCAATAGATTGGTACATTCATTCTGAATCACCCTGCATTACTGACTAAATGCTATTACGGAACAGATAAAAATTGAAATTAAGATACAGAGTTGATCCGTAACTCAGTTCTGCATAATTATGTTTTATACATAAATTTTTGACCCAGCAAAATATAACTTAAAAACATGTTAATTAAACCTCATTTGTATATAAAGGAATGAATACATAATTTGTTGTTGTACGTATTCGTTTTCATTAAATCCGGTTTACTTGTATGTAATGAAGTTAAAATAATGTCGCCGGCATATGCATTTCCTCTGATCAAAACACAGGCGAGTTCTAAACGTGATACTTTAGAGTCATCTCTGTTGGCGATGGGACTTTGGCTGCAGATGTCGGAGGGATGTGGTGCAAATGCAATTACGAAACAAATAAAAATTGAAAAAAAGATATAGAGTTGATCCGTAATACGGCGAAAGTTGTAAAGTGTGACCACGCATCTTTAACTTAAAGAGAAAGAATAAACTGCCAACTTTCATTCAATACACTTGTTTTGCACATAGCAGAGTTCAAATAATGTCGGACACGTATGAAATTCCTCATGTCACCGAAATACGGAAGAGTTACAAATGCAAACATTAAAGTCGGCTTTGTTAGCAACGGAACTTAAGCTGCAGATATCGGAGGTGTGTGGTGTAGTGGCATACCAAGGATCATGGGAAATGACAGTGTGGCATAAAATTAAGGAAGAAAGATTACAAGACATGTGTTCGGGACATAGAACATGCTTCCGTTTTAACTATAAGCAAGTTATTTAAATGAGAGATATTAAAATGATGCCGAGTGATGCTGAGTGATAAAAGCTACAGTTCTATTAGCAGAAATTATACACTTTTAGTCGGTCATCAAGAACAGAAAGAGGAAACGCTACACACTGGATGAGAAAGTAAAATGTATGCAAGGAATGGACCATAATCTTTATAAAATTAAAACTGAAATAGCTGGAGATTAATGAATTGCTCATACCTTACTTTGCACAGTCATTAGTAAAAGAAATGTTGTTTTACATGAATTTTTAGAAACTGAATGCGAAATCAACAATGTTGATTAGTAATGTTGCAAACCTAACATATTAAGGAATTTAACAATACAAATTTTGTTGTTAACTTTCACTTCCTTATTATTATTATTATTATTATTATTATTATTATTGTTGTTGTCCGCCTCTGTGGTTTAGTGGTTAGCGTGATTAGCTGCCACCCCCGGAGGTCCAGGTTCGATTCCCGGCTCTGCCACGAAATTTGAAAAGTGGTACGAGGGCTGGAACGGGGTCCACTCAGCCTCCGGAGGTCAACTGAGTAGAGGTGGGTTCGATTCCCACCTCAACCATCCTGGAAGTGGTTTTCCGCGGTTTCCCATTTCTCCTCCAGGCAAATGCCGGGATGGTACCTAACTGAAGGCCACGGCCGCTTCCTTCCCTCTTCTTTGCTTGTCCCATCCAATCTTCCCATCCCTCCACTAGGCCCCTGTTCAGCATAGCTGTTGAGGCCGCCTGGGCGAGTTACTGGTCATTCTCCCCAGTTGTATCCCCCGACCCAAAGTCTGAAGCTCCAGGACACTGCCCTTGAGGCGGTAGAGGTGGGATCCCTCGCTGTGTCCGAGGGAAAAACCGACCCTGGAGGGTAAGCAGTTTACGATTATTATTATTATTATTATTATTATTATTATTATTATTATTATTATTATTATTATTATTATTATTATTATTATTATTATTATTATTATTATTATTATTTATATAATTATTTATTTAATATTATTCCTGAAAATAGAAAAAATTCAGTAATTATATAACATAATACCTAAACCCGATTTGTAATTATCCTTAATTATACGTAAAATCTGCTCTTCGCCTTTATATACAGTACATTGACTTCTGTTAACTGTATTTTATATAGCTCAGAATTTAAAGAGTAATGTTGATTGAAAGTTTTCCTAGAGTTTCTTCTAAATCAATATAAATAAGAAAAATATAGAGTTGGAAGAACTCTAACAGGAAAGAGAAAATTAAAGGAGTCTTGTGAAAACAAATAAAGGATAAAAGGAGGCTGAGCCAATCTTAAGAAATCTCAGCCCACACCTAAATATGTATATTGAATACAAAGATGTAATCTCACATTTATTTTATCTTTCAGCACATCCCAAAATCCGTGCTTTCATTTTCCAAGGTGGGCTTCAAAGTCTTCAAGAAGCTACGTATAATGCTATACCATTAATTGGAATTCCCTTCTTCTCTGACCAAGCTTACAATCTCAAATATATAGAAACGAAAGGCATTGGAGTCAAAATAGAGTTTGGTGACTTATCGAAAGAAACGCTACTTGATGCGCTGAAGAAGGTTCTCCATGATCCAAGGTAAAATATATTATTTTATAGACATACTAGGTATTAAGAATTTTTCTAGTTTACTGGTGCTCCCTTTAAAATACGGTAGTTTGTTACTTAATGCAATTCATTATTATTAATATTTTCTTAGTCTCTTTCTATTCTTGTATTTTGCCCTCCGAAACATATTAGAATTATCATCCAGTACCACTCAACACTGCAAAAGGTCAAACATAATTCATTCATCTTTGAACTGACTTTGAAATATGAGAATCTAATGTGGATGGACTCTGGATACCTTGTCAAGGTAACAAACATAAAATTAGGGAGAATAATAGTCTCTACATATAGGAACCATGGCAAGTGGGTATGTGTAATGAATAGCCTACATAAGGTTAGTGACCACATTATATGAAGCCATGCGTTGGAACTGACGTAGGTGGGAGAATCATGTGAGGCAACTCTATGAAAGTAGATGACATAGGAGACTAATAAAATTAATCATACAAATTAAGAGAAGCAAGGGGAAGCCTAGAATTTTCTATATTGAATGATTTCAAGGTTAGGGAGTATGACAGGATAAGAAACAGCATTGGTAGCTGTGACTAAAGGACTAGAGCAGCTCAGGCCATCTTGCTCTCCTGCACTCTGAACATTGCAAGATACAACAGCCTAGAGTAAAATTGAAAATTATTGGTTAAATGGGGTGAAGTGATACAGTTCCATCTCAAATTAGTTATATTCCTGAGCAAAGTATAGGTTTTCAAATACTGTAGCTCATGCAACAAAAATGTGGATCTACCGAGCTCGATAGCTATTCGGGAGATAGTGGGTTTGAACCCCACTGTCGGCAGCCCTGAAGATGGTATTCCGTGGTTTCCCATTTTCATACCAGGCAAATGCTAGGGCTGTACCTTAATTAAGGCCACGGTTGCTTCCTTTTATAACACACTAGAAAATGGTATCTGTCACACTGTCCCCCACATTCGCAATCTAAGGTCGTATCATATAATTTCTTACTTGTACACACTTTAAAGTGAAATGCATGCAACGCAAAACGAGTAATTGTGGGTCTCAAATCATAGCTCGTACTTTTCCATTCGTTTGATGTCATAGCCTACGCGACATAGGAGTCTATAAGAATGTTCCTCTTCTTTTCATACACTGTCTGCAAGAGAGTGTTGTATTGCTGTGTGTATGCCAATGTTATTACATATCTTAATTCCTCATTGAAGAAAGGCTCCCTTGTCATCCCGTAAACCAATCTTGGCAGTGAATATTTTGATACACAAACGACTCACTTTCAGTAAATGGATTTTACTTGTTCCAGTTTTACATGGTCACTCTCCATTAGATATCCCCACGTGAGTTCTAGACCATAGGCTACGATTGGGGCTATCTTTAGTCTGAAAAGCGTAATTGTAGTCTCTGTGATCTTGCCGCGGTGGGGACGCTTGCGTGCCTCAATGAAGCAGATAACCGAGCTGCAGGTGCAACCATATCGGACGGATATCTGTCGAGAGACCAGACTAACGAATGGTTCATTGAAAAGGGGGGGGGGGGGGGTTGTAGTAGCATTTCGGAAGTTACGAGGGTGACAGTGTAGATGATTTATTATACTGATATGGTCTTGTAATAATACTCAACATTGTTTAGCTGTGTTGACACTGCTACACTGCTGAAAGCAACGGGAACCTACAGTCGTAACTAACTCCCGAGGGCATGCAGCTCTCTCTGTACTGATGTACTGATGATGGCTTCCTCCCGGGCAAAATATTCCGGAGATAAATTAGTCCCCCATTCGGATCTCCGGGTGGGGACTACACAAGAGGGGGCGATCATCAGGAAGATGGATGCTGACATTCTGCGAGTCGGAGCGTGGAATGTTACAAGTTTCAATTGTTGTGGTAGGTTAGAGAATCTGAAAAGGGAGATGGATAGACTAAAGTTAGATGTAGTTGGCTTAAGTGAAGTACGTTGGCAGGAAGAACAGGATTTTTGGTCAGGCGACTACAGAATTATCAATACAAAATCAAACATGATAAATACAGGAGTTGCTTTAATAGTGAATAAGAAAATAGGATAGTGAGTAAGCTACTATGACCAGCATAGTGAAAGGATTATTGTCGTCAAGATAGACACCAAAACAATGCCCACCACAATAGTGCAGGTCTATATGCCCACTAGTTCAGCAGGTGATGAAGAAATTGAAAGAAAATATGAAGAGATAGAAGATTTAATACAATATGTAAAAGGTGACAGAATCTAATTGTGATGGAAGACTGGAATGCAGTGGTAGGCCAAGGAAGATGGTAATGCAGTAGGAGAATTTGGATTTGTACAAAGGAATGAATGAGCTAAGTCGGCTGCTTGAATTCTGCACCAAAAAAATTGAATTCTTGCTAATACTTGGTTCAAAGATCACAAAAGATGGCTGTATACGTCGACGAGGTCTGGAGACAATGGAATGTATCAAATAGACTTTATTATGATTAGGAATAGATTTAGAAACCAGGTGTTGGATTGCAAAACTTTTTTCAGGAGCAGACGTGAACTCTGCCCACAACTAGTTGGTCATGAAATGCCTCCTGAAGTTGAAGAAATTGAAGAAAGGAAGGAATGCAAGAAGGTGGGATCTAGACACGTTGAAGGAAAAGTGTGTGAAGGACTGTTTCAAGCAAAATGTTTCACGAGGACTAAATGAAAATACCGAAGGAAGCACAATAGAGGAAGAATGGACAGTCGTGACGAATGAGGTATCTAGGACTGCTGAAGAAGTGAGAGGAAGAAAGGAAAGATCACTTAAGAATCAACGGATAACTCAGGATATACTAGACCTGATTTATGAACGACGTAAGTAGAAAAATACAAAAAATGAAGAGGGCAAAAAGGAATATTGGCGATTAAAGAATGAAGTGGATAGAAGGCGCAGGACAGATTAAGGAATAAGGAGAAGTGCAAGGATGTTGAAGGTTGTATGGTCCTAGCAAAGGTAGACGCTACGTACAAGAAAATCAAGGAAACCTTTGGAGAAAGAAAAACTAAGTGTGTGAATATTAAAAGCTCAGATGGAAAACCACTTCTAGGGAAAGATGACAAGGCAGGAAGAGGGCAGGGACATATCCAACAGTTGTATCAAGGTAAAGATGTAGATCAGAGGCAGCCAAACAGCGCTCCGGGCGCGCTTGCACTCCGGCTGCACGCCGGTGTGCTTTCGGCGCAGACGACCTTGCAGTGATGGTGGGGAAGACTATATGTCTGTCTCTCAGCTCGTATTCTTCAAGTGCCGGTACGCGGATAACCACGCGAACAAAATGTACATGTTTCGGACAACCAACACATTGGAAGAACAGTTGTTTGTTTACATTACGTCTGGTGCGAAGGCGATCCCAACTTGACTCGGTCCAACGCGCTGGCAGTCAGGGCAGGCAGCCCCACCACGAAAAGCAGAAATCAGCTTGCCGGAGTGCGGCGCAGCGCAGCTGGCACGCCAAGCGTGCAAAGGCTGGATGCCCCTGATGTAGATGATATGGTTCTGGAACAAGAAGAGGCTGTTCATGCTGACGAAACGGGGGACCCAATTTTGAGGTCAGAATTTAAGAGAGCTCTGACAGACCTAAATAGCAACAAGGCACCTGAAACTGATAACATTCCCTTTGAATTACTGACTGAGGAGAAACCAGCATGGCGAGGTTATTCCATTTAGTGTGTAAGATGTATGAGACAGGAGATATGCCACCCGATTTTCGGCAGAATGTTATTATACCTATTCCCAAGAAGGTCGGTGCTGACAAGTGTAAAAACTACCGCACCATTAGTTTAGTATCTCACACCTGCAAAATTCTTTAACATATATTATTTACAGAACAATGGAAATACAAGTTGAAACTGAATTGCGAGAAGATCAATTTGGCTTCCGGAGAAATGTTGGAACACGTGAAGTAATCCTGACTTTACGTCTGATCTTAGAGGATCGCATTAAGAAGACAAATCCACATACATGGCGTTCGTAGATCAAGAAAAGGAATTCGATAATGGTGATTGGACCAAGCTGTTTGAGATTCTGATGGTGATCGGAATCAAATACCGAGAACGAAGGATTATCTACAATATGCATTAAAATCAGTCTGCAGTGATAAGAATCGAGGGCAGAAACTTAGTAGTAGTGCTAAGTGAAGAAAGAAGCCCACATCAGATGGTCATCAGTATGGAGATGGAGTCCTTGGTTCCAACATCATCATTTGGAGTCAACGTAACCTTCCAAAATACCCAGAGTGCTGGACGTAGGCCATCCGTAACTCAGAATGGAATATGGCTAAGTTCTTGTCTTATCACAAACAGTATGTAGAGAAAGTGGTCTCACCGACTTGTAAATATTTGTACATAATTGTAGTATTAAATACTGAATTGCTGCCTGTATCTTCAATTAGCTTGAAGTTAGACCACAGTTCACTTTGCATATTTATTCGAGTGTCTTATAGGAAAATAGGTAGATACCATTTGTGTAAACATAGCCATCGCATCAATTTAGTGTGTTTCTCTTTAGTGTGATTTGCGATATTATGTACGGGATCATTTGTGCTTGTGGTATTTGAGTCATCAACTTCGGTGGGGAGTTAGAAAGGCATTCACTTTTATTTTGTTGAGCTTGCATGCTTGCATGGATTTCCAGTTCCATGTGTGAAGAAGATGCTGCTGATGCTTGTTGTTTTAAGGGGCCTAACATCGAAGGTCATCGGCCCCTTGTGAAGAAGACGTCCATCTACCTATTGAACTTTGAACTCATGACCCCTTAAGTGAATAGATAGGGCCATAGTCCGCTGTGGTTTCCTGTTGTAATATTCAGGTGGTTAGAATGTCTTTTATAGAGGGTACTTTTGGTTTTGTTGTGTGACATAAAATTGTGAAACCTTGTTGGACATTGTATCGTTCAGTTTCATGACCCATGGACCTAATTAAGAGAACGAGAGAATGGGGTATAATCATTTGCTACCAGCATGTCAACAAATGTGATGTGATGTTAGATAACGATGATGTTATGCCAGTAAATTAGCTGCATGTCAATCAATCAATCAATCAATCAATCAATCAATCAATCAATCAATCAATCAATCAATCAATCAATCAATCAATCAATCAATCAATCAATCAATCAATCAATCAATCAATCAATCAATCAATCAATCAATCAATCAATCAATCAATCATCAGTGACCTGCATTTAGGGCTATTGCCCAAGTGGCAGATTCCCTGTCAATGTTTTGTCTCATATTTACATTTATTTACAATTGTTTACCTAGATTTTTCTTAAATATTTTCAACAAGCTTGGAAATGCTTCGAACACTTCCCTTGATAATTTATTCCATCACCATCGATCCATTCCATCCCTATCACCAACCCCTTCACACGTCTCAACTACCATAAAAAATTCTGAGCCTCGAAATTTTGAATATCCCTTTCGATATGTCCGTAATGATTCCATTTTTTCCCCACTTTCACAAAAGTGCACCATTCTCATGTTTCCCCTACTCCAATATGGAGCTCTACCAATATCATGCTGCACCATCTTGGGGGCCATAGAAGACCTCATTTCCACACATATCTCCCTGATGTGTTTTAGCCCAAGGGTAGATTGTCTGAGGCAGCAACCAGCTGGAGAGCTATAATGCCCAATCCAGTTGTGAATAGGCAAAGGAATTTTTCAGCTATTGGCACACAGCCTGATAGAAGAAGAGCGAAAGGGATTTTCTCCCTTGCCCCAGTGCCGAAGAGCCTGGGTGAAGAGGGGCGAGACACTGTTCTCAGGCTCAGTTAAGAGCGGTCTGATGTGTAATTATATCACGGTTCATTTGTGAGAACTTACCTATTGTTATTAGGCATCGTATGAGGAATAATAAGGTCATTCATAGTAGACCCACAATTTTATTAGGAAGTATTTTCGGATTTGGAGATTGTGAGTTATGATCCATCAGTAGGAGAGTTTAACACCCATCTGCTCTTAGTGGGGGGCATTGCCTGTACATGTGCTTCTCTCTACTCCAGGTTTCAGTGATTATACATTTTGTGTTTTTCATTTGCTACATCAATGTGTTAAGATTCTTGTATATTGTGTGTTGTCCATGAGTTTTGACTCACATGTCTGGTTGCAGGCTAAGTTCCCATCCTCGATGTATTTTGACTGGATTCACTTATCAGATTCAGTGCTATTTTGGTGATTTGAGTTATACTTGTGCTCTCACTTCAGGATTTTGTGTTATTTGTGTTATTCAACCCAATACACAGGATTTAAGTAAATGTGTGCAGTGTCCCACTTTATTTATGTGTTTAATATTCATAGATTATCAAGGCAACCTGAACTATAAGATGAGTGCTCACTTACTAATCCATTCAAAATAACGAACTTTAGGGACTATTGTAGTCAATTTGAAGAGATTTGAGTTTCCCAGTGTTTTCTCTCTTTCGAGAGTTTTTTCTTTTTTTCATGCTGTTCGAGATCATCTTGAAAGCTCAGTCATGACTGTTCCCTATCAATTTGCGAGAGGTCTAAATTTGGAGGATTGGTAAAATATTTCCGAAGAGGTTGCTTGTGACGGAATTAATTGTACTTTACGAGGCCTTAGAAATTTTGAACGTATTATTGTTTATGTAAAAGAGAAAGTATTTAGTTCTTAGAGCAACAAATGAAACTAACGTGACTCTAAAAGCTTGAAATATTGAAAAGAAATGGCTCAACGCATATTTTACAGTAATTTTTATCCCTTACATGGTAGTTCACATTTTATACATGTATGTACCTTCTTATCCCGTCCAGTAATGTATACAAATTTATACTGAGCCCTTTGCTGTACGTACCACTCCTGAGGAATCAGCTAGGCGCATTTACAACACGATCGGGTGCAATATTGATATTGAAATAATATGCATATAAACATGATTCTTACCTACCTTTTTTGCATTTTCTGTGTATGATTTCCTGATTTTAGATCATTAAATGATGTCCAACATTCTTCCAAAATAATCTGATAACCCTAATTTTAATTCTAGCATACTGCTGCTTATATGCATATGTATTTTCAGAAGAACATCAGCAAGACGCTGTGTGTGACCACAAGGACCCTGGATTTTACAAAAAAAGCTAGTAGGCATAATGTTACTATTTGGAAAAGATAAATAAATAATTTGTATATTCATGTGAGGCTGAGTAGTTCGGACGGAAGAGTGCTGTACTTCTGATCGCAAGTTGGCACATTCAGTCCGGTGGTATCTGAAGGTGCTCAAACATGCTAACCTTGTGTCAGTAGAGGTACTGTCACATAAAAGAATGTCTTTAGGACAAGATTCGTAATAGAAAATATATGTGTTTTATCTCCTGAAGATGCAGAGCAATGTCTCTGTGAAACATAAAGAAACACTCTGTTTTCTTTGACATGGCAAAATCAAAAAATTATTAATATTATTATTATTATTATTATTATTATTATTATTATTATTATTATTATTATTATTATTATTATTTACACCGGGCGAGTTGGCCGTGCGGTTAGGGGCACGCAGCTGTGAGCTTGCATCCTAGAGATAGTGGGATCGATCCCCACTGTCGGCAGAACTGAAGGTTTTTCTGTATTTTCCCAATTTCAAACCAGACAAATGCTGAGGCTGTACCTTAATTAAGGCCACGGCTGCTTCCTTCCCACTCCCAGCCCTCCAAACCGATCGTCGCCATAAAATATGTCTGTGTCGGTGCGAGTAAAACCAATAGCAATTATTATTATTATTATTATGATTATGATTATTATTATTATTATTATTATTATTATTATTATTATTATTATTATTATTATTATTATTATTATTATTATTATATGGTGAAATACGTTCAAAAAGGAGGATCATTATTTATTAAACGACATGTTATCTATGATCGTGCCTGGACTGAAAGGGTCACAGTTCATGTCATATCGTAATAGTTTCCAGTTTCATTATTTATTGAATAACAATTTCCTACTAAAAATATGACTTGATTACTTTTTAATTATAATAATAATGTTATTGACTTTACATCCCATTAACTGCTTTACGGTTTTCGGAGGCACCGAGATGCCGGAATTTACTACCGCAGGAGTTATTTTATGTACCAGTAAATCTACCGACACGAGGCTGACATATTTGAGCACCTTCAAATACCATTGGAATGAGCCAGGATCAAACCTGCCAAGTCGCGGTCAGAAGGCCAGTGCCTGAACCGTCTAAACCACTCAGCCCAGCTGATTACATTTCCTTGTAGGCTTTTCATTTCATTTTTACAGAATGTTACCTACTACCACCCATTATCTGCATCCATGAAGACTAATTATGGCACTAATATTTCTTGTTTATAAGTACCGTACACACCTTATGCACTAATATTAAATTTCTGTTCCACAGCTATCGCGAAAAAATGCGGCAATTATCTGCCGTGTTCAGAGACGAGGTACCATTCTCCTTGAACAGAGCCATCTGGTGGATTGAATACGTCCTTCGACACAACGGTGCCCCTCATTTGAGGAGTGCAGCATTGGATCTTTACTTGTATCAGTATTTATTATTAGATGTTATTGCTGCCATACTTCTTGGTTTGGCAGTTGTGTTTGTTATTGCTTATTATATTCTAAAACTGGTGTTCTCTTATGTAAGACGAAGTAAGCTAGTATCATTTGTAAAGAAGACTCAGTGACACTGAAACCTAGTATTTATAAATACTGTATTATATTTTCATACTGATGTACGAAAATTACTTTCAAGAGAGAACTCGAGTTTTCTAAGAGATCAACTGCTGTTCTGTCTAGTGCTTTAGATGGACAAAACATGACCTGATGTTATCTAGGGTGGTTAAACTCCCAAATTATGTAAATATTGCACCTTAAATAATACATTTTGTAACTGTCTACTCCATTTCTAGCACGTCACTATAGACAATATTCCTATTTTCCTGTAAGTGTATTTATTGTAGATTTGTAAGAAAACATGTTTCAGTAAATTGACTGACTTTATACCTATGTCTCCCATCATATACCCGTTATTAACTCTTAACCAATGTAATTTCGGTACGGACTGGATTTTCTTTTCTATGTTATTTACGTTTCACTTTTTATCGGTTGTTATTCAAATGTTATAGAAATAGCTACGAAGTGATACAAACTAATTTCACAGAGTGTTCTAGACGAAGACATTACTGTACTGTGTTTTAATTTCTCTCTGTTGAAGATTTAGAGTCTGTAATTTGTTCGAAATTCCTGTTGCACTTTCTGAACTCCTGTGATAAAACAAAACAAAAACACCAACAACAAAAATGCTACTTATTACAAAGAACTTAGATAATGTCAACACATTTCGTTGACTCGTGGAGCAACAAACTTCAATCTTGTTCTCTTCAGGTACGGTATGCACGGTAAATCTTCTAGTCCAGCTGTCCATCAATAGTCATTATAAAGTGGACAGTGTGTCCAATTATCCAGAGTGTAGAATTGTGTTTTGTCCTTGGGGTAAGGAGGTAATCTGGTCTTATGTATTGGTCCTCTCCATTGATTGTGAAATTAATTTGTTGAAGAAATGCTTTTGCTTGCATATGCATCGGTCTGACCCTCAGACAAGTAGTCAGTCTGTGAAGTATTGAGTCACCTTAAGTACACTATGAGCAGAAGTCCGAATAAGCCATTCGTATTCGAATAGGCGATCCTTTCTTGGTACAATGTCATGGACTACCATATACCATGTCGATCGCACTTTAGCAGGGAGGTGAGGAGCACTGTTTTTCCAAAGTTGTTGATAGTCGGTGTTTGAAGGGATTTGTTGAAATAAACGCATGTATGGTGTAGGTGTTAGACGAAATAAATCAATGTTAATATTAATTGAACTTCTGGTACAAACTTGCCTTCCGTCAAATAGCACCATTCTTGCAAATAAATGCAGAGATACTTCAGGTCAGGCGGGACAATCCAAAGATCAGGTGGATTGCGTAAGTCCATCACAGTAGACCAGTGTTTCAACCAAGCAGATGAGAAGCTCCCGCGGTTCATTTCTATTTTTCTTCCACGACTCAAGAAGAGGGCTTGCCATTTAATGATGATGTTTCCAACCTAAGTCCACCAGCTGTTGGCTGAAGATGCAAGGTAGTTATCGGTTCTCAGAAGATATTTCCATGCCAAATGTACCAGGAACTAGCACATATTATCTGTCTAGCAAACGTTACAGGCAGTGGTAGTACTTGTGCAAGATACCAGCATTGTGATAGCAGGTATGTGTGGACAGTCCAGATCCTTTGGATTAGAGAGAGATCTCGGCAGTTGAGTTTTTTTGCATAGACTTTTATATTGTTGACAACAGGTCCCCAGTTTTGTTGATTCATGTCACTGGTCTCTCGAGCATAATATATTCCAAATATCTTGTGTCTTTCTACCGTTTGTAGGGATGGAATGCTCAGTCTCCTAAGGGAATCACTTTGGATGTACAATAGTTGATAGAAAACCCAGATACTGCAATGAACTGTGCAAGAGCATTTCCATGTGGAGTACATCGTTATTCGATGTTAATATTACACTGACGTCACCCGCATAAGCAGCTACCTCGATCTTTGCACTTCCTTGTGTTATTCCTCCTATTTCCTTATGCAACTTGCAAATGAGAGGATTTATGGCCAAGGTAAACCGCACCAACGAAGCCGGACATCCTTGTTTTACTGACCTCTTAATGGGAATGGTTTTAGTGTGAAAGCCATTAATTTGCAAAATCGCAAATACGTTTGTGTATAGACACTGAATTTAAGAGATAAAACATTTTAGCAGATACTGATGATTCACACTGTCAAATGCACGTTGATAGTCTAAGGACACTAGTAAACTCTGTGAATGATTGCGTTCGGTTGACGCCACGTAATCACGCAGCGAATAGGTAACATAAAAATGTGTTCGTCCAGGCACTCCGCAGTGTTGTGCAGGGTGAATGATGGATGATAATAATGGCGTAGTCTGTTAACTAGAATTCTGGCTAATATTTTGTAGTCATAAGTAAGAAGGGTGACTGTACGATAGTCGTTGACAGTGGTAGCTGTAGAGAACTACTTTATCAGTATAACTAGCGAATGTACCCGTGCTTCGCTACGGTATTCTACATTGTATTCGAATATCGAAGTAAATAGTGTGCATGCAGTAAATAAGATTGTTTTAAAATTGCATGTCTCTTAGCGTTATCCGAGAAAGAGCATGGGGAGGTCCCCGTACGTTGTTTCCAATGTAAAGTGTTTGTTATGGATTTGTGATATAACGGCAGGCTCACTTGCCTACTGCCATTCACAATCGAGTTGGGAAGTTTACATTATAATTGCAGGCCCCATTGCCTACTATGCGGAGAGAATCGATTTGGGGAGTTTTCGTTAAAATGGCAGCCCCCCTTTCCTACTTCCACACAGATTACAGTTTTTATTATAATGGCAGGCAATTACCCTACTATCACTCGAAATTGAGTTGTGCAGTTATCATTATAATGCCAGGCCCATTTTCCTACTTCCAGCCAGCTTACTGCCAGTCACACCAAGTTGGTGAGTTTCCATCAAAATAGCAGGCCACTATGCCTAATGCCAGTCACATTTCAGATGAGGACATTTCTTTATAATGGCGGACACCCTTGCCTACTGCCAAACACAATCGGGTAGGGGAGTTTTTAACAAAACTGCATGCTCACTTGCCTTCTGCAAGTCAAATCGAGAAGTGAACTATTCATTACAATTGTAGACCTTCCTTACTAATGACATTACACAGGAGTTGGAGAAGGAACCCTTTCATACTGCCAGTCAAAGTCGGTGTGGGGAGTACTGATTACAATAGCAGACCCACCCTTTCTCGATCGCTACAAATCGACATAAGTGAATATATATAGATCGACATACGAAAGTATATGCGTGTTTACAATATTGAATATTGAAGACCTTCATTTACAGATTAACTGCTACTAAACGTACGTCATATCGACAAAGGATTATACCATAAGACACGCCGGATTTAGTGGCCTAAATGGCTGGTCCTATGATATGTCATCTATTCTTGGGTCAGATTGAGTTAGAAGCGTGGAACAGGGTAACGTTCTTGTAAGATTATCTCACATTACATTACTTTTCGGATACATACATAGCATTTGGCTCATATATGGCTACTGGGTGGGCCAATTTCCGTGAAGAGTTTGATGATTCTATATTTCATATAAGTAATCGAAGGTGTGAATTATGCATGTGAAAATTCCAAATTGACTTAACATCCATTAATAGAGAAAAATCAAACGTAAAAGGGATACAGATACGGCAAAAAGTCATAAGACCAAGGTTGTAGATCATTCCAAATTGAACGGAGATTGTGCAATCTGTTATGTGATAGGAATTTCCGAAGGTCTGCACCATCATTAAAATTGCCTGCATATTTCGATATTCTTCGGGGATAAAAAGTGAAAAATTTAATGATCTTGGATATTTTCCGTTCGTTACAGGCTAAAACGTATAATTTTGTCAAATTTCAATTATCTTCTTTTTCTTCTGGCAGATTATGCCGCAGTCTGGATTTTGGGCGAGGCGGGTAAAAATTAGGACTTTCAGGAAACTAAACCAAAAATTATGCAGATGGTCATTATTACCCCTTAAACGGAAAGCTGTACGAAAATTTCGCCAAAATAGTCAGTGTAGAGGCACACAGTCGTTACGATTTGATTTATATAGATAAGGAATCTGCTCCATGTAAAACACCTTTTTGGCTATGTCCGCTGGACTTAACCTGCAAAACTGACCATTCATGCTATCTCCCTTATTAATCCTCCTGACGAAACAATGCACATGAAAAAAAGGTTTAGAGGTGGAATTCCATCACGTTTGGTCGATTTCCAGTCAGGTTGGTCTTGTTCTGTATATATTGTGGAAGAGTAAAATCACCATTTGTGTTCCCTATAAACCGCCAGTCCATTCCGGAACATGAAATGTTATTTACGTTTAAAACCTACCTTTGGACAGGTGGATGCTAAAT
Source organism: Anabrus simplex (assembly GCF_040414725.1). NCBI lineage: Eukaryota > Metazoa > Arthropoda > Insecta > Orthoptera > Tettigoniidae > Anabrus > Anabrus simplex. The sequence continues at coordinate 198,906,102 of NC_090267.1, forward strand.
ATGAATTTTGGTTCGAATGTCTTCAGTAGTTTTCAAGTTGTAAGGAATACGCTTTACACGCACCCGCTGGTGAGTTAAGTCCGATGGGACTTGTACAAAAAAACGGTCCGTTAATGATATCTCCCTTATTAATCCTCGTATCGAAATGATCCACATGAGAAAAAAGGTTTAGAAATTAATTTCTACCAAGGCAGGTAGATTTAAATCAACGTTGGTTGTGTATATTTTGTGGAAATGCAAAATCACTGTTTCGGTTTCGTATAAACCCCCAGTCAGTTCAGGGATTTAGAAACAATATTTGCCCTAAAACCTATCAAGGACAGGTGTATTCTAAATATGAGTATGGGTGGAAATACATCCAGTAGTTTGAAGCACTCGCGTACATACGGCGTAATTAAGGAAGAAAATAATACAGTTAAGAAAGTTGAAAGTAATAGAAAATGGATTATAACTGAGGACAGCCGGATAACGACAAATATGTAAATACCAAGCTAATGTATTGGAAAATCAAATGCCCCTCAATAAATTATGCTAGTGTGAGTTATGGATATAATAAAGCGGTAACAGAGGAGAAATTTAGGTCCATTGATTCCTAGGTAAACAAAAAATAAGAATATGACTAATGGTGTTATTACTTAATCTATTCGAAGGCGGTTATAACATCCAACGATATTCCGCCAATATCCCGAAGATAGGCCGATTGAAGCCTCTCTTGCCTTCTACCCAAGGAACAACCACGAATTTAAAAGCATGATGAGGAAAATGGCAATACGTTACTTCCCTGCTGGCATGCAGTCATAGACGTTGCCATGGTAACCTGTAGGTTCGTTGTCGGTCTGTCGGTCACTCAATGCAGAGCATGGTACCAGCAGAAAATTGTAAATTTCTCCGTCATGTAAAGAGTAAGGTAAATTATGAACATAACGAAAGTTGTTTATAATGAAGAGACGTTTCACGTACGGTAAACGAAGTTTACAGAAAATCAATAGTATAAGAGAAAATGGAGGAAAACCATTGTGGGTTTCCTATAAAACCCCGTCTATTCAAAGATTTTAAAATGATATGCATATTGAAACCTTCCCCGGGATGAGTATACTCTAAATATGAAGTTTAGTTGAGATCTATCGAGCCGTTTCGACGTGATGGTGGAAAAACCATTCTGGTTTTCCTATAAACCCCCGTCTATTCAAAGATTTTAAAATGATATGCATATCGAAACCTTTCCCGGGATGAGTATACTCTAAATATGAAATTTGGTTGACATCTATCCCGCCGTTTCGACGTGATGGTGGAAAAACCATTCTGGTTTTCCTATAAACCCCCGTGTATTCAAAGATTTTAAAATGATATGCATATCGAATGCTTCCACGGGAGGAGTATACTCTAAATATGAAGTTTGGTTGAGATCTATCGAGACGTTTCGACGTGATGGTGGAAAAACCATTCTGGTTTTCCTATAAATCCCCCGTGTATTCAAAGATTTTAAAATGATATGCATATCGCAACCTTCCCCGGGATGAGTATACTCTAAATATGAAGTTTGGTTGAGATCTATCCAGCCGTTTCGACGTGATAGTGGAACAGACAAACAGACAAACAAACAGACACGAACAATTTTATGTATATAGATAGATGACGGATAAGCATGAGCACGTTGAAAAGTGCAGATTTCCACTTCGAGATTGATATCTCCTAAACGGTTTATGATATTAAGAAGGGTTTGCGCCATCAGACGCCTCATTATTCGCTCTACATGTTTGTTTCTAAACCATTTCCTAGTATCTCCCATATTAAGGGGGTAAATTGAGTTCAAATTCTGAATAGGGTGAAATTTGGGTACATTTTTAACATTTTACATTACATTTTGCCTACTTATGTATAAGCTAGAATCATGAAATTTGGTACACATATGTCCCTTAATCGTGCCAATGTGCGCACACAACGTGATGATCCTATCATTCTTATAAGTGTGTCAAACAATAAAATATACTTGTAAAAATCACCAAATTTACGAACAATCCAGAAATACGGCCAAATTTAACGTATAAGGGAGAGAGATACGACAAAATGTCACAGGACCAAAGTTGTAGATCACTCCGAATTGAAGGGACATTGTGTCATCCGTTTTGTGATACGACTTACCGTTTAGCCAAAAAATAGCTCAAAAGGAATGTCTGCGCAGTCATTAAAATTGCCTCCATATTTCGATATCTTTGGGGTTAAAAAGTGAAAAATTTGAACACATTGGAATTTTCCCGTCGGTTAGGGACCAAAAGCTATAATTTCACCAAATTTCAATTGTCTACCTCGTCTCGCAGGTTGTGCCGCCATCTTGATTTGGGGGGATGGGGGATAAAAATGAGGAAATTCCCGAAAATTTTTAAACCCACGGAACCTATAGGTTATCGTTTTGGATATACTATACGACTGTGTTCTTATGCTGAGCCCAAAATTTGAGCCCCCCCAGCGTGCCCCCTTCACGGAATTTTGAGAATTTCCGATTTTTCTAGGGATCCTGGGGTCATCAGTTTCCCTCGTACCAAGTTTCAAATTTCTGAGATTTCTGGAAGTGCCTCATTAATTCACGTCTTTTTTCATTTTTAAATATTTATATATACATCGCTCCAGCCCGACTTGCTTTTATATATATAGATAGATGACGGATAAGCATGAGCACGTTGAAAATTGCAGACTTCCACTTCGAGATTCATATCTCCTGAACGGTTTATGATATTAAGAAACGGTTTGCGCCATCAGACGGCTCATTTATCGCTCTACATGTTTGTTTCTAAACCATTTCCTAGTATCTCCCATATTAAGGGGATAAATTGAGTTCAAATTTTGAATAGGGTGAAATTTGGGTGCATTTTTAACATTTTACATTACATTTTGCCTACTTAAGTATAAGCTAGAATCATGAAATTTGGTACACATGTGTCCCTTAATCGTGCCAATGTGCGCACACAACGTGATGATCCTATCATTCTTATAAGTGTGTCAAACAACAAAATATACTTGTAAAAAATCACCAAATTTACGAACAATCCAGAAATACGGCCAAATTTAACGTATAAGAGAGAGAGATACGACAAAATGTCACAGGACCAAAGTTGTAGATCACTCCGAATTGAAGAGACATTGTGTCATCCGTTTTGTGATACGACTTACCGTTTAGCCAAAAAATAGCTCAAAAGGAATGTCTGCGCAGTCATTAAAATTGCCTCCATATTTCGATATCTTTGGGGTTAAAAAGTGAAAAATTTGAACACATTGGAATTTTCCCGTCGGTTAGGGACCAAAAGCTATAATTTCACCAAATTTCAATTGTCTACCTCGTCTCGCAGGTTGTGCCGCCATCTTGATTTGGGGGGATGGGGGATAAAAATGAGGAAATTCCCGAAAATTTTTAAGCCCACGGAACCTATAGGTTATCGTTTTGGATATACTATACGACTGTGTTCTTATGCTGAGCCCAAAATTTGAGCCCCCCCCCAGCGTGCCCCCTTCAGGGAATTTTGAGAATTTCCGATTTTTCTAGGGATCCTGGGGTCATCAGTTTCCCTCGTACCAAGTTTCAAATTTCTGAGATTTCTGGAAGTGCCTCATTAATTCACGTCTTTTTTCATTTTTAAATATTTATATATACATCGCTCCAGCCCGACTTGCTTTTATATATATAGATAGATGACGGATAAGCATGAGCACGTTGAAAATTGCAGACTTCCACTTCGAGATTCATATCTCCTGAACGGTTTATGATATTAAGAAACGGTTTGCGCCATCAGACGGCTCATTTATCGCTCTACATGTTTGTTTCTAAACCATTTCCTAGTATCTCCCATATTAAGGGGATAAATTGAGTTCAAATTTTGAATAGGGTGAAATTTGTGTGCATTTTTAACATTTTACATTACATTTTGCCTACTTAAGTATAAGCTAGAATCATGAAATTTGGTACACATGTGTCCCTTAATCGTGCCAATGTGCGCACACAACGTGATGATCCTATCATTCTTATAAGTGTGTCAAACAACAAAAGATACTTGTAAAAAATCACCAAATTTACGAACAATCCAGAAATACGGCCAAATTTAACGTATAAGAGAGAGAGATACGACAAAATGTCACAGGACCAAAGTTGTAGATCACTCCGAATTGAAGTGACATTGTGTCATCCGTTTTGTGATGCGACTTACCGTTTAGCCAAAAAATAGCTCAAAAGGAATGTCTGCGCAGTCATTAAAATTGCCTCCATATTTCGATATCTTTGGGGTTAAAAAGTGAAAAATTTGAACACATTGGAATTTTCCCGTCGGTTAGGGACCAAAAGCTATAATTTCACCAAATTTCAATTGTCTACCTCGTCTCGCAGGTTGTGCCGCCATCTTGATTTGGGGGGATGGGGGATAAAAATGAGGAAATTCCCGAAAATTTTTAAGCCCACGGAACCTATAGGTTATCGTTTTGGATATACTATACGACTGTGTTCTTATGCTGAGCCCAAAATTTGAGCCCCCCCCAGCGTGCCCCCTTCAGGGAATTTTGAGAATTTCCGATTTTTCTAGGGATCCTGGGGTCATCAGTTTCCCTCGTACCAAGTTTCAAATTTCTGAGATTTCTGGAAGTGCCTCATTAATTCACGTCTTTTTTCATTTTTAAATATTTATATATACATCGCTCCAGCCCGACTTGCTTTTATATATATAGATGACGGATAAGCATGAGCACGTTGAAAATTGCAGACTTCCACTTCGAGATTCATATCTCCTGAACGGTTTATGATATTAAGAAACGGTTTGCGCCATCAGACGGCTCATTTATCGCTCTACATGTTTGTTTCTAAACCATTTCCTAGTATCTCCCATATTAAGGGGATAAATTGAGTTCAAATTTTGAATAGGGTGAAATTTGGGTGCATTTTTAACATTTTACATTACATTTTGCCTACTTAAGTATAAGCTAGAATCATGAAATTTGGTACACATGTGTCCCTTAATCGTGCCAATGTGCGCACACAACGTGATGATCCTATCATTCTTATAAGTGTGTCAAACAATAAAATATACTTGTAAAAAATCACCAAATTTACGAACAATCCAGAAATACGGCCAAATTTAACGTATAAGAGAGAGAGATACGACAAAATGTCACAGGACCAAAGTTGTAGATCACTCCGAATTGAAGGGACATTGTGTCATCCGTTTTGTGATACGACTTACCGTTTAGCCAAAAAATAGCTCAAAAGGAATGTCTGCGCAGTCATTAAAATTGCCTCCATATTTCGATATCTTTGGGGTTAAAAAGTGAAAAATTTGAACACATTGGAATTTTCCCGTCGGTTAGGGACCAAAAGCTATAATTTCACCAAATTTCAATTGTCTACCTCGTCTCGCAGGTTGTGCCGCCATCTTGATTTGGGGGGATGGGGGATAAAAATGAGGAAATTCCCGAAAATTTTTAAGCCCACGGAACCTATAGGTTATCGTTTTGGATATACTATACGACTGTGTTCTTATGCTGAGCCCAAAATTTGAGCCCCCCCAGCGTGCCCCCTTCACGGAATTTTGAGAATTTCCGATTTTTCTAGGGATCCTGGGGTCATCAGTTTCCCTCGTACCAAGTTTCAAATTTCTGAGATTTCTGGAAGTGCCTCATTAATTCACGTCTTTTTTCATTTTTAAATATTTATATATACATCGCTCCAGCCCGACTTGCTTTTATATATATAGATGACGGATAAGCATGAGCACGTTGAAAATTGCAGACTTCCACTTCGAGATTCATATCTCCTGAACGGCTTATGATATTAAGAAACGGTTTGCGCCATCAGACGGCCCATTTATCGCTCTACATGTTTGTTTCTAAACAATTTCCTAGTATCTCCCATATTAAGGGGGTAAATTGAGTTCAAATTTTGAATAGGGTGAAATTTGTGTGCATTTTTAACATTTTACATTACATTTTGCCTACTTATGTATAAGCTAGAATCATGAAATTTGGTACACATATGTCCCTTAATCGTGCCAATGTGCGCACACAACGTGATGATCCTATCATTCTTATAAGTGTGTCAAACAGTAAAATATACTTGTAAAAATCACCAAATTTACGAACAATCCAGAAATACGGCCAAATTTAACGTATAAGGGAGAGAGATACGACAAAATGTCACAGGACCAAAGTTGTAGATCACTCCGAATTGAAGCGACATTGTGTCATCCGTTTTGTGATACGACTTACCGTTTAGCCAAAAAATAGCTCAAAAGGAATGTCTGCGCAGTCATTAAAATTGCCTCCATATTTCGATATCTTTGGGGTTAAAAAGTGAAAAATTTGAACACATTGGAATTTTCCCGTCGGTTAGGGACCAAAAGCTATAATTTCACCAAATTTCAATTGTCTACCTCGTCTCGCATTTTGTGCCGCCATCTTGATTTGGGGGGATGGGGGATAAAAATGAGGAAATTCCCGAAAATTTTTAAGCCCACGGAACCTATAGGTTATCGTTTTGGATATACTATACGACTGTGTTCTTATGCTGAGCCCAAAATTTGAGCCCCCCCAGCGTTCCCCCTTCAGGGAATTTTGAGAATTTCCGATTTTTCTAGGGATCCTGGGGTCATCAGTTTCCCTCGTACCAAGTTTCAAATTTCTGAGATTTCTGGAAGTGCCTCATTAATTCACGTCTTTTTTCATTTTTAAATATTTATATATACATCGCTCCAGCCCGACTTGCTTTTATATATATAGATAGATGACGGATAAGCATGAGCACGTTGAAAATTGCAGACTTCCACTTCGAGATTCATATCTCCTGAACGGTTTATGATATTAAGAAACGGTTTGCGCCATCAGACGGCTCATTTATCGCTCTACATGTTTGTTTCTAAACCATTTCCTAGTATCTCCCATATTAAGGGGATAAATTGAGTTCAAATTTTGAATAGGGTGAAATTTGTGTGCATTTTTAACATTTTACATTACATTTTGCCTACTTAAGTATAAGCTAGAATCATGAAATTTGGTACACATGTGTCCCTTAATCGTGCCAATGTGCGCACACAACGTGATGATCCTATCATTCTTATAAGTGTGTCAAACAACAAAAGATACTTGTAAAAAATCACCAAATTTACGAACAATCCAGAAATACGGCCAAATTTAACGTATAAGAGAGAGAGATACGACAAAATGTCACAGGACCAAAGTTGTAGATCACTCCGAATTGAAGTGACATTGTGTCATCCGTTTTGTGATACGACTTACCGTTTAGCCAAAAAATAGCTCAAAAGGAATGTCTGCGCAGTCATTAAAATTGCCTCCATATTTCGATATCTTTGGGGTTAAAAAGTGAAAAATTTGAACACATTGGAATTTTCCCGTCGGTTAGGGACCAAAAGCTATAATTTCACCAAATTTCAATTGTCTACCTCGTCTCGCAGGTTGTGCCGCCATCTTGATTTGGGGGGATGGGGGATAAAAATGAGGAAATTCCCGAAAATTTTTAAGCCCACGGAACCTATAGGTTATCGTTTTGGATATACTATACGACTGTGTTCTTATGCTGAGCCCAAAATTTGAGCCCCCCCCCAGCGTGCCCCCTTCAGGGAATTTTGAGAATTTCCGATTTTTCTAGGGATCCTGGGGTCATCAGTTTCCCTCGTACCAAGTTTCAAATTTCTGAGATTTCTGGAAGTGCCTCATTAATTCACGTCTTTTTTCATTTTTAAATATTTATATATACATCGCTCCAGCCCGACTTGCTTTTATATATATAGATGACGGATAAGCATGAGCACGTTGAAAATTGCAGACTTCCACTTCGAGATTCATATCTCCTGAACGGTTTATGATATTAAGAAACGGTTTGCGCCATCAGACGGCTCATTTATCGCTCTACATGTTTGTTTCTAAACCATTTCCTAGTATCTCCCATATTAAGGGGATAAATTGAGTTCAAATTTTGAATAGGGTGAAATTTGGGTGCATTTTTAACATTTTACATTACATTTTGCCTACTTAAGTATAAGCTAGAATCATGAAATTTGGTACACATGTGTCCCTTAATCGTGCCAATGTGCGCACACAACGTGATGATCCTATCATTCTTATAAGTGTGTCAAACAATAAAATATACTTGTAAAAAATCACCAAATTTACGAACAATCCAGAAATACGGCCAAATTTAACGTATAAGAGAGAGAGATACGACAAAATGTCACAGGACCAAAGTTGTAGATCACTCCGAATTGAAGGGACATTGTGTCATCCGTTTTGTGATACGACTTACCGTTTAGCCAAAAAATAGCTCAAAAGGAATGTCTGCGCAGTCATTAAAATTGCCTCCATATTTCGATATCTTTGGGGTTAAAAAGTGAAAAATTTGAACACATTGGAATTTTCCCGTCGGTTAGGGACCAAAAGCTATAATTTCACCAAATTTCAATTGTCTACCTCGTCTCGCAGGTTGTGCCGCCATCTTGATTTGGGGGGATGGGGGATAAAAATGAGGAAATTCCCGAAAATTTTTAAGCCCACGGAACCTATAGGTTATCGTTTTGGATATACTATACGACTGTGTTCTTATGCTGAGCCCAAAATTTGAGCCCCCCCAGCGTGCCCCCTTCACGGAATTTTGAGAATTTCCGATTTTTCTAGGGATCCTGGGGTCATCAGTTTCCCTCGTACCAAGTTTCAAATTTCTGAGATTTCTGGAAGTGCCTCATTAATTCACGTCTTTTTTCATTTTTAAATATTTATATATACATCGCTCCAGCCCGACTTGCTTTTATATATATAGATGACGGATAAGCATGAGCACGTTGAAAATTGCAGACTTCCACTTCGAGATTCATATCTCCTGAACGGCTTATGATATTAAGAAACGGTTTGCGCCATCAGACGGCCCATTTATCGCTCTACATGTTTGTTTCTGAACAATTTCCTAGTATCTCCCATATTAAGGGGGTAAATTGAGTTCAAATTTTGAATAGGGTGAAATTTGTGTGCATTTTTAACATTTTACATTACATTTTGCCTACTTATGTATAAGCTAGAATCATGAAATTTGGTACACATATGTCCCTTAATCGTGCCAATGTGCGCACACAACGTGATGATCCTATCATTCTTATAAGTGTGTCAAACAGTAAAATATACTTGTAAAAATCACCAAATTTACGAACAATCCAGAAATACGGCCAAATTTAACGTATAAGGGAGAGAGATACGACAAAATGTCACAGGACCAAAGTTGTAGATCACTCCGAATTGAAGCGACATTGTGTCATCCGTTTTGTGATACGACTTACCGTTTAGCCAAAAAATAGCTCAAAAGGAATGTCTGCGCAGTCATTAAAATTGCCTCCATATTTCGATATCTTTGGGGTTAAAAAGTGAAAAATTTGAACACATTGGAATTTTCCCGTCGGTTAGGGACCAAAAGCTATAATTTCACCAAATTTCAATTGTCTACCTCGTCTCGCATTTTGTGCCGCCATCTTGATTTGGGGGGATGGGGGATAAAAATGAGGAAATTCCCGAAAATTTTTAAGCCCACGGAACCTATAGGTTATCGTTTTGGATATACTATACGACTGTGTTCTTATGCTGAGCCCAAAATTTGAGCCCCCCCAGCGTTCCCCCTTCAGGGAATTTTGAGAATTTCCGATTTTTCTAGGGATCCTGGGGTCATCAGTTTCCCTCGTACCAAGTTTCAAATTTCTGAGATTTCTGGAAGTGCCTCATTAATTCACGTCTTTTTTCATTTTTAAATATTTATATATACATCGCTCCAGCCCGACTTGCTTTTATATATATAGATAGATGACGGATAAGCATGAGCACGTTGAAAATTGCAGACTTCCACTTCGAGATTCATATCTCCTGAACGGTTTATGATATTAAGAAACGGTTTGCGCCATCAGACGGCTCATTTATCGCTCTACATGTTTGTTTCTAAACCATTTCCTAGTATCTCCCATATTAAGGGGATAAATTGAGTTCAAATTTTGAATAGGGTGAAATTTGGGTGCATTTTTAACATTTTACATTACATTTTGCCTACTTAAGTATAAGCTAGAATCATGAAATTTGGTACACATGTGTCCCTTGATCGTGCCAATGTGCGCACACAACGTGATGATCCTATCATTCTTATAAGTGTGTCAAACAATAAAATATACTTGTAAAAAATCACCAAATTTACGAACAATCCAGAAATACGGCCAAATTTAACGTATAAGGGAGAGAGATACGACAAAATGTCACAGGACCAAAGTTGTAGATCACTCCGAATTGAAGGGACATTGTGTCATCCGTTTTGTGATACGACTTACCGTTTAGCCAAAAAATAGCTCAAAAGGAATGTCTGCGCAGTCATTAAAATTGCCTCCATATTTCGATATCTTTGGGGTTAAAAAGTGAAAAATTTGAACACATTGGAATTTTCCCGTCGGTTAGGGACCAAAAGCTATAATTTCACCAAATTTCAATTGTCTACCTCGTCTCGCAGGTTGTGCCGCCATCTTGATTTGGGGGGATGGGGGATAAAAATGAGGAAATTCCCGAAAATTTTTAAGCCCACGGAACCTATAGGTTATCGTTTTGGATATACTATACGACTGTGTTCTTATGCTGAGAACAAAATTTGAGCCCCCCCAGCGTGCCCCCTTCACGGAATTTTGAGAATTTCCGATTTTTCTAGGGATCCTGGGGTCATCAGTTTCCCTCGTACCAAGTTTCAAATTTCTGAGATTTCTGGAAGTGCCTCATTAATTCACGTCTTTTTTCATTTTTAAATATTTATATATACATCGCTCCAGCCCGACTTGCTTTTATATATATAGATGACGGATAAGCATGAGCACGTTGAAAATTGCAGACTTCCACTTCGAGATTCATATCTCCTGAACGGTTTATGATATTAAGAAACGGTTTGCGCCATCAGACGGCTCATTTATCGCTCTACATGTTTGTTTCTAAACCATTTCCTAGTATCTCCCATATTAAGGGGATAAATTGAGTTCAAATTTTGAATAGGGTGAAATTTGTGTGCATTTTTAACATTTTACATTACATTTTGCCTACTTAAGTATAAGCTAGAATCATGAAATTTGGTACACATGTGTCCCTTAATCGTGCCAATGTGCGCACACAACGTGATGATCCTATCATTCTTATAAGTGTGTCAAACAATAAAATATACTTGTAAAAAATCACCAAATTTACGAACAATCCAGAAATACGGCCAAATTTAACGTATAAGGGAGAGAGATACGACAAAATGTCACAGGACCAAAGTTGTAGATCACTCCGAATTGAGGAGACATTGTGTCATCCGTTTTGTGATACGACTTACCGTTTAGCCAAAAAATAGCTCAAAAGGAATGTCTGCGCAGTCATTAAAATTGCCTCCATATTTCGATATCTTTGGGGTTAAAAAGTGAAAAATTTGAACACATTGGAATTTTCCCGTCGGTTAGGGACCAAAAGCTATAATTTCACCAAATTTCAATTGTCTACCTCGTCTCGCAGGTTGTGCCGCCATCTTGATTTGGGGGGATGGGGGATAAAAATGAGGAAATTCCCGAAAATTTTTAAGCCCACGGAACCTATAGGTTATCGTTTTGGATATACTATACGACTGTGTTCTTATGCTGAGCCCAAAATTTGAGCCCCCCCAGCGTGCCCCCTTCAGGGAATTTTGAGAATTTCCGATTTTTCTAGGGATCCTGGGGTCATCAGTTTCCCTCGTACCAAGTTTCAAATTTCTGAGATTTTTGGAAGTGCCTCATTAATTCACGTCTTTTTTCATTTTTAAATATTTATATATACATCGCTCCAGCCCGACTTGCTTTTATATATATAGATGACGGATAAGCATGAGCACGTTGAAAATTGCAGACTTCCACTTCGAGATTCATATCTCCTGAACGGTTTATGATATTAAGAAACGGTTTGCGCCATCAGACGGCTCATTTATCGCTCTACATGTTTGTTTCTAAACCATTTCCTAGTATCTCCCATATTAAGGGGATAAATTGAGTTCAAATTTTGAATAGGGTGAAATTTGTGTGCATTTTTAACATTTTACATTACATTTTGCCTACTTAAGTATAAGCTAGAATCATGAAATTTGGTACACATGTGTCCCTTAATCGTGCCAATGTGCGCACACAACGTGATGATCCTATCATTCTTATAAGTGTGTCAAACAATAAAATATACTTGTAAAAAATCACCAAATTTACGAACAATCCAGAAATACGGCCAAATTTAACGTATAAGGGAGAGAGATACGACAAAATGTCACAGGACCAAAGTTGTAGATCACTCCGAATTGAGGAGACATTGTGTCATCCGTTTTGTGATACGACTTACCGTTTAGCCAAAAAATAGCTCAAAAGGAATGTCTGCGCAGTCATTAAAATTGCCTCCATATTTCGATATCTTTGGGGTTAAAAAGTGAAAAATTTGAACACATTGGAATATTCCCGTCGGTTAGGGACCAAAAGCTATAATTTCACCAAATTTCAATTGTCTACCTCGTCTCGCAGGTTGTGCCGCCATCTTGATTTGGGGGGATGGGGGATAAAAATGAGGAAATTCCCGAAACTTTTTAAGCCCACGGAACCTATAGGTTATCGTTTTGGATATACTATACGACTGTGTTCTTATGCTGAGCCCAAAATTTGAGCCCCCCCAGCGTTCCCCCTTCAGGGAATTTTGAGAATTTCCGATTTTGCTAGGGATCCTGGGGTCATCAGTTTCCCTCGTACCAAGTTTCAAATTTCTGAGATTTCTGGAAGTGCCTCATTAATTCACGTCTTTTTTCATTTTTAAATATTTATATATACATCGCTCCAGCCCGACTTGCTTTTATATATATAGATAGATGACGGATAAGCATGAGCACGTTGAAAATTGCAGACTTCCACTTCGAGATTCATATCTCCTGAACGGTTTATGATATTAAGAAACGGTTTGCGCCATCAGACGGCTCATTTATCGCTCTACATGTTTGTTTCTAAACCATTTCCTAGTATCTCCCATATTAAGGGGATAAATTGAGTTCAAATTTTGAATAGGGTGAAATTTGGGTGCATTTTTAACATTTTACATTACATTTTGCCTACTTAAGTATAAGCTAGAATCATGAAATTTGGTACACATGTGTCCCTTAATCGTGCCAATGTGCGCACACAACGTGATGATCCTATCATTCTTATAAGTGTGTCAAACAATAAAATATACTTGTAAAAAATCACCAAATTTACGAACAATCCAGAAATACGGCCAAATTTAACGTATAAGGGAGAGAGATACGACAAAATGTCACAGGACCAAAGTTGTAGATCACTCCGAATTGAGGAGACATTGTGTCATCCGTTTTGTGATACGACTTACCGTTTAGCCAAAAAATAGCTCAAAAGGAATGTCTGCGCAGTCATTAAAATTGCCTCCATATTTCGATATCTTTGGGGTTAAAAAGTGAAAAATTTGAACACATTGGAATTTTCCCGTCGGTTAGGGACCAAAAGCTATAATTTCACCAAATTTCAATTGTCTACCTCGTCTCGCAGGTTGTGCCGCCATCTTGATTTGGGGGGATGGGGGATAAAAATGAGGAAATTCCCGAAACTTTTTAAGCCCATGGAACCTATAGGTTATCGTTTTGGATATACTATACGACTGTGTTCTTATGCTGAGCCCAAAATTTGAGCCCCCCCAGCGTGCCCCCTTCACGGAATTTTGAGAATTTCCGATTTTTCTAGGGATCCTGGGGTCATCAGTTTCCCTCGTACCAAGTTTCAATTTCTGAGATTTCTGGAAGTGCCTCATTAATTCTCGTCTTTTTTCATTTTTAAATATTTATATATACATCGCTCCAGCCCGACTTGCTTTTATATATATAGATGACGGATAAGCATGAGCACGTTGAAAATTGCAGACTTCCACTTCGAGATTCATATCTCCTGAACGGTTTATGATATTAAGAAACAGTTTGCGCCATCAGCCGGCTCATTTATCGCTCTACATGTTTGTTTCTAAACCATTTCCTAGTATCTCCCATATTAAGGGGGTAAATTGAGTTCAAATTTTGAATAGGGTGAAATTTGGGTGCATTTTTAACATTTTACATTACATTTTGCCTACTTATGTATAAGCTAGAATCATGAAATTTGGTACACATATGTCCCTTAATCGTGCCAATGTGCACACACAACGTGATGATCCTATCATTCTTATAAGTGTGTCAAACAATAAAATATACTTGTAAAAATCACCAAATTTACGAACAATCCAGAAATACGGCCAAATTTAACGTATAAGGGAGAGAGATACGACAAAATGTCACAGGCCCAAAGTTGTAGATCACTCCGAATTGAAGCGACATTGTGTCATCCGTTTTGTGATACGACTTACCGTTTAGCCAAAAAATAGCTCAAAAGGAATGTCTGCGCAGTCATTAAAATTGCCTCCATATTTCGATATCTTTGGGGTTAAAAAATGAAAAATTTGAACACATTGGAATTTTCCCGTCGGTTAGGGACCAAAAGCTATAATTTCACCAAATTTCAATTGTCTACCTCGTCTCGCAGGTTGTGCCGCCATCTTGATTTGGGGGGATGGGGGATAAAAATGAGGAAATTCCCGAAAATTTTTAAGCCCACGGAACCTATAGGTTATCGTTTTGGATATACTATACGACTGTGTTCTTATGCTGAGCCCAAAATTTGAGCCCCCCAGCGTGCCCCCTTCACGTAATTTTGAGAATTTCCGATTTTTCTAGGGATCCTGGGGTCATCAGTTTCCCTCGTACCAAGTTTCAAATTTCTCAGATTTCTGGAAGTGCCTCATTAATTCACGTCTTTTTTCATTTTTAAATATTTATATATACATCGCTCCAGCCCGACTTGCTTTTATATATATAGACAATCCCTCGACTATGTTATTCACAAAGTTGTTTCCTTCGTAAAACAGTGTTCAGGACCTCCAAAATGGCGTCTGCATGGAGGGAAGGGTACCTGTCCGTAAAACTTGGCCCAAGATGGCGATTGTGTAGTTAGGCTCCTCCAAAAATGGCGTCTGTGAGAAGGGAAGTTCATCCATCCGTAAAATGGAGCCCAAGATGGCGACTATGTAGTTAGATCCCACCATAGTGGCGACAGGAAAGACATCTGTCCGTAAAACTAGGTTCTGTGTAGTTAGGCCCCTCCAAAATGGCAACGAGAAGGGCATCTTACCGTAAAACTAGGTCATGTGTAGTTAGGCCCCTCTAAAATGGTGACGGGTATGGTATCTGACCGTAAAACTGGCCCCTGTGTAGTTAGACCCCTACAAGATGGCGTTAAGAAGGGCACCTGGCCATAAAACTAGGCTAGGCCGTATGTGTCTCCTCTGGTGGGAGGATCAAAATGCCGACGAGAATGACATCTGACCGTAAAACTAGACCCAAGATGGCGACGGTGTAATTAGGCCCCTCCAAAATGGCACCGGGAAGGTCATATGACCGTAAAATTAGGCTCTGTGTAGTTAGGCCCCTCCATAAGGATAGGTATGCTCTCTTATGCGAATCCTCATTGCCCTACTACTCAAGATGGCGTCGGCAAAATCCTCGAATCCCCATTGTCTTACAACTCAAGATGGGGTCGGGAAGGGCGACTGGCCGTCAAAGTGAAGTTACGCCCCTCATAAAGTTAGGCTTGCTCTCTTACGCGAATCCCCATTGCCCTCCTACTCAAGATGGCGTCGTGAGAATCCCCATTGCAATACTGATCAAGATAGCTTCAGGAAGGTTATCTGGCCGTAAAAGTGAGGTTAGGCACCTCCAAGATGGCTACTGATGGCGTCGGGAAAGGCATCTGACCGTAAAAGTGAGGTTAGGCCCCTCCAAGGTAGCGACTGTGAGGTTAGGCCTGCTCTCTTATACAAAATCGGCGAATCGACATTGCACTACTACTCAAATAGGGGTCAATTACCTCGGGCGAGAACCCGCATAGGTACACTAGTAGGGGTCAATGATCTCGTGGGAAAATGCTGATTCAGCACCCATTGTTTTAGAATCCGCCTTGTTGCACTACTCACTATAAGTCCGAAATTAATTCACGGAATAGGCCTATTTCATGTCTGATGAAGGTCGAGTTGAATGGCAACAGAGAATAGTAAATCGTGTAACTTACTAGCCTGAAGGAAGTGATGGTTAGTAGGTGGGGTATAAATAAGACCAAATTATGCAAAATTTATTTTTAACATTTATTTATTTTGCCAATCTAAATATAAGAGTACCGTAAAATAAGGTAGTATTGGTCGGATTTTTAATATTACTGAACACAGGTGATTAAATACGATATGTGACATTCTGAAAGTGTGACACAGTCGGAATTTCCCTTAGTAGTTGTAACGCAAATCTTAATTTTTAGCAATTGTTCGAAAGGTCCATAATTGCTCAATTTAAGTGTCCGATATAACCCCACGAAATAAGATTTTACTATCTTGCGACTGCTTCAGCACGCTGTCTTTTGACCTCCTCACTCAGTCATATACTTAGAACATTGGAGTTTTGAAGCAGGAATACCCTGGCAATAAAAGTTCTTTATACGACAATAAACAATGGCGATATTTGTAGCACTACTATGCAACACTAGGACGTGCAGTAGACAGCAGTGTATGTTAAAAACGCAGACAGAAAACAGCATGGAAGAAATAGCCGCTGGGATATGGCACTGCCGACTTGAAATATGAAAAGTAACGTTCTTGTCCGAAATAACCTCCGTGTCCGATATTTTTCCACTTTACGGTACTCTAAAATTTGCAACAACAGTGCAACTTTGTAATTGAAACATGAAAG
This sequence comes from Anabrus simplex, assembly GCF_040414725.1. Lineage (NCBI taxonomy): Eukaryota > Metazoa > Arthropoda > Insecta > Orthoptera > Tettigoniidae > Anabrus > Anabrus simplex. The sequence goes on from NC_090267.1 coordinate 198,922,954, forward strand.
TTCAATTTTCATTTTGAAAGATACTACTATTTGAATAGAATTGGTGGAAATATGTTCAGATAAGTTGTACAGGGTATTTGTATGTTCTACATAAAGGGACAATGTGTGAAAATTACCTGGTCTATCCAATTCTCTAGAAATCATATACCAACCAATTTCCCACATTTGCAATATTCTTCTAGTGGTTTTTTTTTTTTTTTTTTTTTTTTTTTTTTTTTTTTTTTTTTTTTTTTTTTTTTTACAAGCATGGGTACTTCATTACTTCTTCAATTAGTTGCTCAAGAGCAATTTTTAAATAACCAAATACTGGGCTGAATGAGAGATATTAACACGAGTTTTAAGTATAGTGGGAAATGAGTAACAAGGAATGACATCTCGCAGCTATAGAGTCCAGTGCTATGCCCGTTCAGCACGACGTTTTCCAAATATAGCCGAGTATCATACACTCCGCGACGTACCTAACGTAGCGTACGGAACTCTGTGTGGCCAGTCACGTTGTCAACAAAGGAAACTATTTTTTCTGTTCACATAGCGACCTTCGAGTACGTAGCGCTCTGTGTGGCTGCACCTGACCCTTGTCTCAAAACGTACTGGCAGTACGACAGTCATTCTGCCACCTGTTTAGGGAACTTGATATCTTGATTCAAAATAAATTTTAAACAATTAATGCCAGCGTGTGTACAGCGATCAAGTGATTAAAATAATTCAAAAATGTACTAACATAGCAACGGATTTTTCAAAGGTTTTACAGTCTCCTTTTTGAACACCCATGACATGAAAAACGAGATAATTGCAGCTTGTTTAAGATTACTCACTGTCATGAAATATCCTTAAACTATTATAATGTTCATATTATACCCACTAGTCTATATAAATAAAATCATAACTACCGTGTGTCTGTACATTGACTATTTTGGCGAAATTTCCGTACAGTTATCCGTTTCATGTGTAATAATGACCATCTGAATATTTTTATCTTTGGTGTATGTTTGTTTGTCTGTCTGTCTGTCTGTCTGTCTATAACATGAAAACTACTGGATATATTTCTACCAGACTTCATATTTGGAATCCACCTGTCCTTGGGTAGGGTTTAGGGCAAATATTGTTTCTAAATCGCTGAATTCACTGGGGGTTTACACGAAACCGAAACAGTGAATTTGCACTCCCACAAAATATACACAACCAAACTTAATGTAAATCTACCTGCCTTAATGGAAATCAATTTCTAAACCCAGTCAAATTTATAAATGACGCCGATATTATGATTAGGGGAGCATTAAAGGAAATTTTGCAACTTCCCATGGATGTCCCGAATGGCACGGATGGCACAATCTCCGTTCAATTTGGAGTGATCTACATCTTTGGTCCTAAGACATTTTGTCGTATCTCTCTTCCGTATACGTTAGATTTGGCTGTATCTGTGGAGTGTTCGAAAATTTGGTGATTTTTACATAATATATCATTGTTTGACACACTTACAGGAAAGATAGAGTGAAGTTTGGTGCGCACATTGGTACTATCCAAGGCCATGTGTCGACCAAATTTCACGATTCTAGCTTATACATGAGTACGCAAAAATAATGTAAAGATTTAAAAATGTACCCAAATTTTACCCTATTCAAAATTTGGAAATCAATTTAACCCTTAGATTTGGGAGATACAAGAAATTGGTTTAGAAACAAACATGTAGAAAGATAAAAGGGTCGTCTGATGGTGCAAATTGTTCGTTAATTTGATGTACTGTTTAAGAGTAGTGAATCTCGAAGTGGAGGTCTGCACTTTTAAATGTGCTCATGCTTATCCGTCATCTACACAAAAATAAAATCGTAAAGACCGTGTGTCTGTACGTTGACTATTTTGGCGAAATTTCCGTACAGTTATCTGATTCAGGTGTAATAATGACCATCTGAATACTTTTTACATTTGGTGTGTGTTTGTCTGTTTGTTTGCTTGTCTGTTTGCCTGTTATTCTGTTTTTCTATAACATGAAAATTACTGGATATATTTCTAGGAAACTTCATATTTAGAATCCACCTGTTCTTGGGTAGGTTTTAGAGCCAATATTGTTTCTAAATCTCTGAACTGACTGGGGGTTTATACGAAACCGAAACCGTCATTTTGAACTTCCACACAATATACACAACCAAAATGGAAATCTACCTGCCTCAATGGAAATCAATTTCTAAACCATTAGCAAAAAAACCTTTTTTATTATCCGCATCATTTTTATACGAGGATTAATAATGGAGATATCATTTAACGGACCATTTTACGGTACCACCGGACTTAACTCATGAGCGGGTGCGTGTAAAGCGTATTTCTTATAAAATGAAAACTACTGGAGTTATTTCAACCCAACTTCATATTTAGCATCCACCTGTCCATAGGTAAGTTTATAGGTCCGTACCATGTCAAATTTTTTAATGGACTGGGAGTTTATAGGGAACCGAAACAGTGATTTTACTCTGTCACAATATACACAAGACCAGCCTGGCTGGAAAGCGACCAACCTTGATGGCTATTCATTTCGAAAAATTCTTTCTCATGCGCAGTTTTTCGATTGGAGGATTAATAATGGAGATATCATGAATGGTTGGTTTTGCAGACTATGTACAGCGCACATAGCCCAAAAGGTTTTATACATAGAGCAGATTTTATATATATAGATAAAATCGTAACGACCGTGTGTCTGTACATTGACTATTTTGGCGAAATTTTCGTACAGTTATCCGTTTCAAGTGTAATAATGACCATCTGCATATTTGCTAGCTTTAGTTTCCTGAAATTAATCATTTTAACCCCTCCCCCAAAGCAAGATTGAGGCACAATCTGCCAGACGAGCTAGAAAATTGAAATTTGGCAAAATTTTATGTCTTAGCCTGTAATCGACGGAAAACTTCCAAGATCTTTAAATTTTTCACTTTTTATCCTCGAATAATATCGAAATATCGAGGCAATTCTGATGACGGTGCAGACCTTCGTTTTGAGGTATTTCGTGGCTAAACGGTAAGTCGTATCACAGAACTGATGGCACAATCTCAGTTCAATTTGGAGTGATCTACAACTTTGGACCTATAACGTTTCATCGTATCTCTATTACTTATACGTTAGATTTGTCTCTATTTCTCGATTATACTTACATTTTGCTCTTTGTACACGTATAATCACTTATACGAAAGGTAGAATCATTTAATTCTACATGAACATTGACCTACCCAGTATCCATACGTGAGCAAAATTCTATGTTTGTAGCTGTCATATTAGTACCAAAAGTAATGTCCTGTGAAAAAAACTTACCTACCCAAATATCACCCTATTCAACGTTCCTAACACAATTTTACCAATACATAGAGGAAACAGGAGAAAATATCTTAGGACCAGCCTTTTAGACCGCTAAATGGGGCGTCTGACGGTACAATCCGTTAGTCGATATGATGTGTCGTTTAGCAGCAGTTAATCTGTAAATGAAGGGTTGCCATATTGTAAACATGCATATACAGTACCGGTTCTTCGTATGCCAATCTATATATATTCTTTGAAGTCGATTTGTAGCGATGTAGAAAGGGTGTGTTTGCCATTATAATTAATATTTTACATCGATAGCGACTCTCAGCAGGAGGGCGTCTGCCATTGTAATCATTACTCTCCACATCGACTTTGACTGACAGTAGGAATGGGATCCTTCTCCAACTCCTTTGTAACTAGCATTAGTAAGGAGGGACTACCATTGTAATTAATAATTCCCTTCTCGATTTGACTGGCAGAAGTCAAGGGAGACTGCAATTTTATTCAAAACTCCCCTAACCGATTTTGTTTGGGAGTAGGCAAGTGTGACCGCCATTATAAACAAATTTACCCATCTAAAATGTGACTGGCATTAGACATAGTGGCCTTGTTATTATAATGGAAACTCACCAACTCGGTGTGACTGTCATTCAGAAAAAGGGCCTGTCATTTTAATGATAACAGCACAACTCAATTTTGACTGGCAGTAAAAAAATCTCCTCAATTGTAATCTGTCTCGAAGTAGGAAATGGCACCTGCCATTGCAACGAAAACTCCCCAAATAGATTTTGACCGCGCAGTAGGTAATGAGGCCGCCCATTACAATGAAAAGGTACCTACTCGATTGTGAATGTCACTAGGCAAGTGAGCCTGCCGTTATCATCACAACTCCGCAACTCGTACTTTACATTAGAAACAACGTATGGGAACCTGTGCCAGCTGTTTCTGGATAACGCTAAGAGACAAACAATTTTAAAAATATCTTATTCACTGCATTTACAGTACAGTAATTTACTTCGATATCCGTATACAATGTAGAATACCGTAGCGAAGCACGGGTACATTTGCTAGTAATTTATAATAAGCCAAAAATAAACCTAATCTATAATATTTGCATTACCTAATTCGCATTGCTACGACAAAGTGGACGGGTATTCATCATTGTCTCCACTCACAGTATCCAGAACAGAATCAGAAGCTAAGTTCACGATGAACTGATCGATGATTTAGTAAGTTAATTGATTTCGTTTCTAGTGGTGGAAATCCTCTGTTTTTCTCGCGTGCTGTCATGCATCTGTTCACCATTCAGTAGTAATTGAACGTACGGTATCTTGAAATATTTCCTTTTTTTTCCTCGTAACACGTGTCGCATGACAAATTTTATTTTCCTTTTTCGTACGTTGTCTTTTACTTGCGCTCATATAAGCTTGAATAGGTCAGCCAAAGAGAGAGAGAGAGCTCATCCCATTTAATAACAGCTAGTGTAATGTTATTGTGAGTCAGTTTTATGGGCTAAGACATTGCAGTTTCAGCTCATTTATTTATTTATTTATTTATTTATTTATTTATTTATTTATTTATTTATTTATTTATTTATTTATTTATTTATTTATTTATTTATTTATTTATTTATTTATTTATTTATTTATTTATTTTATTTATTTTCAGAATTTGCTTTACGTCGCGCCGACATAGATAGGGGACAAGAAAGAGCTACGAGTGGGAAGGAATCGACCGTGGCCTTGATTAAGGTACAGCCCCAGCATTTTCCTGTCGTGAACATGGGGAACAACGAAACACCACCTTCAGGGCTGCCGACATTGGAGTTCCAACCCACAATCTCCCGGATACAGGCTGACAGTGCGGCCACTCGCTCGGTTATTAACATATTTTCCGGCTCGGTGATTTTAGGGCATCCGAGGCCAAAGAGGGTTTCATTTCCACTTCACTTCATGACTCCCTTTTCTCGTATTTTCTTCTCATTTCCATGGTTATCTTTATTATTTTCTTGATCAATATGGGCTGATGACCTCATGGTTTTGTACCTTATAAAACACTCACAAACATGAACACCACAATCGCCATTTAACACGTTATCGTGACGAACGAACAATATTTGAATATCAGTGATGTGCGTGTCGTTGATCTAAAAATCTAAATCTTTGTTTTCATCGCCCGTGCGGTCAGAATCGTGTGACATAAATCATCGAAAATTGTAGTTTCTGTAACTTTGATAAGGTACAGGTTTTAGACGAAAAATTGGAAATGTGTGAAACACCGCCCACCTGGTGGCCGAGGCATTAAGTTTATGTGGGCTGACACTATGGTGAGTCACGTTAGTGGAAAAAGAAATCACCATCAGAATGTTGGCTGGCAGCGTAGGAGAAGTGATGGTGTACAATTTACAATCACTAGATTGTGTGTCAAAAGCATGGATTCAATTCCAGACCTCTCCGCAGTGGGCATATGACGCTGTTGATGGTGATTCTTCCTTCGGATGACGACGTTAAGACTTGAGCTCCCTTGTTGGTATTCGATAGGAGTGCGCTATGTGCCGGCACCAGATTTAACCCTCTCTCTTCTTCCTGTCATATATTACGTCACTCGTTTCATCTCATTAACTCCTCTGAGGAGGTTGACGTCACTTCCTATCACCCCCTGTTAAGTGTCTTCTCCTAAAACGAAAACGTACAGGTTCCTGTATTTTTAAAGGACCTTCCAAATACCAAGTTTCTTGTAGATATACCGGTACTCATTTTAAAAATTCACCCCCTTTACCAATTTCTTTTCAGCCCCGGAACTGGATTTTCCGAAAAACAAAAAACACGTGTTTCATTATTTTTAAAGGAGATACAAATACCAGTTTCCATATCTGTACATCTGTAACACCTTCAGTTTTTTAAATAAATGAATAATCATACGAATAATTCAACTTCTTCTTCTTCACTTCTCTCCACCCCTTTCCGCCGTAAGTGCACTTACCGAAAAATATGTGTTTTTTTTTATTTTGAAAGGAAATTCAAAATACCAACTTTCACGTCTGTAGCAGCTTCAGTTTTTAAAATAAAGTATCCTCATAAACATATTTCAACTCCTTACTTACTTATTTTCAACCCCACACCCCTTACGTCCATTTTTCGAAAAACAAATGCGTGTTTCTTCATCCTTAAGGGAAATTCCGAACACCAATTTTCACGTCTGTAACATCTTCAGTTTTTGATGTATAAGTGTACTCATAAAAGTAATTCAACTCCAATTTCACCCCCCTTCCTACCCGTTAAATTGATTCCCCCCTTCCCCAAAATTACGCGTTTCTTCATTTTTAAAAGAGATTCCGAATACCAGTTTTCACGTCTTTAACATATTTAGTTTTTCAGATATAAGTATCCTCACACAGAGAATTCAACTAATTTTTCAGTTCATTCACACCCCCCTTTAATGGTTTTTTCCGAAGACAAAAGAACACGTGTTTCCTTACTTTGAAAGAAGATTCCAAATACAAATGTTCAAGCCTCTAACATGTTCAGTTTTGAGATATACAGTAAGTATCCTCATAAAAAAATCATCTCCTTTTTCACCCAAGCCCGTTAATCCCCCCTCCAAAAATGCGTGTTTATTTATTTTTTAAGGTGATTCCAAATACAAATGTTCACGTGTGAAACCTTAAGTTTTTGAAATATAAACATCTTCATAAAAATAATTACATTTTTCATCTTCTTTCACCGCCTCCCTTAAGTGAATTTTCCGGGAAAACCTGTTTCTTTATTTAAAAAGGAACTTCCAAATGCCAATTATCAGTTTTGAGATATATGTATCCCCATAAAAAGGAATTAAATTTCACCGCCCCCGCCCACCAGTTTATTTCTCCACCCCCACTCAAAATGCGTGTTTCTTTATTTTTAAAGGAAATTCCAAATACTAATTTTCACGTCCGTAACATCTTTACTTTTTGAGATATACTGTAAGTATCCTCATACAAAGAATTCAAGTAATTTTTCAATTAAATCGCACCCCCCCTTAAGTGGATTTTCCAAAGACAAAAGATTACGTATTTCTTTACTTTGAAAGAAAATTCCAAATACAAATTTTCATGTCTGTAACATCTTCAGTTTTTGAGATAGAAGTATCCTAATGAAAAGAATTCAACTCCTTTTTCACTCCGCCCCCGCCCGTTAATTAGTTTCTCCCCAACCAAAATAAGCGTATTTATTTTTAAAGGAGATTCCAAATACCAATGTCCATATTTGTAACCTTCAGTTATGAGATATAAGTTTCTCCAGAAAATAATTCAATTCTTTACTTCCTTTCAAACTCCCTAGTCAAGTGAATTTTCCAAAAACAAACAGTACTCGTTTCTTAAAAGAGCTTCCAAATACCAATTATCACGACTGTAACATCTTCAGTTTTGGAGATATATGTATCCTCGTAAAAGGAATTCATCTCCGTTTTCATCCGCCCCCCCCCCTCTCCACACACACACCAAGTTGATTCTCCCACCAAATACGTGTTTCTTTGTTTTTAAAGGAGATTCCAAATACCAGTTTTCACGTTTAAAAAACCTTTAGATTTTTTGGCGTATATGTATATTGTCATACAAATAATTCATCTAATATTTCAATTCTTTCACCTCCCCCAGCCCCCAACTCCCGTTAAGGGTTTTTCCGAAAACCGAAGAATGCGTGTTTCCTTATTTTTAAAGGAGATTCCAAATACCAATGTGCATGTCTGCAACATGTTAAGTTTCTGCGATATACTGTAGGTACGCTAATTTTAAAATGTCACCCCCTTTTTTCAGTTCCACTTAACTGGATTTTCCGAAAAAATATTTTTTTTTTTTTTTTACTTTTGCAGGAAATTCCAAATACCAGTTTTCAAATCTGTAATATGTTACGTGTCTGAAATAATTTGCAGATATAGTTTTTTTTAAATTCACCCCATTTTTCACTCCTGGTCACCCCCTATTCTTCGGATTATCCAAAAACGCAAAAATACATGTTTCTTTATTTTCAAAGGAGATCCCAAATTTCAATTTTCATGTCTGTAACATCTTCAGTTTTTGAGATATCTCCTCATTAAAGGTGTTCAACCAGTTTTTCCCCTTTTTCCACCCCTCTTAATGGGATTTTTAGAAAACAAAAATATACGTGTTTCTTTATTTTTAAAGGAGATTCCATATACCAATGTTTACGTCTGTAAACTTTTAAGTTTTTGAGATATAGATATTGTCATTTTAAAAATTCACCCCCTTTTCACCCCCTTAGCGCCGGAATATCCAAAAATCATCTCTTAGCGGGCACCTACATGTTAATATGAATGTATCCCCAAAATTTCATTTCTTTATGTCTAGTAGTTTTGGCTCGGCGATGATGAGTCAGTCAGTCAGTCAGTCAGGACAAGTTATTTTATACATATAGATTTGTTCGATGTCCAGGTAACGCCACAATATAATTATCTTAACTGGCTTCTCGTATGTATTCACGATATTTCTCCTTAAACTGAAGGATATGTTGTGTTGGTATATCAGAGACGGTTTGCCCGAAATGTCCGTTTCACCACGACTATGCGACTTCTAATTTCAATTTGGTAAAGCAAGATCTCCTGTCAGAGCCTGCCCAAGGTATGTAAGCTGTTTCACTTGTGTGAGACAAAAAATTGAAATGTATGGACAAAAGTGTAATTGTATTTATATAATTAGTAGGCATAAGGATAATAACTCAACAGCGCTGATGCAAGATACAGTTCGCCGGTTAGAAAACTATTTCACAAATCTATCTATCAGGCGATAAAATACTTTGCAGTTTGAAAGTAAATGTACCTCTCTCTTTCTGTGAATGTGTTCCGGTGAGTGTGTGATCGTGCTAAAACATAAAGCGTTATTGGTATCAGTCTGACCCTGGTCCATGGAATATATACTGCAGGTAACTAGAGGAACTGTCACATTCAGTCAGCGCAAGACAAACGCATACACTCCAACATGTACAAGCTGGTGAGTATTACAGAGTAATGTAAGTTTACCACCTCTCGATACGACGGCCTATCAGGTATATTTCTTGAAAGGAACATCTGGTTTGACCCCGCAAGATTTTAAGATAAACTTTTTTTCTGCTTAATAAATTGGAAACAGAAAAAGTGACCACCCAAGTTAACTATAAACACGCTAGTTCAGAGGGTTTCGCCACAATTTACAATAACTTCGTCTGTCTGTCTGTCTGTCTGTCTGTCTGTCTGTCTGTCTGTCTGTCTGTCTGTCTGTCTGTCTGTCTGTCTGTCTGTCTGTCTGTCTGTCTGTGTACGTGTGCTCGGCGCGCAGAGATCTGAAATTTTGAACCCAGGTAGATGGAAAGGGATTCGAATGCTCCTCGAAGCCGGAATTTTCATTTTCGCTTTCGTAGGTGAGTTATGAATGAGAAACCGATAAAAAAACGTGTATTGGGATATGACAATCCAACGTGCTGTCACCAAGGTTAAATGTATTGCTTCACTGTCGCTAGGCAACGTATATAAGATAGGTAGAGAACACAAGTCAAGGAGCCATTTTAAGTTGATGGTATCCGGAAGTGTGTGTGTGTGTGTGTGTGTGTGTGTGTGTGTGTGTGTGTGTGTGTGTGTGTGTGTGTGTGTGTGTGTGTGTGTGTGTGTGTGTGTGTGTGTGTTCGATGCCCAGGCAAATCTACGGCACACAGAGATCGCCAGCACCACATCTCAAAGGCTTCTTATCTTTGTATGTACCTTTGTTCAATGTCCAGGTATCGCCACAATATATCTCAAATAGTCTCTCGTAAGTCTTCACGAGATTTCTCCTTAAACTGAAGGATATGTTGTGAAGACCTGTTTCCATTAATTGTTTATATTACTTTCAATCGTTTTAATATATTTATTTATTTATTTATTATTTATTCTAAATTCATTTCATTCTCTAAAATGTCAGAAAATACGAGGATTTTACTCTACCAGCAATAAAACGTGAACCGTATTTTCTTTCTACTAACTCAAACTTATATTTTATTATTTTATACTTTATTCAGAGAAAAACATATATCATTGGATAGATAAACAAGGAATGGTAAACCGAGCGAGCTGGCCGTGCGGTTAAGTGATCGTATCTGTGAGATTGCATTCGGGAGATGGTGGATTCGAACTTCACTGTCGGCAGCTCTGAAGATGGTTTTCCGTGGTTTACCATTTTCACACCTGGCAAATGCTGGGGTTGTACATTAATTAAGGTTACGGCCGCGTCCTTAGAAATCCTATCCCTTTCTTATTTCATCGTCGCCATAAGACCTATCTGTATCGGTGTGACGTAAAGCCAATTTTGTAAATAAAATAAAAAGGCATATTAATACAATATAACAGTCAGGATGGCATTTTAAGTCCGTTCTGTCCGCGATATCCCGAATTGTTTGCCTGTGTGTATGTGTGCGATGTCCAGCCAAACCTACGGGGCGTAGAGAAATGAAATGTTTAACACACCTGGCACAACATTTTACCGGTCACTCATGGCTGTGTCAAAGAGCTATTTTTGCTCTAAGAAAAGAAACATCAAGCAACTTTTACTGTTTAATAACATTTAACGCGGCGAAGCCGTAGGCAGATGCTAGGAAATAATAAGCGGAAGGTTGCTAAATGGAAACCTGGCACAGGCGATCATCATTTAAAGGGATGGCATGCGAAAGATCCATGTCAGTAGAGTTCCTAACATGTTTAAGAAAAGTCTCCATGACAACATTTCGATAGTATTCTGGCATTCATAATACCTGTATAATTTGAGGGAACGATGAACATACACCAATTTACTTATATCTTCGAAAGGATTAATGTCCGATGGTCAAGATTATAATCTAATTCTGCTTGTAATTATGGGGATTTCCTCGGTTTACTTTCTCTCTTTCTTTCTTAATCTGTTTACCCTCCACGGTTGGTTTATCCCTCGCACCGCCTCAAGGGCAGTGTTCTGGAGCGAGAGACTTCGGGTCGGGGGATAGGGCCTATAACTGAAGAGGAGGACCAGTACGTCGCCCAGGCGGCCTCACCTGCTATGCTGAACAGGGGCCTTGTGGGCGGGATGAGAAGATTGGAGGGGATAGATAAGAAAGAGGAAAGGAAGTGGCCGTGGACTTAAGTTAGGTGCCATCCCGGCATATGCCTAGAGAAGAAGCGGGAAACCATGGAAAAACATTTCGAGGATGACTGAGGTGGGAATCGAACCCTCCTCTACTCAGTTGACTTTCCGAGGCTGAATGAACCCCATTACAGCCCACGTACTTTTTTCAATTTTCGTGGCATAGCAGGGAATCGAAACCGGACCTCCGGGGGTGGTAGCTAATCACACTAACCACTACACCACAAAAGCGGACTTTCTTCCGTTTAGAGGTTCTAAAACCTTGTTCTTGAATAGATAAACTTATTTTCGAATTTAGTGATTTTTTCTTGGTTAATAAATTGTAAACAGAAAAAGTGTCCACCCAAGTTAAGTATTGACGCGCTAGTTCAGAGGGTTAGGCTTTTATTTTTATTTTTTCCCGGGAGGGGCAATGTTAGACCCCCATTTAGTAGCAACATTTTTAAGATAAACTGCTATATTCCACGTTGCACCTGATCCTGTTAACCACTATTACCGGGGACCTTCCTTCTTCAAAGGTGTTATATCGGAGTACGGTGTAGGTAAACTGACCAGACGTCCCTGATTCGGCGGGACAATTCCGCTTTCAGGCATTCTGTCCCGATGTCCCCTGGAAAACTCTGGGAACGCTTAAATGTCCCGCTTTGCAGATTGACAATTTTAAACATCGCACTTCAGTAGAAACTGGTAAAAAGTTGTTTATCTATATCGATTCATTATTCACGATATCGATACTCGAAACTTCCGAACTTCCGTTCCTCGTTCAGACTTCACTTCCTGGCTTGATGTGGTGTGGTTTGTAACGTTTGGTTTGTTTTCTGTGATTGCACAATGCCTAAACGCAAATGCATATTTCATACGGATTTGTAAAATAAATTCCCATTTATTAAGAGAACAATATCCGACAGTGATGTTCGATGTCAGTCTTGTGGGGCGACATTTAGCGTTGCAAACATTTGCAATCTACCAAACATAATTCTGCTGAAAGTACTGCAAGTCCAAGCAAAGCATTGACGAGTTTTTTCAATAGTCTTTTCAAGAATTTCGAAATCACAGCTGCTGAAGGAGCCTGGGCTTACCATGCACCTAAAGAAAATTAAGCCTTTCGCTCATGTGACTGAGCTTCGAAACTTCTCCAAACAAGTTTCGAGCCCAAATTCAGATGTGCACGAACAAAATGTGAATGTGTAATTACTAAAGTGTTTGCCCCCTTATCTGAGCAACAAGTCAAACAACAACTCGGACAGGCACATTGCTTTACACTGCTAACGGATGCCTCGAACCACGGGAATGTTAAAGTGTTCCCGGTTGTTGTTCTGTTCTATGACCCCTATGAGGTCTTCAAGTGAAACTGCTGGACCTTCAATCTCAACCCGATGAAACATCAGAAATTGTTGTGAAATACTTGGAAGAAGTGCAAGTAAAATCATCGGGTTTTGTGGTGATAATACAAACAGTAATTTTGGATGGTCAGCAAGGAAAGGACTTAACAGTACTTTAAGTAAACTGAACAGTTTTGGGGGCAGGTATAGGATGTGGTGCTCATATCATACATAATGTTGTGATTGTTTACCTACTGATGTACAGAACATAATTGTTAAGGTGTACTCCCACTTTTATATCTACACAGTCAGAGTCGAAGAGTTGAAAGAGTTCTGTGATTTTGTGGAAATTGAGTATAAACAAGTCCTTGGGTATAGCAAAACAAGGTGGTTAGCACTCATGCCGGCAGTGAAGAGAATGCTTGACATGTACCAAGGACTGAAATCATACTTCTTAAGTCAAAAAAATGTCCGGTTTCCTTGAGACGTTTCTTTGAAGATCCTATCTCAGAGGTGTGGTTAAATTTGGTCTTCACACAAGCCAGTTCTTTCCACAAAGTAGTATTGAAAATTGAAGGTGAGCTAATTTCTGCAACAGAGGTTGTGGAAGTCATCAGTGAGCTAAAAGACAATCTTTCAGATAAGTTGTCTCATAAGTTTTTACCACATAAGGTAAGAGTTCTTGTTGGTGTGCTTGATGATGAAGGATTAACAAGTAGGAAGAATGTTGAAAAAGGGGCAGGAAATTTTTATGAGACCTCTATAGAGTATTTACACCAATGGTCTGGTCATTTTAAAGACATGAACAATTTCCAATGGGTATCACTAAAAACTGTTCCTGAATGATCTGATGCGGAAAAATGTTGTGATTTTGTGGCAAGTAAAGGATTTTTTGACAGTGGGAATGGATCAGAACTATATGATGTCCGACTCGTTGGCTGAACGGTCAGCGTACTGGCCTTCGGTTCCGAGGGTCCCGGGTTCGATTCCCGGCCGGGTCGGGGATTTTAACCTTAATTGGTTAATTCCAATGGCACGGGGGCTGGGTGTATGTGTTGTCTTCATCATCATTTGATCCTCATCATGACGCGCAGGTCGCCTACGGGTGTCAAATAGAAAGACCTGCACCTGGCGAGCCGAACCCGTTCTGGGATATCCCGGCACTAAAAGTCATACGACATTTCATTTCAGAACTATAAGATCAATTTTCCTGCTTAAACAAATATGCCACTGCAGAGAAAATATCCCATTGGAATGATGCAGAAATTTCAGTAAGCAAAAGGTGAACGGAGGTTTTTCTTCACTTCAAGGAAAACAATATAAAACACAGTCAACTCTGAATCGTGGCACGGTGTATTTTTTCTCTTCCCGGAACTAATGCTTCAGTTGAAAGAGTTTTCTCTCAAATGAACAAACAAACTGTGGACATCTGAAAACTCTCACCTAAAACTTTCTACTCATACGGCTTTGTTAAAGATCAAGTTTAACTTTCCGCAGAATTGTTTAGAGTTTCATGAGTTTTTGAAATCGTCACCACAGTTGTTACAGCTAATTATGTCCTCTGAGAAGTACGAGTAACACTGGAATGTATCACAAGGGAAGGTATTGTATTATAATTTTATCTTAAAATTTGTAGTGGAGAAATATTGCAATACCAACTTTAACGCGTAAAAAGTATCTGTGTCAAAATTTGACCTCCCGTTTATGTGTAGGTTGTCGGAATCAGTCTGTCCCGCTTTGAGCAATGGAAAAAATGGTCAGTTTATGTATAGGCTGATAGAGACCTGTGAATGAATCAACAATAATAGTGTAATCGCTAATGTATAAAAGTAACCGGTGCTATCGTCGGGCTCCATGGCTAAGTCGTTAGCGACCTGGCCTTTGGCCACAGGGGTCCTGGCTTCTATTCCCGACAGGGTTGGCAATTTTAACGATGATTGGTTAATTCCGCTGACACGGGGGTGGGTGTATGTGTCGTCTTCATCATCATTTCATCATTACGACGCGCAGGATGCCTACGGGTGTCAAATAAAAAGACCTGCATTTGGCGAGACGAACTTATCCCCGGACACTTCCGGAACTAAAAAGCCATACGCCATTTCATACCGGTTCTACCACATAAACTTGAAATGTTAAGTTATATCATAACGAATTAGTCAGTATGTTAGAGGAATGTTGGACTAGCACATATTATGAATGTACGGTGACGTCAACAATGCAAAGGTAATGCGGAGTATCGCAGAGTTCTGTCGACTGCATAAGTTTCCGAATATCTTACTGTGTAACCTGCTCTGATATAGTTGAATGCTCTTGTTGGGCCTTAAAATTGGACTAGACTGGTTCTTGAATTATCACTTCTGTAATTGATAGTGATCTATGTAATACACAGTTCAAAAAATTAAGGAAACATGTTTTTGAACATATGCCATGCTCCACAAAACAATACCTCACACCCAGGTATATTACCAGCTAAGCCTTTATTGTTTACCATTGAAGTATACAAAAGAACATCGATGGATTCGCGTTCATTTTCAGAACACAATGGGAAATGTCCAAATAGGGGCTAAAACAAAGTGATAACGGTCCTCCAGGGTGGATTTTTATCACAGTTGGAGTGCTTCAGTATGGTGTATGTTCTCCATGAGCATTTATCACAGCTTGGCACCTACGTGACATGCTCCGTATAAGTCAACGGAGGTCACGTTGCGGTATCAGGTCCCCCAGAGACTCTAGGACGTCTTGGAGAGTCTGTGGTGGAACAGAACGCCCACGAACACTTCTGTCAAGCCTATCCCGCACATGATGGGATTAAGGTCGGGACTCACTGCAGACCATTCCATCTCTTGAATGTCCAGCTCTCTCAAGACAGCTCTGGTGATGCGCGCTACATGAGGCCTGGCATTTTCATGCATGAGTACGAATTCAGGGCCAACACCGTATGCAGCAACCAACACATGCTGTAGCAGTATCTGCTCGATGTACCCCGCAGCGGTAAGATTACCGCGGACGACGAAAAGATCCGTACGGCCATCAATACTGATGCCACCCCACACCATCACAGAACCTTGCCAAATCGGTCGCCTTCTTGGACGACATTTAACATATCCTATTCACCACGGCGTCTCCATACACGTTGACGTCCATCACGCTGTGTCAGGGGATATCTGGACTCATCTGTGAAAAACACAGGTCTCCATTAGCGAAGTTGCCAGTTGACGTGGGAACGAGAAAACAGAATGCGAGCTGCGCGATGTTGCTGCGTTAAACGGGGCACTCGAACAGGACGTCTGGGTCGTAAGGCCACTTCTCTTAATCTGTTCCTTATTGTCTGGTCAGACACCGTGACTCCAGTGACCCTCCTGAGGTTTTGTTGCAGTTCTCTGGCGGTTGCTGAACGACGCCGCAACACACATATGGTCAGATATCGGTCATCCTGTGGGGTTGTCGTGCGTCCACAACCTTGTCCAACACTCCTTGTGAACTGGCCTGTCTCATTGTAGGGATCCCACAAGCCTTGAATAACTAACTGAGAGAAAATGAGATCCACAGCAACACGACGAAAAGTCCATCCTTCCTGGAACAATTGAATGGCCCTTGCGACTTGAACATCGTTAAGATGTGCCATGGGATGTGCTGGTTTAAGTACAACGTGCTCCAATGACCGCAGTAGTCTGTGTACCTCACAACAACACTCGGAAACACCGCTATTCACTTTGTATTGAGGGGTCACCTGACATTTTAATGCATGGCTACGCCTACAGATAGAGTATAAGTTCGATTTGACATACCCTGAGTATCTAAGGTCTCAACGTATGCTGTACGACTATTGGAAACCCATCTACCAAATTAACGTTCACATACCAGACATTACAAAACATGTTCTCCTAATTTTTTGAACTGTATATAAGGCCAGAAGGATAACTGACTGACTCACCGACTGACATTTATGTTTGCCCACTTCCAGATGAGATAGAAACTTGAAATTTGGCAGACTCATAGCTATTAGCCTGTAATCGAAGGAATAACAGCGAAACGTTCAAATTCTATATTTTTACTGCCACCCCGAAGACAAAATGTCGGACACAATCTCCCAGATGTGCTACAAAATTTAAAATTGTTTAAATTGTAGCTTTGGCTTAAAACCGTCGGAGAAATTACAAAAAGTTTCAATGTTTAACTTTTTACCTCCGAAAAAGCTGCCTCTGTGGATCCGTGGTAGAGTGTCGGCCTCCGGATCCCAAGATAGCGGGTTCAAACCCGGCAGAGGTAGTCGGAGTTTTGAAGGGCGGAAAAAAGTCCAATCGACACTCCATGTCGTACGATGTCGGCATGTAAAAGATCTCTGGTGATACATTTGGTATTTACCCGACAAAATTAATTAAATCTCAGCCATAGACGCCCAAGAGAGATCCGGTTTACTCTAGGTCCGCTAGATGGCAGACAGAGTAAACCGGAACGTCGAAATTGACGAGCAGACAGCCAGATGGCGTCAAATCGAAATGTCTGCAAACGGTAGCTGAGGCCATACGATTATTATTATTATTATTATTATTATTATTATTATTATTATTATTGTTATTATTATTATTATTACCTCCGAAAAACATTAAAATGTGGAGGCAATTTTCATGACAGTGCATATCTTCGTTTCGAGGCATTTTATGGCTAAACGGTAAGTCGTATAACTAAATGGACAGCAGTCAGCGCCCAGTTTGAGGAGATCTATAACTTTGGTCCTATGACTTTTAGCCATATCTCCATCCCTTTTTCCTTAGATAGGACTGCATATTTCGATTTTAGGTCAATTTTGTACATTTTCCACAAGTAAATTTGCTGTTTGATACACTTATAAGACAAATAGAATCATTACATTCTGCAGGCGCACAGGCACGTTCATGATCCACACGCGAGGCAAACTGCATGATTGTAGCTGGCACGTAAATATGGGTAAACGAATGGAACATGTGGAAGCTGTACTGAAATGTCAGCTTAATCTATGTTTCTAACTCAACCCCAAAGTGTACCCGAGGGAGATACGACAAAACTTCAAAGAATCAAAATTGCAGATCCTTTCATCCTTGATATACCTGACAAGTTTCAAAACTGTAGCTCGTCGTTAGGTAGAAAAATTAATTCCTCAACTTGTAAAAAAGAAAGTACGCAATTTGCCCTGGATCAATACATTTACCTCTATCTATGGTATGAATAGTAGAAATACGGGAAAATGTCCGGGACCAAACATGCAGGCCAGTAAAATAGACGTCGGATCTCGCAAACTGCTTGTCGATAGCGTGCCGTAGCACCAACTTCGATGGGCCCTCCAATTTTGAATAATGTTTTTCTTTATCTTTACAATTTGCTTCACGTCGCACCGACACAGGTAGGTCTTACGGCGACGATGGAAATAGAAAGGGCTAGTAGTGGGAAGGAAACGACCGTGGCTTTAATTAAGGTACAGCCCCAGTATTTGTTTGGTGTGAAAATGGGAAACCAAGGAAAACCATCTTCAAGGCTGCCGACAGCGGGGTTTGAACCCACTGTCACCCGAATGCAAGCTGATAGCTACGTGACCCAAAACGCGCGGCTTCTTGGTCGATTTGAAGAATGTAGCTGTGCATTCGATGTGAAAAATTATTTAGGAATCTGTGAAAAATGTAGAATATCAACAGTGGAATGACATTATTTAAAGCCCACTTCTAGTGAAGAGCCACTGGAGGTCTGGGGGCGAAGCCCCCAACGAGCAAATGTGAGTATCAGATATAAAACGGAAAACTGTCATGGTACATGGACAACTTTGGCTTTCGGTAACGGAAGTATTAGTAATGTTAATAGTAATATTGTTTCTGTTTTTACGTCCCACTAACTACTTTTACGGTTTTCGGAGACGCTGAGGTGCCGGAATTTTGTCCCCAGGAGTTCGTTTATGTTAAAGTAAATATACCGACACGGGACTCACGTATTTGAGCAACTTCAAGTATCAACGGACTGAGCCAGGATCGAACCAGAAAACTTGGGCTCAGATGAAAGCCAACGCCTTAACCTCTACCCAGTGGAAGCATTACTATCACAATGTGCAAAGAAGACGTTTAAGAATTTTAGAAAATTTGCCAACAAGTGAGCATGAAATGTTTCAATTGAACTCCTTTCCGATACGGCCTTAACGACCTTAACTGAGAGGGCACCAACTGTGTAAGGCTACATTATTTGCGAGATATGTGAATGCGACAGGGCAAACACCAAAGTATGGTCCTGGAATTCTACGAGAAATCTTAGGAAGGTTATGACGTCATTTGTAGAAATCACGGAAAATTTCTGAATTCCTTTAAGCAACATGCCTAAATGATAAGGTAAACTGCTAAAGCCCGATGATATGACCGGAGAGAGTGGCGGAGGTTGAGGGGTCCGTAAGCGGCATTACTAATGAAAAACGGAGGAAAATGTTGTTGTGGATTACCAACGGGGTTTACAACTGGTTCGGATTTCACTCGACCGATTTCCCACTATCGGAAGATTTATTAGGGTCCTCTTCCGTACTGACATTTAATGGGACAGCATAGTCACTCTTTCCACTCGCAGACTCAAACGACAATTGATAAACTTTATTAGACAGCTCGTAAATATGTTGAGCCAAGGAGTTAGCCATACTTGAATTTTCATCAGTGAGGTTAAGAGACAATAGATCCCCCTCTCTGTTGTAAAAGTGAAACAGCCTAGCTCTAACACGTTTAAGTTGCTTACCGGAGGGTTCACCTCCTTCAAAAAAACTCAGAAGAGAAGCGAGGTCAGCAGTATTGGTGGAGATCGTGGATAAAGCGTCACCAACTTCCTCCTCTCCATGAACAGAAATAATAATAGGTAATTCTAAGGAGTCCTTTAACTTGGACGCGTCTGTTGCAACCGTGCTACCAGACTGAACCTTTCTAATAGCTAATTCATAAACAAGTTCTTCCTTGCGCAAGTACCAAGGAGCAAGAACCTCTCTAGGACCAGACATAATGAACAAAATTTCACAAAATTTTGAAAAATCGGAAAACCGAAAAATTCCTAGTGTTTAAATCCGAATTTTAAAGAAAGCCTTAAAAAGGGGCTTTGTCCAGGCCCATTCAACCACGCTCTGTTACCACTTGTTACGGGTATGTCGTGGATCACAGAGGAGTAATAATGGGCGGACAAGGAATTAACTAGAGCATAAGATAATGAAATACCAAATTTTCTTCCTTTCCTTTTTTGAATTTAAAGTCTGATAAACAGAGCATCCGAATGAACGATAACAACTTATAATGAGTTCGTCAGCTCTCAGAGGCATATATTTCTTACAGCGCATAAGGTTATACCTGACAATCTTCAAATAAGGTTGTAACTTTTTTTTGATGATAATAATAAATAATAATAAAATCATGAATAAAAATATATAAATAAAATTACTCAAAAACTTAATAAAATTAATAAGCATAATTAACCGAAATGTCCGTAGTATGGGCGCCAGAGTTCACCAGAATGGATCCCTCGAATTTAGATAAGAGCATGATAAACTTTATATCCCAGGGCGTGTACATAATGCTGCGTACTGGTACATCTGCTGCAGGCCTTACCTAACCTCCTGAAAACGACTAATTGGGTAGGAACTGCACCTAGGTTCATCAATAACACTGATTCTAAAATAGCTAACTATATTCTGAACAAATTCCGTGCATGAGCACCTCATCAACATACAACATTATACATATAATACACACATAAAATATTGCTGGAAGACTCCATATTTACAACAACAACAATAATGAAAACCGTGGGAAAACGAAAGCGAGAACTAAGCTACCATTTGTAGATGGTCCGATGAACAATGTACATGTATGAAGATAAACACCCTTCACTGTCTCTATATCAATTCGATTTACCGATTCTCATAATCGGCAGTTATCACATCACACAGATACCGTACCTTGTACTACTGTGTTCACATATTTTAACACTTGTTGTAAAGATATATACACACGTCTGTCGATCCTCAACATATAAATTTATGGAAAGTCTGAGATAGCTTTCACCAACATATAATGCTAGGCCGCCACAAGTGCTACAATACTTAATGCGCAAGCACTCTCCACAATCAGTCACTTTCCACAAACATAACAAGACTACGCTCCACGAACGTTTTAAGTCCAGTCCATTGCAGCCGTGTCACTCCAGTACCGTGTATCAGCACCACTTCCTTCCCGTACAGTTCGTCAGTTGTAGTTGTAGTTGTAGTTATCTTCCTTCTCGTTCCTTTACAATCACCTCTACAATCACCCTTACAATGTTTTTTCATAATCTCACTGGTTGTCGCCGTATGATCAACCTTTATAGACATCAACATCCCCCTCCTCTCAGATGATACGTCTGGATTGGTGCTTGCCAGCCAATCATGAGTGAACCTCTTCTTTCTCCCAAGTTATAAACAAACACTCGGGAGTTTTACATGAATCACCAAACTTTCCTACTACAACAACAAGCTCATCTCATCAGGCTGGGATATATACATGACTCATGAATTTCCCTGGTACAACAACAAGCACTGGGGTAGCCATATGACTCATTCAAATTACCAGAGTTATTACAGCAATGTTTTCCCACTCGTGCAAAACAAATTACTCATACCTACATATGTGGATATCTTCCAGCTTACCAATATAAATGGCAAAGTATACAAATGAAATAATAATAATAATAATAATAATAAAAATAGAATACTGACAATAATATCTCTAACTTCTACATATAATTCTGGGGTGTGATATGTGTACTATCACAAGGTATTTACAGTCACTTAGCCCTGTTAATTGTACATGATTAATATCCCCGGCCTGGGGACTGGGTGTTTGTGTCGTCCTTAACGTTCCTTCCCTCACATTCAACACTTTACACTTCCGCAATTTCCAAATACACGCAGGTTCGTAACATACGGTGCAGATCTGTTTAGGTCGATGCCCCGAATAAATAGCATTAACAAATACTTAATATAATATAATATAATATAGGTAGGTAAGGGTTGCTCTGCCCGAAGGCAGGTCCGAACCTCCACAGAGGTGTTCCTGAGCCGGAGTTTACGTGCGGTAGGGTGGCCAGTTCCTTTCCGCTCCTCCATTCCCTTACCCCCACCAACAGCGCGTGGCAACCCATCCAACTCCTGACCACGCCCAATGTTGCTTAACTTCGGAGATCTCACGGGATCCGGTGTTTCAACACGGCTGCGGCCGTTGGCAATATAATATAATATAATATAATAGAATAGAATAATTCCGCTACAGAAGGCCACTATTTGACTGCATGCGTCAAATTTCTATATGTGCAGATCAATGTAGAAAAAAAGCCTATATTAACCTCCAGAGAAAAAATAAGACAATCCAAATAACTGCTCGTGTTCATATACAGATCCACGAATCAGCCCCCCTTATGTGTGGGTGGAAGGGTGGTTAGAATAACACTTACGGTATCCTCTAGGTGTCGAAACGGGCGACTAAAAGGGGCCTCGGAGGCTCTTAAATTTTGAGCGTGTGTTGGCGACCACGGGGCTCTGAGCTGACTCCTCGCATTACTTCCACTTGTGCAAGGCTTCTCACTTTCATCTATCCCATCCAACCTGCCATGGTCAATTCTTGTTGTTTTCTGATCCGGACGGTATTAGATGTCAAGGCCTAGGGAGTTTTACATTTTATGTTAAGCCCCTGTAACAACAAGCATCATCATCATCTTCATCATCTAGTCTTTCATTTTCACGCCCTTCGTGGCTTTTGCCTTTCTTTGGCCGATATCTTCATTTTATCGTAGTGTCGGACCCCTTTAATATTTTCCCCTCTGATTAGCTAGGAATGTGGAATAATGGGTATAGCTAAGCAGTTAGGAATTTTATAGAGAGCCGATAGTGCCATGAGTGTGTGAATAATTGACAGGCCTTGGGGACAGTGATAAATGAATTATAAGAACCTGTGATCCTCCACTAGTCATAGCCGTCTAGACTAAGGAATTGTCTGATGAGATAAATAGAGCCCTACGGAGTGTTAAAATATTAGCCTATGAGCCAGTGCAATCAACCGCTGTTAAAAATCCGATATCGGAGCGTTAGCTAACACCTTGTTAAGTTTTTAACTTTTCTTTTTTTGCTAGTTGCTTTACGTCGCACCGACACAGATAGGTCTTATGGCGACGATGGGACAGGAAAGGGCTGGGAGTGGGAAGGAAGCGGCCGTGGCCTTAATTAAGGTACAGCCCCAGCATTTGCCTGGTGTGAAAATGGGAAACCACGGAAAACCATCTTCAGGGCTGCCGACAGTGGGGTTCGAACCTACTATCTCCCGAATACTGGATACTGGCCGCACTTAAGCGACTGCAGCTATCGAGCTCGGTCAGTTTTTAAGATGGCGTAATGGATATCGCGTTTCACAGAACATTATAACAAGATCGTTAACTAACGCGGCGTTAACGGGAACGATCGAGTCAGCAGTCTGTAGCATTAACATTATTTTGCTCTTCTGAAATGTGCCGGGCGTAATGTTATTCATGTCACCGTTCTCCTGCGCATCCTTTGCGTGCAATAAGAGGTTCCATTTGAAATACCTGTAAGACAACCTAAAAAAAAAGTACAAAAACAAAAAATTATTCGAAGAAAGAGTTGGAGTGGTACAAGACCGGAGGTGGAATATTTATTCTACCTTGAAACAGATGACTTCGAAAATTATTGCATTAATCGGCGATGAAGTTGAGCTTCTTCGTAATGACGTCGACTTGTGGTGTAGAATATCACGGAGGATTTTAAGCTAAATTTTATTTAAACTGGACAGATCATTAATAACTACAGTAGCACAATCATATTAGAAATTAAGCCTAAAAGGTTATACATGGTGTAGGCTACATGTGATTATTATCCCCCTTCCTTAGAATTTATATTTCAATACAAAATGTATTGTTTGCTACATGTTAATAAGTTAAAAGAATATCAGTACAATACCTATCTCTCTTGTATGAAATGATGCTTTGTTTTTAAAGATATATCTTTCATCTTACCATTCAGAGGTTTTTAAGCTGAATTATACGTGGTGTAGGCTACATGTGATCATAATCCATCTTCCTTTGAATTTATATTTCAGTACAAAATGTAGGCCTAGTGTTTGTTATATGTTAATAAGTTACTGGAATATCAGTATAATACCTATATCTTTTCTATGAAGTGATGCTTTGGTTTTAAAGCATCCTTGTTATTGTGTGAGATATCTCTTCCATATCATTCAGAGGTTTTTAAGCTGGATTTTATTAACTGGACACATAATTAATAATTACAGTAGCACAATCATATTAGAAATTAGTCCTACCAGGTTATACATTGTGTAGGCTACATGTGATTAAGATCGCCTTCCTTTTTTAATTGAGATAACGTATACTGCTCCAAAAACGACATCTCTGTTAGTTCAGGTATGTAATTTCTTCTCCGTGATACTTACTGTCTCTCAGCATTTTTAAGGTAATCTAAATAGAGCACCTGAGCTCCGAACACAAAATCTCTTCCAGTCACTTTTGTTTTACACGACGTTAAGCAGCTTAACGTGACGGCAGTGCTACGCTAAATTAGCAGATAGTTTAACAGCGCGTTAGCGTTAACGAAGGTTGATGAAACAGCCATTCTGTTAACTATCCCGTTAAAGCATTTTAACGTGTCGTTAAATCCTTAACGGAGTGTTATGAATAGTGAGAGAATGCAGCCTAGATTCACAGACAGTGAATATCAGCATGCATGAGAGAGGATGATTGTGGAATGATTGGGTTATATGTGTCATTTTGTTTTTCTTGTGTGTCTACATATGAGACTGACATGATTTTTAATATTTTAATAGGATGTCAAGCTGGATTATGTTACATAAATACATAGACTAGCAATAAAAAACAAATAAGTATTGGAAGGTGGGATTCTCCATTCAACCTAACCGTAGTTGATTTTACATGTTGTGCGCGCTATGTGTCATTTAATAGTATGCTTTATGTTGTAAATATGTGTTACCTTGCTGAGTTTAAATCCACATGTGATGTGAATTTTGAACAATTTGTTGTGTGTAATGATAATGCGATTCACTGATTATTATTAAGTCAAGTATAAGTTAGTTAATTATATCCTCTAAACATTTACGTAAAGTTCGGTTAGTATTTCACCACAGTGTCTGTAGACATGAAATTAGCTACTCATACCTCAGCAATATAATACAAGAACTCGTGATTAAAATATGAGTGCCGTCTGATTAAATTCAAGATATCTATTTATTTAAATTCATGAACGTTTCACCGTTATATTAATATGATGGAGAATTCTTAGACATCTTTTGACGTAGTGTAAATTTAATCGTTTATTTCCGAGTGTAGTGATTTAATTTATTGTAACTTATTCGTTTGATTCATGTTTATTCTATTTCAAAAAAATAGTATGTAAATTAACCGATTGTTACCCATTATTATGTAGATAGCTTCAAACGTTATCAATGACGGTCTGTTGAGGTATATGTTCCCCAAAATCTTGTTAGGGGATAACTTTAAACATTTTCCGCCGGGAGAGCGTAAACCGCACACCACTGTGGTCGCGAGCTAGTCGGTACATCACCAGATTGTTGGTGGCAAAATGGGGAAAATGTATGAATATGTTTCATAGGTTATTAGTACATACACATCCGGACTCTACTGATAATGTATGCTATCCACTCACTCAGTTGTGTTCTGTTGTTCACAGGTAGTCGCTGCCCTCTTGGTCGCCGCCGTGTCGGCTGGCTACATCCCCGCTCACGCTCCTGAGCCGGTTCACCCCGCTCCAGTAGCCTCCTCCAAGACCAACGTCTTCAGCTATGAGGTGAACGTGGCTCCTCAGTATGAAGTAGTCCACGCCCCTGTCCCAGCCCCTGTACATCACGCCCCGGCTCCCGTGCTCGTAGCTGCTCCAGCTCATGTACATTACGCCCCGGCCCCCGTGCTCGTAGCCGCTCCAGCTCCTGTACATCATGCCCCCGCCCCCGCCCCCGCACCTCATGCCGTAGTCTACGCCGCTCCTGCTCCAGTCCATGGACACGGAACAACTCCTGGTCCCTACTGACTTCCTTAAAATCGCATTCTCAGCTTACATATTCCTCGTCATTGTGAATGTTGTTAATTTTATTATTGTGTGTTGAGATTGTTATGTATGTGTGTTATATGTGCTTGAATGTAATAAATATTCTTCGTATCTAGAAATTAATGTATTAATTTATTTATTTTCATATAGCCGTATTAACGCATAAGATACCGTAACGTTAACTCTTAGCTCCTCCGCGCACGGGTCGACTGTTTTCTAGTTTGAAACCGATTGCATATACAACCGTCTGGTGACCCTTCACATGTAGGAGAGTGGGTCGACAGAAACGGGTCAGTTATGAAATCAGTTTCCAACTGGTCAGGAGTAATCGTCCTTGCAGGGTAGTGAAACGGTTTCAGTTGCACGGTTGCATTGTAGAATTATTGTTGAAGACGTGTTATTACAGTGTTGTTATAGATTATTTTCTTGACATTTTGAAGCGAGTGCTATTTGTCGATATTCAAAATGAATGATCAGCCGTGGAATATAAAATTCGCTGGAGAGGGAATCACGTGAAGTGCTATATAATTTTATTCTCCCTAGGTACTCTAGAAAAGACATTACTACGAAACTGTCGACTGATCCAGATTCAGTCGCGTTCGTGTGTGGACGGAGAACATCAATCGATTGCAAATCGGCTGCAGAACAGTTTTATATGCAACCATTGCTTAACAGTCGCCCTGTGTGCGGTCAAGACCAACTACAACTTATCAGACCTTAATGCAGAATCCAACATGGCAGAAACATTAGGCCACTTTTTGTTGTGAGACGCAACTGGATATTAATCCCTAATAATACAATTAACGCCGATAACGTTCATAATCTTCGTAAATAAGAATTAGTATATGAGATATTAATCATATTTCCATAGTTAGAAAACGCGAAACTGTTTAAAATAATATATCAAAATCTAAACAAGTATTCGACCAACTTACACAACTCCACACCAGTACATTTTAGAATGACAAAATGTAAGTAATATTCGTTGGTAAAACAACAACGCACAACATATTACAAGAAAAACACAAAACATCCATAATAGTGAAATGACATACCGTACTCAGTAAATAAGATATTCAGCAACCAAGACGACTTGAAATATGCACATGACTCACTAGCATAACCCTACAACTCGTGCACTTGAAAATGACAAAATTTAACCAACATTCGTTCGTAAACGACATCAGTTCACAACATATTACAAGAAAAACATAAATTACACAGGACAGTGAAGTAACATTCTCAACAAACACAAATTCAACAGCCTAGTCCTACCTGAAATACGTATACACCTAAAGGTGTATTTCAAAGAAAATCAGGTTATTTTCAACGACACCACTCAAGATTAGAGACAGAAGTATAACTAAACTGACACATTACCGTTTAAAGAGGATTTACTGCTATGTTTAAACAATTTGTATCCCTTTGCTTTTTTTTTTTACTATTTGCTTTACGTCGCACCGACACAGACATCACTACAGGAACGTAGATTCTTATGGCGATGATGGGATAGGAAAGGCCTAGGAGTTGAAAGGAAGCGACCGTGGCCTTAATTAAGGTACAGCCCCAGCATTTGTCTGGTGTGAAAATGGGAAATCACGGAAAACCATCTTCAAGGCTGCCGACAGTGGGATTCGAACCCACTATATCCCGGATGTAAGCTCATAGCTGCGCGTCCCTAACCACACGGCCAACTCGCCCGGTCCCCTTGCTTTTTGCCTTGGTTCTTTATTTAAAGCATCACAGGTACTTCTTTTGAAGTTTCTTCGCAAGTTCTTTTGAAACAGTTCTTTCCTCAAGAGCGTTACTATAATCATCGATAAAAACATTTGCTAACAACTTAATGTACATTTTAATCATCGTTTTGAACTTCACACCGCACTGACACCCATCATTAAGGTTACGTACACTACTCTCAATTAACTGAAATCCTAACACTGCCAGTGCCTGTCTTTGATTCTGTAATTTAAGAAATTCTGGTTCGTAACTGTCACTAATTAACACATGGAAAAGTCTGAACATGTTACAACACAAGGACATGACCATCAATGATGGACACTTCAAACCACCTATGTTCACTACCCACAAACAATTTATTTTCTGCCTGTAACATTTTAATGCAGACATCAGACATAATATTTCAATCAGTTGCAAACTGGTGTAGACCAAAATCTGCAGTATTTCAAGGGGAACTGTGATGTGAACTACTTCTTCTAATGCAGTCTCTAACTCATCTAAATTACCAATAATTAAACCATTGCTATTGTTATAGACATTACGGGCTAAGTTTTTCAAAGAAAATTCACCAAGTTTTGCAGACCTCAACTTCAATACACCTAACATTTTCAGCTTTCTTTCAGACTCAAGGATTTGTTTCACAGAAAAATTGTAAGTGCAACCACTCAATCTTCTGCAGGCACCAAATCTTCCCTCTAAACTGTCTGTCTGCAATTGGCAGTAAGCACATAAGACCAGTGGTACTTACTAAAAATATTTTTACATAGTTCTACCACTGTGGTAAGTTTGTGTGTCAAAGCAGTGTATGTTTCACTTGTCAATCTTTCTTCTGTTTGTGACATGTGCCACATGTCTGTATGCTTTTAAACATAAGGAATGAATGTTTCACGTCATCAGGCCCAGTAATTGGACTACCATCTTCATTTCTGGTAGGCTATATTTACTTTTCATGAGATGCTGTACATTGAAGACTGACCATCACTTATGAATTAATTTTAGAAACTGGATTTTGCCATCAGAAACATCTACACCTTGATTTTTAAGCAATTCCAAACCAGCAACATTCTTAGGATCAACGATTTGTACTGTTAATGATACATACTGTGCCTCTATTGGTGCTGGATACAGAACCTTCCTTGATAAATTTGAAGTCATTTTAGCAAAAATCCCTTCTCTGAATGAAACAACTCTTTAAGGTCTGAAAATTTGGCTTCAGTAGTCGTAAATTTACAGAGTGACTCCGTACCAACATCAACATTGACCACTTCACTTAAAACAACAAAATGTCTTATCAACGTTTGGTATAATAAGAGAATGTCGCAGCACATATCAGTAGTTTTGGAGAGTATCATATTTGATTAGTTATGCAGTGCTCTAACTGTTCCAGGACAAATTTTATTTTACTAGTTCTCTCTGCATTAAACTGAGAGTATAACTCAAGTGCATTTTTCAAAAGAGATTGTTTATCAGTGAGACCTATATGATCAACAGAATAGCTTGTGGGATTACTTACCAAAGTGTGAAAATTCATCCACCTGTAACATTTAAGGTCTTCACAACCATCAGATTCCATTATAAACCTAAAATATTCTGTAGGCAAACACACATTTGCACCGCAAATGGACTTTAAATCTTAACACTCACTGAAACGGATGGAACGTTAATAAGTGACTCATCATCCACCTTCACAAACATCACGTAATATTCATTCACTATTACAGTGAATGGTTTAACGCATTATTTCTGAACTTCACAGATGAATGAGGTAAAACCTGTAATTTGGTTACTTTCACACCACTTACTGAAATAAGCTCTAAATACTAAAAAACATCACTAACACATTAAAAATAATTAGATAACCAATAAAAGACCAACAAAAGGAAACTGGAACACTATTTAACACACAAAGATATTCGGTGGATAATTAAATCGCGAATTCCAGCAGGAAGCCAACCTCAACCAACCACACACGTGCGCGGCAAGAAACAAACTGAATGTAAACATGGCCCCACACACCGGCTACACGTGGCCCAATGTGGCGGCCATTTTGTGACGTATCGATGTATGCATTCAGGTCTGTTAATCTTGTAGTTTGGCTTGGTGCGGTTATAAGTAATATATCGGCCGATTCAATATACAGGTAACTATGAAATAATATATTACACTAGCTGATGTGTCCGTGCTTCGCTACGGGATCCTCAGAAAGCTGTTAGGGTTAAGAAGAAGTACCTCGGCACATAAAGTGATTATGGAGAGATAAGTCAGCCTGCAACAATGGGTGGAAATTGGATTTCAAAGACGTCTAGAGACAATTTGATGCAGCCTACAGAATGACGGTGCAACAAGGTAGTCCAGGTGGAAAAAGAGTTCAATTTTTGCCACGGAAAAGAACTGAAAGAGGGTTCTAACGTCATCACAAACCTTACGGATATCCTGAAGAAGAAATTCCCCGAGATTAGTGAATTTGCAAATAGCTTCGTGAGAAGCCAGTAGCGCAGCCAGGATCGCCCGATGGTGGTGCTGGTGGAGGGGGGTAGTTACAAAATGATGGTAGAACGCAATGGAGGTGCATGGATGACTTGTCATTTATAAGGACACTGATACAAGTAAATTACAGATCTGTTGGTTCTACAATTATGTTTCTGAGTGTTTATTTATTGTCGGTTTCTGTTATTTTATTTTTGTAAAAGTTCCATGGGGGAGATGTAACCCCCCAGTAACTCCCGTCGCTACATCCCTGTGAGAAGCCGTTCTTTTATTCGAATGAACGCTTTAAACAAAAGTAAGGCATTAAGGAGACCGAGTTTAAGTTAATACAATACCGATAAGGAGAGAAGAAAAGCAAAGCAATTCCACTAATGCTTACATAAGTATGTTTGATAATATTTGTTTTAAATATCAGCATTATTCTTTGTGCATAACACCCCTGTTAATTTTTATAAGAAGCAGTTCATTATGTTATATATGAAACCAGTGCTAACAGCAGGCCTATTATACAGGTTCATTCATCTGGATAGACTATCTAATGTTAACGTGGAATTTGTCAGTTCTTTGTCACTTGGAGAACATTTACTGTTCGTGTTATGGGAAGTTACAGTTTCCTAACATTTGCTGTTTGTGTTGTTGATAGTGAATACAATGTCCTAATATCGTTTGAAACAATGGATACCGAGCTCGATAGCTGCAGTCGCTTAAGTGCGGCCAGTATCCCGTATTCGGGAGATAGTAGGTTCGAACCCCACTGTCGGCAGCCCTGAAAATGGTTTTCCGTATTTTCTCATTTTCACACCAGGCAAATGCTGGGGATGTACCTTAATTAATGCCACGGCCGCTTCCTTCCCACACCTAGCCCTTTCCTTTCCCATTGTCGCCATAAGACGTATCTATGTCGGTGCGATGTAAAGCAACTAGCAAAAAGAAACAATGGACATACTTCTTGCAGTCATCAAGCTTTAATATTCGAGTCTGTAACCTTTAGAGCCACCTGTTATTGTTGTTATAGGTGTTGGGAACATGAACATATGGAATGGCCATTCCATTGCGATCACAGTCTTAGCATTGTTACAACCTTTTATACAGACCGTCTAAATATGTCAGGAACGCTGCCTGATCCACATTGTATTTGAACTCATATTATTACTCCAATGTGTCCGGCTCCATGGCTAAATGGTTAGCGTGCTGGCCTTTGGTCACAGGGGTCCCGGGTTCGATTCCCGGCAGGGTCGGGAATTTTAACCATCATTGGTTAATTTCGCTGGCACGGGGCTGGGTGTATGTGTCGTCTTCATCATCATTTCATCCTCATCAAGACGCGCAGGTCGCCTACGGGAGTCAAATCAAAAGACCTGCACCTGGCGAGCCGAATATGTCCTCGGACACTCCCGACACTAAAAGCCATACGCCATTTCATTTCATTTACTCCAATGTAATAGTGGAATGCCTTGTCTGAGGTGAGATCACAATATCAATAAAGTCCTCTTTATCTCTTACTTGTGGCTAAAACAGAATCCGCACACAGATGACAAGGCGCTAAGGGTTCCGATGACGTCACCGGCGGCTAAGTGTGGTGAAGAGTCCTGCCCTTGATCCCTACCTCTTACTTTAACTACCTTGACTGAAATATCCGGAACACTCGAGACAATCATGTGATTGTTTTAAATTATTCTTCTTTCTTCGTTAGGCCCGTTTACAGAGCGCGTTGGAACTTGTTAGCTTGATGATGTTTTCCTTTCTTCTTCTCCTCCCAAAATCTCTACATGAACTCACTATGCTGTTTCTTGCGTTCTTCCGTCCATTGCTTCCCTGTGGTTCTTTTAGCCTTTTCTGTGAACGTGTGCTTTGCAATCAGATTCCCAAAAGCCTTGCGATTCTTGATGATATCTTCTGTGATATTCATTTCTTTTAAGTCCTGTTTTATTTCCTCTAACCAGCTTATTTTGACCTTCTTTGATTTAATTATACCAAGCAGTTTTTTTCTTTTTGCATATCTAGTGTCGTCCATTCTACAGATGTGGCCATAGAATTTCAATCGTCTCCTGCGTACGGTATCGGTGAACTTGTCAATTGCTTTGTACAAATCTACAGTTTTCCTTTTGATCCATATACCATTTACATGAACCGGGCCATATATTTTCCTAAGAATTTTTCGTTCTTGTTTTTCAATTTCATCAATTTTAGAGTGGCCTCCTAGGGATGTGGTTTCTGAGGCATACAAAGCTTCCGGAAGAACAACAGTCTTGTAATGCCGCAGTTATTATTATTATTATTATTATTATTATTATTATTATTATTATTATTATTATTATTATTACTAAATCTGCTTAGTCTTTCACCGAGGAACTTCGCAGAAAGCAAATTTCTTTCATGAGAACGTTCGAATCGTCAACAACTGATGAGCGAGTTCGGTAGACAATAATTCATCTGGTATTCTTCCGAAAGACGTACCGCAGCTGAAAATACGTCATCACTTTTTTCTGCAAGAGTAGCGGGTTGTAAACACCCAAATTTGTGGAGAACTGATGGTAAACTTGTAAATCTGATTTTCAGGTGGCTAAGAAAAATACCCAAGTCTTCGTAAAATAACTTTTTTTCAATATGTTTTACGTCGCACCAACATAGATAGGTCTTATGGCGACTTAGACGTACCTTAATTTTATTATGCCTTCTACAATACCTCAACATAAAATCATTTTGAAAATCGGAATATTTCTTATGTTTAAAGGAAATGTGAATTTCAGTTCTAGCCTAGTAAATTGTGTTCACATGATGGTAGGATCATAATGAATAGGGGAAAAGGTAATAAATACTGTATCACTGTCAAGAATAATAGTAAGGATTGAGAAGGTCTAAAGAGCTTAAATGATTTTTATTATTTGCAATCGATGAAATTAAATTATGGATTTCGTTCTGGGAACTTAATTTTTGAAATAATAATGTTATTGGCTTTACATCCCCACTAACTACCTTTACCGTTTTCGGAGACACCGAGGTGCCGGAATGTAGTCTCGCAGGAGTTCATTTACGTGCCAGTCAATCTACCGACACGAAGCTGACGTATTTGAGCACCTTAAAATTCCACATAACTAAGCCAGGATCAAACCTGCCAAGTTGGAGTCAGAAGGCCAGCGCCTCAACCGTCTGAGCGACTCAGCCCGGCTCTGTCAAGATAACACTAATATCTACTGATTCTGATCATCCTCAATGACGCGTTCACCGTTTCCGCTGACACATGGGAGGCTAGGGGTACCAGATCCATAATAGATTATATCTTAACAGACTTTGAATTCAGGAAATCTGTTAGGAATGTACGAGTGTTCCTGGGATTTTTCGATGATACAGACCACTATCTGATCTGTAGTGAACTAAGTATCTCTAGGCCTAGGGTAGAGAAAGTGAAATCTGTCTGCAAACGAATAAGGGTAGAAAATCTCCAGGACGAGGAAATTAGACAGACGTACATGGATATGATTAGTGAGAAGTTTCGAACAGTAGACAGTAAGCACGTTCAGGATATAGAAAGTGAATGGTGACATACAGGGATGCTGTAGTAGAAAAAGCAAGGGAATGCCTAGGAACAACTGTGTGTAAAGATGGGAAAAGGCGAACATTTTGGTGGAATGATGAAGTGAGAGCAGCCTGTAAACGTAAAAAGAAGGCTTATCAGAAATGGCTCCAAACAAGGGCCGAGGCAGACAGGGATTGGTACGTAGATGAAAGAAACAGAGCAAAACAAATAGTTGTTGAATCCAAAAAGAAGTCATGGGAAGATTTTGGTAATAACCTGGAAAGGCTAGGTCAAGCAGCAGGGAAGCCTTTCTGGACAGTAATAAAGAATTTTAGGAAGGGAGGGAAAAGGGAAATGAACAGTGTTTTGAGTAATTCAGCTGAACACATAACAGATCCCAGGGAATCACTGGACAGGTGGAGGGAATATTTTGAACATCTTCTCAATGTAAAAGGAAATCATCATGGTGGTGTTGCAAACAGCCAAGCTCATGGAGAGGAGGAAAATGATTTTGGTGAAATTATGCCTGAGGAAGTGGAAAGAATAGTAAATAAACTCCATTGTCATAAGGCAGCAGGAATAGATGAAATTAGGCCTGAAATGGTGAAGTATAGTGGGAAGGCAGGGATGAAATGGCTTCATAGAGTAGTAAAATTAGCGTGGAGTGTTGGTAAGGTACCTTCAGATTGCACAAAAGCAGTAATTGCACCTATCTATAAGCAAGGGAACAGGAAGGATTGCAACAACTATCGAGGTATCTCATTGGTTAGTATACCAGGCAAAGTATTCACTGGCATCTTGGAAGGGAGGGTGCGATCAGTCGTTGAGAGGAAGTTGGATGAAAACCAGTGTGGTTTCAGACCACAGAGAGGCTGTCAGGATCAGATTTTTAGTATGCGCCAGGTAATTGAAAACTGCTACGAGAGGAATAGGCAGTTGTGTTTATGTTTCGTAGATCTAGAGAAAGCATATGACAGGTTACCGAGGGAAAAGATGTTCGCCATACTGGGGGACTATGGAATTAAAGGTAGATTATTAAAATCAATCAAAGGCATTTATGTTGACAATATTGGGCTTCAGTGAGAATTGTTGGTAGAATGAGTTCTTGGTTCAGGGTACTTACAGGAGTTAGACAAGGCTGTAATCTTTCACCTTTGCTGTTCGTAGTCTACATGGATCATCTGCTGAAAGGTATAAAATGGCAGGGAGGGATTCAGTTAGGTGGAAATGTAGTAAGCAGTTTGGCCTATGCTGACGACTTGGTCTTAATGGCAGACTGTGCCGAAAGTCTTCAGTCTAATATCTTGGAACTTGAAAATAGGTACAATGAGTATGGTATGAAAATTAGCCTCTCGAAGACTAAATTGATGTCAGTAGGTAAGAAATTCAACAGAATTGAATGTCATATTGGTGATACAAAGCTAGAACAGGTCGATAATTTCAAGTATTTAGGTTGTGTGTTCTCCCAGGATGGTAATATATTAAGTGAGATTGAATCAAGGTGTAGTAAAGCTAATGCAGTGAGCTCGCAGTTGCGATCAACAGTATTCTGTAGAAGGAAGTCAGCTCCCAGACGAAGCTATCTTTACATCGGTCTGTTTTCAGACCAACTTTGCTTTACGGGAGTGAAAGCTGGGTGGACTCAGGATATCTTATTCATAAGTTAGAAGTAACAGACATGAAAGTAGCAAGAATGATTGTTGGTATAAACAGGTGGGAACAATGGCAGGAGGGTACTCGGAATGAGGAGATAAAGGCTAATTTAGGAATGAACTCGATGGATGAAGCTGTACGCATAAAGCGGCTTCGGCGGTGGGGTCATGTGAGGCGAATGGAGGAGGATAGGTTACCTAGGAGAATAATGGACTCTGTTATGGAGGGTAAGAGAAGTAGAGGGAGACCAAGACGACGATGGTTAGACTCGGTTTCTAACGATTTAAAGATAAGAGGTATAGAACTAAATGAGGCCACAACACTAGTTGCAAATCGAGGATTGTGGCGACGTTTAGTAAATTCTCAGTGGCTTGCAGACTGAACGCTGAAAGGCATAACAGTCTATAATGATAATGTATGTATGTATGAGCAAGTGTAAGTAACATTAAATCGCATGAAGACTCCATCACACGTGTCGGTTGAGACGACGCGAACATCAAAAGGAACGCTACTCATCTGCCGACGCCTTCAATGAAAATGAAAATGATATTCAGGACAAAAAATAACCGCAAATATCATAGACAGTTTCTGAAACACACTCTCCCTTGCCTCCACTGTGTGTGCCCAGAGTTTGATGTAGCCTATGTATGTAGCCTTCTATTAAAGAAGTGACTACAATACTTTCAGCTATACCGCAGACATCAACAAGTTGTGTGGCCCAGGTAATATATTTGAGTTTTGCTCAAAGAATGAGCCCCTCAGACATTCGTCCAAAAAAGTGCCAATAAAATCATTTCATTTTGTCCGGTAATTTTCCACATAATTTGAAGAAGTGTTATGTAATGCCTGTTAACCAAACGAAAGTGATAGAATAGGATTTGATAATACATGACAGTTGGAATGTTATCACTGTTATCTCATGTGAGACAGACAATTTATTACGTATACGGATCTGTGAGCCAATATGTTCATGTACCTCAGTATGGGATTTTGCGAAAACTTATAATAGTGTCCACCTTTTGGTATTCATGAACTTAATTTCTGATGCAGGATACTCTGAATGAAAGTCAGCAGCTAGATACCCCACATGTACAGATTTCTCCAAAGCTTTGAATTCCATACATGAAGCTTCGTTTACTACATTTCCAGAGTATGGACACATTTTAAAAAGGTTTATATTCATCTCATGAATAAGGATATGTGCTTTAAAATAAAACGAACTATCATCCAGTCCTTTTAATTCTTAATAAAATGTCCCACACGGATTTCTTTACAGTGTTCACAGATACATTTGCTCCTTCTACCTTTAATTTAAAACTCTTCCGAGTGGTAGGAAATGGGTAGGATAAAATAATAATAATAATAATAATAATAATAATAATAATAATAATAATAATAATAATAATAATAATAATAATAATAATCTTATGGCCTCACTTACAGTGTTGGCGATATTTTCATTTGACACTATATAAGCTGCCTGTGGGGCAATTTCGATGTTGCGTTTTACTCTACCAGATGGCAGAGAAACCGGACTGCTGTGGTATCTAGGAATGAGGTTCCTAATTGATTGTGTCAGGTAAATACCAAATGTGTCACCAGAGAGCTTTTACGAACGTACATATCAACATGCAGTCCGAATGGACATTTTTTAGCACATCAAATATTGGACTACCTCTGCCCTATTTGATACCCACGACATTGGGATCGGGAGGTGGTTATGGTGTTGTTGGTGGTGGTGGTGATTATTGTTTTAAGAGAAAGTAGACCTAGGCAACCTCCCTATTAACACTAATCAGAGGGAAAAAAGGAAGTAGTCCGACAATGACAATGGTATCTGGAAGCAGTTAAAATTAGTCTCGCCGGGTGGAGAGAAAAATTGCCTAAGTATAGTACTTCTATGTATTCCAGTTATTATTATTATTATTATTATTATTATTATTATTATTATTATTATCAGTTAAGAGGTGGTCAGTCGTTGTCCTTCTTTTCCCGAGATAGCGGGTTCGATTCCAGTTGATAAATAATATCGTGAGCCACGTCTAAAATATATATTACTACTAGGGCATAATCAAACAAAATATTTTCGTAGTGATTTTATTCACTTCTAACAACAACTTCTACGATAAACTGCATAATTACACGATAACCTGAACTAATTTTGGAATGAGGGATAAACGCTTTCCCGCAAATAAAGAATGTGTACTACTGTAGAATATTATTTGAGACACGAAATATCATCAAATTCGCCAGATTTTTTAGCGCGTCAGTAAACCCAGTGGCGTTTAAGAAGCTTGCCTGCCTCTTACCCGTAGGTTCTGGGTTTAACACGTGGCTAGTCGAAGGATTTTAATTCCGGACTGAGGGCTGGAACGGGGTTTACGCAGCCTTGCAAGACCAACTGACGACCTGTTTAATATGAGAAACATTGGATCCGGTCAAGAAAGCCAGAAAGTTCAGCTATGGATGTCATGACGCTTGTCATGTGGCAAACTGGCATCTGCAGACCATCTCGCTGGACATCAGTCGTCTTGGGCGACCAAGGTCCTAATAGGCTTTTACACTGTCTTGTGCGTCACACTATTTGCAACTTAAAAATCAATAAACTTTTCCATGGCCTTAAAAACAACTTCTCAAAATTAGTCGGTAAGCTGCTTCCGGATTGAAAAATAACGTTAAAAGTCTCCTAACGGCAAGAAATTATAGAATTTTACTTATAGATGAATTTCAAGTCAACTTGTTGTACAAATCCCAATGAAATAGCCGGATTAATTGGTTATAGCCTATAAGATGTCAAAATAAAAAAAATACGAATATTGTATCTCTCTGTGAATCACGTAGCCTACTTGGTGGTGGCTGTGAATGTGGTGATAATTATTTTAAGAGGAAGTCCAACTGCACAAACACCCTTTCGTCATATCAGTCACAGGATGAATGTATGAGGTCCGATTGTTCCAAGAATGAGAATATTGGCAATAGAATGCGAAAGGCCATGAAGAGCGGGAAATTGAAAGACTCCAAAACTAATAGGGTTGGAATCTGAAGAAAGCAAGGGTTCAGCAGGGAATTTCCGCTAGGAAAGAGCAAAAGTGGGGAGACTAGAAGCAAAGCCACATCCAGGTAGGGCCCTGTGGTCGTCAACCCACGATCCCAAGCGGGGAGCCTATGAGGAGCCCCCTTCAGGCCTCTCTTTCTACAGGATTTATTCTACCACACTCCAACCTAAAGGGCTCTTAAAATTGCTAGACTCAAAATGTTACCATGTGTGCTTGCTTACGAAACAGGGCTGCTGACTGCACTGGTATCGTTACTCGTAAGACACAGAATATCTTTGTTATCTTCTGGAAGGTCGTAAATTATCTTATCTACTGTGACCAATAAAGAATCATCTTCTTCAAGAGGTCCAGACATGGTTTACTTTCCCACCAATATAAAAGACCTTGCTTGACGCATACGTCTTGCACGTGGTCGTTAATTATATAAGTTGATATTTAACATCAGTGTGAATTAGACACCATCGCCCTACAGAGCAACATCCGTGTGGCGTTCGCCTTCGACTGACATAGTATCGTATCCTTGTCGGACTAGCAAGAACATACGTAAATCCTTGGCTTACTTGGACTATGTGAATTTACACCAGCAAACTTCACTTCCTCAGAAACCTAAAGATTAAAGTAATACGCTTACTAAGGTATGAAAAATATTTTATTAGTAACAATAATATTGATTATGATAATGAAGATTATTATGGTGGTGATTACGCTATTTGTTTTACTCTTTCTATCGCTTTTCCCCATACCATGGTGGGGCCACGGGTGCGAATTCGATCACGCGTGTGGACATGGCCCATTTATAAAGATATCGTTCCAGGGGGAGGGATGTTCTGGTTATTGTGTATTTCTTTGTTGGTTGGTAGTACAATGTGTTGTTTGTGAATGAAGAGATAAACTCCAGCCCCCAGTTGCCAAGACAGAGGAATTAACTAGAAGTGGCTAACACCCAGCCGGAAATAGAACCTGACACCCTCTGAACCGAATGCCGTTAACACTCGAGGATTTTGAAAGTAATAATAATAATATATATTTTAACATCCCTCCAATTGCTATACCGCACTAAATGTTAAGAGAGCCTGCCAATAACCGATTCCAAATCAGATTACATTTATTGGATCCGTCTAATTGGAGATCATACTCCTACCACCTGATGCTTTACCTGCTAGCGCTTTTCTGATAAAAGGTTCATCTCAGCGATGAATATATATATATACTAAACAATGTATTCACAGGACTCTTAAAATGTCGGGCTTGCTGTAAATTTTACGCAATCCTCTATTCTTTATTACCCTCGAAATACCGCCTACATTGATAGGGCCAAAAGAATTTCCACAACTCTGTTTTCAAAACTGGAAAGCCTTATCGTAAATTTCATACCCAGTGTCCATGTTTGTAGTATTTTACTTTTGTGTTATTTGATAGGAATTATTATTATTATTAGTAGTAGTAGTAGTAGTAGTAGTAGTAGTAGTAGTAGTGTTACGAGCCTCCGTGGCTCAGGTGGCAGTGCGCCGGCCTCTCACCACTGGGTTCCGTTGTTCAAATCCCGGTCACACCACTGTGATTAAACCATTAATTAAAAATGAGACTGAATTAAAATATTCATGAAATAAAATACCCAATCGTCGGACTATGTAGTCTCTCCTTGTACTTACTTGATTAGTCACACATACAATTGTTGATGGCGCCAGCTACAAATAAATGTGACGAAAAAAGGATGAGAATCTTGAATATCTCTAGGGTGTCAGGTAATAAGCTTACTTTGACAGCATACCATTTATAGGTTCTGGGAAAAGGACTTTGTCGTTTGGTTTCCCAATAAAAATTTGAGGTTATCTGATCTATCATTGAAATAGAACAATTAACTGTATTTGATACTAAACAAATTATATTCCTTAAATTTATAATTTAAATGAAGACGTTTGCTGCCATCATTCAGATGATAACATAAAATTCTGACATTACAACTGAAAGAAACTCTAGCCATTAAATTTGAAATCTTCTTGACCGGACATTTAAAAGTTGTACAAAAATGTATCCCTCACTGTTACACTCGACTGTACCTTGAACACTTTGAGTGTTATTACGACGTATTCCTTTGAATTGGTATCAGCTGTAGGTATCTCAAACCTAATTCGGTGAAGTATCCTTTTAGTTTCACAAACCAGATATAGCACGGATTGAAATTATATTCACACTTCACAATCAGTTCACTGATAACTGTTAGTCTGCATAACGACGACTCAGTATTAGACTGTCGCCGAACTAACTCAAGAACTCGACCGAACAGATACACGAAACACACTCCGAACATATAATTCATTTGGTCACTGACAATTACGTATCCATATCACTGCTCTATCTTCAGTTGACTGACTGACCAACTGTGGCCTCACTCTCCATACGACTATCTCACTGTTCACCATCCGTCTCCTTCCAATTGACCAATTGACTTCAATTGACTAGCCGCTATAGGATACACCTCTATATATAGACACTAGTTGTCACACCCAGGTCACCTCTCAAAGAGTATATGGTGTCACTCCCACCCAGCTCTCAAGTGTTACAGACTGTGATGAAATAATCTCAGACAAATTAAGAACTCCCTAAATATTATCTCGCCGTTCTAAATGCACACAATGACAGAGCGATGACTCGACAATTATTGTAACAGTATTGCACCATTTGTTGAAATGCTTTAAAGGTTTAACAAAATATATCCGTATCTGATATTAGGCAGCAACTTTCACTCTACATAAGTTTAATGCTAACACACACACACACACACACACATATATATATATATATATATACATAATACATGAAATACAATAAAGCAAGCGATAATTAATAAATACATACTGAAATAAGTTTACAGAATTAAATAAAACAATAATAATAGTTACATTAACAGTAATAATAATAATACAAATATAATAATAATAATAATAATAATAATAATAATAATAATAATAATAATAATAATACAGATACAATAATAATAATAACACAGATAAATATTTGTAACAGGATTTGAACCGCTACAAATCGCCTCTCTCATAAATAAATGGAAGAACAAAGAATCGATTGATTTATGAACAACTTAATAAATAACACTGAAATTGACACATACAAACACTTTTAAATTATACAACATTTTTTTACATATCAATACATTTTATAAAATGTCACTTATATAAGAACTTTTCTCGCACATTGTCATCATAGATGACTGTTAAGTGTCCTGTTTTCTCCTTCGCATATAACTCACAACAATATAGCACTTATTTTTCCACGTACTGGAGTTCAGTGCACCAATACACTTGGCATTAAATTTGAAATCCTCTTGACCGGACATTTAAAAGTTGTACAAGAAGTTTATCCCGCACTGTTACACTTGACTGTGCCTTGAACACTGAGTGTTATTACGACGTATTCCTTTGAATTGGTATCAGCTGTAGGTATCTCAAACCTAATTTGGTGAAGTATCCTTTTAGTTTCACAAACCAGATATAGCATGGATTGAAATTATATTCACACTTCACAATCAGTTCACTGATAACTGTTAGTCTGCATAACGACTACTCAATATTAGACTGTCGCCGAATTAACACAAGAACTGGACCGAACAGATACACGAAACACACTCCGAACATACAATCCATTTGGTCACTGATGATTACGTATCCATATCACTGCTCTATCTTCAACTGACTGACTGGCCAACTGTGGCCTCACTCTCCATACGATTGACTATCTCACTGTTCACCGTCCGTCTCCTTCCAATTGACTAATTGTCTCCAGTGGACTAGCCGCTATAGGATACACTACTATATATAGACACTAGTTGTCACACCCAGGTCATCTCTCAAAGAGTACATAATGTCACTCCCACCTAGCTCTCAGGTGTTACAGACTGTGATGAAATAGCCTCAGGCAAAGTAGGAACTCCCTGAATATTATCTCATCGTTCTAAATGCATACAATGCCAGAACAATGACTCGACAGTTACTGTAACAGTATTGCAGCATATGTTGCAATGTTTGAACAGTTTAACAAAATATATCCATATCTGATATTAGGCAGCAACTCTCACTCTACATATAATTTAATGCTAACTTATATATATATATATATATATATTACAGAATTGAATCAAACAATAATAATAATAATAATAATAGTTACCATAATAGTTATAATAACAATACAAATAAATTAATAATAATACACATAAATATTTGTAACGGGTTTTGAACAGTTACACCATGTGAGATTTGTGCTGGAAAAAGCGGAGGTGGGACAGGTTTTTCTAAGGGTACTCAGGTCTTCCCTGTCATATTTCATTCCAGCAATACTCTCCTATATCGTCTCATTTAGTCTGCCATTCATTAATCATTGCCCCAGAGGAGTGCGACAGGCTTTGGCAGTCGGCACAATTCCTATCCTCGCCCCTAGATGGGGGCTCCATTCATTCCATTCCTGACCCGGTCGAATGACTGGAAACTGGCTGTGGATTTTCATTATTATTATTATTATTATTATTATTTTTATTATTATTATTATTATTATTATTATTATTATTAGGGAGAATCTTAGCCGATAAATATACTGAACACGCTGACTAGATGGCTCCCGGCATAAGCCAAAGGCCTTTTAGAAGGGTTGATGTGTGGGTAATGGTCTAGGCAAATGAAACACTAACCGGTCAAAAACATAAAATGCAGAAGGCATTACATTACAGGTACTTACCGATCTCCCAAGGACACGGGAGGATAGAGCAGTGTGGAAAACTCCATC
This sequence comes from Anabrus simplex, assembly GCF_040414725.1. Classification (NCBI taxonomy): domain Eukaryota; kingdom Metazoa; phylum Arthropoda; class Insecta; order Orthoptera; family Tettigoniidae; genus Anabrus; species Anabrus simplex. The sequence continues at coordinate 198,966,050 of NC_090267.1, forward strand.
AAAATTAGCCATCCAGCCAATACATTAACGTTCACGATATCACTTTAGAAGGCCGGCAGCGATATACATGGGTGTTTACCTAAGTCGTGGTGAGGTGGTTACTTAGGTGTGCACGGAGAGCTGACCAGGGTGGGAGAGACCGAAAGGTTGAATCTGGATGGCTGAGAGGTCTTTACTTGGAAGGTTAGTCTGTAGATTAATTGGAAGAGTTGGGTGCGATAAGTAACCGTGACAGGCTTGGTTACACAAATAAATGACGATGATGATGATAATAATAATAATAATAATAATAATAATAATAATAATAATAATAATAATAATAATAATAATTTTAAACACAATAAAAGGACATTTAAGGTTCAACAAAACATCGCTTAAAGCTAATGCTGGAAGTTGCGGTGGCTATGGGCTCATACAGGTGCTACGAAGTTTCTTTTAACTGCTATGAGGCTCTCAAGGGTGCTTCTTTCAGGCACTACGGGGCCTTATGAGAGCTAGAGAGCTTTGTTTGGGCTCTTCGGGTTCAATTGAAACACTTAACTTCCCGACTCGACCGAGTACTGAACCTTGGTAAAAGTGGGAGTGAAGGCGCAGGTGGAGGATGTAGCTGAGATGGAGGTAGAGGCAGGGATGGAGGCGAAGTTGGAGGTGGAGGTGGTAGCTGAGGTGGAAGTACAGGCGGAGGTAGAGTTAAGAGTTGGATGTAGTGGGGGAGACAGGCTGCATTTGATTCTTAACGCTCAGAATCAACTCCTCGGTGATGATTTGTCCTGCTGCGCTTAACTCCGAGTTGACCTTTACGTGTTTTGTTTTTGCTGACTGGAATACTCAATTTCTGATTATAACTTTCGAGCTTATAGTTTTGAACTCTACAGAATTTAGCAGCCTACCGTAATGATTACATCACTCAGAGAGTAAAATCTTGTGTTTAGAACACACTCGAAATTTTAATCTACTGGGACAGCTAAGACAAGATGGTGTGGGGTGCAAAGCTCTACAAGATAAGTTTTCGACATGTTGGTAAGGTAATCGTAACTGTAACATTTTGAAGGTACATATGTGTAAGCCAAGCAGGTCGTTAAAAAGGTATAAACTGCTATTAACACCACTGCGAGCGTTGTAGCGCCGACTTAAATAAGTGTAGTAAGTCCTCTGCTACCCTCTGTGAGGACTCCAACATCAACCGATCAAAGCTTACAAGTTCAACTACACTGACTGACAGAGCAAATGCAGCACCACGAAGGAGTGGTCAGAACTTTATGCCAATTGCAGGGTAGACTGACGTCACTGAGGTATGCTCATGATGTGAAATGCGCCGCTGTGCTGCGCACGTAGCGAACGATAAATGGGACACGGCGTTGGCGAATGGCCCACTTCGTACCGTGATTTCTCAGCCGACAGTCATTGTAGAACGTGTTGTCGTGTGCCACAGGACACGTGTATAGCTAAGAATGCCAGGCCGCCGTCAACGGAGGCATTTCCAGCAGACAGACGACTTTAAGAGGGGTATGGTGATCGGGCTGAGAAGGGCAGGTTGGTCGCTTCGTCAAATCGCAGCCGATACCCATAGGGATGTGTCCACGTTGCAGCGCCTGTGGCGAAGATGGTTGGCGCAGGGACATGTGGCACGTGCGAGGGGTCCAGGCGCAGCCCGAGTGACGTCAGCACGCGAGGATCGGCGCATCCGCCGCCAAGCGGTGGCAGCCCCGCACGCCACGTCAACCGCCATTCTTCAGCATGTGCAAGACACCCTGGCTGTTCCAATATCGACCAGAACAATTTCCCGTCGATTGGTTGAAGGAGGCCTGCACTTCCGGCGTCCGCTCAGAAGACTACCATTGACTCCACAACATAGACGTGCACGCCTGGCATGGTGCCGGGCTAGAGCGACTTGGATGAGGGAATGGCGGAACGTCGTGTTCTCCGATGAGTCATGCTTCTGTTCTGTCAGTGATAGTCACCGCAGACGAGTGTGGCGTCGGCGTGGAGAAAGGTCAAATCCGGCAGTAACTGTGGAGCGCCCTACCGCTAGACAACGCGGCATCATGGTTTGGAGCGCTATTGCGTATGATTCCACGTCACCTCTAGTGCGTATTCAAGGCACGTTAAATGCCCACCGCTACGTGCAGCATGTGCTGCGGCCGGTGGCACTCCCGTACCTTCAGGGGCTGCCCAATGCTCTGTTTCAGCAGGATAATGCCCGCCCACCCACACACTGCTCGCATCTCCCAACAGGCTCTACGAGGTGTACAGATGCTTCCGTGGCCAGCGTACTCTCCAGATCTCTCACCAATCGAACACGTGTGGGATCTCATTGGACGCCGTTTGCAAACTCTGCCCCAGCCTCGTACGGACGACCAACTGTGGCAAATGGTTGGCAGAGAATGGAGAACCATCCCTCAGGACACCATCCGCACTCTTATTGACTCTGTACCTCGACGTGTTTCTGCGTGCATCGCCGCTCGAGGTGGTCCTACATCCTACTGAGTCGATGCCGTGCGCATTGTGTAACCTGCATATCGGTTTGAAATAAACATCAATTATTCGTCCGTGCCGTCTCTGTTTTTTCCCCAACTTTCATCCCTTTCGAACCACTCCTTCTTGGTGTTGCATTTGCTCTGTCATTCAGTGTAAATTAACTACAATACTATAAACTCTCATCATTGACATACTAACGAGTTTTTCAAGTTCGGATTACGAGTATGCCTCTGAGGTCTACTCTCTATTCGTAAAGAGCACCACGCAGTGTAGTTAAGTTTAGAAGAGCATGCATTAGCATGTGTGATGATAATATGATACTCGACTCATCGAAGCACAATCGAATCTTAATTTCTAAAAAATCTAGGTAGATGAAGGTGTAAAACGTAGATAAACATGTAGGGTCAGCTGTGAAAATGTACCTGGCTACACGTTACAATTCATTAAGGGAGGTGAATGACAGTGATCGAAGTTTTACCAAATGAGAGGTGTGAGAAATGAACTTCAACAGAACGGAGGTTTTATACACTGACTGACAGAGCAAATGCAACACCAAGAAGGAGTGGTCAGAACTTTATGCCAATTGCAGGGTAGACTGACGTCACTGAGGTATGCTCATGATGTGAAATGCGCCGCTGTGCTGCGCACGTAGCGAACGATAAATGGGACACGGCGTTGGCGAATGGCCCACTTCGTACCGTGATTTCTCAGTCGACAGTCATTGTAGAACGTGTTGTCGTGTGCCACAGGACACGTGTATAGCTAAGAATGCCAGGCCGCCGTCAACGGAGGCATTTCCAGCAGACAGACGACTTTACGAGGGGTATGGTGATCGGGCTGAGAAGGGCAGGTTGATCGCTTCGTCAAATCGCAGCCGATACCCATAGGGATGTGTCCACGGTGCAGCGCCTGTGGCGAAGATGGTTGGCGCTGGGACATGTGGCACGTGCGAGGGGTACAGGCGCAGCCCGAGTGACGTCAGCACGCGAGGATCGGCGCATCCGCCGCCAAGCGGTGGCAGCCCCGCACGCCACGTCAACCGCCATTCTTCAGCATGTGCAAGACACCCTGGCTGTTCCAATATCGACCAGAACAATTTCCCGTCGATTGGTTGAAGGAGGCCTGCACTCCCGGCGGCCGCTCAGAAGACTACCATTGACTCCACAGCATAGACGTGCACGCCTGGCATGGTGCCGGGCTGGAGCGACTTGGATGAGGGAATGGCGGAACGTCGTGTTCTCCGATGAGTCACGCTTCTGTTCTGTCAGTGATAGTCACCGCAGACGAGTGTGGCGTCGGCGTGGAGAAAGGTCAAATCCGGCAGTAATTGTGGAGCGCCCTACCGCTAGACAACGCGGCATCATGGTTTGGGGCGCTATTGCGTATGATTCCACGTCACCTCTAGTGCGTATTCAAGGCACGTTAAATGCCCACCGCTACGTGCAGCATGTGCTGCGGCCGGTGGCACTCCCGTACCTTCAGGGGCTGCCCAATGCTCTGTTTCAGCAGGATAATGCCCGCCCACACACTGCTCGCATCTCCCAACAGGCTCTACGAGGTGTACAGATGCTTCCGTGGCCAGCGTACTCTCCGGATCTCTCACCAATCGAACACGTGTGGGATCTCATTTGGACGCCGTTTGCAAACTCTGCCCCAGCCTCGTACGGACGACCAACTGTGGCAAATGGTTGACAGAGAATGGAGAACCATCCCTCAGGACACCATCCGCACTCTTATTGACTCTGTACCTCGACGTGTTTCTGCGTGCATCGCCGCTCGTGGTGGTCCTACATCCTACTGAGTCGATGCCGTGCGCATTGTGTAACCTGCATATCGGTTTGAAATAAACATCAATTATTCGTCGGTGCCGTCTCTGTTTTTCCCCAACTTTCATCCGTTTCGAACCACTCCTTCTTGGTGTTGCATTTGCTCTGTCAGTCAGTGTATTTTGCACATCTCATACGCTTACATATGCAGATTAGCGAACAAAAGAATGCTGCCACTCCTTGCTAAAGTTAGACATACGTTGAGTGGTGAGAAAATGAAGCCCGCAATGCAAGGTTACGGAACGCGCTAGTGTGGGAGCGGTAGAAGAGATAATCTACGATAACCCTTGTCTATCATACCTGGTGACTAAAAGAGGACCTCAAATGCTCTTAACTTGAGAGGGTTAAGTCCGTTACTACAGTTCTTTTAGCCGAGTCCTGGCATCGTTTTACATGCGTATAGAACCAAGCTCTGCATTCGAGAAACGCATGGGTTCGAACCCCTCCCTTATAGTGAACAGATCTGAAGATATTTTAACACTAAGCAAATGCCGGGGTTGTATCGATTACAAGGGTTACCTGTAGAAAGAAAAAAATACTATTTAAAAAATTAATGTAGTACATTACCGGTACTGTATATATTACAGTAGAAGTGTTTACTAATAGTAATAAACTACGTGCGATGATAACATGATGCTCTACTTATAGGAGCACAATCGACCCTTAATTTCTAAAAAAATAAAATAAAGTAGTTAGATTGAGGAGAAAACGGTAGATAAAGATTTAGGATAGGCCATGCGATCAATTTTAATAATAATAATGTTATCTGTTTTACGTCCCACTAACTACTCTTTTACGGTTTTCGGAGACGCCGCGATAAATTTTAAGCGATAGGTAACTAATTTTGGACTGATATATAAAACGTTTAAATGTAGGGATAGTTTTACTACCTATCAAATTTTGCATAAAATAACATATAAACTAAGAGTAGATATAAAATTGGTTGTTTTTTAGACATACCTACACCACATTTTGCAAATATACGGATAAAGGGTAGAAACATTAATTAAAGATGTAGGGTAGGTAAAACGAAACGTTTTAAGTTAAAATACAGATTTCTACGACTATTGGTTTGGGAGATAATAAGCTTTCAATTTAATTTATGATTTTACCCCCACGTATCTTTTACTCTAAAATTAATTTCAAGTATAATCCGAGAGAGTATTTTAACGTTGGAGGTTAATTTTGCCCCGACATTTTCAAAATAAACAGTCTGGGGTGGGTTGATATAGGCTATATCACCTGTTAAATAATTATATTTGAGGAATATTAAGCTAAAGAGCAGTTTTCTACTACTACCCGTCCAGGGGATAATGAATTTTTAAATTAAGAGATATTTTCGCTCCCAACCTATGTTTTTAGCCCAAAAGAATTGAATGTACCATCCGAGACCTTTTTTAACGTTGAAAGTAATTTTTATCCCGAGATTTTTGAAAGGGAATACTTGTGGGTGAGTTGATACATAGCAACTGTTAAAAGATTATTTTTGATTAATTTTAAGCTCAAAAACAGTTTGATACGACTAACAGTTTGGGAGAAAATGATTTTCAGTTATGGGATGTTTTCACCCCCAACGTATTTTTCATTCCACAAGTAACTTGAAACATAATCCGAGACTGATTTTTAACGTTGGAGATTATTTTTATCCCTAAATTTTGAAAAGAAGCAGTGAGGGGTGAGTTGAGATAAATAATAAACTTTTAATTTAATGGATGATTTTACCCCCACGTATCTTTTACTTTAAAATTTAATTTAAAGTATAATCCGAGAGATTATTTTAACATATAGCCCGACATTTTCAAAAGAAACAGTCTGAGCTCAGAAACAGTTTTCTAGGACCATCGGTTTGAGGCTGATGACCTCGATGTTACAACTTTTCTACTGTGTTGAGGTTACAAATTAATTTGATAACATTATGCTCATAGAATTAAGGAAAGACTTACCTTACTAGCTGTGAAGTGTTTTATTTTTATATTTTTAGTAGCGTTGCACTAGCAGACGTAAAAGCGGGCGACTTGGCCATGCGGTTTGAGGCGCGAGGCTGTGACTTGCATCTGGGAAATAGTGGGTTCGAATCCCACAGTCGGCAGCCATGAAGATGGTTTTCCGTGGTTTCCTACTTTTACACCAGGCAACTGTACCTTAATTAAGGCCACGGCCGCTTCCTTCCAACTCCTGGGCCATTCCAATCCCATCGTCGCCATAAGACCTATCTGTGTCGGTGCGACGTAAAGCCATTAGCAAAATGAAAATTAGACGTAAGCCCAGCTAACGGAGTCTGACCCGAACAATGAGCAATGGGTATCCAGGCATCCGGAAAATCTGTTTGTGTTTCAACATTTTTGATCATACTTTTGCGGGAATAATGTTATATGGATTTTCGAAATAGGTTGTGTACCGCTAATAACGGCTATTTATTGCATTAAATATCACGGATGCGGTTTCGATTCGTCAGCTGTACCTGAATAACTTGTTTTCTCCGCGCACGAGTTTACTTCATTTCTATTTGTTTTTGACTTAGTAGATTAAGGAGACAAAGCTATTTATACAGACCAGTAGTTGTAGAATGAAATGAGGAAAGAGAATCTACACGTTTTATTTATTCTTCGATAACATTGTTCGCTTGTTTTAAATTATTTCATTGGTAATAAATCTACATAATTTGAAAACTGACTAATTAATTTTCTTTTCAAAAGTTGGTTACTCTTCAATTATGTTGGATCTTTCTGAACATGTTAATTTAAGTAATTTCTTGAGCATGTCTTGTTTCTTTCTGAGCATGTTTATTGAGAATGCAGATTTGAGCATTGGTCTAATATTAACTTAGAAGTGTCCTGTGATGGCAGTAGGTGGTGCGATTTCCTTTTATTTAATTTGTTGTTGTAACTTAACTTTTAAAGCACTATCTTTTTTAATAAACAATTTTTAATCGGTCGAAAGTAACTGGAGGTTGATTTGGTTAGATGAAAGGTCCATTCGATGGCTGTACTATACCCTGCGTTCGTATTTATATCGGTGGACAAACTTAATTAAATGTAAATTTGGAGTTCAACTGCGAAAGCCAGATTTTCCACGGGTTAAGTAGATTAATCAGCAGTCTTGATTTGGAATCTAATTTTCCGACTTTCAGGATTTTCGTGCTTTCTATATGGTCTTGCCGTACCCACATTTCAATCTTATACTTAAGAATTTGCAATGGATTAATGTATACTTTTCTAGCTATTTTAAAGCACCATTTATCGAGTGACTTAATTTTGTTTCAGTGCCAGTGTTTTATATATCTCTTTCATTTAAAGTAACAGAAAGCAAAGATATCTCCGTACAGACCATGAAGGCCCTTGGAGGAGTGGAAGGTAAAGACTTACACTATTTGTAATCTCGGCGCTTGGTGGGGTAGAATGGTTAGCTCTACGCCCGGCCGCCGTTGTCCTCAGAAATTAATCTAGTACTCCTTTTTGGTGTAGGCTGAGTGAACCTCAGGGCCATGTACACCTCCGGAAGTGGAAATCTCATTTTTTAAATCACTTAAAGTAAATCCATTTCAGTTCAATAAATATCATAAACATATTTTTTTTTCCTTCCTTACTTCTTTCTTTCCTTCTTAATCCGTTCACCATCCAGGGTTGGTTTTTCCCTCGGACTCAGCGAGGTATCCCACATCTACCGCCTCAAGGGCGGTGTCCTGAGCCGTGAGACTTTGGGTCGGGGATACAACTGAGGAGGACAAGTACTCGCCCAGGCGGCCTAACCTGCTACGCTCAACAGGGGCCTTGTGGGCGAGGGAATTGAAAGGGATAGACAAGAGGGAAGGAAGCGGCCGTGGTCTTAAATTAGGCACTATCCGGGAGTTAGTAGGTTCGAATCCCACTATCGGCAGCCCTAAAAATGGTTTTCCGTGGTTTCCCATTTTCACACGAGGCAAATGCTGGGGCTGTACCTTAATTAAGGCCACGGCCGCTTCCTTCCAACTCCTAGGCCTTTCCTATCCCATCGTCGCCATAAGACCTATCTGTGTCGGTGCGACGTAAAGCCCCTAGCAAAAAAAAATTAGGCACTATCTCGGCATTTGGCTGGAGGAGAAGTGGGAAACCACGGAAAACCACTTCGAGGGGGGGGGGGGTGAGGTGGGAATCTTTTTTTTTTTGCTAGGGGCTTTACGTCGCACCGACATAGATAGGTCTTATGGCGACGATGAAATAGGAAAGGCCTAGCAGTTGGAAGGAAGCGGCCGTGGCCTAAATTAAGGTACAGCCCCAGCATTTGCCTGGTGTGAAAATGGGAAACCACGGAAAATCATCTTCAGGGCTGCCGATAGTGGGATTCGAACCTACTATCTCCCGGATGCAAGCTCACAGCTGCGCGCCTCTACTACGCGCACGGCCAACTTGCCCGGTGGGGTGGGAATCGAACCTTCCTCTACTCAGTTGACCTCCCTAGGCTAAGTGATCCCCGTTCCATTCCTCGTATCACTTTTCACATTTCGTGGCAGATCCTGTAATCGAACCCGTGCCTTCGGGGATAGCAGCTAATCACACTAAACACTACATCATAGAGGCGGGCAAGCATTTATTTTGCCAATCAGTTCAAGTAGTTATGCCTTCTTCTGAACCCTGTCGACTGGTCGGCGAAGTGGCAAATGGTCCGTTACAGTCCCAAGATTTCAAGAGTTGGGCTGGCTGAGTGACTCAGACGGTTGAGGTGCTGGCGTTCCGACCGCAACTAGACAGGTTCGATCCTGACTCAGTCCCGTCGTATTTCAAGGTGCTCAAATACGTCAGCATCGTGTCGGTAGATTTACTGACACGTAAAAGGACTCCTGCGAGACTAAATTGCGGCACCTCGGCATCTCCGAAAACCGTAAGAGCAGTTAGTGGGACTTAAAGCCAATAACATTATTATTGTTTCCAAGTGTTGAATGTTGCCACCGGAGCAGCTGTGACAAAAGACCGTCGATCATAAGATCGATGTATGTATGTATGTATGTATGTATGTATGTATGTATGTATGTATGTATGTATGTATGTATGTATGTATGTATGTATGTATGTATGTATTGCCCCATTATTACTAGTCAGCAGCTGGAGAACACTGAGACACCTCAGGGGTGCTCAGTTCGTAAATAGGACGCACAGCATTGGAAAATGAACTTAAATTGTGGCATATAATAAAGAAAATGCGGAGTAAAATATATGGCATGGTTTATTAACAAAAAATATAATCTCAGATTGTCATCCTTCAGAACTATGATAGTGGAAATGATCGCTAATAAAATTAAAAATGCAGCTCTTGATGTACAAACAAAATGATCAAATGGGGTGGTACATGATTTCTTGCCCTATCTTGCCCTAACAAATCACAATTACATATTAATTTCGATAATTATTTTCAGGTCAACAGATTTCACTTAGTTCACTGAAAGCTCTGGATTCAGATGATTCAATCTGAAATATTAGAAAAAAAATTAAATTTTGTACGATAATCACATTAAGTTTTCAATTATCTACCCAAAGTTTACCTTTTTACCATTACATAATTTGATGCTATAATTTCTCTTTAAAACTTAATCGACTCAACGAAATAATAATCTGTTCAATTACCAGTCGCTTACTGGATTAGCGAAATTAAATAAATATCTAAAGCCTGGAAATATCGTGATGTCCGTTTTAAATGGTCTGCCTAACTTAAAGTTTAATTTCTGAAATGCCACATCACAAATCCTGGATGCGAATATCAAAGAAAGTAACATTGCCCACATAGTATAACAACATTTGAGACAAAAGATAAAAGTTGAACTCAAAAATACCATAACCATGATTATAATACTAAGTCATACTAATATGTATACAATATTTTACAATATCCACACATTTGGCTACACAGAAGATGATCATAGGGTCAGGATATCATCGAGTAATTCTAGGAAAGCTGAGTGTACCTTACAGTTTCTAGTATTCAATCAGATGACCTGGAAAGTCCTCGAACATTCGGGAAAGGTCTCGAATTCGGGCAAAGCCCCGAATATTGTTCCAGAACCACCGTGAGTTAACGTGAACATTACAGTTACAAATTACAGAGAACTCGGAATAGAACGTAATTAGACATAACTCATCGAAGACGTAGTCAAACTCAAACATACGTAGATTCATCATCCTAAATCACGCAAATATTCACCATATTACACTACCCAATTATTACTTGCCTCAGTAATCATCTTCTATAATCATGGCGTGACTCTATTCTCGAAGAACTACATAAATTATTCACTACAATTTAATCTATCTCGAAGACAAAATTATCACATTAATAATAGTGAAACCTCTAATAATGACCCATATTATACGACGATACATTTGTGATCCGCCCCGGGATCTCACAAATTCATTACAATAGCATCACGCAACAAGTCCTACGCGTATATAATTCTCGAAGATCCAATCCACCTACCGGTTCTCGAGTCTCGATTTAACTATCTCTATTCCGCACTTACATACACGGGTTCTGATTCAAAGTGACGGAATCATTTTTAAAGACTTAAGTTCAAATATCACACAATCATGTTCCAACGGATACCGTATACAAGTATATTCCGCTTCTGTGCGACGACTGTACATCCAGTAAAATCTAATCTACGTATTCGAATGTTCTACCATCATTTTCCACCAATCGTAGCTATAATAAATTTATAAGATGAAACCATGAGAATTACTACTGCCTGATACACCGAGCATAATTCACAAATCACGTGTACCATTCAATATCACATTATGCCTATCTAACGGAGATAAATATGTGAAGATCATCTATTGGCACTACAATATGGCAAAGTACTACAACTACACAACTGCGACAGACTGTAAGACCATTTACCAGTTATAACCACATAACTATCCCACTACAGAACAGATTGTATTATACAATTGTGTCGACTTAGCTTTATGATGTCTTCATGATGCTGGACAGCTGGTCGTCCTCAATAGTACAATCATATGTGCCTTTCTCTCAACCCATCGCTGCCAGCTACGGTCACATAGTTTAAGCCTCCATCTCAGCACCCACACACACAGCGTTAGGTAACATCATCATGATGATATTCATAACTATCCTCTTCTTGGATTTCAAGCTGAAACTGGTACAGTAAAAAATAATAAATTTGTTGCACCAACAATTCCTGGAAATATTGTCCAAATACTAAACAATGTAGGCAGCTCAAATTATCTTGACGTCTGTTGTATTATGTGCGTTGACAAACAGAATATTTCAAATGATATATTTCTGGGATATCCAACTAGGTTAAATCAAAGTTCGACTTCCACAGATCAATCCTCAGGTATAGCCGTCCGCTATCGAACCAAGTCCTTGTCTGAATGGCGTGTCGAACACGGCTCACGTACGGCAATTCACACACTGACACAGTAACCTACTTTTTCCCTATCAGCTGGCGAGCTAGAGTCCTGAAGCTTTGCGCACGCGTGCTTGGACCGGAAATCTCGTCAAATTCACAACTGTAAGAATTTCCCACATTGGTTTTACTCGTAAGATAATATTCAGAAATGTTATCATTATTATCATTATTATAATTGTTATTGTTGGAATACACATTACCTTTCCAGCACGCTGTTTAATAGTATCACAAGTCGTTCACATAGTTGGCTACAACCGGTGTTGATCTACAGGTTTATCGTACGCTAGCGAGGCTTTCTTTCTTTCATAGACGGGTTCATTCCTACCCGCCGACACCAGTATAAAGTCTTATTACTTAAACAACTTATTAGAAGAGTACTAAGTCCACAGGTGAGGTCAATGTGAATGCAAAGAGTACTAACTCCAAGATATACCACTCAGTTCATATATTCGAGCCAGCCGGCCTATCGAAACTGTCACAGTATGTATGTATGTATGTATGTATGTATGTATGTATGTATGTATGTATGTATGTATGTATGTATGTATGTATGTATGTATGTATGTATGTATGTATGTATGTATGTATGTATGTATGTATGTATGTATGTAATAAAACAAAAAGACTACGCCTAACTTATTTCTATTGTAGACTTCTTACATTGTAATATAATCCTAAAAGATACTTACGTTAAATAGTCCGTACACATTGATTAGTGGAGCAAATATTAGATCCAGTTCATTTCTAAAAAATGGTGCGGTTAGGAGCGTGCAGCTGTGAGCTCGCATCCGGGAGATAGTGGGTTCGAACCCCACTGTCGGCAGCCCTGAAGATGGTTTTCCGTGGTTTCCCTTTTTCACACCAGACAAATGCTGGGGATGTACCTTAATTAAGGCCACTGGCGCTTCCTTCCTATTCCTAGGCATTTCCTGTCCCATCGTCCATAAGACCTCTCTGTGTCGGTGCGACGTAAAGCAACTAGCAAAAATAAAAAAATAATCTCTTGTGTTAATAACATTTAATAAAAACACTTTTCTCATTTATGGACTTACCATTTCCCATTTTAAAGTAAACATTTACGCTTTTTTTGCTAGTGGCTTTACGTCGCACCGAGACACATAGGTCTTATGGCGACATTTACACTATTATAATGCAATTTTGTTTTATTACGGTGTTATTACGTTTAGTATCTTTTATAGTGAAATCACATTCTGCAAAGGCTATTGGAGACGGGTTCAATAAAGAAAATGGGAAGGGACCACCTTATTTCACTCCCTAAAGAAAAAAATACGGACTGAAGGGGCCCGCTTCACTTTCTGAGTCCCAGGCCCGGTGGGGGGCATGGGATATAGCATGTGTCTACATGCGTAGTGTGCGATAATAACGATGAATTATCTCAAGGGAATTAAAACCAAGTCACGGCGAGGAAAAGACGATGAAGATTTCCTACCCCTCCATCAATTAGGGTACCAAGTAATGCAACAAAATTATCATCAGAAGATAGAATATGAAACACACTCAGGAATCGCACATAAATCTCTTGAGACTGGAATAGAGCAACGGACCGAGCAAGTCGCTGCGCGGTTTGCGTCACGCAGCTTTCAGCTTGCATTAGGGAGATGCTGGGTTAGAACCCCACTGTCGGCAGCCCTGAAGATAGTTTACTTTCGTTTCCAATGCTGGAGCTATACCTTAATTAATGGCACGGTCACTTCCTTCCAAATCCTAGCCCTTTCCCATGCCATCGTTGGTGTGACGCAAAGGAAAGTGTTAAAATAAAAAGAGCAATGGTCTAACGATGGAGGTCAAATAGTAATTAATGCAATTATGAACCAGCACAAGTAAACAGAAGAATTGCCAGCCTCAACTGAGAGATCTAGTTTATAATGGACTGGACTGTTGAGATCATATATGAAGGATACTGTTGTTCAGGTGTTTTTGTTTTATATGATTACATGCTTAAAGTATTTTATTTCTTACTGTGACGTAGTTGGCTTATTCCCATACTCAAAGCAAGAAAATGACACTTTAGCGTATTGTAACTACTTTCCTAATTTTTTATAATTATTCATAATTAAATGAATTAAATTCAAATTTAAAATAAGTGAATTCGCCATAGTATGAAATTTTAAAATGTACACAACAGCCACTAAAGTGATAAGTTTACGTTACTTGTTTCGAAATTCGTCCTCGCCTCGGCTCGGTCATAAACATCTCACTCGCGACGTAAGAGATCACTTTCCGTGGCTGTTGTAGAAAAGAACTCTTTTCATCGTTACATATTGATTCCGTAACTGCTCAAGGATTCCCATGAAAACAATTATTCTCTTTTCAGGAATAGTGAAGAATCCGACATGCTTCTTCTTCACTTGCTGATCATCCTCCTCTGCTGGCATGCTGATGCTGCTCGCATTCTCGGCATCTTCCCCACAGCATCTATAAGCCACCAGCTGCCCATGCAGGCCATTATGAAGGCACTTGCTGCAAGAGGACATCAGGTCACTGTCATTAGCCCCAATCCACTTCCGGTAAGCTCCCTATGTAATGTTTGCAGACTCTCTGCCTGAATGTTACTGTACCACTTGTCCTTGACAAATACCTTAAGCTTTTACCCTTTTGAACGCTAAGTATCTTCAAATTAACAGAAAATTCTCAGGTATTATTTTCGAAACAGTACACCTCGTTATGGCTTTGGATCAAATGAATCCATCCACTTTTTAACTCGCATTTGGGAGATGGTGGAGTTTGAATACCATCGTCGGCAGCCGTAGTTTCTCATTTTCACACACTTAATTACCTTATCGTCCTGACCCTTTTCTGTCCATGTGTCGCAGAAAACATTCGATAATGTGGGTTTTTTGCTATATTTTCTTTACGTCGCACCGATACAGATAGGTCTTATGACGACGATGGGATAGGAAAGGCCTAGGAATAGGAAGGAAGTGGCCGTGGCCTTAATTAAGGTACAGCTCCAGCATTTGCCTGGTGTGAAAATGGGAAACCACTGAAAACCATCTTCAGGGCTACCGACAGTGGGATTCGAACCCACTATCTCCCGGATGCAAGCTCACAGCTGCGCGATAATGTGTTAGTGGAACGTTAAACCACCAGCAGAAAAATTTAAAAACATCCTTCGCATATCCTTAAATATCGTAGCACGTGATTATGTAGCTCCTTTTAAACATAAAGAGACCTGTGACACACATATATCGTACTGTCCATGCATGTATCTTTGTACAGACCTACTCGTTTCCTCGTTTGTTAGTAATTTTGAAGATTATAGTAGACCTACTGTAATAGTTATTTGCGATTCATTCATATCGTAAATAACTGTCATAGTAGAATACGAGGCAGATAAGTCGTGAAACGAGACCGTAGGCCAACTTTCATAACCCATCGTGTATTGTAATATGATGTTACGATAGGCCTCTGCATATCGTACAATATATATCTAATTACTTTGAAGAAAAATGGATTTAAATACAGTATTATTATTTTGTGGTTTTATTAGATTGAGCGTCAGATATGCTACACGTCCACCAATGTGGCTACCTCACATTAATTCATGGCTGCATTTGTTTTTGACAAACATTTAGATATGAGGCGCTCTGAGCCATAAGGGCGAACTCAACATGGGTTGCTTCTTTCTTTATTTCCACTAGGAATTGTAGGAAAGTCATTGCACAGTCCCATATGTTTACGTTTCTGAGTTCGTTCTTCATTCCTTCTCAACTTGCTCGCTAGTCGACACGTGCTCTTCGGCCCTCTCGGAGATTAGCTCTTCAGATACGAACTGTATTCGAATTGTGGCGAAGCTATCGAGAGCTTGGTTCTATTTTTTATTTCAAGATGACAAAAATTGGTCACCGGAGGAAACAAAACTGTTAACTGAAATGTATGAAAGTCGAGAAATTTTGTGGAAAGTGAAATGTACCGATTAGCGTGACAGAGTGAAGAAACAAAACTTTATAAGAAATAGGAGTGAAATTTTCGTGTTCCGGAGCTGAAGTTCAAAGGAAACTTCACAACTTGAGGAATCATGTGTCTGTGTCTGTCTGTTAGATGTAAGACTGTTTAATTAAAATGAATTAAGAGTAAATTGTTAGTTTACATTTTACTAGCTGATGTACGCGAGCTTCGCTACGGGATTTTCAGAAAGACTGACTTTGTGGTTTTCCTAACTGAAGTCAACATAGGTCATTACAAAAACGTCAGTAGGACTGCAGCGATTAAAAGCAATGTTATCACATAAAATACTCGATCAAATGAAAAACTGCGATGCCAATCTAACAGTCCAAAGTTCCATAGCCGAAATGACCAGGCCACAGACAGCCGAGAACACTTCTCTGCCATTATTCCGTTAAATATGCACACTTCTCATTTCAATCAGTGCCTCAGTGTAGGGATTGAATTGCTCGAATGTTATGATGAACCAGTGTGTTACATGCCAGTAGTATTAGAAAATTTATGAAACAGAGGAATGACATGCTAAAGAAGAAAGTTACCTAACTCCTCAGCTACTTCCCGCCAATATTTAGGTAGACTGTTACGCTCGTACGACTGAGCGAATTGGCCGTGTGGTTAGGGGTGCGCAGCTGTGAGCTTGCATCCGGGAGATAATGGATTTGAATCCCACTATCGGCAGCCCTGAAGATGTTATTCCGTGGATTCCCTCCCACTTTCACACCAGGCAAATGCTGGAGCTGTACCTTAATTAAGGCCAAGGCTGCTTCCTTCACACTCATAGCCCTTTCCTATCTCATTGTCGCCATAAGACCTGACTGTGTCGGTGCGAAGTAAGAAAAATTTTAAAAAAATACTCGGTAGGCAGCAGTAATCCTATTTATCGGAGATGAGTGGCAACATAAGACAAAGCACATCACAACAAACAATGGTCAATGTAATGTTATTGTTGATCAATTTTATGAGCTTTCTATATCGTAGGCCTTCACATTTAGTTTTCTTTCGACTCTGTGATGTTAGGGCGTCTTATAAAATTATTTACATACCGATTTTTATTAAATCCTGTTCACCCATTTTCGTGTGGCTTGGCGCTGATAAGGACTTAGTAACAAAAATCTAAATTCATGAATATCTCTGATCATAGCCAGTATGGTAACAATGTATAAGACTTAAATGATCGGAAAGATTATAGCGACTTATTCTCCGACTTTGCATACCGATCTTCATTAAGATAGGACCACTAATAACATATATATTTGAGAATGCCATTGTAGGCCTTCCCCCAAACTATCATTTTCTCAGCGTGAATACAATTATTTATGGCCTAGATTGTAGCGACTTATTACTCGACTTCCCCTACCGATTTTCGTTAAGATACGACCATTAATAACAAATATTTGAAAATTAGATTTTAGGCCTTCCCCTAAACTACCATTTCACTCAGCATGAGTAAAATTATTTATAGCCTAGATTATATCGACTTATTCTGCGACTTTGTATAATGATTTCCATTAAGATATGACCACTAATAACATAAAATATTTGAGAATAAAATGTTAGGCCTTCCCCTAAACTACCATTTCAGTCAGCATGAATAAAATTATTTATGGCCTAGATTGTAGCGACTTATTACCCGACTTTGTATACCGATTTTTATTAAATTATCTTCAGCCGTTTTCTCGTGATGCGTATACATACATACAGACAGACAGACAGACAGACAGACAGACAGACAGATAGACAGACAGACATTACGGAAAAGTAAAAAAGTGCATTTCCTTGTTACTGTGGGCACGACTGATACTGAAATATCATCCTTTTTTTTAATTCTGAGCAATGTACGGACAAAACTCTTATTTTATTTTTATATATATATATATATATATATATATATATATATATATATATATATATACTAGAGTCTCGTTAATCTGAACCCCGTTAATCCGAAATTCCTGTTAATCCGAACTAAAATATTCAATTTTTAAAAAATTCTCCTTATTGAAATGAAAAAAACTTATTATAGAATGAGGATTTACTTGCATTTTATTAGTCATATTTTACAAGAATAACTTAATGTTATGTAAGGAGACAAGTGTAACCTAGTTTTAGTCGTTTTCTCCTCTACGGGTTCTTAACTACCCTACTGTAATTTTTTACGGTTTTATTAATGCAACTGCTAAAGAATGGACATTTAAAATTACAGTATGCACTGTATTGTAGAAACTATTTTCCTCACACGGTTGAGGCGCTGGCCTTCTGACCCCAACTTGGCAGGTTCGATCCTGGCTCAGTCCGGTGGTATGTGAAGGTGCTCAAATACGTCAGCCTCGTGTAATAGATTTACTGGCACTTAAAAGAAATCCTGCGGGAGAAAATCCTAGCACCTAGGCGTCTCCGGAAACCGTAAAAGTAGCTAGCGGGACGTAAAACAATAACATTATTATTAGAAGATATTCTCCGGTTAATCCGAAAATTTCGTCATCCGAATAGACTCCGGTCCCAATTAGTTCGGATTAACGAGACTCTACTGTATATATATATATAATCACAGCAATTTGCATGGAAATAAATATATTATAATGGTTGTAGCCTGGTTATTATTATAACAAGTATATAATATAATGCATATCTACAATATTTAAATTAATCAATAATATGAAGCTCTCTATTGTTTAAGGTATCTCAATAATTGAAAAAATGAAAACAGGAAAAGCAGTAGCGGGATAGATGACAATTACCAAAGTAGATTTCTTTTTACAGAGAATAATCACAGCTGCTGCAACTTGTCAGTAGTAGTGTGATGACATTTCGACTACTCTCCACTCTCTGCAGGTGCACAAGTGGACAGGGTGTGACGAGAACTTGTGAAAGCTATCTTGGCGAGGGACTCCCGGGTACTCTCGATAGTTATTAGGGCCGAAATTAACTCTCAAATGGACAACAACCTGAGAGTGGATATAGAAAATTACTTTCCCAGTTAATCTCAAATGGAAACCTACCCTTAGAGCGAACTCCACAACCCCGTGCCGTACGTGTTCCCGATGTTTCGTATTTAAGTACCGTATTTTGTGCGCGTTCACGTGTCAGTAACGAGAAATTGTTCGTGTTTGTGTTTATTTATGGACAGTGAAGTTTAGGAGGGTGACCAGGAAGAGGCCTTCAAAATCCAACCAGTGGATTAGAACAGGTTCGAAGAAGAATATCATTTTTAATTAATTTAGTTTATTAAACACAATGTGTACAATCAAGTTTTTCACCACTCTGTCATTTCTGTGATTAAAGATTGAGGTCTGTTTACACATTCCACTAAATGGTATTTAGAGCATGGATTATTGCATTTCTTGCAGACGCAATCCTCCTTGGGTTCATGGAATGCCTCATTCTGGCAGATCCTTCCATGAAACCCATGGATAGCGAATCGTGTATATAGATGTCGAAGCTTGGAATTCGGACCCTTCCAAATTTCTGACTTCATTACATTAGTCTCCATTATTTCTTGGGGTATCTCGTCGGCTTTTTTACGTCTCTCCTCGATGATAGTTTTATATGCATGAGTTTCCGGTAGACCAAAAATGTGCTTTATGTCTTCCATGAAGAATGTTTCCTGCGCTATTTTATAGGCGTAGCTATTTCTTGAGAATTTTGAAATTGAGAGAGGTCTCTTAATAAATTTCGCTTTGATGCTTTCTAGCTTCCTAAGATTGTTCACCGACAAGTAAGGCCAAATTAATTGAATACCATATGTGGCAGTCGGCATAACTTTAATTTTGAATAGTTTCATTGCTGTTGATAGGGATAGGATTTGGAGTTTGGAGATGTCGTATGAGACTTTCGTTGCTGCCGTAGCTCGTTCCTGTACATGTAGGGAGAAAGCAGCTCCAATAGATTGTAATACGACACCCAGGTATTTGAAGTTGGATACGAATTCTAAAGGTTCTTCTCCACATTTTAGTTAGTCCATATTAGATATCCTTCCTCCCCTTCTAAATTTCATAGCCTTTGTGTTGGAACTATTTACTTCCATAGAATTATCTTTCACCCATACCCTAATGTTCTCCATAGCTGTTTGTAGGTTTTCACGGTATCTTGAATGGATGACCATGTCATCCGCATACATAAGCAGTTTGACTGATCTTGAGTCTATAGATTGCTCAATATCTGAGGTTATCACGTTGAAGAGAACTGGACTCATATGATCCCCTTGTAGAACACCCTTTGTTTGAGTGATACTCCTCAACGTGGTGATGCCATCATAGATTGTTACATAATTCAGGTTTAAAATCGATTTCAATGTTTCTAATTCACTATTGGAAGTGCCTAATATGTTTTCCAACTTATGGATAAGTATCCTTCTGTTAATACTGTCAAACGGCTTAGAATAGTCTATATAGATTGCAAACAGCGGTCTACCAGGTTGCGCTAAGGTCGTTATTATTTCTTACACAAGATCCTGCACAGCCTGGAGAGTTGATTTTCCGGGGTAAAGCCGTATTGATTCGATGGTATGTTAGCACGTCGACTTTGTTCCATCCGCCTTAGAAGGAGTTTAGAGAAGGTTTTGAACATTACATTTTCCAGGACAATTCCCCTGTAAGAGATTGGATCCTCCTTCTTCCTTTTTCCTTTGTATATCACAATTATGAGGTCTTCCTCCATTGATCTGGAATTGTCTTACGTTTTAGGCATTCACTGAATAGGCAAGTTAGCGGTTCTAGCAGGTCATGGAGTGTCTCTTTTAAATGTTCTATGTAAATCCCATCAGGTCCAGACGATTTGTTATTTTTCCCATTGCTTATAAGTTGGCTGACCTCCCCTGTTGTGATTGGGCACGTATCCTGGATGTTTGTCAGTTGCAGAGTGAAGCCGTTTGTCCTTATGTTCGATTCTCCAAGAAGATGACGAAAATGTGACTCCCACTGCGACATGTTTACAAGAGGAGTTGATGCCTGTTTCTTTGAGTACTTTAAGATTTTATAAGGCTTCGCTTCTGCCTCGGATAATAACTTCTGTTCTATAGATAAATCATAATTTGTTTTCTTTTTCTTTAGTAGAGTTCTAGCGCGTCCATACCATATACCCTAGCAGTGTGAAGTAAATGTAACGTTGATTGCCTCATGATGTAACATTCCTTATCAAACCATGGCTTTGTAGTGCGATCAAATGAAGGTAATACAGTGGAAGCGAGCGAAGAAGAATATAAATGAAGGGAAGGAACGCATCTCTCGAAACACGAATCGAAGTCGATCTGCCCGTTGTATTGGTTAACCTTGCACCTGTGGCTGCTTTGACATGGTAGTACGTAACAATACTGAATGTTTTTTCAACAACTTCTGGTCTTCAGGAGATTATAACCTCCAACACGCATACGGTACTTATCTAAATGTGTGGAAAGTACCGACATGAAACGAACGTACGTTACATAAAAGTCAAATCAAACGTTACGCCGCATTCGCTGCAAGTTACAAATTAAAGTGTTGACATGTGCCGCATCACGTTCTATAATACACACGGTATCAGTAAAAAACGCGTTCGTCCTATGCTGAGCAAAGTGCAATCAACAGACACAGTAGACAAAAGACTTCAGGGGAAAACACGAGCCTGTAAATAAAACTGACGATGACCTGGAGACGAAGGTAGATCTTCACATTAAGTCTTTGCTTGTTCTCTCAAGGCAGTACAGGCGGGCAAATAGTCCATTCAGAAAACACTCCCCTGTCGTGCTCAGTCTGAACACTCCCTATGAACTCTATGTGCAATGGCTGAACGAAAATTACACAGGACTTTAAACTGTTTTCAAACATTTTTATCGTGACAGATTGAATACCAATTTTTACATTGGGTTTACACCTTCCAGAAGCGATGGAATAGATATTTATATTAAAAACCTAAAGAACAGGAGTCAACTGAATTATGAGAAAAGTATCTTGCAACTTGTACGATGAAATCGATCCTTCTATTGAAAATACAAATGACAGTGGTCAACAGAATTCTGAAGATACTGAAAAAAATTAGAAATAGGCAATCAGTTACACTTGACTCGCGCAAGAGCCTCACAGGGTCTTATTAAATCTGTTTCCAACAACCATCTGGACAAATTAGTGTTCGCCTTGATTTGACCTTCAGCAGGCCTTTCCAATATGAAAACTAAAAACTGGGATCCATTTTTTAAAACGGAAGCTTTGGGCCTACAATTTCAGCATTCACAACATTAAGGTTGGGGAGGCAACCATGAATGTATGGGACGAAACAGTTGAAGAACGCGGTTCGTGTGAGATTATAAGTGGTTTGACTCATTAATTATTGTCAAATGTAGATGATAAGTGTAAAACGGTTGTGATGATTTCATTCATATGCAGAGTGAAGAAGCATTACTTCGAGATACCCACCGTCTGAAAGTGATTTTGGCCACACTGAGAAAGCAAGAGGACACGCTAATGTGTATTCTAAACAACAACATTCATCATTCATTGAGAAATGTTGAAAGAAACACCCGTTTAAAGCAATTCAGAAAAATTACTTTGCTTTCCAAAAATGCGTCACAGAAGCGCCACTGATAGGGTGTAAAATTAGAGAGAGGAAAAGGTGAACACAATAAACATAAAAAGTTATTTTACATCCATAAGCTTTACGACAAAGATGGTGCAAAAGTGAAAGTGAAACTTGAGGAGGGAAGAGGGTGTTATTATGACTCTCGGAAGTTCGATTTGGGGAAGGAGCCCTTAGCCCACTGTACAATTCGCCAAACCCTGTACAACTGGCAAAACTGAAAGATGTGCAGGCTCTTCTACTGTAAGTCCCGTTACTATGGAAAATATTACTGAAAAACATCTTGAAGAATCAACGATCTACATCTGACGCGGCAGCCCCGGGTAATTTCGAACAAGAAGACGATCAGTCGGATTAAGAATGAACTTTACTTTCCAACCGTCTTGTGTTTCCTGTATTAGTGAAGTCAAGGGTTACAAATATAAATAAATAAATAAATAAATAAATAAATAAATAAATAAATAAATAAATAAATAAATAAATAAATAAATAAATAAATAAATAAAATGGTGAAACCTTAAAAACTACCTAATGCAGTTTTTCATCGTATTGCCATTTCACAAATACTGCACGAGTTTTTCTCACAACAAGCAGTTGGTGAGTTCGCCGTTGTGGCTCACAGTTCCTCATATTTACGGTATCTTGGTTACGTAAGCTGACAGTGCTGAAAAGTAAGATATTAAACATTATTTTTCTCTTGAGATTTTCGATACAGAATTCTACATCGCATGTGCTTAGAACACTAAGAATATTTTTAAAGTTATCTTCCGAATTTTAATTAAACAACACTTCAATATTAGTTGGTGATAAGGCGACTTATTGAAATATTTAAAAATACAGTATTGTGTTATTCGAACATGTACATGTTTATCTGACAACCATTTGGAAGGACTAAAAGAACATTTCTAGTCCTTAAGACTCCTAAAAATATCAGACTGATAGTAGTGGGACCATTTCCTCCACAGCATTCTAAAAAATAAGTGTCCTTGTTATATTTACAACAGCACCAGTACGAAATTCTCTCCTGTAGTAGGAGAATTCATCCGACTATGAATAAATAGTAAACGTTAGAAGTAATTAACCTAACTTAATTGCGAGTGTAATTTCTTCACAAGAACAAGCGAAAAAATAAAATAACTGAATTTAGTTCAAAGAATAAATTAAGCTGTGTCGCTGGCACGGAACGGGCTTTTTGGATACGTCTGTTTAGTAGGACTCGGAATTATGTTAAGTAAAAATTGCTAAGTATATACATATGGGATAAAAATATCAAAATATGGAGTAAATTACGAACTCATTCTTTTCAAAAGAGCAAAATAATGCAAAGAATATCTGTATCAAATGTTCATGGTTAGAACATGCTTAAACATGAAAGCTGCAGAAACACGAAATCTACAGGGAAAAATAATTTGAAGCCGAAAACAAGAATTGAAACTTTGTGATATGGGTCATAGTCGACTGCGGAACAGCCAGCAAGAAAGAAAAATCTACATTGAGCAGAACTTGTTTCCCAAACGTATAGAAATATCAGAATTCAGCTTTGAAATATTGATGATAGTAAATCAAAAGTTAAGAATAATAATTTTGAACCCGTAAAATATTGAAATTAAGTGTATAATTATGTAAGAATATGAACTATACCTAGAAATAAGGTCAAATAAGGACAAATATGAAAAATAAAATAATTTTTAATCATTGCCAATATCCTAATTCGTAAACATGACAAAATGTTAACTGTAGCAAATGAAAAAGCAAATATGTATTTACATAGAAAACCCAGCCTAATGTTGGACAGAGACCGCCACACCCACCAGTACAGCATCCGGAACGTCCACATCCATAGTCGATTCGGATCGACTCAGTAGGACGGGGTTCACTTCCACTAGGACGCATTTTTTTGCACTGGGAATTGAATTCACTTAAAAATTCAGAGTCAGAATTACCTGATTTGTTGGCTGGTTGTGCTGATGCAATGGATACTGGTACCTGACCTCTTTGAAGTAATGCGGCAGATGCTCCTTGCATCTCTGTTGAGTAGGTGTTGACAGGTTGTTGAGTCGACAGAAGTTGCATGGTGGCCGTGCTCGCTTATCCGTGCGCTGTGTTATGTCATTCCGGTACCCCCTTTCTTATTAGCATTAATGAGTAGCAACTTTTTTTTGATTCACAATGATTTTCTGTTCATCATGTCACTTGGGCGTGTAATTGTTGAACACATGAGCATTAGAAGGGTCGGCAGAGTTCGGCTTTCTTGTGTTCCCTGCATTTTCTGGTGCGTTCAGTCCCCTTCCTAGCTGACTTTTCGTGCGTTTCTTGATCCGTTCTATCGGTCTGAGCATATTTCCTAAGTTTCGACTTGGGTGAATCGGCCATTGTAATGTGATGTTGAACAAAATTTCCGTTTCGTCCTTCCCAGCACTCTCACAGAAATATCTGATTAAATATGTAATTCCTTACAGTATGGCGCGTACCCGCATGATGTGGAAAATGGCCCTGGTACGTCCATTTGCAAAGACTCAGACCCCAATAGACGCCGGTGGCTACGGAACCATTAACACAATTTCGACAGTAGCTAAACGACTAGAGTACATTGTTTACAATCAAATCAAAACCTATGTGGGTGAAAGCAATACTCTAGACTCATTTCAATCAGGCAATCACAGCACATGTACTGCCTTGCTTACAGTGAGTGATGACATAAGACAAACCATAGACGAAAGACATACAACACTAACGGTCCTTCTCGTCTTCAGCAAGGCATTCGATTCTGCAGACCATGATTTGTTACTGTCAGAACTCTGCCTATTAGCTTTCTCAAATAGCACCCTGAATTGGATGGATTCCTTTTTACATCGTCGGCAGAAATGTGTTACAAACAAAGGTGGCCGATATTCCTCGCGGCGGACCGTGGAAACAGGAGTTCTTCAAGGTCCTACCCAAGCGCCCCTTTCTTTTTTTTTTTTTACTGCATATCGGCGATCTATCTAAATCACATCACATATCCGCAGACAACGTACAACTTTTCATTCATTGTAGATCGGATGACAGTTTAGAAACGACAGAGAAATTAAATTTAGATCTCGAATCAGTTAACAAATGGATAGTAAAGCATGGACTGTCTCTCAACCCTGACAAATCCCAAACACTCCTTATAGTCAATCAAAGACTATTATCCGAAGCAGATCGTACAACTGTGCCAGTAATACGGATAGGGAACAAACTCATACCTTACAGTCAAACAGTAGAAAGTCTTGGGATCACTCCTTGGCTGAATGATCAGCGTTTACACCTTCGGTATAGAGGGCCCCGGGTTCGATTCCCGACCAGGTCGGGGATTTAAATTGCGTGTGATTAATCTTTCTGGTTCGGGGATTGGGTGTTTGTGTTTGCTCAACATTCTCCTCTTTGTATTCAGACAACACACCACACTACCAACCACCACAGAAACACTCAACAGTGATTACTTCCCTCCACACAAGGTTGGCGTCAGGAATGGCACCCGACCGTAAAACATGGCCAAATCCACATGTGCGACACAGTTCACACCCACGACCACACACGTGTGGGGGAAAGCAGTAAAAGAAGAAGAAGAAGACTCTAGATGAACAACTATCATGGTCCGCACATAAGACATCAACGTGCAGGCGAGTATTTGTCTCATTGCATAGGCCCACCCTCAGCAAGTTCAAATTTATGTTTCTCTTTAAACTCAAAAAGATTTTGGGATTTCTGCAAATGACGAATGAGAAATAACATGCTATTTCTTTCATAATGATAAACAATTAAAAGTTCAAGGCCTTTGGCCAACTATTGATCCCGCTTATTTCTGTTACATCCCCGCGCTATAGTGACATCTTAGGTTCTAGTGAGCAAGATTAAATGCATTGAGGCTTCAAGATCTTATTGTCATTTATTTTGTTCTGTAAAATGTTGATTCGTGAATTTCAGTCCAACTTTTCCATGTTTTGGATAAATAAACATATTTTACCCACTAATTCAAATAGTTCTCATTGGTACTTATTGTGTGTTCTCAGATTCCTGCCCTTAGTATTAAAGAACCAGATAGTTAGTTTGAGAGGCTCATTTCGGATGTTCCACCATCCCTACCTACGAGCCTAGCCAGGCGCAATTTAGAACAAGTGATTGGGTACAATTAATATATAAACATTTGAAATGGCACATTTTTATACGTAAAATTCATTTGTTTTATTTTCCGAATTATTGATTTCAGTTTTGATTTAATGGATTTAAATTTCAAAAATCCATATGTGCTATAAAAATTTGTCATGTGCTTTTCAAGGTGGGATGGTTGAACACCCTACCCCTCCTTTGGTATTGCCTTGTATGTATTTATGTTTATGCACCTACAGTATTTGGATGTGTATTTCAGGATCCTCCCACTAATTACACCGATGTCGATTTATCATTTTCCTATGAATATTTTCACTCACGCTTCGACTTTGCAAGATTGCCAATCATGACTGGAGAAGAATTTGTCATTGCTGTATCCACATATGCCATCGATCTATGTGATGCACAATTGTCATCAAAACCTCTCCAGGACTTTATCAGGTAAATAAATAATTTATCATAAGCATATACAGTAATTATTATTTGTATGTATGGTGGTGGTTATTGCTGGTGGATGGTGAGGACGTTAAAATTTTGAGCAGACCCATTGGTGTTATTTGCTAGGAGTAGGCTGTGTGCCGATACTGGTATTCGCCCTCTCCTTACCTCATTAACATCATCATCATCATCCCAAATCCAGACGTGTAGACCATCCATGGGCGTCAAATAGAACGACTTGCACCAGACGAGTCGAACATGTCCTTGGACACTCCCAGCACTAAAAGCCATGCAATCTATATAAATAAAGTTGTAGGGGGTCCGCTGTCTCTAATTTCGTTTGTTTTGCAAATTTTTCATATATTTATCCGATATAGGTCAACTCAAGACCGTATCAGTGGTTTTTAGTTTTCGTGTCTGTTTGTCTGTTTGTTTATTCCACCATCACAGCGAAACGGCTGGATAGATCTCAACCAAACATCATATACAGAGTATACTGGTCCAGGGGAAGGTTTAGGTATGAATATGATTTGGAAATCACTTAACAGAGTGGGGATTTATACGGAAACCACAACAGTTTTCTTCAATTTTCTCTTATACTATTGATTTTATGTAAAATCCGTGGACTACATGTGAAACGTCCCTTCATTTTAAACAGCGTTTGTTTGAGTATAATTTCGCTTACTCTTCAAATAACGGAGGAAATTAGTACTTTGTGCGGATTTCATGCTCTGCATTGAGTGGGCGACAGACCGACAACGAACCTACCGATTACCATGGTAACGTATATGGCTGCTTGCCAGCAGTGAAGTAACATAGGTTAATGTAATTTTCTTCAAAATTCCTGTAAACTCGTGGTTGTTCTTTGCATAGAAGACGAGAGAGACGTCATGCTGCCATTCTGAGGAATATTTGTTGAATACCGTTGGAGGTTACAATCGTCGTCGAATAGCTTTAAAGGGGCTGTTAACATTTGAATAGTACAGCGGAGTGTAGCCCAAGATTTCAAACCATAATGTGTTTTCTGGCATTTGCTATAAATGTTACTGTTTTTCTCTTCTACTTCTGTTTTAAGCTTTTTTTTGCCTCTGTCTTGCCTCTTTAGATTTAAGTGATAACACCGTAAGTCATTCTCGAGTGTGCCGTAATTTAGTCATGCAGAAGTTCTTTTACGTGCCAGTAAATCTACCGACACGAGGCTGACGTATTTGAGCACCTTCAAATACCACCGGTCTGAGCCAGGATCGGACCTGTCAAGTTGGGGTCAGAAGGCCTGCGCCTCAACCGTCTCAGCCACTCATACCGGCAATTTTATGATTCCAGCTGCTGCATAAGTATCTAAAAAGGAATGTAATGTGTGAAAACTGTACCCAGATTTCACCCTATTTAATGCTTCTAATTCAATCTAACTCATCAATAAATGTCATAGGACCAACCATGTAGAACACTAAAGGGACGTTTGATGACGGAATCCGTTTGTTGATATGACCTACCGTTTAAAAGCAGTAAATCTCGAAATGATGGTCTGCACTTACAAACGTGCTCATGCTTATGTATAAATAAAATTCTAGGGGGTCCGCTACCTGAAACTTCGTTTGATTTACCAATTGTTCAGATATTTATCTGATTTAGGTCGACTCTAGGCCGTATCAGTGGTTTTAAGCTTTCGTGTCTTTGTCTGTTTGTCCGTCTGTTCCTCCATCACGGCGAAACGACTGGATAGATCTCGACCAAAATTCACATATAGAGTGTACTGATCCAGGGGAAGGTTTAGATATGCATATGGTTTAAAATCACTGAATAGAATGGGGGTTTATAGGGAAACAACAACAGTTTCCTTCCATTTTCTCTTATACTACTCACTTTCTTTAAAATCCGTGGACTACATGCGAAACATCCCTTATACGTTACGTCCCTTTGTTATATACCGTACATTATTTCGCTTGGTCACTGCGCACTCTTTCCTTTGAGTGAGTATTCCAGGCTGTTCAAATGTATTACTATTAGTCCCCGAAAAATATCGAAATATGGAGGCAATTTCCTCGACGGTTCAGACCTTCGTTTCGTGGTAACTGCTTTCTAAACCATAAGTCATTTCACAAAACAGATTAAATAATCACTGCTCGATTTGGAGAGATCTTCAACTTTGGTGCTATGCCTTATTGTCGTATCTCGATTCTTTATATTTAGGATAGCGCAGCATGTCTCGGTTACAGTTAAATATCTCCAACTCGACTGGGACTATCGTTAGGAAAGGGGGCAAGACATTGCAATGAAAACTACCCATCTCTATTACGAATGGCAGATGGTAAGTGAGCCTGCTGTTATTGTACAAACTCCCAAACTCGATTGTGAATGACAGGAGGAAATGTGATCTCCCATTATATTCTAAACTTCCCCAACTTGCACCTTACATGGGAAACAACGTATGGGGGCTTGCCCGTTTTATTTCTCGGATATCGCTATGAGACATGCAATTTAATATAATCTTACTCACTGCGTGTGCAGTGACTTACGTAGAACTCCGTATATAAGGTATTGTGACCGTTCGTGGACGCGCCTGGTTCGAAGATAATAATAAACTTTTAAATGTGCTCAGCTAGAATTCAGTGATTCGCATGATCTTCACTCTAGGGCATGGCCCATTGACGAGAAAGCGGTCACATCCTATCAATACTTAATCAAATAATGGTCCTATATCTTATTTCCATATACTAGGTTCTCACTTAAATTAGGCATGAAATTAAAAAAATCGCAATAAGAAATAAATTTTATTAACTGAATATAATCAAAACAAGCTGAATAAGCCAACATCATTGAAAAATATTCATATGCACTCCTTATCAAGCCATGTCAGAAATCAAGTCCTTCTTGAAATTATTCACCATTAAATTCAAACGTTATCTTCACTCGTAACACTTGATACTTCATTAAAATAATCATTAAACATATTGGAAAATTAGTAGATTAAGCCTTATTTCCCCTCAACTTGTTTGTTCTTTCATTATCTCACTTGTTAGACGCACCCTGTCCTCCCTGCTCTACCTATTCCTGTTTGTTTCATCTTGTAAATACCCAGCTAACTAACAATAACTTAAATTTCCCAACGGTCTTTGATAGACACAGAAACCATATCAAATAAATGACAATAATATTATCGTCCCACAATCGGGTAACTGTATGCCATCATCCATTCAAACGCACCGCATACCTGCATCTGAAATAAAATACTAACTACCGACATATGAAATGAATTAACGTCAGAAGGTCTGCGCCGCGTCTGCACCTCTCCATCATGCTGAAAATTATGCTACTGCATAAAATTACTACCACAAGCAATGCTACAAGTATCAACATACGCTCACAGGTGACAATGATCTCAAAATTCTAATTACCGTTCGAGTAACTTGTCGAAGATCCTACCTATATATCCACTTAACTATCCCGCTACTTCTGATAAATCATAACTTAAATCATGACAGTTCATATGCTCAACAAATCCCTTCGAATGCATTCAATCAGCGTTAAATATATCGCTCTTTTATCTGACACTAAAATACGCGGTGGATATACCATTCACTAACACCATCCTATCATATTGATCATCTCGAAGAATCAACTTACCAATGCAATAAATAATTCAATAAATCTCATTCGCTAATTGTATCACACCAAATTATAACTTGAGATGATCCTACATTCCTTATACCATCACAATATGCACCGCATAAAAGAATCATTTCCTAAATAAACAAACATAGGCAGACGAAGAACTTCAATATCATACATACGAACATTACATCGTTTCTACAGAATGAACACGTAACAGCACTCCGCGGAACCACTTATATAAAAGGATCACAACATTGATTACATCACACACACGAACATCAGAGGAAACTTACCTGTAACACTCAAGATATCAAACATTCACCTTCACGATTGTTCTATTAGCACAGGAGCAACGCAAGGAAAAGATCGCGCCTAACTCTAATATTTACAGACGGCGAACAAAATTCTAACATATACGCGGTCGGTTAACACATCATTAAATTAATACCATTGACACGTTAGGTTATCCAAGTTATTTCCACCTGTGTGACATTAATATCTACAACTACTATAAGCATCTACAAGTAAAGCAAGGAGGGACAAAATACGTCTACTCATCATTAGAAGATCCAATCTTCATTCCATCATGAGGTAGTGGTGTTCAGGTCATTTGTTCATGTCATTTCGTCTATTTCAGTAGAGCTCGGATCCATCAGGGACCATTCCAATTTAAGCACACATTTCCTCTTTATTTCTTTCTTGATTCATAACTGTGGATAACATTGCCGGCTCCAACCCTGAAACTTGTACAAGAGATATTAACAAGAGTTCACACGGATTTTATAATTCCACCTTCATGAATGAACACTAGCCTGCATAAATCAATGATATATGACGTTGTTAACATTGAATGCTGTTTAGCCTTTCAATTGAGCAAGTTTCCTCAACTTTTATGCGTATACCAGAGCTATGCTCACTATTTTGCTTCCTAACTGATTCCTTCATGCAAGTATTGTCAGAAAAAACAAAATTTTATCTCCATTATTTTACAATAATAAATGATTCGCTCTTTACGATCCACAGAGCTAACATATTACACCTTCACTACACCTGATTTTGACATCTGAGGAACTTGTCACCGCAAACACTCCTTCTCAACCACAGAAATTCATAAAGGAACACATCCTACAATTGTTTATTCTTCTAAACATGTAATACGTCACACCATACGCCTTCTGGATGGTCAACCAAGTATGATTCCAAGTTATTCCATGGCCTCCTTTGACGTCTTCCGGGCTAAATACAATATCTGGCCTTTCCTCTTCACAGCTGTTAATGTAATTATTCTTTATCAATATCTGCTTGTACCTGAACTGTTCTTTGTTCGATATACTGTATACCACGGGGTTCTGAGCTTAATCTTCCGATTTCCGACCACAAGATTACCATAGATTTGCGAGTTGTATCGGCTCTCGTATATTATGAACACATAAATTAGCCGTACATCAACGATTTACATTACTTCCATGCTGTTCACATGAATCTGTTTAACTTATGACCTTCAATGACTCCTTGACATGCGATTACCTGTCATTGAAAGGTCATAATATAATACCGCAGCGAAGCACGGGTACATTTGCTAGTAATTAAAATGAACATTTCAGTACAGATACCACAATGACGTGACTTAAAAGACAGAGAATATAGTTGGGACTGTTGCTGATGATATTACACAGTCTTAAATGTAACAAACCAAAAATAACCTACATATTAACCCATTTATGCCCGTAACTATTTTTGTCGCTAATTTTGATCATTTATGCTTTTATTTTTTATAAGTCTCAAACATAACAATTAGTACAAATTTTACATTACTGCATATTCTGTATGGTGAAAATACCATGGGTCAAAGAAGACTGAGTGGGGATGACCTCTTATGTATTCGTAGTTGTGATCAAGTTTTTATGGTTAATTATTTTTGATACGTGACAAATCTTAATGAAATTTAATATATTCTTATTCGTGATCATCTGCGAAGATTCTCCGATGCTGTTGACCGACTCGGTGATATGGAAGTGCCGATAAACAACGACCTTCTATCGATAATGTTACTCTACCCTTTGCCGGCGAGTTTTAATAATATAGGATTGGCCATTAGGCATGTTAGCCAAATTATATGAATCCAGCTGTCACATGAGTATCAAAAAAATAAATATAATCTTACTCACTGCCTTTAGAGCAATTTACGGAGAAATCCATATGCTTTGTAGAATTACCGTAGCGAAGCACGGGTTCATTTGCTAGTATACATTAAAGACATATGAACCTTCATGTGGATGACTTAAAATGTATGTATCTTGCAAACAGTTGAAATTTGTAACGATTAAGAACAAGCAGGCTTAGAGAAGGCCGGTCCATTGTTGATCAAATTAACACACTAAGGCTAATCACTGGACATCTTTGTTTACACTTTTCGTTGTTTTTTAAAAGGCCATTGATTCTGTCAACCAGAGAAAAATGTGGAGGTCTATGGAAAAGTTTTGAATCCCACAGGCAATGTACGATGGATATATTTACCACAATTTCACCGAAATTTGCACGATGTTTGGCTGTCCTCATCAGTGTACTCGAATCTAGTCTTGTCCAATCCCGTAAATTCCCCAGCCAAGAGTGTTTCCTTCTACCGTGAACTCTACGACCATCAATAATTTTAGTAGGATGTACTTATCATTCCTCATAATACTCCCCAAGGTAGGTTGCCTTTCTTTTCTTGATTGTACACACCAACATTCATTCCCTCCTCATGCACCTGAGTACGACAGCATTCGAGACGTGGTCAGTCCACGAGATCTGTAACATCCTTCAGAAAACCCACGTCCTGAAAGCATTTATTCTCCTAATAGCGTTATATTTCAGAGTCCGTGTTTCAATGTTGTACAGAAGCAACATAGAGTCTGACAAAGTTATGACGTGTCTACAAGCTGAGGCTTCTGTCACACAGTAGATTCCTTATTTTTCTAAAGCTACCACAAGCCATTTCTATTCGTACACGGATCTCTAAATCTGGGTCCAAGTCCTCAGTAATCCAGTTGCCAAGGTACATAAACTTCCGCGCTTGTTCAACTTGTTCTCCATAAATGTTCATGGGAATGTGTGTGTTACAAGTTCTAGTAATGGCCTTCAAATTTTCTTCTCGGTGTTAGTTTTGAGTCCAAGTTTCTCCCCTTTGGCTACGAAGACCTTCAGTACTATCAGCCAAGATGACAGTATCACCTGCATACCTCAGATTGTTGATCAGCCTACCGTTGACATTTACTCCACCTTCCACTTCTTGAAGAGAGTCTCCATTCCAATAAATATACCTTTGATAATTACAATTCAGCCTTGTCAATACTTAGAGTTATCTAATTACTTATTTTTATCACCTCATACACCGTACATGTTTCAAGGACCTTGTCTTATTCCTCAGCGGTTTTTTCTCACTGCCAATTATCTCTTATTCCTCTTATTCCTCCAAAGTTCTAAACATCTCTTAATAGAAATCTAATATGCCATAATTAAAATAAAACAGATAATAAATGCCATAAAAGAACACTAAAATTACACTATTCTATTTACAATTTTCTTAAAATGTCCTCATTTTCTATTACCTATCACTATTACCGATCACTATCTTGACAACAACGGAGGTCGAGGGCAAGTGAATGCACTAAATTTTAAGTAGAACAACTGACAGGGTGACTCTGACAATAAGTATAATCTCGCATTGAATGTGAGTGATGTTAATATTTTCGATAAGGTTTCAGATTTGGGTATCAAAATAATCATCGTCCATTTTGTAAATGGAGGAGAAAGATAGTGATGCTGATTCGGTGTTCTAACGCCAGGCATGTTACCCAATGCTAAGGTCAAGGCTAATTATGTTTATATACGGATAACAGCACACGGTATTCAGTAAGTAAACTGGAAATTTCTCAGAGTAAACTAGAATATTATATTAGGGATGGATTTTTAGACAGGCTTTCCTTTCTTATAGATTTCATTTGAGTGAAGAGCTACAGCTCTGGGAATTTTCGAGGACAGAAAGTAATACCAATAAAATTTAAATGACGTGATCTCTGAAATGGAAGATATTACAAAAATGTTATGAGACATTAATTTTAATAAATTGACTGTGTACCGCGAGGTTCACCCACCACGTTCATTCAAATGAAGCGCCTTGAAAAATGCCATCTGATATACGAAGGTTGCAACATCGTGTGCAATAAGTTTAGACTTTTCTTCACAGATGTCTCTACAAAGAAAACCTATGTTACGCCCTCCAGTGTGAAGAGAAACTGTTAAAAACCTAAGGTTTACTACACTGAGTTGATCATTCTTTGTTTTTGGTGTATTACAGTTTGCTACACTTCTATATTTTCCCGCCAACTTGAGATGTTGGCCAACAGAAAATTTTGTGTATTTAATTTTCAACCAATAATCGTTTTTCTTGTATATATTTAATTATCAAATAAAATTTGGAGGCTTGTTGGGATTTAGCCCAGATCTCTCTAGAATCTTCCTCTCGGGTATAAAAGTTGGCACTTTTTCGCGCCACCTTGTCTTATTGATCGTCCAGTCTACTGAGTGTGTGTTAATAGAGGAGGCAGGGGCGTCTCGCCCATCATCGAGTCTTCCAGATGATTAAGGTAATGGCAGCCACTTTATAACTATGTGATAGCCTCTGAAAACTAGTTCGAGGGGAAGGTTTCCAATCTTTAATAATGTAACATTAAATTTCCTATCTTCAATAATGTAAATTTCATCTTATCATGTACATTTTAAAACTAGCCTAAGAAACTCAGCCGTAATTCGGAAATAGAGAGTATGACACCCCCTCGAGTTCCCTATCAACTTGACTTTAAGGTGATTATGACTTCGTAACCATTTACTGTCTGTAGCTTTTGTAACTTAAATGTTCTCCATCTAGTCACCTCAGTAGTATAGGCTTAGCCTCTGTAACTTCGGGCCTGAAGCCTAAATAGGGTTTTAATCTTTTTAGTGAATATTTCAAGGAGTACAAGTGTCCGCCTCGCATCATTTGGATTTTTGGGCCAGTAACTTTAACCTGTGTTTATTCCTCTCCCACAAAGTCCCGGTAGAATGGGTAATCGATACCCTGTAAAGTTCAAATTCATTCTTTTATGTTAAGAGGTTGGACTGTAGAGTGTCTAAGACAATGAATACAATGTTTGAGTTGTAAAATGTAGGTTGTGCCTTTGATAGGCCTGGACCTTTTCTGGAACTAGGTTTCCAAGTGTAATATTTTAATAGAGTAAAGACGCTCCTTCCTTGTAATAGTTAAATGCTGCCTTTCAAAGGCCGGTATGGTCTCCTAGATAATTTTGTGGAGCAAATGGTGTTCTTGAAACCTTGTACATTTTGGATACTCTCTAAAAGAAATTGGGAGGATCGTCTCCTTGACTGTTTTTGAAAGAAGCCGCAGCGCTCATTGGAAAATGAATAATTAGTGAGCTCAAGCTCAATGCTGTTGTCATTCGACTTTCTAAATATTGTTCACTTAGCTTGTAAGTAAAATTTGGTACCTGAATTTTGTAAATTGTTTTTCCTGAAAAGAGGAAAAAGAAGGAGAAAGAAATATAACCAGAAATTTAAAGTTTTAAAACAATCTTCTGATTGTTCTATCTTGACCCATTTATGCCCGCATCTTCTTTCACCTCTGTAAACCACGGAAATCCTATATCAGATTGTATTCTTAAGTAATAGACAAGGAGGACTTTTAAGAAATTTGTTAATAGAATAGTGTTGCTTTAGTGTTCTTTTATGGCATTTATGATCTATTTTATTTTAATTATGACACATACCGGTATTAGATATCTATTAATAGATGTTTAGAACGTTGGTGTTTGATATGCATTAATAAGTAAAAAGGTCCTAGAGATATTTGGTAGTGAGAAAAAACCGCTGAGGAAGAGGACAGTACAGTCCTCGAAACATGTACGGTATATAAGGTGATAAAAATAAACAATTAAATAACTCTAAGTATTGACAAGACTGAATTGTAGTTATCAAAGGTATATTTATTGAAATGGAGATTGTAGTCAATACAGACCATTATACAATCAAACCAAAATGGTTAAGTTTATAAACTCTTGAAGAGCATCCCGGAATATCTGCTCAGAGCACGGATTAAAAAGCAGGGGAGATAATACTACAAATATTATTTTAAAACTCCATTTTCCATTCAATTTTTGACATCACAAACATGTATTCTAACATACCAGTAACATAAACTATTCGTCTCATTGAAAAAATCTTAATACACATAGAAAACTGAGTAAAATGGAAATAACCATTTCGTGATTCTCCTTATTTTTTAAAGAAAATACTATTATCAACAATATGGCCTCCTCGTGGGTTTCCCTGTTTCCGTCCTTTTATCCAATATTTATCTTGACAATCAATCAATCAATCAATCAATCAATCAATCAATCAATCAATAAATAAATAAATAAATAAATAAATCACTACTGATCCGCATTTAGGGCAGTCGCCCAGGAGGCAGATTCCCTATCTGTTGTTTTCCTAGCTTTTTCTTGAATGATTTTAAAGAAATTGGAAATACATTGAATATCACCCTTGGTAAGTTGTTCCAATGCCTAACTCCCCTTCCCATAAATGAACATTTGCCCCAATTTATCCTCTTTAATTCCAACTTTATCTTCATACTGTGATCTTTCCTACTTTTAAAGACACCACTCAAACGTATTCGTCTACAAATGTCATTCCACGCCATCTCCCTACTGACAGCTCGGAACATACCACTTAGTCGAGCAGCTCATATTATTTTTCTCAAGTCTTCCCAGTGCAAACTTTGCAAAATTTTTGTAAAGCTACTCTTTTGTTCGAAATCACCCAGAACAAATTGGGCTGCTTTTTCTTTGGATTTTTTTACATTTCTTGATTCAAGTAATCATGGTGAGGGTCCCATACACTGGAACCGTACTCTATTTGGGGTCTTACCAGAGACTTGTATACTCTCTCACTTACATCCTTACTACAACCCTTAAACACCCTATAACAATGTGCAGAGATATGTGCTCTTAATTACAATCCAATTTATGTGATTTCCGCAATGAAGATCTATCCTATATCAACACCTAGGTATTTACAGTGATCCCCATGAGGAATTGTTTACCCCATCAACGCAGTAATTAAAACTGAGAGGACTTTTCCTGTTTTTGAAACTCACAACCTGACTCTGAAGCCCGTTTATCACCCTACCATTGCCTGCTGTCCATCTCAGAACATTATCAAGGTTATTTTGCAGTTGCTCCCAATCTTGTTACTTATTTATTTACTCTATACAGAATAACATCATTTGCAAAAAGCCTTATCTCTAATTCAACTTGTATATACAGTATATATCAGAAAACATAAAGGACCAATAAAACTGCCTTGAGGATTCCCTTCTTAACTATTAGCCTACAGGGTTAGATAAAGTTTTGCCTGCTCTAATTCTCTAAGATCCTTTTTCTAGACTTCAATCATTCATTAGATCTGTACCGGTACTCTTTATTTACAATCCAATTTTCTAAACCAATTGCACTTTTTTTACCAGTAGTCTCCCATGATCCACCCTATCAAATATTTTTTTAAAGTAATCTGAAGATCTTTTGCCACTACTTTTACCTTATGTTAGGAACCTGCCTGTAAGTGTAAATGCGGAAGTGTAGAGTGTTGAATGT
Organism: Anabrus simplex; assembly: GCF_040414725.1. Taxonomy (NCBI): domain Eukaryota; kingdom Metazoa; phylum Arthropoda; class Insecta; order Orthoptera; family Tettigoniidae; genus Anabrus; species Anabrus simplex. The sequence continues at coordinate 199,004,137 of NC_090267.1, forward strand.
GAGGAAAGGAAGGTTAAGTACGACACAAACACCCAGTCCCCAGGCCAGGGATATTAATCATTTACAATTAAAATCCCCTGACCCCAGTGGGATTCGAACCCGGGGCCGCCGGTTGACAGACGGACCCGTTGCCCCCCACACCGCGGGGCTGGACTATCAAATGCCTTAGACAGGCCAATCGCGATAAAGTCCTTTTGACCTCCTGAATCCAAGATATCTGCTATATCTTGCTGGAATCCCACAAGTTGAGCTTCAGTGGAATAACCTTTCCTAACCCCGAAATACCTTCTGTCGAACCAGTTATTGATATCGTAAACATGCCTAATATAATCAGAAATAATGCGTTCCCAAAGCTAACATGCAATGCATGTTAAACTGACTGGCCTGTAAGTTTCAATTTTATGTCTATCACTCTTTCCTTTATACACAGGGGCTACTATATCAACTCTCCATTCATTTGGTATAGCTCCTTCATGCAAACATTAATAAAATAAGTACTTCAGATATGGTACTACATCCCAACCCATTGTATTTAGTATATTCCCAGAAATCGTATCAATTCCAGCCGCTTTTCTAGTTTTCAACTTTTGTATCTTATTGTAAATGTCACTGTTATCATAGGTAAGTTTTAATAGTTTTTTAGCATTAGTCACCTCCTCTATCTGGACATTACCGTTGTAACCAACAATCTTTTCATACTGCTGACTGAATACTTCTGTCTTTTGAAGATCCTCACATACACAATTATTAATATACTAAAATTATTAATAACACTCAAGGCATTATTTTCCGGATGGGATACTGTACCCGTACAGTCGGAGGCATGAGTCTTGGCACTCAGGGCCTTTCACAGATCCTTTTACTAACGAGAACAGTCTGAAATTTATGAATGCCACAGCTAGTCAAAGGTGCAACAATGCTGATTAAACGAGGTCTCATATGATAAACATCCAATATGACGTGAAACATGGTTGTCGTTGGAAACCTATAGGGCGATCATTGTTCAACATAGTGGATTTAGTCTACTTGCTTGTTGTTTTAAGGGGCCTAACATCGAAGGTCATCGGCCCCTGGATTTAGTCTAATAGAATGAATAAATCCGATGATTTTTCATACGATGGCCTATTGTGAACTTATTCTGGTACTATTTTGGTATATCGGTTGTATCCAATCATGACTGTCACTCCCGATTTTACATATTCGTGGTATTCAGAACATATTATATACTAATGGATGAAATAATATTATCCATGATCATATATATCTATTCTACACAGAAAATAACTGAGATATTCAGGTCGGTCACGTTTTTTAATTCAATAAATCCCTGTGCTATTACAGTTCATAAATTTCCTGATCTTGATTTAGACTTTGCTGTTAGATACAATTATTATGCAAAATTATTGAAGACGGCACACAGTTAAAGTAATGGTCGCACTAAGGCGGTTGCTTTGAGTTCAGTTAAATCACTGTTTCTGATGTATACCCTATAGGTTTATATATGCACTCTATTTATACTTATTTCGTGGTTAGTTTGTGTTTCATATTATAATTTTATTTTATTTAAATTTAATTTAATTATAGATAAACAACAAGTAGGGAAAACTGCAAACAAATTGTCATTACTAACGTATATTTGTACTTAAGATTTAATGTGCTGTTCGTACTGATTGCCACAACTAATCTCTTATCGAACATATACATATATATACATATCATGCCTTACTTTCCACGATTTTCTTTTTATATGTCAATTGCTTTAACTGCAGTTTAAGACTAGATTCTTTTGTAGATAATATTTCTTAATTTATTTCATGTTTCTGTATTTCTACTTTTATTTTATTCATTTTTAGATATTAGGTATTTTAGGTCATAAGTCCACTTCGAACTTGAAAAAAGTATTAATATGCTGTAAATTCCGAGTGCTGCTTTACTTCTTAGTAATGCTGTATATTTTTATTTTTAGGTATGAATTTCTTTCTGGCGTCTGTTATTTTTAATTATTAATGTATAGTGACTCAGCCACCTGTAATTGGGGAAACATTTCTGTTTGAAAAAATGAAATGGTGTATGGCTTTTAGTGCCGGGAGATCGCAGGACGGGTTCGGCTCGCCAGATGCAGGTCTTTTCACTTGACTCCCGTAGGCGACCTGCACGTCGTGATGAGGATGAAATGATGATGAAGACAACAAATACACCCAGCCCCCGTGCCAGGGAAATTAACCAGTGATGGTTAAAATTCCCGACCCTGCCGGGAATCAAACCCGAGACCCCTGTGACCAAAGGCCAGCACGCTAACCATTTAGCCATGGAGCCGGACAACATTTCTGTTGATGTTATGAAATAAATAAACCAATAAACTTCGACGAAACTAAATAATATTATTAAGTTGAAGGCTTAAAGAGAAAAATGATATGAATAGAAATTAATTACTCTGACAATGTCCAAGCCCGTAATTGAAATTATCATTCAAGTTACTCCCGTAAAATAAGGGGTAGTGATTATTAATATGCGCCTTTTTTCAACGTAATGCAGTGGAAAATCAATTGCATTGTTTGGCAAGTATCATTGTTTTGTTACACTAACACTAGTTTACATCAGTCTTTAATTTGCTTTCTACCGAGCTCGGTAGCTGCAGTCGCTTAAGTGCGGCTAGTATCCAGTATTCGGGAGGTAGTAGGTACGAATCCCACAGTCGGCAGCCCTGAAGATAGTTTTCCGTGGTTTCCCATTTTCACATTAGGCAAACCTTAATTAATTCCACGGCCGCTTCCTTTCAACTCCTAGCCCTTACCTGTCCCATCGTCGCCATATGTAATATCTGTGTGGGTGCGACGTAAAGCAATTTGTGTGTGTAATTTGCTTTCTTCCAGCTCCTAAGATGTATCATGACCCATATGTCGGATAATATTTGTTGAAATTCGGAAAAAGAGGTATTGTAATTTTAGTATATAAACATTGCCTACTTCAGATTTTGAAATTATTCTGTTATGTACCTCATTTACCAATACTAATTTCCAAGTCAATTGTTATAAACTCTCCATTATTCAGATTTGTTCCCGTAACAAGGTAGACCATGAGTTGCTCCTATCCAAACTTTATCACCTAGGGTTCTCATACAGTACTCTGTGATGGTTGGGAGCTTATTTACACGAACGTCAACAACGTGTCATCAATCAAGGTACATTTTCTTCGGGGCAATATGTGAAAAGAGGTGTCCCACAAGGGTCAACCCTTGCTCCTTTGCTATTTCCTGTCTATATCAACGACCTAGCTAAACAGCTGTCACATTGTAAACGTCACATCTACGCTGACGACGTACAATTGTACATCCATGCAAAACAACAGACGTTTCGACAGCAATCGAGCAAATTTACATGGATCTAGAGGCCATAAGTAAAAGGTCTTCCCAGCATGGACTTATTTTGAACCCTAAAAAGTCCCAAACTATAGTAATTGCCCACCCAAGACTTATTTCCAGTAATTACCGCATGTCCATCCCTGACGTACAACTTCAAAATCAAGCTTTGCCCTTTTGCAAGAGCGTAAAAATCTCGGAGTAACCATTGACCAGCACCTCTCATGGACGGATCAGATAATATCTGTGAGTCGACGAGTTTTTGCTACGTTATACACATTAAACAATTTCAAATTTACTTTCCGTTCAGTTTAAAGAAGAAACTAGTTGAAACCCTCGTTCTTCCAATATTCGATTATTGTGACGTAGCTTACAAAGATGTGAAAACCGAGCTTCGAGATAAACTACAAAGTGCACAGAATGCATGTGTAAGATTTATATGTAATCTGAAATTTTCAGATCATGTTACCCAGTCTTACGTCGATCTCGGATGGCTACGCCTTGAAGACAGACGCAAGCTGCATACCCTGACTTCATTGCACCGAATCCTTACCTTACAATCCCCATCTTACCTGTATGAACGATTTCATAGCCTTTCTGAACACCATGAAAAAAACACCAGAGCGCTGAGCTCGACATTGCTCGCTATTCCTAAGCATTAATCCTCAACCTACAACAATTCCTTCACTGTTGTGGCCAGCCGTGAATGGAACTTCCTTCCGCAGGAGGTCAGAGGGATATCAAACCATGGAAGATTTAAAAATATGTGTTCGAAATATCTCTATGAAACGAGCTCGTAGTGCGACAGTCTTCTTCTTCTTCTTCTTCTTCTTCTTCTTCGTTTCTTCCTCTCCTCATCCTCCTCATGGACCTCCGTCTTCTTCTCCTTCTTCGTTTTTCTCCTCATGGTTATTATTATTATTATTATTATTATTATTATTATTATTATTATTATTATTATTATTATTATTATTATTATTCAATAGTGTTAGAAAGTACTCGGCTGTGGTTTTCCTGCATAGTTATCCTTATCCCTATCCCCATTTTGCAATGTTTTTCAATCACACTAAACACACGAAAACTGTAACATTCGTCAATGTGATATAGATCTGGAATTGGACAAATTAATTGTAAATATTAGTAGGTTTATCTATATTATTATTATTATTATTGAAATTGTACTTCGTTGTATGTTAATTTCTTCGTAGGAAGCAAAATGTTATATTGTGTATTATAATAGTTATTTTTATGTACAGCAGGATAGCATAGTACCATAGTAATTTGTTTCAGTCTCTTTTTTCATTTATTCAGTATTTTATACATTTTTATGTTATTTATGTATTTCACTCTCTTTTTTCATTTATTTAGTATTTTTTATATGTTTTTGTTATTTATGTATTTCACTGGTTAAGTGTAAGGTAGGGACGCGTGTCCCTAACTTTGCCAGTTAAAATAAACCATTTCTCTCTATCTATCTATCTACCTAACAAACGTAGCGATGGTAATCAACTAATGTGCCATATTCAGCAGAGACACGGGATTAATAAGTAAATGACTCTACTGTAACAAGGCTGTCCAGCATTTCCACTATATACTGGAAGCACAACACTGCCCCATATATATAGACCACAAGCCTTTGACAACAACACAGCTAACAGTTCCCTGTAATAGGCCGGCCATGTTATCTGACGCGCTGAAAGCTTCTTGCTGAAAAATATTAGGGGCTGCCAATGGTATCCAACTTTCTGTTGCAAACATGCTTCAACTTGAGCATTTGATGCATTGGTACAGAAACCTAGAGGCACATCTAGCGATGGAAGTGAGTGGTTTGCGCTAGGCTTTCTTTGCATTCGTGAAAAGCACGTTGCAATTCTGGAGTCCAGGGGACAGGTTTAGAACCCTTAAGCTTAGAATTGGCTAGGACATTCACCAACGGCGCCTGCAATTCAGCCGCATGTGGTAGGAAACGTCTATAGAAGTTGGCCATGCCCAAGAACCGGCGGAGGTCTTGAACAGTCTTCGGTAGAGGATATGCCAGGAGAGACTGGATTCTCTCTGGTGGAGGTTTTGTACCGTCCTTTGAGAGCCGATAGCCCAAGAAGGTTACCTCACTTGCACCTAATACGCACTTGGATGGATTTATGACTACACCGTAGTCAACTAATCTCTGGAAAAGTACTGTACGCGGAGATGTGTTTCATAACACGTTGGATCCCAGGCGGGCGAGTAATGGAGTGAAAGTCAGCGAGCAACATGCTAAAAGGTGAGTCGGTGGATACTGCAGCAGTATTTACACTGGCCTGTTCGATAGAGGCTATAGATGCCTTAACGTGTAGGCCGGTGGTACCGTCGAGGAGACATCTGTTACGGCAGTCAGGGAGTAAGTTATAGTAAGCCAGAAAATCAGAACCAATGATGGCTGTACTAACATCAGCAATGACAAATTGCCAGCGAAAGTCACGACGTAAACTAAGGTTGAGGTTCATGGGAAGGCTACCATACGTCCTGATTGTACTACCGTTTGCAGCTCATACCCAGAAGGTTTGCAAGTGCTTCCCAGAAACTTAGGCGGTAAACAGCAAAGGTCAGACCCGGTGTCAATCAGAAATTTTGCTTTTGTAATTCTGATTAAAAAATGAACAGACGGCGGCCCGATGTAGAACAGACAGTTGCCATCTTCACTGACTGTTCGTTCCGTTTTCCGCCTGCCAGGAACAAGGACTAGTACATTTTATAGCTTTATCTTGGAACTTTTTGTGGTACCAACAAAGCCGACCCTGTGGTGTAAGGGAACAGTCGTGGATTTTAGATCTCCTCTTAATGTGATTCCTGCCTCGGGGCTGGTTACGGTCCAGGGCATCGACTTTACGTGTCAATTCCTCCATCTGGGCAGCTGTAGCATGTACGGCCAGGTGGCTATATAGTGGTATGACAGTAGGTGAAAGTTCCAATATCTTGTCTGCGAGCGGGTATATCAGCTAGAGGCATTAACTGGGCCTTTAATATAACCTGCAAGTGCTGTGGTAGTCGACGCATGAAAAGGTGTTTTAATACACTTTCGTTATGAAGTGAGCTATCGGCTAATGACTTTAAGTGACGTAAAAACCGTGATGATTTCCTATCACCGAGTTTTTCGTCACCAAGAAGTTGGCGAACTCGCTGCTCTTCGGATACGAAAAGGCGACAAACTAATTCAGATTTTAGTTTTTCGTAACTTCTACCTCGGCTATGACCTTGGTGTTAAGCTGTGAAATTACATTATCAAATTTAGTCTGGTCGGCCGTAATGCCTGGGAGCCTGAACTGATTCTCAACTATGGCGAACCAAACAATTGGTCTGTCATACCAAAACGGTGGTAATTTGGCAGAGATTTTGGCAACTTGGCCGAGGCTGTTAGACGTAGCGAATAAGTTGTTGGAGTTGGTTCTGTAAGTTGTTATTTTGTTCTTCTAAAGCTTTTAATCGATCCTCCGCCATAATCAAGATGGTACACAACACGGGGGTGGGGGTGGGGGAACAAAGAATTCTGAAAATACCGGACAAGATTACAGAGAAGTAGTCAGAGGTACGACGTGTAGTTGTGTTTGTAAGTGAATGAAGATGTGTGAGGATGAGCAACACAAGCACAAATTTACAAATAGCTTGAGACAACCTTATAGGTTAGCTGGAAAGTAAATATTATGCAGGTAAGCCTAGCATATGATAAGAGATTCATAAACATATACGATAAACTATGATAAGTTAACAAAATAATATTACAGAGATTATACATTGATTGTGGTTTTATATGAAGATATTGAGCATAAACCATGGGTTCCAATGTCCATTTTAAGTCTTGAGGAATGTCCATATAATGCAATTGTATGTTATACCCGTAATGTAACTTAAAAAACACTAAAAGGGATGATTACGATTTATTAAAAAAGTACAACAATTCAATCAGTTGTAATGCATGAGAAGTAGGCTATTCTGAAGTATTTGTACATGTTTGAACAGCCAATAAGGTAGGCCTATAGGAGTAGTCTATATCTTAGGCCTTAATTAGCAAAAAGAGAAAGAAAGTAAAATTGCACAAAAGATTGCTGGATTACGTACATCAATTTAACACCAAGACTGTAATTTATTCTGGTTAGAAAACTAGGTAGGTACTGTCCATTGTATAGATTTCTTTATAATATTCGTACAACTTCACAACGAATTTATGTTGTGCATAATTTTGCAATATTTCGGAACAAGTATAACATAGGTTATATACATACAAGTTTTTAGATGAAATGTTGCGTTCTCGAAGAGTAGCAGATGTGGCGTGCAGTTGCCAAGTGCGGATTGAAGCGATGAGTATCACCGACGATCGCTAGGACTCTGACAACTGTTTTTGTCGTTTGTCGAATTGGTTTCATACTCGGTAAACCTGGTAGTTCCAATGAAGTAAACAGTCTAATGCCTCTTTGAAATAAAGTATGGTAACATACCGTAATCTGTGGTGATGCATGTGGGCCAAGATACTGTAGGTTATGGTACGAGCTTGTTCTCTATACACGGGGTCACCATTTATGGAGTCTTGGTTGTAGGCGGCTCCATATCGTTTCCATAAATAAATCAGCCCTCGTGGATAACAGGTTTATTTACACACAGTCACCACATAAAGTTTTAGTGCTCTTTTGCGCATAGGATACATTGATTATACCAACGAGACACAAAGAGACGTGATGCTCACGCTCATACACACTCGACGCCGCCGTATGACTAGAGCTGGGAACGGAGCTGTTGCTCCTATGATTGCAATCGGTAGTGCGAGTGCAGCGCTCCCTCCGGTATTCTCCGGTAGTCAACTGTTGCTTGGAAACCAATCGGAGGTTTCGGAGGGCGAGCGGAGGACGGAGCAACAGTACTGAATGTGTGCTCGCTTGCACTTCCAGTAGTGGAGCGCAACATATGTGGTAGCGACGTAGTAAATACTGCTTTATAAGTATGAAGAAGGCGAATATATGAAATATATACATTCGCATTTATCGTTAACGTTTAATTATATATATATCCGATAAAAGCCCATGCAAATAGAATAGACCTTTTTCATTATATTACCTTTGAAGTGTAATATATATGATAGACTATAAGAGCTCTCGTACGTCCCCGCGGTGTTGGGGCCAACACGCCCGCTTATCGCGCGGCGGCCCCGGGTTCGATTCCGGGCCGGTATTTTTTTAATTGTAGTGAATACTATTCCAGTCCTGCGGACTGGGTGTTTGTGACGTCCTTAATCTTCCTTTCCTCACACACAACATTCCACAGTACCGCCATTCCAATTACACGCAGGTTCATACAATATGGTGCCTGTAGGGGCAAAAGATCCGCATGGGTCGACGCCCCGAACAAATAGCATTTGGAAGAAAATAACCAGTGTTGAAAAACAACGCGAGAAGCGGGACTCGATTCAATAAACCAGCGCTTTCGGAGCTTGAACGCTAACCACTCGCCCACCGCCGTTTCGTGCTCGTGAACCCAAAGCACCGGTACATATTCGACGCGAAAGGTTATCTTGCGATTTTCTCGAGAACGTGATCCGAACGTCATGGTCTCCCCTTTTAAGTGTATTGTAGGCCTACCTGTATTCAGTCTGTGCGTATTAAATTTGCGTCTATATTTCCTCTGTTTGTTGTGTTGTGTAGGTAATGCAAAGTATATTAGAAAATAATTGTGGTATTGGTTTGATATTTAATCCCGTTTTTAGATGTTATTCGTGTTTTGGAATATTTAAAGGCATTTAATAAATTTGTACAGAAATTTGTACCACAAACGCCACGAAGGCCGTCTGATGCATGGCATTTCTTTGAAATTACCGATGATAAACATTAGCAAAATGCACAATTTGCGGCCGCAATTACGCGACGGGTGGTAGTCGGCTTCAGCAGAAGAAAACAACATTGCTGTATTAAGCGAAACAGTTATGTTGTGAGAAAAGGGCATTGAATATACGGGTGAAATACCTTTACGTTGTCATGCCGCTACAGTACATTCAATCGGTAGTTTACTCGGTATAACCGGATGATGACGTCACAACAACTGCACCACTCCGTCCCAGCCACTAGCCAGCGCTCTACCGTCTGAACTACTCAGCCCGGTACAGCATATAAACAATTCCAATCACTTCATTCTCTTCAGTAATAAATGATCTTTCTTTCTTTCTTTCTTAATCTGCTTACCCTCCAGGGTTGGTTTTTCCCTCGGACTCATCGAGGGATCCCACCTCTACCGCCTCAAGGGCAGTGTCCTGGAGCTTCAGACTCTGGGTCGTGGGATACAACTGGGGAGGATGACCAGTACCTCGCCAGGCGGCCTCACCTGCTATGCTGAACAGGGGCCTTACGGGGGGATGGGAAGATCGGAAGGGATAGACAAGGAAGAGGGAAGGAAGCGGCCGTGGCCTTAACTTAGGTATCATCCTGGCATTTGCCTGGAGGCGAACTGGGAAACCACGTCCAGGATGGCTGAGGTGGAAATCGAACCCACCTCTACTCAGTTGACCTCCCGAGGCTGAGCGGACCCCGTTCCAGCCCTCGTACCAATTTTCACATTTCGTGGCAGACCCGGGAATCGAACCCGGGCCTCCAGGGGGTGGCAGCTAATCACACTAACCACTACACCACAGAGGCGGACGCAAACTGAATTTCAACAGATCAAAATCTGTTATTCACAGCGTAACAAAATAATGACGCAATCTTGAAACGACTGCAGCATTTAAATGACAAACGTAGAAAGACACATGCATCTGTGGAATTGATACTGAAGCCTAAATTGTAATTCCAGCCAAGATCACCATTACTACATTGTTCACATTAAAGTATTTGAATTTTCCGCCAGTGAATTCAATCGGAGGACTATCGGAGGTCTCCAGAGGAAGAGCGAAAACAATTGCTCCGCTCCGCTCCTACCGTTCTCAGCTCTAGGCAGTCTGTCTTCGTCTTAGCTATGTCATGTTCCACAGTTTCATCTGAGATTGCATCGGTTCGTCATTGGACGTAGAGCTGGGAACGGATCAGTTGCTCCTATGATTGCAATCGGTAGTGCGAGTGCAGCGCTCCCTCCTGTATTCTTTGGTAGTAAACTGATGCTTGGAAACCAATCGCTGGTTCGGTCGGCGAGCGGAGGACGGAGGAACAGTATTGAATGCGTGCTTCCTTGCCGTTCCATCCGTGGTGCGCAACGGATGTGGTAGCGACATGGTAAATACTGCTTTATACGTATGACGAAGGCGAATATATGAAATACATACATTCTCATTTATCGTTCGTGTTTCATTTGTCGATTACTTTTGTAACAATTTGATTTACGTCATGCCGTCTTATGGCGACGATATGATAGGAACGATTAAGGAGGGCAATTTCTAGACGTGAAAATGGAAAACGACGTAAAACCATCTTCAGGGCTGCCGACAGTGGGGTCCGAACCCACTTTCAACCGGGAGATAGTGGGTTCGAATCCCACTGTCGGCAGCCCTGAAGTTGGTTTTCCGTGCTTTCCCATTTTCACACCAGGCATATGCTGGGGATGTACCTTAGTTAAGGCCACGGGCGCTTCCTTCCCATTCCCAGACCTTCCCTATCCCATCGTCGCCATAAGACCTATCTGTGTCGGTGCGACGTAAAACAAAACAGAAAAGTATCCCCGACCGAAAGTCTCACGCTCCAGGACACTGTCCTTGAGGCGGTATAGGTGGAATCCTCTCTGCGAACGAGGGAACACCCAACCCTGGAGGGTAAATTGATAGAAAGATTTTTTTTTTTTTTTTTTTGCTACTTGCTTTACGTCGCACCGACACAGATAGGTCTTATGGCGACGATGGGACAGGAAAGGGCTAGGAGTGGGAAGGAAGCGGCTGTGGCCTTAATTAAGGTACAGCCCCAGCATTTGCCTGGTGTGAAAATGGGAAACCACAGAAAACCATTTTCAGGGCTGCCGACAGTGGGGTTCGAACCTACTATCTCCCGAATACTGGATACTGCCCGCACTTAAGCGACTTCAGCTATCGAGCTCGGTCTTATTATTATTATTATTATTATTATTATTATTATTATTATTATTATTATTATTATTGTACTCCCATATCCACTTCTGTGGTTTTCTGCGACGTTAAGGTGCCGGTATTTTGTCCCACAGGAGTTCTTTCATGTGCCGGTACACCTGCCGACATGCGACTCTCGTATGTCAGCATCTTCAAGTACCGCCGAGCAAAGTCGGAATTGAAACCGCAGACTTGAGCTCAGAACGCCAGAGCTCTACCGTCTGAACTACTCAGCCCGGTACAGCATATAACCAATACCAATCAGTTCGTACTCTTCATTAAAAAAATGAAATGGCGTATGGCTTTTAGTACCGGGAGTGTCCGAGGACAAGTTCGGCTCACCAGATGCAGGTCTTTTGATTTGACACCCTTGGGCGACCTAGCGTCATGATGAGGATGAAATGATTATGAAGACGACACATACAGCCAGCTCCAGTACCAGCGAAATTAACCAATTAAAATTAAAATTCCCGATTCTGCTGGGAATCGAACCTGGGACCCCTGGGACCAAAGGCCAGCACGATAACCATTTAGTCATGGAGCCGGACGTACTCTTCCGTCATAAATGAGCTACACGTATAACACAATGTAAGAATATCGTATATAATACATGTTTACATGCACTGGAATATACTTATTGCTTAAACTGTTTTACTATTAATAATATTGTAAATGCATTTGCAATGGTATTATATGTGCCAATATTCAATCTACAGTATTCTATCCACCTGCACCTATTGCAAACTGAATGTCAGCAGATCAAAATCTGTTGTTCATAGCGTAACAAATAATGCGGCTATCTTGAAACGACTACAGCATTTGAATGACAAACGTGGGGGAACACATGCATCTGTGGAATTAGTAATGAAATTTAAATTGTAATTCCTCCTAAGATCACCGTTACAACATTGCCCACATTAAAGCATTTGAATTTTCCGCCCGTGAATTCAATCGGAGGACTACCGGAGGTCTCCGGAGGACGAGCGAAAACAACTGCTCCGCTCCGCTCCTACCGTTCCCAGCTCTACGTATGACTCTAGTTCAAGCAGCTATACACCCTGACGCAATGTTGCATCATGCACGAGGGTGCGTTCTGTATGTGGGGCGAGTTCATTATTCCCGATGCCGCCACAGCAGTAGACCTACTAGATATTATGATGGAAAATAAATATTTATCTAGTTTACACTTAAGCCATTTCACAACATTGGTTTTATCAACAAATAGACCTGGGCAAGTTTCACTGCTCCTCAAAAGTTTATATTACTCTTTGAAAATATTCCAGTATTGCCTTTCTTAACTTAAGAACTTAAGTTAACTATTATCTGTTATAGGACCAACAACGAGACTTTTGATATGGTGATTTATGAGCCTCTTACGTACCAGTGCTACTTTGGTCTCTATCACAAAGTGGGGTCCCCTCCTCTTGTCGGTGTCTTATCCTTGGGATCTCCCAGCCCTACCCTGTGGGCGATTGGAAATCCTGATCATCCAGCGTTCAGTCCTCACTGGATTAACCCATTTTCAGACCACATGACTTTCTGGGAGAGAATGTACAGCACTTCGTCTAAATTGTGGATGAACTATTACATGAACTATGAAGTGATGCCAGCACAAGAAAAGGTCATGAGGAAGCACTTCGGCTCAGCACCTCCTCCAGTAGCTGAGACCGAGAGGAATAAGAGTCTTCTTCTCGTCTACAACCATTGGTCCTTGGATTATCCTCGGCCACTTCTGCCTAATGTGGTGCAGATCACAGGATTACATTTAAAACAATCAACTAGCCCATTACCTCAGGTAAGAATTGATGACATTTAAGGTATGACTTTGGACAAGTGATTAGGTATTCTATATTCTGGGACATGGTATATGAGTTTTAACATCAGTGGCTTCTCACTAAGGTAGTCCTAGCTTGAATCCTGGCCACTGATTATGTATTGTTAATTAAAAGCACTGTTCCTATATTGTAGTTCAGATTCCATGTAATGTCCCATGGCTATGATCAAGATATTCTGTAATGTCATGTAAAAGTAAACGTTTCCTTTCAGGGCTGATAAAAAATTTACATGATTGACTTGCAGGAACTTTGATTGTTATGAATTTTAGCGCTGGCCTAGCTGTCTAGCGGTAGCATGCCTGCCTCTCACCCAGAGGCCCCAGGTTTGATTCGCAAACAGATCAGTGATTTTCACCTGGACCTGAGGGTTGGTTCGAGGTCTACTTAACTTTCATGATTACAATTGAAGAGTTATCTGACAGTGAGATGGCGTCCCCTGTTAAGAAAACCGAAAATAACGGTCGAGAGGATTTGTCGCACTAACCATGTGTCACATCGTAATCTGCAAGCCTTCGGGCTGAGCGGCCGTCGCTTGGTAGGCCAAGACAAGGGTGTATACAAGGAAGGGCCCAAGGGGGCCTGGTCCCCCTCCCCCGAAATAATGAATATTTTAAAAAATGAGTACCGTAATCTGAATTAGTTTAATGTATCATGCGCGAAGGCATCGCCTACTTTTCCGTGTAGGTGAGGGGAGTGGGGTGGAAGTGGTGTGAAGTTCGTGTCAGTGATCACTGACAATTTCACTTAACACCGGAAGCTCCCGCTCGGCTATCTGCGCGTGCGCGGACAACTGAACTACATCAGTCGCCGCCAGAGGCCAGCACAACAACAGGGCGCCAGAGGTGTGATGAACAGTTCAGTGGCAATCACTGGTTGTTGTTTACGTTTGTTCGACATCTGTTGTACTGAAGTATGGTGCTGTTTTATGTGTTCATGATTACGTACTTTATCAATATACTGAAGTTGGCCGTAAGTGAACCGCAATCGTAATGAAGAGGCAAGCTTCCATTAAAAACGTTTTCGCCAAAAATCAAGTGTCAATAAGCCTGTTGGCGATAGTCCTGAAGTCGGTAGTGTTAAGCAAACCCTACACGGTCAGTAATACTGTCAGTACCGATAAATATTGACAGTAATACTGATCGCGTGTGGACTGGAATGATGGAATGAAGGCCAGTACTGAAGCAGATCCGGATTTCCTGATCTGCGAGCGTCAGTACTGTAGAGTGGTGGGGATACTGACAGTTATACTGACCGTGTGAGTGCGTTCGTCATTATTTCTGTCAGTATCAACGGAGCAGCGGTGGACGACAAATGCGTTTCTCACCAAGGCCAAGTAGAGGTGCTTGTGGAACCGTCAAGTAGGCCTATTGCAAAAGTTTATCGAGCTATATGAAACGCTGCCAGAATAAACGTAGGTACTTAACACAATACTTTACATGTTTCCACAACTGCTGTACTGATGGAAACTGGTGACATTATAGCAGAAAACTTTAAATCTTCAAAATTTATACCAGTTGTAAGATACCTCACTGTCACCGCTAATCTCTCTGCCACCGATAAACAGCACCGCATGTTTGTATTTTGCCTTATTACAAAAGGCTCTACCAATCTTCAAAATTTATACCAGTTGCAAGATACCTCACTGTCACCGCTAATCTCTCTGCCACCGATAAACCGCACCGCATGTTTGTATTTTGCCTTATTACAAAAGGCTCTACCAATCTTCAAAATTTATACCAGTTGCAAGATACCTCACTGTCACCGCTAATCTCTCTGCCACCGATAAACCGCACCGCATGTTTGTATTTTGCCTTATTACAAAAGGTTCTACCATTCGTAGTAATTTCGAAAAAGTACCCTCACACATTCGGAGATAGTTCTGATAATCTTCTGCTTCGGTATATTGTGTTTCCCTCAACACTTCATATGAGAATACTTTTCTCTTTTCCTAAGCCAATCTTTAACCCATCGTTTACGTTTAAAACTGCGTTTCGTGCAGTACTAATATGATAGCTACAAAATGCCCGTCTTTTACGATCCATTTTGATAGAATACCGCAATTTCATGTTATAAATCTCATTCAGTACTGACTGTTATTGACTTTATTTGTAAAGTGAGAATGCCGCAATGGTAAGCTAGTGCACTGGTACTGACCAAAATATTGACAGTAATAATGATCGTGTAAGGTCGCTACAATACTGATGCGTACTGTCAGTATTATTGACTCAGTATTACTGATCAGTATTACTGACCATGTAGGGTCTGCTTTAGAATGGACAAAGTGCAAAGTTGCTGGTAGAACTGCTTCTTGTGATGTCGCTACTTCGAGCTCAATTAATGTAGTTCCGGTTATGGAGAATAATAGGCCTAACCAAATAAGGGAATATAATTATGATATTGGAAATTATTGTCAAAACAAATCCGCCCAGTCTTTCACAAACGAAAAAAAAAACCTTTTTGTTAGAAAATGTTTGGAAACCTCAGCCTGGATACAAATTTTCCTTCATTACTAGTTCAAATCATACTAGATCTTTTCAAGTGAAGTGGCTAGAAGAAATTACGTGCTTAGCTTATTCAGAGGAAAAATCTGGAACTTTCTGCAAGTACTGCGTGTTATTTTCCAATACCGAAAATGTAGGGAAAGGAGATCACCAAGTAGCAGGGGCGTTGGTCACTTAGGCTTTTACCAATCTTATAAAAGGCAAGGAAATGTTTAGCAAACATGAAAACTTATTCTATCATAAGAAATATGTTTTGATCGTTGAAAATACAAAAGGTATAGTTAAGAAAAAGGCTGAAAGTATTATCAAATCAAATAAATGCCCGAAGAAGACTAGATATTGAGAATAATAGAAAATAATATTGACGGAGTTATGGTAGTGAGGGTAGTAGTAGTTGTTGTTGTTGTTGTTGCGAAGTTAGGTAAGGTTGGTAGGGGCGATTTCTGGTATGGGGGCACCGGGAGGATGGGGACGCGATAAGGGTCGGCTGTTAATTGGTTCAGGATGAATGGGGGGGGGGTTGGCACCACTGCGTAGGTTTTATTATGGATGTTTGCTCCGGTGGTGAACAGGCGGCGTTGGGCTTCGTCTCCTTCTAGTTGGACTAAAATGTGAGTAGATGGTGCTGCGGTCTGGCCGTCCTGTAGTCTGAAGGCGTTAATAACTGGAACGTTGGCTGCTTGGAGGTCTTCATATATGTGGTCTTCGGAAATGTTGAGTTCCACACCAGGGATGAGGCAGTAGGTCATGATGAGGGGAGGCGACTGCCAACTAGGCGTCTGCCTGTTTATGTTTATATTGGGCCGACTGAGTAGCAGATTAAAGGTGATGGCCACCCAGCCGAAAAAGTTCGGGCGTGTTGTTATGCGTTTTCGCTCCTCGTGACACACTTGAAAAACACGAGTAAACTATAGAGACGTATGTTCGCACTGTTCACAATGTTGTAACTTAATTTTAAGAACTCCTATGGCTAGGCAATTAGCGTTTTCATTGGTATTACATTCCTGCTACTCTTTGCCGTGGTGATTTTTAAGTTAATTTTCTCTCCACAAAGTAATTATTCCAAAGAAGGCAAATGAATTGATGTTTAGTAAGTATTGATGTATTTGGCAAAAGACATCAATTGACTGCTGGTAGTAATGATGCTCTTCAAGAACTCTGAAGCGGACAACACATCGATACTGTATTTTTTTCGTCCGGGGTGAAGCCTCATCTATAACTCGCACCTCGCCGAGCCCAAAGCACAAAGGCTGACACCACAATTGGAAGTCGGCTATATTCACTTACGTCCTCGATCCACACCAACCTGGTCTTTTCGAAAATGGCATCACCACTGCACTTCTCTAGACCGGACTACATATACACTTCGCGTCGTCCCGCCCTGCTGATGGACCCAGCGCCTGCTCTGTCTACAACTGCTACACCGCCGTTAACATCGTCTTATTCTTCCATCGTCCCAGCTACCACCACCACTACCACCGCACCTATCACCACTACCGTCTTTGTTTCCGCCGTCTCTACCGTTCCTGTCACCACTACCATCCCGTCTCATCCATTCCCTATCATGACGTTTCCTCCTCCTCCAATTCAACACCAAGTTCAACGGTCCGACTCACAGCAACTCAGACCACCAACTGATGCAACATCAGCACCACAGTCTCCATCCGCACCAGCACCAGCACCAGCAGCAGCTGCCAGCCAACTGTCATCACCGCCGTCAACCTCATCCACTACTGCTGTCTACAGCTGTGTCGTTCGGGGCGTCGACCCTCTCCTTCCAGCAACAGAAGTTCAACGTCACCTTAGTCATCACGCCATTCCAGTCCGGAAGGCATCCCGCATTTTCAACGCCTATGGCCCCACGTACTTAGTGCGTCTTCAACTATATACTGCAGCAGCCATCGATCAACTCATAGCCAACGGTGCAACCCTCTACGGCCGTCTTCATAAAGTCGAACCTTCTCGTTCTCCTCCCCGCTCTAGATATCCCATACCTACACCACATCGCTACCCCCGGCCAGATCCTCCTTCCTTTCAACCTACACACTCCGTCCGCCCATCTTCTCACCATCTGAATATCTCTTTCCCCCCACCGCCGACTCTTGAACATCTTAGATACTTCACAACCGTCCTCTACCACATCGTCTCAACACTTCACCACCTTACCCTTCCCAGCGATTTCCAAACCGCCACTCTTGTGTAAATCTTCACTTTTCCCATCTTCCTTAAAACTTCACGCCTAATGCCCATCTCTCCCTACCCAAGAGACCCGTATCATTTCTCCTCCATAAACACGCATCTTCCATCATCCACCTTACCCATATCACACTTCACACTGTTCTCTTCACTGCTCATGGCCCGAGAGAGGGCGTAACCCTCTAGGGGGCCCGTCCCGCCCGAAAGGGCGGGGAATTAAAACGTCTCAAGAAGAATAAGAAGAAGAAGAAGAAGAAGATGCTCTTCAATACTAGCGCTAATTATGTGCACTATTTTCTGCTACGTAGTTGAATTCCTGTAAGGGCAACAGATAGCAGGCACATACTTACCCCAACACCCCCGATAACACGACCTGAGAGAGTGGCATATTGCGCATGCGTAAACCACGGATATCTGTTTCTGCGATATCCTGGTCTTGTCTACGTGCCGGCCGATGTCCCCTCGCACCTCGCCATTCCCTTCGCCAAGGTACGGACGGAGAGATAGCCTTCCAAGGGGGTTCATTCTAGACAAGTATCCAGCCACGGAACGTGCCCAGTTCACATGAATTGAAAGACAGTACGAGTATATTACGGATAGATGGGCTAAGCAAGAGCTTCGAGATTGACAAGGGAGTTGTGAATCTTAAGTAGTTAAGTACAATTTGATACAAACTGGAGGTTCATTGCTCCATTGCGCTATACCAGAAACCGCCACTGATCGCAACCATAGAAATAACTTTCTCTAGCCTAAGAAGACTGAAGACTTACTTCAGGAACAGCACATCTGAAAGCAGACTTAACCATAGAGTTAGTAAATGAAACACTAGAGGTAGCATTGGCACCACCGTTTACGAGAGAAACAGTGTAGCGAGCGGAGCATGTTGAAATCGTAGCTGTTTGGCAAAAAGCTCATTCCACCGTACTCATCAGTGTAAATCGGGGCCTTTTAAAACTGTGTGGATGTGCATATCGTTTAAAATTCTTACATTTAAATATTCTCAGATACTACATTATACTTGTGATGCTTCTCTCCAGTAAAAAAGAAAGCCCAAAAAGCACGTATACAGGATTAAATACGTAATAAAAGAGGACGGTGTTCAGGTGCAGTTAAGTAACAAAAATCAATTTACTGTTCATATTAAGTCTTGTTAACAATATACGTTTAGAAGGAGGGCTCGTATATTTCGCTATTTTTTGTGTAAATGACCAGAAATTTGGTATAATTCTGCCCAACGACCGGAAATGTCCTCCCTCGTACGAAGCGCATGAGCGAGATTTAAGGCCTAAAAACGTTGGCGCGATTTTGGGGTAAAGTAGACAAAATATTACCATCGCCGGTTTAGACCCTAGCTTTCTGAGCCCAAATTGGCAGGTTCGAGCCTGGGTCAGTCCGGTGATACTTGAAGGTGCTCAAATAAGTCAGTCTCTTTTAAATATATAGATATAGCGGCACATCAAGGAACTCCCGTAGGAAAAAAATCTGACATCCCAGCGTCTCCGAAAACCGTGCAAGTTCGTAGTGGGACGTAAAGCCATTTTTATTATTATTATCACCACTATTATTATTATTATTATTATTATTACTGTTGATGTTTTCTAAACGTGATTAAAAGTGAAAATATGTCACTCGGTTGTGGTTTCGGCCTATTATGGAGTTTTTATTTAGCTTTTCCTGAAATGTATGATTTGATTTAAGATTTTAACTCGTAAAATTATTTTCGTTAATGGGAGAGTGGTAAATTATATGATTGAAGAGAATTGAAAAAATACTTACAATATTTTTGACAATTTGATTTACATCATACCGCCACAGAGAGGCCTTACGGCGATGATGGGTTGGGAAAGGGAAGGAAGCGCACGTAGGCTTAATTGAGGTACAGCCCCAGCATTTTCCTGGTGTGAAAATGGGAAACCACGGTAAACCATCTTCGGGGCTGCCGACAGTGGGGTTTGAACCCACCATTTCCCGAAAGCAAGCTTACAGCTGCGTGGCCGTAACTGCACCGCCAACTCGTTCAGTCAATAATACATTATGCTTGTATATAGTCCTATGTGACATTTAAAGGAATTGACGAAAGTAAAGGAATCAGATGTTCACACGGTGTGGCACATCTAGTCTCTAAATTGTAAAATGTGGTAAGCTATGAATGGGGACTGCTACACGTATTGTAGGCCTATGAAGGGAAAGCAACAAACTGTATATACAGATATTCAATAGCTTTGAATAGACCTACTATAAATACACACAAAAAGTGAAAAACGGACCACAATTCCAGGCTATCATGCACATCTTTCCTTATTTTCTTTTGTGTACCAATTTGTTTTACGTCGCACCGACACACAAAGGTCTTACGATGACTACAGGACAGGAAAGGGCTAGGAGTGGGAAGAAAACGACTTTGGCCTTAATTAAGGTACAGCTCCAGAATTCGCCTGATGTGAGAATTGGAAACCATCTTCAGGGCTGCGGACAGTGGGGTTCAAACCCACTATGTCCTGAATGTAAACTGACAGCTATGTGACCTAAAGCCTGCAGCCACTCGCTCGGTATCATGCACATGGCCATTCAGTGAAAGGAAAATATCATCCCTTATATTTCGTAAAATATTAATTTCAGTCTTCAAGGTAAGATCCAAAGAATCTCATTCACGCCGACAGGGGAATCAGTCGCGAAGTCAGCCCAAGTAGGCCAATTCACATGACAATGAGTGTCATGCAATATATTATTGTATACGTACGGAAATGAATTTCAAGGAAAATGCCTGTGAAATGATATGCTATGGCCCTTTGTGAACCTCTCTACGCAGCCATAAGCTGCACAGGAGACTGACATTTTCCTTCAAAGAAGTATATAAAAAAAAGTAATCGCCGCGTAAGGAAATGCCCCAGAAAGTAAATATCGCCGCCCGATGCTCTTCTTTTCTCTTTTTTGTAATGGCTGATCACTGCTGCCAACCTGCCTGGTTACATATTAAAATCACCAAACATAACCATAACAAACTAACCTCAATGTAAACACCGATAATGAATGTTTCCCTACCCTAGTAAATGCTAGAAGTTAAGATGAAATAAATCAAGATATTCATAATTAAGTCGGTTTCCACGCTCAATGAGGAATTAAGGAAATAAACACACTTTCTCACTCAAATTACTGTTACATATATCTGTCTTTATTTTGATATACAGTAGGCGCACTATAACCATATTCTTGAAAAGAGGGGCGTGTTAAACGATACAATTTATTTAATAAGTCTTTGCAGTGTGATTTTCGAAAGTTTAAGACATCCAATGACTTCCATTTCTTTTGCGCGAACATTTCCATCTCTCTTCATTACCGGTAACCAGTAAGGAGAGAGATTACTGGGCATATTTTCAGCCTGCAGGCTGGTTATATCTTCAATCTTATCAGGAAACATATAGGAATACTAATGTGCCAAGCTCCGTGAACGGAAATTAGGTCAGCTTTCAAGTTCACTGCGGATTTGAAAATAATAACGTAATAAGTTCTACTGCCAAAATTTCGTCCCACAAGAGTTATTTCATGTACCGGTAGATCTAGACATGACACTGGCGTATTTGAGCACTTTCAAATACCGCCGGACTCGAACCCACCATATAAGAACACTAATGTGCCAAGCTACGTGAACGGAAATTGGGTCAGCTTTCAAGCTCACTGCATAATTGTATATTACTTCTACTATCTACTTCTATCGTTTTCATATACGCCGAGGTGCCAGTATTTCGTCCCGCAAGAGTTCTTTATGTACCGGTAGATCTAGACATGAGGCTGGCGTATTTGAGCACTTTAAAATACCGCCTAACTCGAGTCCGCCAACCTGAGCTAGTCATACATTCTCTCCTTCACTTGCTTAAATTAATTTTAAACATTTCCTGCCTTTATTCTGATGTACGCATTACTATAACTGCATTCTTAAAGGAAGGGGGGAGGGAATATAGATTGTATAATTCATTGCGATTTCTGCAAGTTCAAAGACTTACCACATAAGACATGCCTGTCCTTCCTTTTAATAATAATGCTAACAGCTTTACATCCCACTAAGTACCTTTACGGTTTTCGGCATTTGAAACATATTTTCAGCTTACAAGTCGGTGTATCTCAAGCTTACAACATTACTGAAACCAATGTACAGGAGCACTATGAGTCAAACAACATTACCAGATTTTTACATATACATTGGCTTAAATCACATGAAGACAGGTTGTGAGGCAAGAATGGGATAGGAAAGAGGGCTAAGATTTAAAACGTTTAAAATGTACATAAGCGTACAGACACAGCACTAGCGAGAAATGAAAATGACGGGCGAAAAAAAACTTCAGACCTGCCGAGTGTGGGGTTCAAATCCATCACCATCTCCTGAAACCAAGCTCACAGCAATGTGATCAAACTGCACAGCCAGTTCACTCAGTTTCCTATGACGCGTAATAGGTCTACCACATGGGCGACCCACTTACTATATATGGATCTTCAATTCTTCAATTATACCTGTATGCAAAAACATTATGCACCTTAGTAAAAGGTACTTCCCTAGTTGGTTCTCTGATTGGTGCACGTATAACAAATATGTTTGGGAAGAAATACTTTTATTTTATATTTATTTATATCATAAAGAAGTCATGTTGTCATAGCAAAAAGAATATGCAACAAAAAAAATGAATCCAAAGAGATAAACATTATTTACTGTATTAAATATTAGCTTATTTACATGTTAAGCGATATGTAGTAGTAATAATAATAATAACAACAAACATGTGCAATATGGAAAAACGAAATAAATACAAGTAAATATAATTTACAACATTTAGAGCCATTCCATGGTCACTGAATTACAAAGCAGGGGTATGAATAAACAAACATAATAAACATGAATACTAATATTTAAAAAGCAAAAAGCAAAGTCATCTCCGTACAAACCATGAAAGCCATTGGAAGGGTGGAAGGTGAAGGCTTCCACTATCCATAACGTTGGCACTTGGTGGGGTGGAGTTGTTAGCTCTACGCATGACCGCCCTTGCCCCCTAGTAGTTAACCTGGTACTCATTTATCATACGCAAAACATTCCTTCCAAATTACGTTAAACCCCTGTCACTCATTATTATTATTATTATTATTATTATTATTAATAAATTGCAAATGGGAAATATCCCAGTGGCAACGGTCACTTACAGTAATGTAATAATAAAGTAAAGTTAACATAATTACCTAACAACAACAAACAAACAAGCAAGAACAAGAGTACAAGAAGCAGATATATGGAAGGAAAATATTACAAGCATTACTGCTAGTTTAATATTCTAAATCGAGCAACATCATATACAAATTCACACACAACTTAAGTATTTATAGTGCTTAACAATATGGCTTACAATTTTATAGATTGACCTTACTACTAGCTTAACATTATAAGTGATAATAAAGTGAAGTTAAACCGTACTTACCCTACAACAACAACATTACAACAAGCAAGAAATACTACTAATTTAACTTTCTAAATCCAGTGTCATTATATACATATTCGCACATAACTTAAGTATTTCCAGTACTTAACACTACAAATTACAATACCACAGATTGAACTTGCTACTAGCTTAACACTACAAGTGATGATAAAGTTAAAACATACTACCCAACAACTACAACAACTCAAGTACAAAAAGGAATTCCATAAAAAGTATTACAAGAAATACTACTAGTCATTCTAAATCCAGCATCATGTACAGTTTCATACACAATTTAATTATTTCCAATACTTGACACTATGGCTTACAAAACTATAGATTGAGCTTACTACTAGCTTAAGGTTACAAATGATAATAAAATAAAGTTAAAAACATTTTTAATTAACCAAGAACAACAACAATTACAAAAACATGAGTACAGCAAGCAATTTCCTGGAAAGAGAATACCACAAGAAAAAACCTCCCAGTTTCACAATCGAAACCAAGCAGAAAATCACAAATTCAGTGCCCATAAATTACAACTTTTACTTTTCACTTTACACAAACACTAATGGTCTTCTTAAATGACTTGATACCAGAAGGGAATCTATCAAAGACTGCTGCAGGTAATTTATTCCAATCCCTTACGGTCCTGTTGACGAAGGGAAACTTGCCTACATCAGTATGCTGGTTTTTATGCTTATGATAATTTCTCGATAAGTATGAGGGAGGTCCCAACCTATTCCTAATACAACTCCAAGCAGCCCTTTCCGTATAGCTCTTATAAAGACCACACAGGCGAGCTCTAGTTCTTCTAGATTCAAGACTTTCCCAATTAATGGTATTCCTCCTATTCCCAGTTACAAAACGCATCGCTCTTCTTTGAACTTTCTCTAGGGAATTTATTAAACCCATCCTGTACGCATCCCAGCATGCAGATCCATATTCGAGAATGGGTCTTACGAAGCATTTATAAGGTTTATTTAAACCTACTAGGGTGGTAACACATAAATAAGAATTCCAATGAAAGTATTTTCCTTCTGCGCCTTCATGTCAGACAGAGTTTTTAAAAAAACAATTTTTTTCACTATAATATGATTTATCTATAGAGCGAAACCGCTAAGCAGTGTGCGTCTCATAGCTATCGAGATGGAATTGGTAATGTACTATGTATCTGCAGAGCCTATGTACAAGACTTTTTACAATTACCTCTAAAGTGACATTTCAGCTGTGTGACAACGCTAAAAAGACTATGGACTTTGAGATTGGCATTCCTGAAGAGGGTTTCCTGCACTTTCCCATTTTCACACATTGATTCAAGAGTCTGTATTGGCTTGTGACAAAACCACTGTATTCTTCCGAAAACCACTGATAGGGACAAGTTTGGCTGTGATCCACCGAAAACAAATTATAATGACCGGTTAGGTTGTGATCCACCGAAAACCACTGATTGTCGCAGGGTTAGGTTAGGTTCGACAGGATTTGTACTTGAGCGACTGTTGTCACTGAAAGCACTGTCGTGACGACTGAAGGCAATAAACATAAAACTGAATCCATTGGTCTACAAAGTTTTCATTCAGTAGATACGCTAGGAACTGGCGAACCAACACCGTACATACTAAGTTTACAGGAATCAACAAAACAGGATATTAATTCGTGGTACTCACTGTTCTTTAAAGAGAAGAGATATCCAGTCAACAATAGCTGCAGTGAACGTGGTTTTTCACTATTATTGCCCGACCCCATGGCTAAATGGATAGCGTGCTGGCCTTTGGTCACAGGATGCGGGTTCGATTCCCGACAGGGTCACGAATTTGAACCACCGTTGGTTAATTTCTTTGGCACGGGGGCTGGGTGTATGTCGGCTTCATCAACATTTCACTATTATTGTGTAAAATATAAACTTACTAGTTTTGACAAGTACAGTCTGTTCAACAGTGACTCATGAATGATGACGGGCAGGATGTCCAACCTCACTAATCTATGTTCCAGACTATTTCTACTTAAAAAATTGTATATGTCCTCTAATGTGATTTTGCAATTTTTGCTGAATATTTATGTGGCTGAAATGAAGGTGGATAAGCTACATGATCTCCTTTTTTATAGGAGGAAGGTATCGTGGAAATGAAACTCAATTTCGGTTTCATTTACATTACAGTTTCTCTAAGATATGTTGATAGTAATTCAGTCATGTACGACGACGATGTATTTCATGGTAAAGACAGCTGCCTCTGTGGATCAGTGGTAGAGTGACGGCCTCCGGATCCCAAGATAGCGGGTTCAAACCCGGCAGAGGTAGTCGGATTTTTGAAGGGCGGAAAAAAGTCCATTCGACACTCCATGCCGTACGATGTCAGCATGTAAAAGATCTCTGGTGACACATTTGGTGTTTACCCGATAAAATTAATTAAATCTCAGCCATAGACGCCGAAGAGAGTTTCGGTTTACTCGGTCTGCCATCTAGTGGGCCTAGACTAAAACGGAACGTCAAAATTGACGAGCAGACAGCCAGATGGCGTCAACTTGAAATGTCTGCACACGGTAACTGAGTCCATACGATTATTATTATTGTCATTATTATTATTATTATTATTATTATTATTATTATTATTATTATTATTATTATTATGGTAAAGACGAATTACTTTGCAATGCTATCTGTCTTAATGGTAATGTACTATGTACCTGTACTAATGTTGGCTACTGAGTGCATCATTCGAAGCAGTGTATCGATTCATTCAAGTGTCCGAGTGAATCGATTCACAGGAACGGCAAGATCACGGCACACAAATCATGCACAATCACGGCTCAGTGAGCCACATGACACACACGGCTCCTTATCGGCACAATGGACACTGGCGGGGAGCCGAGCTTCCGTTGCAGCGAGACACAGTGAATCATGGCACACTGAAAGAATCGTACGCAGTCACGGATCAGTGAGACACAATACACACACGGTTCATTATCGGTACACTGGACATTGGCGGGGAGCCGAACTTCCTCTGAAGCAATACATACAGAGTCATGATACCGTACACTGAAAAATCATATGCTACAATGGACTCTCGAGCTCAGCTCATTTGAAAATAATACCCACTCGCATTCACTGTCCTCTTCTTACAGGGAGTTTTAAATAATAGATGGATTTATTTGCAGTGTTAAAAGGATAGTCAGAACATAATTCCGAAGTACCTAGCTTGTAAGTAGGTAGGCAATTAGGTTATTCTAATTACCGTATTAGTTTAATCAATCAGTAATTTTGTAACTAGTTGACGTTCGACAATTACTTAAACACAGCTCTCTAGCCTCCACGCCTGGCTGAGTGGCTCAGACGGTTGAGGTGCTGGCCTTCTGAACCCAACTTGGCAGGGCCGAGCTCAGTGCGATGGCATTTGAAGGTGTCAGCCTCGTGTCAGTAGATTTACTGGCACATAAAAGAGCTCCTGCAGGACTAAATTCCAGCACGTCGACATCTCAAAAAAAACATAAAAGTTGTTAGTGGGACATAAAGCCAATAACATTATTATTTAGCCTACCTATGACTATGAGTTATGCTCATGACCACTCGAAATTGTCTCAGTTTGTATGTCGCATAATTGCACAATGCTTCAATAATCGAATCACCAGGTTACCGGTATACGTGGACAGTGAGTATGTAAGTAGACTGATGCAATAGCTTAAATAAATGATGTTTAATCAGAAAACCAGTGGGCTACTGTACATATCGCGTAGCCTATACAAAATATGACGATTTTTAAAAAGCCTCTGCTGATAGAAAAAGACACTTTCAAAGATGACCGAGTTAGTTGGCCGACTCGACAATCTTCTTCTCAGTGTGTTTCACTTCATTTCTCCACATTTCTGCTGTCACCTGTAAGATATATTGAATTATAACAACCTGACAAGTATATTATAAACTCCACTTGCCTATATCCAATACATAACATTTTCACTTGGCCTACCTGATCAAGAGATTCTTCCCACACAGCTGTAGCTCTGTCCAATCCGTGATCAGGTCTTGAAGCCACTGTTTTGTTATAATACTGTTTTGACACAGACCATGCAAATTCGATGGCATTGAAAAATGAGTGGTATGGAGGAAGTCGTAGGACAGTATGGCCTTCACTGTGCAGCATCACGTCAACAATGTACCTGGTTTTAAAAAACAGAGAAATATTGTTATGCATACATGAAAGTCAACAACATGAATGTAAAAAACATTATCTAAACTTATGTTTAGGTGCTTCTGTACCTCTTTAAGTGACTTCGATTCATATTACACAACCTTTGCCGCTCATCTTTTGTAGCATAATCTTGATTTCTCTTCAAGTTTGTAGCAAATATCAAATCAGCACCTGTAAGAATTTTAAGTTTTAGTATGAAGTTATTTCTTCTAAAAAAAAGTATTCCCTAAAAATATGAGATCACCCCTCTTCAAGGATAGACCTATTAATTGATAAATAAATGTGATTTCTGTTGAATGATACACAAAGATGTCTGATTTTAAGTGAAACCAACTACTGTGTAGCAAAGTCACCTGATGATAAAATCAATGAATTACTACTTACACTACTTTATCCTAACATCTCTCATGAATGTATTTCTATTAGTAGGCCTATATCTGGATTAGAAGTCCACGATCACTTGCATTAAAGATATAAGTATAAACACCCATTTCAATACCTTAGAACAAATGTAATTGCTGCGAACACTGCACCTATATCAGGCAGTAAGAAATAAGAAGCTTGGAAGGTGTTCAACAGTCAGGTATCAAGCACTGACTCAGGTGGAGATTGTCGAATGCAGAATAAACATAATAAATAGGCCTGCAATACAAGTAATTTTCTGATACAAATATCCAGTAATATTATATGAAAATACACTGGGGAAGTTTTGATTGAAGTACCTCTCTAAGGTTAATCATTGGCCTAAAGTGAATACCTACAAGTCTTTTTAATAACCAAGAGATCCCTTGAGAGTGGAGAAGTCAAAATCAAAAACCACGTACAGAACCCAATGAGCGGTAAGTTATAATGCCACTACCGATCTCGTGCCAGTCAATTTCAATCAATCGGTTACCACTGATCTGCACTTAGGACAGTCGCCCAGGTGGAAGATGTAGTTTCAGAGATAGACCTAGTCTTTTCTTCAATAATTGCAAAGAATTTGGTAATTTATTGAAATCTCCCTTGGTAAATTAGCCCAATCCCTAACTCCCTTCTTAAAAAAAAAATATTTGCTCCGCTTTTCATCCTCAACTTTATAATTGTACTGTGATCTTACCTACTTCTAAAATACCACTGAAACGTATTCGTCTACCAATGTCATTCCACACCACCTCTCCACCGACAGCTCGTAACACACCACTTAGTCCAGCAACTCGTCTCCTTTCACCCAAGTCTTCCCAGCCCAAACTCGACAAAATTTTTGTAACGCTACTCTTTTGTCAGAAATCACCCACAACAAATCGTGCTTCTTTCTTTTGAACTTTTCCAGTTCTCAAATCAAGTAATCCTAGTGAGGGTCTCATACACAGGAACTGTACTCAAGTTGGGGTCTTATCAGAGACTTACGTGTCCTCCCCCTTTACATCCGTACTACAAACCCTAAATACCCTCATAACTATGTAAATAGAGATCACCTCACTATAATAAAATGAAGTAAAATAAAGTAAGAACATACCGGGTACAAAGCCATCTTTCGTTCCAGTATAAACAATAACCAGTCTTCCTCCCTCAGACACAGGTCAACGAATTACTCCTTGAACATCATGTCCAGATTTGTGTGGTTTATTCCAGGAGTATGTGGGTGATCCTGAAAGAAAAATGCACATTTGAAACCAAAGATACCTGATGAAGATAAATTATTCTAAGATTTTTAAATAAAATATAATATATAACATATATATTCACCACTACCCTGTAAGAATACACACACAGAAATATATTACATACACATATACCGTAAGTCAACAGGAATACACAAAGGTTAAGTCTACAAACCGTATCGAAGTCGACACAAGACATGGTATAGGCCTACATGATTAGGTTAGGTTAGGTTCAGAATGAAATACTGCTCCATTTGAACTGATTGTCATTATGTCAGAAACTTATCATAGAAACAAGATAAAAACGAACACTTACCCCAGTTAATAATGAAACTCTTGCCATTAGCTTCGTATCACCGCGACTGATACCTTCTTCGTCGTAGTTCGTGTTTCAATTGCTCATAGCAATGTACAAGCATTTCTTGACCTGATGTTTGTAAAGGACGTAACCTTGCTTTCCTTTTCGGAGGAGTTCTTGCAGATTTTTCTTCCTTCTTAGACATCCCAATCGAATTCTGTTCTATAAGTATGGGACGAAATAGGAACGTAATTAATAAAATGTTGTGCTCATCATTTCACACAAACTATGTTATTAAATGCATTATCCGAACATGCCACAATTCTACTTACCTGGTATTAGCCAAATAGATTTACAATCCCACAGAAAAAGAAAATATGCTTTAAATATTCTCGCAAATGTATCATTAGTGACTTTAACACCAATGCGGTGGCAACACCCAATTCACGCTATAAAACAGTGATTGAACGTTGCCAACGTGCCAGATTAACGGTAAATGTAAGACGTTGTATCGGCAAGTAGGGTCCCTAAACTGGATGGTTACGGACACTGAAAAAGACCCAACAGCAAGAAAAGTAGCTATAAATCAATACTTTAATATTACAGGGGAGAAAGGGTAAGGTTGCACCCTTAGGGTACGTCCTTTCACGGGGACGACTTTTTATACTTCAGTTTATCGGGAAGCTCCAATAGTGACAGTGCCAAGCAATCCAGATTTTGCCAAACAGCGTGCTCGTTCAACTTCGCACGCGACTGCTGCGCCAATGCTACCTATAGTGTTTCATTTACTAACTCTATGGGCTTAACGGGCTTGCTTTACTCTCTATCTACAGAGATATTATAGTTAGTGACGAAGAAGTTCTTAATAAGTTTGCAAGTGTACCAAGAAACCTGGACTTTGTTTTGTAACCATTGGTGTACTGTGTGTATTTATGAATCAGCCCAAATCAATGTTTCCTTTTTTCCTTTCTAAAGTGTTTGAAATCGTCTGACCTCTTAAAATTACTTAACCTAAGCTTACATTAATCTTACCTCCCCCCCCCACAAAAAATATTCTATATTCGCCACTGGGCCAAGGTCCTTCAGGCTGTAGTGCCATGTGGTTTGTTTGTCGTATGTATTTTAGCATTGATAGGACTGAATAAACAGACGTATTTAATTTCCCTCCACTGTCCATTATAGTTCAAGTTACTGAGTTCGAAGCAAGCTATTTACCGTCTACATGTCATACAGTGATATGTAGGCTATAATCTTTACATGCTGTGTTGAAACTTGCTTCTTTATACAAATTATTGTAGTGAATGGATACTTTGTAAAATTCTCAAATAAATGTAATGTTTCAAAAATTTTCATAGTGTGTAATTAAAACCAGTTAGGATTTGTACATTTCCATTTGGCAACAATGTGCAACGGAATGAAGGTGTTATGTCAGTTGTTTAAATTCCTTTCCAGGCTCAGTTTGCATGAAGTAGCACAGATTTTGGCAGAGGATGGTAGTATTTTATAGGATACCTATAATAACACTTTTATCACCTGATTTCTTACTACGAATGAGAACAGTGGTGATGAGGATGATGAATATTTTGATTGCCTTTCTAGAAAGGTTGGAAAGAAAAAGAGTTAGAAATGGCTGTGGAAGTAAGGAGAAATTGAAGGAACTTGCTAGGGAATTGAATCTAGCAAAGAGATCAGCTAAGGATAACATGATGGTAAGCATAACTGGCAGTCATGCAAATTTTAGTGAAAAAGAGAAGGGTATGTACAGGTAATTTAAGGCAGAAACAGGTTACAAGAAGGACATTCCAGGAATCATTAATGAACAAGGGTAGTGTGTATGCGAGGATCTTCAAAAGGTAGAAGTATTCAGTCAGCAGTTTGTAAAGATTGTTGGTTACAAGAATAATGTCGAGATAGAGGAGGTGACTAACACTAAAGACGTATTACAATTTACCTATGATAACAATGACATTTACAATAAGATACAAAAGTGGAAAACTAGAAAAACAGCTGGAATTGATAAGGTTTCTGGGGATATACTAAAGACAATGCGATAGGAAATAGTATCATATTTGATGTAGGTACTGTAACCGTCCGTAGTCCGTGGATATTGAGAGTTCGTAGATGTTTTGAATAGGCCTCGGCCGGAGTCAACGGTGATACATGAGTTTCCACTCAAGGCATGGATATTCGGGGAGCATCGATGAGGTTCTATTTATATTTAACGCAAGGCCCTTATTGTCGTAACAAGTAATCGTTCAATTAACTATGTAAGGCTATAAAATATTTCTAAACTAAATAAAGAAGGATATCAAAAATGTTGGTTTCTTGGAAGGATATTCCTAATTTAATGAAGTCATAGTAATTAGAACTAAATGACAATAATATTTACATCGAAGCGTGATTGGAGAATGTGAAAATAAAATGAAATCAAATTCTTTGTTGGCTAATACCATTACAATTAATCACATCATTAACAATTAATTTTAAATTCAACATCCGATCATGATGAAATCAAACATGGAACTTGCTGAAGGCTTAGTGTCATTCAGAAAATTATTCCATTATCATTAACTGTCCGCCCGTTATAGAAATAAAATGAAAATCTTAAACGTCTCACTTATTTTTATCGTTCATTGGTCCAAGATTTCATCTTTCGATACCCTATCATACTTATAATTTTTTTTTCATAAATTGCCTAAGTGCTTATCAACTTGAGTTTCCTAATAATAGCCCATCATCAACGTGGCCATCCTTAAATAAGTGATCACACATTATTTAAAGACATTATAACTGGATTTAACAATAATTCAATCGAATAGAAACAGCATCTCCTAGGAACTCATGTCCGCCACCTGAAATACACAATATCTAGCTAATACCATCATAATCAACAAAAATCTAGAGATGATTAACGGCATCTGGTCTCGCCGGAACTGTCCTCCTGAAAAATCGTGAAGATCTATCATCTACAAAGCAACTACTCATATAGATACAACTTACACTACGCCAGGTGATAACAACTTGTTTAGATATGATGTTCCACTATATCCATGTCAGCGTTATTTAATGTCGAAGACCTCCTATCAGTGATTATCCGTTCAAAATATTCAGTATCCGCACCGCATCATGCCGCAAAATAATGTCTTGATGATCGTACATCTATCTACATTTATGACCTTCGAAAATGTTACACGAAAAACATTAATGACAGCCTTGCTGCTTGTCTATCTCTGGATTCTCTTAATTTGCATGATGAACACTTAAATCCATTTCCCAATCCTAGATTCATTGAAAATCTCGAAGATTACTTATTATATTATCGTAATACCTATTCTCAACAAATCATTTACCATAATAACTTCATTTCGCTTTATCGACGACCCTATAATTTGTCATTCACCATAATTCAAGCGCACCATGCTTATTCACAATTATTTATCCCAAGAAATTCATTAGCATCTTATCCGAAGAATTATTATCATCATTACAAGACATGTCACAATCATCACGGCACTAATTTCACGAAATACTCACAACTGTACAACGTACGCACATATGAAAATCATCACACAAGAAGACCTCTTAAAATAGACATTAAACTATATCACCTCACAAAAATATCTACGCAATCCTAGTATGATCCAAAATTATGAAGAAAACGTCTCTTTACATTCACGATAATTACATAGAAATCCCGGGGTAACTCGCGATAAAATGCGTATTCTACAAGTTGAATCTCGCACGGGACAGATGACCTCAATACCTTCACATTAAACTTAAGTGTAATTACGAGTATCACTGGGCGCTTGCGACGATCACATTAGGTCACTCAAGCTGTGTCAATTAATGTCACCTCATGATAAAATTATATAAAATCTACTCTACTACTATGCGTTCTACAAGATAGAATAAAGAAAGATGATATCTTGGGTAGAAGATCACGTAACACTGCTCTCATCTCTCCAGTCACTCGGTCTCAATTTGGCTTTCACTTTATAGCATCATTCCGGGCCTGTCAGGACACTAATCCCGTTACGCCCACATGTTAACTCTCATCATTACATTGCAGGAATAATCTTCAATCATTGTGAGCAATCGGACCTGAAACTTGTATAGACAGAATTAGTACAATGATATAGGCGTTATATAATATTTCACTATTAGCCCAAGACACTCGCCTTGTTTTAATAACAAATATTGAATCTCGTTAATTTATACAATACTAGCTGTAGTACCTGGCGTTGCCCGGATAGTTTCTGAATATTTACCTTTAAGATTTGCATTACCAGTTAGTTATGTGTGAAGTGAATTTTTATAGAATTCCTTTTCGACTTGCAGATTGATATATTACGATCTATTATCTAATTTTAGAATTATTTACATGTATTTTATTTCAAGTTTTAGATTATATAATTTTCGAGGAAAATTTCGTCCTTATGGAAGCTCGAATCGATTGGGAAGTATTTGATCCGGTTAAAAATGAATAAGAGATAACTAAATGTACTCGTATTTAGCCGTCGCACTATAGATACGATGTACAGGATTTCAACTGTCAGTTAGACTGCCCCCTCTCCCCCCCACCACCACCACTAAGTGATAAAAAATCTTGATTGTCACCATTCATCCCAGTGACCCTAAAAACTGTAGATTCGACACTGTTTTCGATTATTTTTATATTTCACTCCCCCCTCACCCTCGCCCCAAAGGGGGGTTGAACATTAACTTTTAAAAATTCGGAGTGTCACTATTCATTTCAGCGACCACGAAAACTATGGATTCGATAATATTCTAGATTATTTTTATACCATCCCCCTCGCCCCATGCCCATAAGGGTGCTAGGGGTGTCTTACCTCCGCGCGGTTTGTCTCCTGATACTAATTGATACGTGTACCAAGTTTGGTGAAATTGCTCCAGTGGTTTAGGAGGAGATGTGTCATTTACACATCCACACACACCCACCCACGCACACACATGCATCAATTTTATGTATAAGAAGAAGAAGATAAGATTTTTATATAGTTTTTTGATTATTTTTATATCTCACCCCTCCACCCCCCACTTGGACTTGTAAAAAATGCGGAGTATTACTAATCATCCCAGAGACCCTGAGATCTATAGATTCGAAACTGTTTTTAATTATTTCTATATCTCACCCCTCCCCCCTTCGCTCCCCACCTAAAAGGGGGACTTTAAAAAATTCTGGCGTATTACTTTACAACTCAGCAACCCCGAAAACTATGATTTCGAAACTATTCCTGATTATTTTTATAACTAACCCCCTGACCCCCTCTCGTAAGGGCGCTAGGGATGGCTTACCCCCACAGTGCTCGTACCCCGATACTAAGTAATACGTGTACCAAGTTTGGTTGAAATTACTCCAGTGGTTTAGGAGGACATGTATCATGTACACACACACATACATCCATTTTTATATATAGTAAGATTTTTATACTTCACCCCCTTTCCATCCCCGACCAAAGGAGTCCTATGAGTGCCTTACACAACAGTATATTTTTTCAGACAGTAAGTCTTATGTGTACAAGTTTTGGTTGGCAGTTATGCCCAAATGCACATGCATAATCTCGCTGATCTAGAATCCTGGAGCTGACGTTGCCGTGGTTACGGCAGTTCATTTCTTTTATCCGATTCCTAGAGCAGGGTTAGTGTGGTGCCAATATCTCCGAAACGGTTGGTTTTAGGGCTTTAAAACATGGATTTCGGGCCCGTAGGGCCTACCAAATTTTGTTCTTTGCGTCAAGAGGATTAAATTGAGCTTTGTCTCGTCCTTATACGACAAATTCGATATTTTGCCCATATTAGCCTATTATTTTTATATCTCCCCCCCCCCGTCCCCCCACCTCGAATTGTTTTGAAAATAAAATACAGCCCATGTTACTCACTGGCAGTATAGCTTTCTATAGGTTGAATAATTTTTCAAAATCGGTTCAGTAGTTTTTGAGTCTATTCGTTACAAACAAACAAATTTTTCCTCTTTATAATAGACAGATTAGATCTCCCTAATATGTCTTTCATGTGTTTTCTTTAAAATTCTACAACTCTAAATAGCTTCATCTTAATGAGTGTTAATAGCTTTTATGTCGATCTTCAATCTCATTCTTTTTTCTACAATCCAATTGTTCATAAAACAAAAGTCCACTAAAAAGTTGTTACATTAACAATATTGGTCTGCGTTTCATATCTTCTGCTAAGTTCGTTAGTTTACAATTTCTTCCATATATTTTTGACATTTGAGGAATAAACTCTGTGATAACGTCATCTCTTCTAATAAGGAATTTATACAAAGGAACACTTCACTTGTATACAATCGATTATCTCTTCCGTGCCTTCTTGATCATTGAACTTATAACCTTAAATCATGGCCTCCGCCGCGTTATTGCTGAACCTAAATGTCACATGGTAAACTTGCTTCTTCTCGCTGCTGAAAATGTAAACTTTACTTACTAGCCTTTGCTTATATATTAAATGACATTTTATGACTGTAAGCGGTGTTCTGAGCTTATAAATCTCCGTCCTCATTTTGTATCCATCCAATTTCTTATTTAAATGGGCGAGTTATTCCGGCTATCAGACACAATTAGACGTATGACAACTGAACCTGTAGCTCCTGGATGTATTTTTCCGAGTAATTTCCGTTGATCTCTTCCTTAGCATAACCTTCAATGGCTCTACAACTGACTCACATGCCATTGAACGGTTATAGTACCGGTACGTATTTGATTATTGTTTACATGAAGGAGCTATACCGGTACCGAATGAATGGAGAGTAGCTGTTGTAGCCCCTGTGTATAAACGAAAGGGTGATATCGACATAAAGCTAAAAATTACAGGCCAGTGCGTTTGACATGCAAAGCATGTAAGCTTTGGGAAAGCATTCTTTCAGATTATATTATCCCACTATCGGCAGCCCTGAAGATGGTTTTCCGTGGTTTCCCATTTTCCCACCAGGCAAATGCTGGGGCTGTACCTTAATTAAGGCCACGGCCGCTTCCTTCCAACTCCTAGGCCTTTCCTATCCCATCGTCGCCATAAGACCTATCTGTGTCGGTGCGACGTAAAGCCCATAGCAAAAAAAACCAATGGGAAAGCTACCGTAATCATGGACAACGTGACTATATCAATAAAGCACAAATATTTTTTTACAGAAAACTACTTCATAACCTCTAAAATATCCAACTAATAAAATACAAAGAGACCTAAAAACCACGTTTTGCTTAATGACCTTGAAAAATCCAAAATGATTATTATGAATCCTAAGCTTTCCACAGCAAAAACGCTACCCAAGATCCATAAAGCCGATATCCTCACACAGCTGAAGAAACAATAGACACGATCGTAAGAACGGGACTGTTAACTTTAAGGTCAGGTCGTTTCGAGAGTACAACCGCTTAATATGTTTGAAAAGTGTCTTCACGTTTATTTTTCATTTTTTACTTATCAGCCCAAGTTTCTCATACAACCTCATTTTTTCCATTACAGATTGGAACTCGTTGACAGTTTCCACGATGGTCACATACAGTTTACCATACATCTGTTATCTTCTCTAACACAGCTTTTCAATTTTTCGCTGCACTACTGACTATTTAAAATAAGGCAAACACACCTAGCCAATACAGGAAACAATCATTGAGAACGAGGACCGCTAAAATTGAGATCAGGCCCTTCGAGGCTGATACTGTCCTAAAATTTGAAATTCATTGGCGGTTTTCCATCACGTGTCACATATATTTCACCTGGCACGTGTTTCCTCTCAAACTTAGATTCTCAAGCTTTTCGCTCCCCTCTTAACTATTCGTGGTGATGGTGACTCTCAAAGACAGACTGTCAATTCCGAATTTTTAACACAGTGATTTCATCCTGTTTTTAATTATATCACCATGACGAATATAAGAAGAAATGTCAGGACTCCTTGAGTACAAGAGCGCCCCGCCAGACAGCGCTAGAGTGGGGAAGCTCCAGAGTACAGATCAGCTGGTCTTAGAAATGATGCCAGAGGAAACATATTACTCCGTAACTGATAAGTTTGCACTATATTTTAAGAGAAATGAGAGGTTATAATTAAAATACCACGGCAGGGTACAATGGAAAACATCATACATGGAAATAAGAGCTACGACCTTCATTACATGTTGCTGAAAGGACAGGTTACTGGAGTGTATATATACAGATAAATAGCATATAACTCCCCGCATATTAAAACAAATATCCATGAACTACTTAAAGGTTACCCACTCAATTTATTATGTCGCCGAAAAGACGGAATTTCTCGGTGAATTTATTCTCAACAATAAACTCTCTAAAATGAATTCATTGCTGTATCGGTACTTCATTCCAGCAGAAGATTTCACCTGGCATATCTTAAGCATGGTGTCGATTATTATCTTGTTATATTGTTTGTTATCTTTATAATTAAATGCCTGTGCATTTCTAAGCTGCTTCTCCAGCAAATTATTTCTCAATTTTGCTGAGTTAAGACTAGATCTAGCTCAAATTAAATTTCGGTTAGCATTTTTAGACGTCTTTATAGTGATGACATTATCTTTTCGGCATCAGAAAGTACACTAGAATGACCCAAATTTTGATCAACATTAGTCCGGCTCCATGGGTAAATGGTTAGCATGCTGACCTTTGGACACAGGGATCCCGGGTTCGATTCCTGGCAGGGTCTGGAATTTTAACCATAATTGGTTAATTCCGCTAGCTCGGGGGCTGGCTGTATGAGTCGTCTTCATCATCATTT
This sequence comes from Anabrus simplex, assembly GCF_040414725.1. NCBI lineage: Eukaryota > Metazoa > Arthropoda > Insecta > Orthoptera > Tettigoniidae > Anabrus > Anabrus simplex. Next base: position 199,042,431 of record NC_090267.1, read on the forward strand.
CATCCTCATCACGACGCGCATGTCACCTACGCGAGTCATATCGAAAGACCTGCATCTGGCGAGCCGAACTTGTCCTCGGTCACTCCCGGCACTAAAAGCCATACGCCATTTCTTTCTAATCAACATTAGACTGGCCTTTTAATTCTCCACTCTCTCCTGCACTCCCGTCTTCAATCTTCTTTCTTCTTTTCCTGATGGTGTCTAGGTTCTTTTCAGTGTTGGGAGTTTCATGGGACTTAATCTCACTTGAAAGGTATTTCGGAAAATTAGGAAAAATGTGAGGCACTGCTCCTGGACGTTATTTCCATCTCACGCGAGAGATATCCACTTTTTCACTATTCACTATAAAATTATCTGATTGTACTATCAAATAATCAGAGAAATGAACATGACAGATTCTGCTATTACACGTTAACTCAGTATCCTCGTATCCAGTATATTCCTCATGATATCACACTGCAGAAGTTTTAGACTAGTCCACAATCTCACTATAAACACTCATTGTTCGTTTCCCTCTTATCTCATTTCTTTTCATTCTTTTCTTCATATGTTTTTAACACACTTTTTACCGTGCCTTTAATTATGTAAAAATGTTAGATTTTTTCACTGAAGATGTCTCAAATGAGTTATTACTCCATCTAATGATGGAAACGTGTACGGTATATATTGACTTGTTCTTTATTTCCGTCATGTCTTTTTTTGTTTTCCACTTGTTTCTTCATTGTTGTAACACATTTTTAGCTTCTATTATGTAAATAAATTTAACCCCCTTTTTATTCACCGAAGATGGCTCAAACGATTCGAAACATTTTTGACTTTTATTACTCCATTTAATGATGGAGTTACGTATTGAATAGGAGGACATATTACATTTTCCTTTGTAAAGTAAAAAGAAATGCAGCTAGTTTTGTTCTGGGTGATAACATGTTCCAAAATTCCAGTTCCGCTGAGATAACATGTTCCAGAAAGATTTTATGTTTATAACATGTTCTAAAACTCACAAAGCATAATATTACTGAACGAATGTTTCGCTAGAAGGCACCAGATATTTTGACGGGTTAAGTCAATCTGCGCAATCTGTCGAAGGGGTGGGATTTCTTGAGAACCATTTATGTGCAGTCTATCGCCATGCGCCTCTGACCACACAGCCACATGTCGCGTAGTATACTACGCCGACAGTTGAATATAATGGGTGTGGAAAAGACTGGAAACGCCTCCACTGATAGCTGCGACGCGACGATTTAGATCCATTACTACCGATAAAAGTGTACCATACAGAAATAGGACAAGACTGAATCTAGGAAGCATTTTATAGGTACCGGTATAGTTGGGGACAAAACATGACGACCTCAGTTCCTGGAAGCGAGCTGAAAGCCAGCCCTGCTGAATTAACGAGTTCTAAGTGATCCTTGTTTGTATTTGGAGAGGCTGCCAAACCACTTTCTCCCTCATTCTCTGTAGTATTTACCCTTTCTTCGTGTAGAGTGCAGTAGCCGATTTGGCAACTCTGGCTGCAGTAGAGGTAGTAAATACTATAAGTCGCTAATAAACACAGAGCTGCCGCTGGAAAGTAGTGGTGTGAGGCGAGGTCGTCATGATTTGTCCCCAAATATAACCGGGATTCACCCTTTTCACTAGACCTTCCATTATTCTTTACTGAATGTAGTAAATAAACAATAATAAATGCAGTAGATTCAAAAAGTCAAAATGTGGACGTACAGAAATAATGATAGGGTTTGAACGTAGCTGTATGTTTGCATTCGAGAGATCGTGGGTTCGAACTTCAATGTCGAGAGCCAAGAAGGTCTTCCGTGGTTTATCATTTCTACACCAGGAAAATGCCGGGACAGTATCTTAATTAAGGCCACGACCGCTTCCTTCCCACTCCTCGCACTCGTCGCAAAGAGACCCTTCTGTGTCGGTGCGACGTAAAGCCAATTAAAAAAAGAATAATCAAATATAAAATCAGTAAACATAAGATGCAATGGCAAGACTACAAATTGTTATAAATACCTTTTATCGTGAAAATCAGGTCTCGAAATAATACACAAAACAAATAAATTCAAACAATTTTCCGCACTATATGCGTAACCAACTTCTATTTCACTAGACAATCGAACACTAAAATCACATTTAGTGATCATTAAATCAAGAAAGAGAAGGCAACACAAAATATCACACACTGGAACATGACCATATATTTTAGGAAAACTTTTTCAGTATGATTGTTACAAAAAAATGAATATCTGTTTCTCTGTGATAAGTTGTGGTGATTGAGATGACTGGGTTTCGCCTGTGGATGTGTTGGGTATAATGCCAATGAATGTTGAAACTAGAGAATCTCCCAGACCTCTATTCAAGACTTTAAACATCCTCTCATTACTCTGCATCTATATATTTGAAAGTATTTTGCTTTAAAAAGAATTTAATGAATAAAGACAGTTCCCTAAAAATGAATAGTTGTATTCATGACCATAACACAAGGCACAAACGAAACATTCATATCTTACATGCATAATACAAGTATACTCTATATTAAAAAAGGAACATTTCACATATGGATTATATTATACAATAAACTACCACAGGACATCAAATTTGCCCCCAAAATAAATTAAAAAGCACTTTAAAGATTATTAAAGGCATATCTGGCATACCATCATGTTTATTCTGTGTAGGAATATCTAAACAGTTCATAAAATTTATTACATGCTGTAATTACAAGATTAGATTATAAAATGAACATAGCAATTTTTTACAGCCTACAGAATGATTGATATGTTCATAATGATTTATTTGTTGTTTATAACAATTTATTTGTTTTGTATCATATAGCTTTAAGACATATCCATTATCAAAATGTACTTTGTATACATGTATTTAATTTGATGTAAGAATAAATATACTATACTACTGTAGATGTGTGAATTCAAGAAGATCGAGTTGATTTTGTGGCTGCATCAAGAAGAATGAACTCGCCCTACATACAGAACCCACTCTTGTGCACGATGCAACATTGCATCAGGGTATAGCTTGCTAAACTAGCGTCATTCAGCTGCGTGGAGTGAGCACGAGCATCACGCCTGTTTGTGTCTTGTTGGTGTAACCAGTGTAACCTATCTCACATGCAAAGGTGTACTAAAACTGTGCGTGGTGTAAATAAATCTTATTATCCATGAGGGCTGGTTTATTTATGAACGATGTGGAGCCGCCTACAACCAAGACTCCTCAATTTCTTTTGCCTCTCTCTGTCCATATGTGTAGCTGTCATGCATTGTTGACAGAGGCATTCAAAGGGAAGGAGAACTATTGCCAATACCATTTTTTTCCTCTTTCATTCACCCATACATGTACAATATTCTCATTTATTCTAACAACCCCTCCCATATAGGTATTCTACAGTATGGCTCAGGAGGATTTATTAATCAGAACATATTTCTTGCTTTCCTGGCTGTATTATCTTTCACTGATAACTAGGGCTGTACCAGCTTCAGTAGAAGCAAAGTTAACAATGTTATTATCATCATAACAGATCAGGGTGATGCCATTTCAGTTGCTGTTACTTGTCAAATAAGTCCTCATGGTTTCTTCTTGAGAAGATGCTCATCAAATATTGCAAAGTTTGCACTGGGAAGACTTGGGTGTAAGAAGACAAGCTGTTCGACTAAGTGGTACTGGTATGTTCCAAGCTGTCAATGGAGAGATAGCATGGATGACATTAGTAGACGAATAATTTTGAGTGGTGCCCCTAATAGTAGGAAAGATCACAATATAAAGATAAAGTTGGAATTCAAGAGGACAAATTGAGGCAAATATTTGTTTTTAGGAAGGGTTGTTAGGGATTGGAATAACCAAGGGAGATGTACAATAAATTTCCAATTTCTTTGCAATCATTTAAGAAAAGGCTAGGAAAACAACAGATAGACTACATGCCACATGGGCGACTGCTGTAAATGCAGATCAGTACTCACTGAGCTGAGCATCAATATAAAAGACACTGAAGGAGGAGCAGTAGACACAGAATTGGGGTAGATAAACACATCAGATGAAGTCAGTAATGATATTTCTACCTCAACAATGCCTTGTGAATTGAGCTTCTACTTAATCTCCTCTTAGTACTGTTCCTGCTTTTAAAACCCAACAAAGGGCTACAACAAAGAAGTTGTCCATGAAGAAGAGGAAAACACTGCACTTGATCAGTAAAGATATTCCAGCACACCAGGAGCAACAGTATGAATAACCTAAATGGCTCCAAGGGAGCAATGATGATAAAGTAATAGACATGTTTCATGATTATACAAATCCGTAATATACTGATCGAAAGGGTGAGCCAAACCTGAAATTTGAAACCTGATTAGTGATATTACTGGTTAGTGATTATTGTTCATTACCTTAACAAAGAATATACTGGAAATAGAGTCCTGATTAACACAATAAGGCCATTAATGGTGCAATGTCCAGGAACTGATTCTCAAAGATCTTGAGATATTTACACTTTAGTGATAATAGTGGTCATGATAAGAATAACCATTACACTAAAGTTGCCCCATTATGGAAACTCTTGAACAAAAAAGGCTTGAGCATTTCCCTGGAGAAATGAATATGCTTTTGGTTGAATCCATGATTACTTATTTTAGTCGGCATGGCAGTAAACAGCCTATGCATGGTGCCTATGCACATGCCTGGGTTACCTCATGCAAGCAGATATCTATATGGAGACAATACTGGATTATGTATCCTAATGTTGAAGTTGGAGGATAAGATAGGAAAAATTACCAAAGAAGGAATAGAGTATTTTCTTTGATAATTTCTTTTTGACTAGCATAAACATTCTTGATAACCTGATGGAAATAGGTTTCAAAGCAACAGGTATGATTAGATCTCATCAATCCAAAAATGTCCCTCTAATTGATGAGCATCTTCTCAAGAAGAAACCATGAGGACTTATTTGACAAGTAACAGCAACTGAAATGGCATCACCCTGATCTGTTATGATGATAATAACATTGTTAACTTTGCTTCTACTGAAGCTGGTACAGCCCTAGTTATCAGTGAAAGATAATACAGCCAGGAAAGCAAGAAATATGTTCTGATTAATAAATCCTCCTGAGCCATACTGTAGAATACCTATATGGGAGGGGTTGTTAGAATAAATGAGAATATTGTACATGTATGGGTGAATGAAAGAGGTAAAAAATGGTATTGGCAATAGTTCTCCTTCCCTTTGAATGCCTCTGTCAACAATGCATGACAGCTACACATATGGACAGAGAGAGGCAAAAGAAATTGAGGAGTCTTGGTTGTAGGCGGCTCCACATCGTTCATAAATAAACCAGCCCTCATGGATAATAAGATTTATTTACACCACGCACAGTTTTAGTACACCTTTGCATGTGAGATAGGTTACACTGGTTACACCAACAAGACACAAACAGGCGTGATGCTCGTGCTCACTCCACGCAGCTGAATGACGCTAGTTTAGCAAGCTATACCCTGATGCAATGTTGCATCGTGCACAAGAGTGGGTTCTGTATGTAGGGCGAGTTCATTCTTCTTGATGCAGCCACAAAATCAACTCGATCTTCTTGAATTCACACATCTACAGTAGTATAGTATATTTATTCTTACATCAAATTAAATACATGTATACAAAGTACATTTTGATAATGGATATGTCTTAAAGCTATATGATACAAAACAAATAAATTGTTATAAACAACAAATAAATCATTATGAACATATCAATCATTCTGTAGGCTGTAAAAAATTGCTATGTTCATTTTATAATCTAATCTTGTAATTACAGCATGTAATAAATTTTATGAACTGTTTAGATATTCCTACACAGAATAAACATGATGGTATGCCAGATATGCCTTTAATGATCTTTAAAGTGCTTTTTAATTTATTTTGGGGGCAAATTTGATGTCCTGTGGTAGTTTATTGTATAATATAATCCATATGTGAAATGTTCCTTTTTTAATATAGAGTATACTTGTATTATGCATGTAAGATATGAATGTTTCGTTTGTGCCTTGTGTTATGGTCATGAATACAACTATTCATTTTTAGGGAACTGTCTTTATTCATTAAATTCTTTTTAAAGCAAAATACTTTCAAATATATAGATGCAGAGTAATGAGAGGATGTTTAAAGTCTTGAATAGAGGTCTGGGAGATTCTCTAGTTTCAACATTCATCATAATTCTAAGTGCTCTCTTTTGAATCCTGACAGTACTTAAAACATCTTGCTACATCCCCCAAAATATTATACAATACTAGCTGATGTACCCGTGCTTTGCTACAGAATTGTACACTGTACACAGAATTTTAGGTTAAGTAGTGTACACATTGTATGTAAGATTGTATTAAATTGTATAGCTATTAACATTATTCCAGAAACACAATGGGGAAGTCACCATACGTCTTTTCTCATGTGAAGACTGGGTTAGGAAATTTTCATTGTAGTGGCAGACCTCATTGCCTACTGTACTATCAGTCACAATCAAGTTGGGCAGTTTTCATTGTAATGGCAGACACACTCCACCTGCCTTTTTACATCCACCAAACTGAAATCAACATAGGTCATTACAATAACGTCAGTAGCAATGACGCAATTAAAATCAATGTTATCGTATGAAATAGTCGATCAAATGACAAACTGCACATTTTCTCACTTTTAACGAACAGTGCTAGGCTGCCAATCTAACAGTCCAAAGTTCCTGAGCTGGAATAACCACCCTGCAGATAGCCATGAACACTCCTCTGCCATTATTCTGTTAAGTGTGCGCACTGCTCATTCCAATCAGTGCCTCAGAGTAGTTATTGAATAGATGGAATACTGTGATGAACCAGTGTGTTACGTATCAGTAGAATCAGAAAATTTGTGACCCTGAAAAATGGAATACTAAAGAAGAAAGTTATTTAATTCCCCAGCTACTTTCTGCCTATGTTCAAGCAGGCTGTTATACTCAGTACGCAGCAATAATCCCATCTATCAGAGATGAGTGGCAGCAGAAGAGAATGCACATCACAACAAACGACGGTCAATGTAATGTTATTGTTGATCAAGGCTTTCAATTTTTTAGGCCTTCACATTTAGTTTTCTTCCAACTCTGTGATATTAAGGCATCTAATGTAAATGAAGTCCCCCTTTCTTTCAAGAATACCTCTTGTCTTATTCTCCAAGCAATTATTCCTTCATGATTTTCTCTCAATTTCACAATCACCTTGTTGATATGTACCGATGACCATGCGTTTTTACACCCTAAGACAATCATGGCCGGGCTGAGTGGGTCAGACGGTTGAGGCGCTGGCCTTCTGACCCCAACTTGGCAGATTCCGTCCTGGCTCAGTCCGGTGGTATTTGAAGATGCTCAAATACGTCAGACTCGTGTCGGTAGATTTACTGGCACGTAAAAGAACTCATGCGGGACAAAATTCCGGCACCTCAGCGTCCCTGAAAACCGTAAAAGTGTAGTTAGGGGGACGTAAAGCAAATAACATTATTATTAAGACAATCATGACAAAAATCATCACTAGTTAACATGAGTGAACAATATTTCCATGTCAGCAGTGAGGAGGACTAAGCAACAAAAGTCTAAATTCATGAATTCCCTTGTCTTAGTCACCCTCTGTGAGTGAGGGCGGTAAAATAACACCCAAGGTATGCCCTGCCTGTTGTAAGAGGCGACTAAACTGTGCCCCGGGGGGTTCTGAACATGGGAGGAGGGGTTGGTGACCACTGGGTCCTTAGCTGAGTCGTGGAATCACTTCCACTTACTTGTGCCAGCCTCCTCACTTTCATCTATCCTATCCTATTCTATACTATCCAACCTCTCTTGGTCAACCCTTGTTCTTTTCTGACCCCAACAGTATTACGCATGGAGGCCTAGGAAGTCTTTCATTTTCACACCATTCGTGGCCTTTATCTTTCTTAGGCCGATACCCTCATTTCTCATCAAGCAACCGCTCATTAAGTGAAGTGTTTTCACCACCATAGTGTTTTCAGCTACCTCCAGAACTACCTTCAATGTGCATCTGTTGGTATGCCTTTCACCATTGTGAGAGCTGTAGATAAGAGAGACATGGATTTCATCAGTTTTGATGGTGAGAACCATTTGATTGTCATTAATAAGAAGCAATCTCAATGTGGACAGTACCAAAAAAATAAAGCAACGAGGTTGATTTGCAACAAATGTAAAATTGTGCTTCAATTTTTTGCTTTCCTAAATAGAAAATAAGCAACCAAAGAACTTGAACTCAACTCTGTATATTGTGGACAATTTAAAGATAAAAATTTCATTGTTCCGTATTGAAAGTATTAACGTTAAAAATTAAATAATTGAAAAAGAGGTTCAACCTATTCAATACATAAAAGAAAGGAATGTAGTGATTAAATTCTTATTTAATAGTGATTAGAAATGGGACCGGTTTCGTCCCTAGTCCAGGTCATCGTCAGCCGTTCAAAACATAAAAAACAAGAAAAACAATGCATATGAAAAAGAATAAGTGAACTCTGGATCGGTATAAGATGAAATATAAATTGATGATGGGGGTAGAAATTGTGAGTCACTTGAAATAAAACAGTAAGAGCTCTAGCATTATTATAGTGATAAAGTAGTGAAAACCTATTGAAATAGCTTAATTTTGTGTATATCTGATTCATTTAGTGCTGTTTATATAGTGGTGTTTAGTGCTTGTTGGTAGAAATTGGGAGTAGTAATAATTATTTAAATTTTGTAACAAGTAATTCAGTTGGTCTTCAGTAAATTACGTTTTCTAGGTTAAGTAGGCTAGCTAGGTGCACCTTGTTTCGAATTTAGGTTTAGGTAATACTTTAGGTAACAATATTAACTTTAAAAATATTTGTAAATACCGGTATCTGTAGGTTCGTTGGTTGTACTTACAAAGGCAGATTATCATAAGGAATAGTATCGTAACTTCTGCAGCAACTTCTCCGGTATTTCGTATAGGTATACGTTCAAACTATCGCGAAGGTAATAATTTACTACATTAAAAAACACGATACGCCTGTAAAATTCCATTTAAAAAGAAGTTAAAGAGATTACACGGTAATAGTTAACAGTCGTATTGTTATTGATTATTGTCACTCCTCATATTCAAATATTGCATTGTTGGCTACAGTCGTGAACAAAGGGTGTAGTGTAGTCAAGTAAATATAAATAAAAATCAGCTGACCTTGTATTCCATTCATTTGTACTTCTGAGTAGGTAGTTAGTATCCGTAATTTATATTTCGCTCCCTCGATCTTTCAGTATTTATGAGCGGTTAGCTAATAACTTAATAATAAAGTTCATATATCCCAGTAATTGCAGTTCAAGTCCCTGGAGTAATAGTAGTAGTACAGTAGTTTTGACAGAAATATTTGAGAAATTATTGTAGACAACCTCGTATTTTTCAGTAGGCGTAATTAAGGACACTTTTTTTTTCTCCGTCCCGTGGAGTAGGGAAAATAATAGTAATCCACCAGCTGTAATAATCACATAACCACATTTCAGTAGAATGGCAGTGAAGATAAGATATAATATATTAGATAGTATCTTGCCAGTTATATTCGTGTTTTTCTTCGTGTACGACAATCCTTTTGATACTTAAGCATTTAACCAAACGCAGTATAGTGTAGTGTAGATACATTGTAGTATAGATACAGTACGGTACATTTAGATAATGCCGTATCTTGCCTGCTATATTCGTGTGTTATCTTTCGTGTGTATCTATTAGACCCTAATACTAATAATAATTTGTCTAAGCATTTAGCTTCGTTGGTAATCTTTGAGTACAGTAGTTCTTGCAAATTTCATTTCTGTTGTGCTTAGTAGTGACATACGGTACGGTACCGGTATCGTAATTAGGATACGTCTGAAAGTAGTTTAAAATTACTGTAGTGTACTGTACAGTAGTATACGAGTAATATCCTATTAGAATTTAGTGTGCTTATTTTATTATTGTAAAATATTTGTGTAGTACTGGTGTAGTAGAGGTATCCGTAGAAACTCTTACTAAAATATTGTTGAAATTAGGATAGGCTTAATTGCAGTTTGGAATTGTGTAGTTCTTGTGTATTACTTTCGATATTCAGTAATTAACAGCAGTTTTTATCCTGTTAGGGGTTGTAGGATAAAAAAATAGAGCACGACTAAGTAGTATTGTAGTGTAGTCGTATATTAATTACCTTATTGTTGTGTACTATCCCAGACAATATATCCCTCCGTCCATTTATTTTTTTTGCAAATAAGTTACTTCATCTTTTTTAATTTATAATTTTTCCCCCGTAAAGAATGGCTAAGGAGCGCGAGTGTGCTTATTGTGGTTGTGGTGAGGCATTGAGGGGTATGAGGGAGGAGTTGGAAAGTTTGAGGGAGATAATTAGGATTCTCCCAGAAGACAGGAAGGAAGATAGGACTCCCTCAAACAATGTACAGGTTACAGTAGGTGTACAAGAGGGAGGGGAAGGAAAGGGAGGAGTTGTAGAAGACAGGTGGTCTAATGTTCTAAGGGGAAGGAGATTGCAGGCCAAGGGCTCTATTCAGGATCAGAATTCAGGACAGGTGTCTGTGCGAAATCGGTATGAGTCACTCCAGGTAGAACAACAGAGGGAAGATGAGGGACAGGGAACTGTTGCTGAGATGCATGGAAGTAGGAGGAAGGGAAAAGGTAGGACAGGGAAATGTAGAGTAGAGGATAGGAAAAGACAGGTGGAACAGGGTCATGGGAAGGAGAAAAGGGAGGAGGAACTAGCTTCTGCAGCTATCAGGAAAGATAGGGCTGACCAGGAGGGGAGGGGATCAAATGAGGTGGGTAGGGTTGAGGCTCTGATCATGGGGGATTCCATCGTTAGACACGTGGGGAAAGTGTGTGGAGGAAAGGGAACCAGGGTAGAATGTTATCCAGGAATTAGGTTGAGGCAGATGTTGAGGAAAGTAGAAGAGAGGGAGGAGGGGAAGGAGAAGGTGGTAGTGTTTCACGTTGGTACCAACAACGTAAGGCAAGCTGATATAAGTACCAACATAGTTGGAGATGTGTGGGATCTGGTAAATGCAGCACGGGTGAAGTTTAAGAAAGCGGAGATTGTTATTAGTGGAATACTGTGTAGGAGGGATACTGACTGGAGGGTGATTGGGGATTTAAATCAGACTATCGAGTGGGTATGTGGGAAACTGGGAGTGAAATTTCTAGATCCTAATGGGTGGGTAGGAGATAGGGATCTGCGCTCGGATGGCCTTCATTTAAACCGCAGTGGTACGTATAAGTTAGGAAATTTGTTTGGAAGGGTAATAGGGAGGTACATTCAGGGAAACGGGATGGCCTAGGGAGCGGTGATAAGGGAACAGGAAACTGGAAATCAAGCAGGGATGACATAAAATTGTTAGTGCTGAACTGTAGAAGTATTGTAAAGAAAGGAATAGAATTAAGTAATTTAATAGATATACATTTACCAGATATTGTAATAGGAGTTGAATCATGGCTGAGAAATGATATAATGGATGCAGAAATTTTCTCACGACACTGGAGTGTGTATCGTAGAGATAGGATAGGAAAGGTGGGAGGGGGAGTTTTCATTCTGGTGAAAGAAGAATTTGTAAGCTACGAAAAGGTTAAAGATGAGACACATGAAATTCTAGGTGTAAGGCTCATTTCTAAAGATAATAGGCAACTTGATATATTTGGAGTGTACAGATCGGGAAAGGGTAGCACTGATGTGGATTTGGAATTATTTGATAGGATAGTCAGCTATGTGGGAAACGACATGGAAAGAAATGTGATTGTAGCGGGAGATCTGAATTTGCCAGATGTAAATTGGGAAGGAAATGCGAACGACAGGAAGCATGACCAACAAATGGCAAATAAGTTAATATGGGAAGGACAGCTAATTCAGAAAGTGATGGAACCAACCAGAGGGAAAAATATCCTGGATGTAGTGCTGATAAAACCAGATGAGCTCTATAGGGAAACTGAAGTAATAGATGGTATTAGTGATCATGAAGCTGTTTTTGTGGTAGTTAAAAATAAATGCGATAGAAAGGAAGGTCTTAAAAGTAGGACTGTTAGGCAGTACCATATGGCTGATAAAGCAGGTATGAGGCAGTTTCTAAAAAGTAACTATGATCGGTGGAAAACGGTAAAAAAAATGTAAACAGACTCTGGGATGGGTTTAAAGAAACTGTTGAGGAATGCGAAAACAGGTTTGTACCTTTAAGGGTGGTAAGGAATGGTAAAGACCCACCTTATTATAATAGAGAAATAAAGAGACTAAGAAGGAGGTTCAGACTGGAAAGAAATAGAGTTAGAAATGGCTGTGGAAGTAAGGAGAAATTGAAGGAACTTACTAGAAAATTGAATCTAGCAAAGAAGACAGCTAAGGATAACATGATGGCAAGCATAATTGGCAGTCATACAAATTTTAGTGAAAAATGGAAGGGTATGTATAGGTATTTTAAGGCAGAAACAGGTTCCAAGAAGGACATTCCAGGAATAATTAATGAACAAGGGGAGTGTGTATGTGAGGATCTTCAAAAGGCAGAAGTATTCAGTCAGCAGTATGTAAAGATTGTTGGTTACAAGGATAATGTCGAGATAGAGGAAGAGACTAAGGCCAAAGAAGTAATAAAATTTACATATGATAACAATGACATTTACAATAAGATACAAAAGTTGAAAACTAGAAAAGCGGCTGGAATTGATAAGATTTCTGGGGATATACTAAAGACAATGGGTTGGAATGTAGTACCATATCTGAAGTACTTATTTGATTATTGTTTGGTCGAAGGAGCTATACCAGATGAATGGAGAGTTGCTATAGTAGCCCCTGTGTATAAAGGAAAGGGTGATAGACATAAAGCTGAAAATTACAGGCCAGTAAGTTTGACATGCATTGTATGTAAGCTTTGGGAAGGCATTCTTTCTGATTATATTAGACATGTTTGTGAAATTAATAACTGGCTCGATAGAAGGCAATTCGGTTTTAGGAAAGGTTATTCCACTGAAGCTCAACTTGTAGGATTCCAGCAAGATATAGCAGATATCTTGGATTCTGGAGGTCAAATGGACTGTATCGCGATTGACATGTCTAAAGCATTTGATAGGGTGGATCATGGGAGACTACTGGCAAAAATGAGTGCAATTGGACTAGACAAAAGAGTGACTGAATGGGTTGCTATATTTCTAGAAAATAGATCTCAGAGAGTTAGAGTAGGTGAAGCTTTGTCTGACCCTGTAATAGTTGAGAGGGGAGTTCCTCAGGGCAGTGTTATCGGACCTTTATGTTTTCTTATATATATAAATGATATGAGTAAAGGAGTGGAATCGGAGGTAAGGCTTTTTGCGGATGATGTTATTCTCTATAGAGTGATAAATAAGTTACAAGATTGTGAGCAACTGCAACGTGACCTCGAAAATGTTGTGAGATGGACAGCAGGCAATGGTATGTTGATAAACGGGGCTAAAAGTCAGGTTGTGAGTTTCACAAATAGGAAAAGTCCTCTCAGTTTTAATTACTGCGTTGATGGGGTGAAAGTTCCTTTTGGGGATCATTGTAAGTATCTAGGTGTTAATATAAGGAAAGATCTTCACTGGGGTAATCACATAAATGGGATTGTAAATAAAGGGTACCGATCTCTACACATGGTTATGAGGGTGTTTAGGGGTTGTAGTAAGGATGTAAAGGAGAGTGCATATAAGTCTCTGGTAAGACCCCAACTAGAGTATGGTTCCAGTGTATGGGATCCTCACCAGGATTACCTGATTCAAGAACTGGAAAAAATCCAAAGAAAAGCAGCTCGATTTGTTCTGGGTGATTTCCGACAAAAGAGTAGCGTTACAAAAATGTTGCAATGTTTGGGTTGGGAAGAATTGAGAGAAAGAAGAAGAGCTGCTCGACTAAGTGGTATGTTCCGAGCTGTCAGCGGAGAGATGGCGTGGAATGACATTAGTAGACGAATAAGTTTGAATGGCGTTTATAAAAGTAGGAAAGATCACGATATGAAGATAAAGTTGGAATTCAAGAGGACAAACTGGGGCAAATATTCATTTATAGGAAGGGGAGTTAGGGATTGGAATAACTTACCAAGGGAGATGTTCAATAAATTTCCAATTTCTTTGAAATCATTTCGGAAAAGGCTAGGAAAGCAACAGATAGGGAATCTGCCACCTGGGCGACTGCCCTAAATGCAGATCAGTATTGATTGATTGATATGAAAGGTAGTACGGCACACGCAATGATAAGTAAAGTCTCTCAATGTTTATGAATAGTGGAGAACGGTCAAATGGGTCAGCTTTCACACTCTGTCAGGCACAAAGTCACAACACTATCGAACAACATATGAAGATCCATAAATATTTTGAAGTCGCAGACGAATAGATTTACAGAAGCAAACCGCCAGCTCTCGGTGATCAGCGCGGCACATCCAAGGTCATGCGCTGTGGTCTCGAACGCCAAAGTAGAATGGAGAATATCCTGAAGGTCCAGTATTTGCCTGGGTTGCGGGAAGTTAAGTACGTATATATAGAAATATACAACGCAATTCAGTATAATTGAATGAGTAATTGTGCTCCTGCTGAGTTCTTGGAAAACAGATGACTTGAAAAAACAATTGTAAATAGAAAAAATGTAGTAAAAAGCGCAATATCGGAAAACGAATGAAAACATATATGCACAGTGCGCTATTATTTAAATTGAAAAAATTTAGGTCATGATTGAAGTAGTCGAAGTTGGCGCAAGACAAGATTTAAAATTTGAATGAGGAGAACCGAAATGAAGGTAGTGGTTTTTTAATAGAAAAGGTAGAATAAATTAATACCGGTAGATGAAGAGTGATAGTGAAATAAGAGAAGAATAAAGGAAATTGAAGATAAATGGTATTGAAGAAGGATAAGATAGGGAAATGAAAGAGAGGGGTAGTTTAGGGTGGGTTAGGAGGGTGGGTTATTGGAGGTAGAAAATGTGGGTGGGAACTTTGTAAGGCATGGAAAATAGAATTGGGGTTTTGGAATTTGGAATTTTTGAGAAGAAGAATTAGGAAGTCGAAAAGGATGTTGGGTTTTTCAGAAATGTCGTTTAAATTGAAATTAGGGTTGAAGTACTGGTCAAGGTGGATAAAGCAATTTTCAGTTATGTTTAAGAGGGGGCCTTTGTTAATGATCTTAAGTACACTGACTGACAGAGCAAATGCAACACCAAGAAGGAGTGGTCAGAACTTTATGCCAATTGCAGGGTAGACTGACGTCACTGAGGTATGCTCATGATGTGAAATGCGCCGCTGTGCTGCGCACGTAGCGAACGATAAATGGGACAAGGCGTTGGCGAATGGCCCACTTCGTACCGTGATTTCTCAGCCGACAGTTATTGTAGAACGTGTTGTCGTGTGCCACAGGACACGTGTATAGCTAAGAATGCCAGGCCGCCGTCAACGGAGGCATTTCCAGCAGACAGAGGACTTTACGAGGGGTATGGTGATCGGGCTGAGAAGGGCAGGTTGATCGCTTCGTCAAATCGCAGCCGATACCCATAGGGATGTGTCCACGTGCAGCGCCTGTGGCGAAGATGGTTGGCGCAGGGACATGTGGCACGTGCGAGGGGTCCAGGCGCAGCCCGAGTGACGTCAGCACGCGAGGATCGGCGCATCCGCCGCCAATCGGTGGCAGCCCCGCACGCCACGTCAACCGCCATTCTTCAGCATGTGCAAGACACCCTGGCTGTTCCAATATCGACCAGAACAATTTCCCGTCGATTGGTTGAAGGAGGCCTGCACTCCCGGCGTCCGCTCAGAAGACTACCATTGACTCCACAGCATAGACGTGCACGCCTGGCATGGTGCCGGGCTAGAGCGACTTGGATGAGGGAATGGCGGAACGTCGTGTTCTCCGATGAGTCACGCTTCTGTTCTGTCAGTGATAGTCACCGCAGACGAGTGTGGCGTCGGCGTGGAGAAAGGTCAAATCCGACAGTAACTGTGGAGCGCCCTACCGCTAGACAACGCGGCATTATGGTATGGGGCGCTATTGCGTATGATTCCACGTCACCTCTAGTGCGTATTCAAGGCACGTTAAATGCCCACCGCTACGTGCAGCATGTGCTGCGGCCGGTGGCACTCCCGTACCTTCAGGGGCTGCCCAATGCTCTGTTTCAGCAGGATAATGCCCGCCCACACACTGCTCGCATCTCCCAACAGCTCTAGGAGGTGTACAGATGCTTCCGTGGCCAGCGTACTCTCCGGATCTCTCACCAATCGAACACGTGTGGGATCTCATTGGACGCCGTTTGCAAACTCTGCCCCACCCTCGTACGGACGACCAACTGTGGCAAATGGTTGACAGAAAATGGAGAACCATCCCTCAGGACACCATCCGCACTCTTATTGACTCTGTACCTCGACGTGTTTCTGCGTGCATCGCCGCTCGCGGTGGTCCTACATCCTACTGAGTCGATGCCGTGCGCATTGTGTAACCTGCATATCAGTTTGAAATAAACATCAATTATTCGTCCGTGCCGTCTCTGTTTTTTTCCCCAACTTTCATCCCTTTCGAACCACTCCTTTTTGGTGTTGCATTTGCTCTGTCAGTCAGTGTATTTTCATGTCATTTTCAATACTGGTGAAACTATGCTTTGAGTCTTGTATGTGCTGTCCTATGGCAGAGAATCTGTTGTATTTAATGGCGTTGACATGTTCAGAGTACCTGATATTGAAGTTGCGGCCAGTTTGTCCGACGTAGGAGGAATTACAGTTGTTGCATTTGAATCTGTATACACCAGATTTAGAAAAAGCATTAGATTTATTTAGAGATTTAGAGTTGTGTAAGATATCAAGATTTCTGTTGTTGTTTTTAAAAAACATTAGTTATTTTATAAGCATCATGAGTGAAAGTGAAGGTGGAAAAAGCAGTTGGTTTTATTGTGTCTTTAGATAAAGTGGTTTTTGGACGGTGTTTGAATTTGTTGATGATGCGGTTTATGAAGGAGTTGTTAAAGCCATTGAATTTAGCGATGTTGCGGATGGTGTTTAATTCGTTATTTAAATCTTTTTTGGACATAGGGGTGTTGAAGGCACGAAAAATTAAGCTGTTATAAGTAGCACGTTTATGAGCTTTAGGGTGCGAAGAATCTTGTCGTATTGTGGTTGTTGTTTGGGTTGGTTTTCTGAAAATTTTGTAAGATAAAGAAGAAGGATGTCTAGTGATAGTTAGGTCTAGAAAATTAAGAGTTTGGTTGAGTTCTGATTCGAGGGTGAATTTATTGTTAGAGTCTAAGTTGTTGAGGTGAAGAAGTGTAGAGGCTGCGTTGGTTGATTCTTCATTTAAGATTACTAATGTGTCGTCGACATATCTGGCCCAGAAGAGGATGTTGGAGAAATTATTATTATTATTAATTTTTGTGTTTTCTAAGAAGTCGAGGTAAATTTCAGCAAGAATGCCAGAGGCTGGTGAGCCCATAGCCAAGCCATCTTGTTGATAAATGGTATTGTCAAAGGTAAAATAATTATTGTTGAGAACTAATTTTAAAATAGACATGAAGTCTTGAATTTCAAGTTTACTTAGGTTACTGAATTTGTTTAGGTTGTTGTTTATAATGGGGAATAATTTTGAAATTGGAATACTAGGCTACATGTTTATAATGTCAAAAGAATGCAGAGAGAAATTTGGTTGGATTTCAAAATTCTTTAATTTGTTGATTAGATCAGAAGTGTTTTTGATAGATTTGTTAGATAAAAATCGATAATTTTTTAGTAAAAATGCTTGGATGAATTTAGAAGTGTTGTATAGGGGACTGGGTCTGTAATTGATAATAGGACGGATGGGAATGTTAGTTTTGTGAATTTTAGGGAGGGCTTTGGCAGTGGGTAGTCCTGGGTTCATGATTATTAATTTAGTTTTTTCTTGATCTGTGAGGAGAAAGGAAGCGTTTTTTAAAGTATGTTTGAGTAGGCGTTGGATTTTTGTGGTTGGGTCTTTTTTACTATAGAAAAAGAAGGGTCAATGAAAAAATCTTGGTTTTATCTAAGTAGTCAGTTTTTCCATTATGACAGTAGTGTTGCCTTTATCAGATTTGGTGTAATGAGATTATTGTCATTGATTTTCTTTTTAAGATCTGAAATGATTTTATTATCATTAATTAAATTATTAATATTATTATTATTAAGAGATATGTTTTTGTTATTGTTAATGAAGATTTTTTCGAGTTTTCTTTTTACTTCATATCTGATTTCATCTTGTTTATCTATTGGCATTTTGTTAATGGCTATTTCAGATTCAATAATTAAATTGGTGTTGAGATTGGGCCAATTGTGTTTGAGGCCCTTCGAAAGAATTGAGTTTTCAACATCACTCAGAGTTGTTTTAGATAGATTTACAATGGGAGTATGGAATTGTTCAATAGTTTTGGAGGGTGTGTTGAGGTTCTTAAACTGAAATTTATGTGAAGAAGAGTTGTTCTTAAGAATTTTGAGTTTTTCTCTAGGGCTTGTTGTTTAATTGACAGTACATGAGATAATTTATTGTCTACTTGAGTTAGGAAGAGATTCCATTGTACACTCGGGATAAGATTAGCAATTTCTAGATGTGTTTCGTATAATCTGTTGTTTAAAAATGATTTTTTTCTTGTATAAGAAACGGATTTCGTTTTTTAACCACATTTTGTTGGTTATTCTTTGGGTTTTGAACATGTGAGGAGAAGAAATGTTTTTCCTGGTACAACTTTGAAGAAATTTGGGGGTAAGATTGTAGGATATGCCTTGTTTCAGGAAGTCGATGTCTTTTCCTAATTTAGCAATCTTGATCTTAAGGCCCCTGTAAGAGAAGGCTTTTTGTTTAGCTTGGTTAGCTTGTGCATTTAAAGATAAAAATTTCATTGTTCCGTATTGAAAGTATTAACGTTAAAAATTAAATAATTGAAACAAAAATCCACTACCATCATTTCGGTTCTCCTCATTCAAATTTTAACTCTTGTCTTGCGCCAACTTCGACTACTTCAATCATGACCTAAAATTTTTCAATTTAAAAAATAGCGCGCTGTGCATATATGTTTTCATTTGTTTTCCGATATTGCGCTTTTTACTACATTTTTTCCTCTTTACAATTGCTTTTTCAAGTCAACTGTTTTCCAAGAACTCAGCAGGAGCACAATTACTCATTCAATTATACTGAATTGCGTTGTATATTTCTATATATACGTACTTAACTTCCCGCAACCCAGGCAAATACTGGACCTTCAGGATATTCTCCATTCTACTTTGGCGTTCGAGACCACAGCGCATGACCTTGGATGTGCCGCGCTGATCACCGAGAGCTGGCGGTTTGCTTCTGTAAATCTATTCGTCTGCGACTTCAAAATATTTATGGATCTTCATATGTTGTTCGATAGTGTTGTGACTTTGTGCCTGACAGAGTGTGAAAGCTGAACCCTTTGACCGTTCTCCACTGTTCATAAACATTGAGAGATTTTACTTATCATTGCGTGTGCCGTACTGCGCCCTCCTTGTTTTATTCCGCATGGAGTCCCACTGTTGGGTGGCGCTGCCCCATAGATTAGCACTGGGAGCACTCTACACCCAGGGTCTTGACGGGTTCTTTTATTGTTGTGGGGCTATTTCGGGATCACAGGACTTTGTATGTGCCTCAGCTAGCTAATATGTTCCAGTGAACAAAAATAGCATCAACAGTGGAAAATTGGATTCGGAATCCTATCGGGCGGCTCATTTTCAAATTACTATATTAATGTTTCTAAGCCAATCGCTGTTGTGCTTGCATTACACCTACTTTCATAATTTATGACACGCTCGTAATAATCGAGACTTTGTCTTGATTTGAAATTGATTATACCAAATATGATCTTGGAATTTGAATTAATTTCATAAGTAAGGCCATAAATATCCATTTTATAATGAAAAGACGGAGATATTCTGGATCGGATTATATTTATTAATTTAAATAATCCTATTAGTTAAGACGAAACCAAAGTATAACCTAAATTAAAACTACTACCGAAGAACAAATTGGTAATGACATAAATTAGCTGTCGTAATTAAATTAATTTATACCCGATTCAACATAATGCAGTGATTTCAAATTGATCGTTCCTCATTTGTAATGGCTATTTGAGATTCCGAACTTTAATCTATATTTATTCATTAACGTGCCTAAACCTGAAAAATTACCATAATGACTGTATTCTTTCTATTACTCCACAAGTTTAGGTATTCCTTTTCCTTCAATTTGATTTGATGTCAGATTTTCAAAAGGAGAATTTCGTTCATGTCAAATTCAGCTGAAAATAATGTCTTTTTATATGTGATGCCTAACCTAATTAAAATAATCATCACCACCATAACTAACTCGTACGTCCTGATGAGGTTCGCCTCAACGCGACAATAATTACATGTCCACCCTCGCGCATATCTTCGAGGATCATGTTACCTTAATGTTAATGCATAAAATAAATAATCAAAAAATAATATACATAAAGACAAGAATATATACACTTAAATGTTAATAAAACCACATACGACATCTCTACTACAGCTACTAAACTACCATGTCCATGAAGTAAACATCTAACTTATTAATATCACGTCATATATCCTCGAAGCTGTACGCGTGGTAAGCTTTATGCACGCCTCGATCACGTCGCCGTCATACCGACTAAAAACCCTAATGATTGACGTAGATTTTGAATATGACATCCGAAACGTAACGATAATCGATAGGACAATTGTGGCCAACATCTCATTGCAATTAATAATTATCCGCCTTAACATCTTAGCCTACACTTACATAACAATATTACGATCCCAGCATTCACTCATGTAAGAGCATTATAACCTTGACATCGTCTTATTCTAGGGCATTACAATTTCAGCATTCGCTTATATACAAGTGATACACCTCCTTTTGCTTTATCTAATTTCACACTGGCATAAAGCAATTAAATAATACGTTCCATGCGGCGATATCAAGATAAACCTTCATTATCACCTCCCGTCTTATTAAATAATCCACAACACAACACTTTTCATTATTTCAACCACTAAATTATATGTGAGCTAACCCACACACCGATGGCACATCACGATATCTTCCCCACGTTTTATTATTCATCATCATAATAACTATTACCACCACATGCACTTAATACATTTGAATTATTCATCAACACAATGACCACCATCACCGCCGGTACTTAATATATCTGACACTCACACCATTATTATTATTATTATTATTATTATTATTATTATCTCACGTTGATTCACACCAGTGTCATTACTCACAACATTACTACATTTGTACCACTTACCTGCAATACCAAGGTTAGCTTCGCGATAAATATGCTGATTCTATGTTGATGTTGTAACATATGTATACATAGGCTCACGTTTTCCAGTAATTATGGCACTGTAATATAATATAAACGATATCGAAGTCATCCACTGACATAACCGTTCATTCTCTCGCATGGTATCGTATCATTTCGAATGCCGAGTCGCCTAACGCGTATAATAATTCCTATATTCCAAATAACATAATATCATGCCGCTCGAGATGTAATTACTATTACGTTTTGGCGAACTACTTCAGGACATGTATTACATATATACTACTACCTACATTAAATAAACTAGTAACTAAAATAAAATACAGATGAATGTTGCATCAAATAAAATGCCCACAATAAAAAGACATCACTATAATGGAAAGCAGTTACTGACTTGAATAGCCAGGGTTATATGAATCACTGGCTTAAGTTATCCATCCCGGTAATCACATCATTATTTCAGCTGGACCCGCTTATACATAATTTAGCACTCCATATTCTCCTTTAATTTAGTACTTCCTTTTAGACTCATGCTGATTACACCTGAAAGAGGATAATATTAGTTCTTTGACAACACAGAGCCACTAGTAAATCAATCACGCATATACTTTCAGTTATACGAAGTTATTTACGATACGGACAATCTCTATTATATATCGTATTGTTCCTTCTGTAATGGCTTGGCCTTTATACAGTCATAAACGTATCACCGTTATTTTAAGCCTGGTGCATTCGCTTAACTGCATATATATAATCCCTATTAATTTCCTTTGCATACAATTTCTAATTTTCACATATCATTTTTATACCACCATCACATTGACAATAATAATTAACAAGAATACTTTTACGATTTTACACAAGTCATAGAATAACAAAATTAGCTACTAGATATGGAACTCTATCTTACCTGCTTACTTACATCTACTGACATATAGATGTCGCCACCGTTCTTTTTAGCAAATATCGATATTTTGTACTCCGTATCATTACTCTATGTGTTAAATCTTTGGTTTCATCTTGTTTCATACATTATACATTTTACATTTGACTTAATTCTAACATTATTTACATATATATACGCGTTTTCTCCGCTTAGAGATGAAAGTAAAGTCCTTTCTTCACAATCACTTCATTGCGTATTCGACATTTATAAACCAGTATTCGCCTAAACTGCTCCGGCGCCATATTTCTGGACCTCGCGCTAGTTGCTTTTTTTCGCGCTGTAGCATATGTCACACATGAAAACGGCACATTGACCCCCGCGGCCACCGAATAAAAATTATGCAAGTAATTTTTATTTTTGTTAGGTATTTTCCTGATGTGTCGTTTTCGTATTCTTATGTCCATCTTTCTTTTTGGCTTATCGTATCAATCGTAGTGCGATCTCCTAGTTAGACTTCACCTTCTTCCTTGGTTTCATTGCTGTCCGACAAATCTGCATCAAATTCTATTTTCGGTGTTTCCTCGCATGGTTCGCTAGTTCGGCTCTCTTCTTCTTTCCAAGAATAATATCGTTTGAGGTTACTTGCATTATACGTAGCTTCATTGGCACCATCCAAACTTCTTATTCTGTAAGCGTTGTTGTTGTATGTTCTGGTAATAACTTACGGACCATCAAAGAGTGGTGCAAATTTTGCGTAGAATCCGATGGCTGTGTTTGAGCTTTTGGGTTTTCTCACTAACACCAGTTCTCCTTCTTGCAACGGTAAGTGGGATTGTCGATGCCGTACTCCCTTTGCTCGTCTCTCTGCTTGCTTTTTTAAGTTTTCGCCAACTTGACGAATGCGCTCTGTGATCGTTAACCGGTCATCGTGCGGGTAACACAGTATCTCGTCCCATGGTCGACTTGGGTGTCTGTTGCAATGTATCACACTGGGAATACCGCTTGTGGATTCGTGCACGGTATTATTTACGCTACTGAGAATTATGGGGATCACTTTCGCCCACTGCCAATGATGTCTTGAACAATAGATGCGACAAAACTTTGCAATCTCTCGCATTATTCGTTCAGCTGGATTCGCTTGTGGATGTCTGATTGAATTGAATACGTGTCGTATCCCCATGTTATCCAATGCTTTCTGGAATTCTGCTGCCGTGAACTTCGGTCCGTGATCAGTTAGCAGGAATTTTGGTTTTCCTATGTTAACGATGATGTGCCTCTCCAGGCCTCGGATGATGGATTTGGCATTTGCTTTCCTAACGGGACACATGTCAATGAATTTGGAGAATACGTCCATGGCTACGATGATATATTTGTTTCCTTTGGCGGATTTTGGCAAAGGTCCGTACAAATCAACCGCCATTAATTCTAACGGTCCTTTTGGTAGTATTGGGATAGGTGTCTGTTCCATCATGGATGAATTATGCTTTGCTTTTTGGCATGTGTCGCAGGTTCTCAAAATCTTCCATATGTCATTCTTCATTTTATTCCATGTAAAGGTTTCGCGCATGGTCGCATGCACCTTTTCAACTCCTGCATGTCCGGTATGTCGATGTGTTAACCACACCATATCTTTATGATATTCCTTTGGCAATACTATTCTTGCTTTGGTGTGTTCTTGATCGATGTATCGACATAGGTATCCCTTTTCCATCGTGTACCAATCTAGTTCTTTATTTGGCATTGGATTCCGTTGACATTCATCTCCAGAGCTCCGCTCCAGTCGATTGACGATCTCCCCAAGGCAAGGATCTCTCCTTTGTGCTATGCTCAATTCTTTGAGTTTATCCATAATATCCTTGTCTTTAGGATCGGTTTCCAGATTGTAGATCTCGACCATCTCGTCACACGGATTTCGACTCAATATGTCAGCTAGGACGTTCGACTTTCCATCACAATGTTCAATATTGATATTGAATTGTTGTACAAACAGTATCCACCGCGAAATCCTCTCGCTGGATAGAGTAGATTTGAGCATGAATGTCAACGCCTTGTGATCGGTTCGGATTACGATTGGGTATCCGTAGATGGTTTTACGCCACTGCTGTAGTGCTTGTACTATCGAGAGCATTTCTAATTCAGTGATGGTGTAGTTCACTTCGTGTGGTCGCAGTTTTCTGCTGTAGAATGACAAGTAATTTTTTTATTATTCTCAGCGTCCTTCTCTTGATATAGGATTGCTCCTATGCCCGTCAACGAAGCATCTGTCTGGATTATGAAGACAAGTTTGAAGTTCGGGTATCCCAGTTTGATCGAGTTATTCAGCAGCTCCTTGACGTCCATGAAAGCTGCTTCGCATTCGTCGTCCCATTTCCATTTGTTATTCTTTTTAAGCAAGTCGTATATGGTGCCATGACTTTTGCGTATCCCGGACAATGATCTGCGAAGAATTGAGAATTGACATATGCCAATGAATTGGCGCACGTGCTTTATTTTGGTGGGCCTTGGGAAGTTGCTAATCGCCTGAATCTTCGTTGGATTCGGTCTCACTCCCTCGCCATCAATTACGTGACCGACGAAAAGTATCTCAGATTGGCAAAATCTGGACTTGTCAAGATTAATTTTGAAACCAGCAGTGGATAGGTTGTCTAACAATTTCTCCAGTTTGATTAGATGTTCTTCAAAACTGTTTGTGGCCAATATGAGGTCATCTACATAGCGGATGCAGAAACTTTTAACTTCTGAAGTCAAATTTTCGTCTAAAGCTCTGATCAACGCGCAACCTGCGGTCTTAATTCCAAAGGGCAGCGACTGAATACGTACATGTGGTTGTTAAACATGAAGCCAGTGAGCAGTCTTGACTTGTATTCTAGTGAAACGTGATGGTACGAAGACGTGAAGTCCATATTCGTGAAATATCGATTACCTTGAAATGATCGAGTGATCTCCTTGATATTCGGAACCTGATCATTCTCGGGCACTATGCTATCGTTTATGGCCCTTGCATCCATGCATATCCTCAAGGATCCGTTGGGCTTCCTTACTACCACCAGTGGATTTACGAATGGAGTAGGTCTCTTTGTTATTATCTGGTTTTCTTCCATTTCCTCGATGATTTTGGCTACTTCGTTGAAATATTTGTGTGGGATCGGATACGGTTTTTTCTTAAATGGACACCAGTCAGTCACCTTCAACTTATACTCGTAGTTCGGTATTCGTCCTGGTTTTGTATCAAACACACTTTGGTAATAACATAACAGTTTCCATAACTGTTCCTTTTCTTCTCGAGAGCATATTGTTTCCTCTACCTTTTTCAAAATATTGTCATTGGAGATATCGTTTTTCTTTTCCTCATCTTTCACTTTCTCTCCTGGATACCACAAATTATTTGTTTTCCCCACAAATTCTTTATCTTTCCTCGTTCTCGACGTTTCGTTGAATTCATAACCGTAACTGCATATCTCTGCACTTTTATCATTATTAAACGAAGCGTCGACCATCTTCCCTATTATTTCCGTGTTCTCGTTTCCACGGCGAAATCGAACTTCTTCTTTGCTCATATCAATGATACCTCCGTACATTCTCATGAAATCCGCCCCCAAGATTAAGTTGTACTGTATATTGTTCATTACCAAAAATATGTGCGAATAATCGACGTCATTTATTGTTATGTCCAGATAGGTTTGAATTTTGCATACCATGCTACGATGGGGAATGATTCCTCTGACTTTGACGTTGGATATCGGGATAACTGGTGTTTCTCCCCTCCTTTGTATTTCTTGAAATAGAGCTTTTGATATGACCGATACGGTCGCTCCTGTGTCCAATAAACAACGTACCCGTAGATCCATGACCTTAACCACGATAATGGGTAGCCTGTGTGTGACGTTACTTTTCACACTGGTGGCTTCTTCTAAGAGTTCCTCTGGATGCATGTCCCATGACTCGATATTGGTAATCACTCATTTGAACTCAACATCATCGTACCATTCACCAATCTCGTCTGTCGTTATTGTGTCGGAGTTTTTTTTCTTAGCCTCTCATTCGGCTCGTAAGCTGAGGCTTTCGGGTTCAGTCTCATTTTCTCCTCTTGTTCGCGGCGGTACTCCTGGTATTCCAAGCTTTCTGCTCCTGTGCAGTTCGGGTCTGCGTCCTGTTCTTGAATTGCGCGTTCCCATTTGCTGCGCTCTTCCGTGTTCCGGCGCAGTTCTTCGACGTATTTGCGTTTGTCCATCTCTCGGTCAGGCAAATCTCTTCGGTCTCTGTAAAATTGGTCCCTCGCGTGTCGCGTGTCTCTGGATTCACGTCTGTAGTATGGTCGACCTCTTTCTCTCGGAAAGTATCTCGAGTCGTTTCTCTCGACCTGTCGTTCTTGAAAACGTACTTTCCTCCCTCTATCAGAGTCGTACATTTTTCGGTCATTTTTATCGAAAAAACAAAGCACTCTTGACAAGAAGTGGAATAACTTAATAAAAGCTCCCCACAATACTCCAAACACGCAGAATCACGCGGAATCGAACGTTTTTCACCCGCCGGTAGTGAACCTCAGTCAAGTTGACTTTGATCCTAAGGACCTCAAGATATTAAATAAGGGACCAAAACACAACAACACAACTGGGACACGTCCTTCAACCACGACGATTTAATCATTACGTTGGCTGAATCTGAATTAGGGGTTAATAGGTTACCTACAGACGTTCAAAATGAGGTCAGATATGAAGTTAAGCGAAAGTTACTTTCATCTTTCGATCAGAAACATACCGGTTCTGGCAAACCCAATAAAGAACAAGTCACCAACATACGCAATCTCAAAAAGAAAATTAAACGATTTAATAGTAACTAAAGCAGATAAAGGTAATGCTACTGTAGTTATGGAGAAAAGTGACTACGTAAACAAAGCACAATTCTTCTTTACTAACAATAACTTTAACGCAGTAAAAAAGACCCTACAAAGAGAGCTGAAAGCTTTAATTAAGAACTTTTTATTTTTGTTTAATGACGTAGAAAAATCAAAACTGATCATCATGAATCCCAAGTTACTTACGGCGAAAGCGTTACCGAAGATTCACAAGGCGGATATCCCCATAAGGCCCGTTATTAACTTCAGAAGTAGTCCGACGTACAAAATATCCCAATTTATTCACAATTTTCTTAAAACACATTATTCTTTTCAAGCTAACACGTCAGTTAAAAATTCCCTGGAATTCTGCAATAGAATAAAAAATCTCACGTTACCGAAACATTACACCCTTCACTCCTTTGACATAGTAAATATTTACGCGAATGTACCCGTCAATAAAACCATCGAAATAGTAAAAAACAATATTTCCATATTCAGTAAACTGACTATAGGGGAGATAGAAGAGTTTATTCAGATTCTCAAGTTTACATTAAATAATGGCTTCTTTTTTTAATAACATCATATACCAACAGAAGGGGCTTCCTATGGGGTCACCGGCCTCGGGAATCCTCGCTGATATTTACGTAGATTTCCTCGAATACGCTCACATTATAGGTAAAATTAATGGGATCAAACATTGGACTCGGTATGTGGATGATACTTTTATTATCCTGGATTCTCACATTACTGACAGCAACACCGTTCTTGAATTACTTAATAACCTGGATCCACACATAAAGTTTACGATAGAATCCGAGAACAACAATTCCCTTAATTATCTCGATTTAACTATTACTCGCAATCAGAATAAAACCATTTCTTTTAATATTTACAGGAAGCCCACTCACACAATAAACACAATCCACCAAACTTCTCTACACCCAGGGACACAGAAGAAGACAGCTTACAATAGTATGATTTTCAGAGCTCTTAATGTTCCCTTATCCCGTAAGAATTTTAGAAAGGAAATCAACACCATTTATGCAATAGCCGAAGGTAATGGTTTCAGTAAAGCTTTCGTGAATAAAATTCTCAATAAATTTAGAAATAAACCCAAGACCACCTTAGAAAAACAATCTTCCCATAAAGAGAAGTTCACCACATTTACCTTTAATAATAATAATAATAATAATATATCCTATTTCAAACATCTTTAAAAAGCACAAGTTAAAAGTAGCTTTCAAGACCGTTCACACCAATACAAAAATGTTTTTTTTAATTCTCATACTGTCAACAGCAAAAAAATTTCTAACTCTGGAATATACAAATTAAAATGACAATCATGTCTTTCAACGTATATTGGGCAAACAGGCCGCAGTTTCAATGTAAGATACTCCGAACATCTTAATGCCCTAAAGTATAATCGCTACTCAGCCATGAGCGAACATTGTAGAGAGAAAAATCATAAATACACAACAATTGATCAAGACTTAAAGATCCTGCATTACGAACAGAAAGGTCCCTTACTTAATATACTAGAGAATATATATATAGATATCGGCCAATATAACAATCCCGTCTATAACTTAAATGAAATCAACGAAAAGAAAAATATTTTATTGGAAACCTTTGTCCCGCTCATCTGCGAACAGTTCATTAATAAAAAAGAGTTTCACTACCGACATTCTAGAACAAGACCCGCCCTTCCATCAACACCCTCCTTCCGCGAATCACAACGTCCCTCCCTCCCTGCCCCTCCCCCTCAATTACCCCTCCCAACCACATCGACACAGATACACAGTAAGCCACACACAGGCTTAGTTGTCAATGTGACTTGAGACCGACGAGGTCATCTCCATTTGAGACGACAACTTTTAGTTACAAGTAAGTCATATGAGTTTTCTTTTTGTACATCATTTCAACTTGTTCTTCATCCACTCATATATTCCTTTTTTCTCATTACAGATGTTATACACGTCTTATTCGTAGTATTGACGGTCTCACTACACTCCTCAGCATAGTGTTTTTATTTAACAGTCAGCAAGATCTATTAGACGAGAGGACTTTGTACCTCAATGTGTTTTTAACTCACTAATCATGATCACTGTCACTTCACATCATTACGATTTTTAATTTGTTTGTATATTGTGTAATCATTGTTTTACTACTGAAGATGGCCTTGAGATTAGGCTGAAACATGTATAGACTTTGCTTCATCTAACAGATGACTTGACTTGTATTGAAAGGAGGATTTTATAAATATTTTCTTTTGTAAAGTGATAACCGTCAATACGGAATGAGATTCATAACTTGCAATTATAAGGTTAATGCCAATGACATCATTTGGACAACTATTCATTGGCAACTCATGTCCAAATTTGATGATTCATTTGGCCATCCAGATCATCAGACTAGTACTTTCTGTGGGTTTACTTAGAGGAAAGTATGTACGTCACAAGACTCAAAATGATTGCTGAACTTGAAGAAAATTTCCTGCTGACAATTGTGGACATTTCAGCCAATATGGAGAGTATGATTACAAGAGTCAGAGAAAACTCTTGGAGATGGTACCCATCTAAAAGATGTGGCATTCAAGCGATGAACAGTACCTCATGTGAACTACATGTTTTGGTTATGAATCATGAGTAGTAGTCAGAGATTATGAATTATAAGCCCATATCTATTCCTCTATTTTGGTATGGGTAACAAGAAAATTGTTACATTCAATTGACGTGTCTCAGTCTCATCCTTTACTTTGACAATAAGGAGTGACTGAGGTTTGAGTAATGCTAGTACTGTCATTCCTTATTCAGCCAGTCCCTCTTAAGAATGGCATGAAAGTGTCACTCATAGGATTGGCTGATGTGTGCAGTTCAGTGAGCTCAGCAGAATGATATGTATTATCATCTTCTAGCTCAATGAGGAAAGCAACAGGAAAATACTTCACTCTTCATATTCCTAGAATGCCCCTTCGACACCTAGACTAACTCCAACAGCTGATGGTGGAGCTAAACAGTTAGAAATTGTCCTTGTTATGTTCATAGAAATTTATGTACTTGACTGAAGTGTATAGAGAGTGTTACATGTTTTTAAGTGGTTAATCAGTATATTTTGTCCATACCAGGTTCATTCAAAACTAGATTAAGCCAAAAAGTAATGTGTCAGTGTATTACCTAAGTTAATGTCACATTTTCTGTATTAATTTTTCTCTATTGAAATGTTCCATATATTTAAGTTACCAGTACCTAAATAATTGTGTTTCATTTCATGTCTGTAGAAAATTAAACAATTTATAGATGAAGCCAAGGAAGGAGTCATCTACTTTAGCATGGGATCCAATGTAAGGAGTGACAGACTATCAAAAACTAAAATTGCTGCTATCTTGGAAGTATTTTCCGAATTACCTCAACGAGTGATATGGAAATGGGAGTCAGATTCTCTTCCTGGTCAGCCAGCAAATGTGATGATAGCCAAATGGCTGCCGCAACAGGACATCTTAGGTAAGGTATGATGGGCTAGTTAACAATAATAATTAGCTTTACTATTACTTTCATTATAATAAAATACAAATAAGTGACAAAATAACAAACAAATAAGAGCTCCCTGGAAGGAGGCCTTAGTTTTTAGGTCCAGAACAAAAGTAGTTTGAGTCTAATTATTTACCTCTCTGTTTCAAATTCTCTGTACTTGCCATTGCTAATTATACTGGTATTTATATTTAAGGTTAGGGATAGGGCTGGGAGCAGGGTAGTAACACTGCTGAGTAATCTGGTGGTAGTGGTAGAGTGCACCACCGATCACTCCCCTTTCAACTGCAAGTACTCGTAGAGGTGTAGTTGTAGTGCATGACAAATGTTTAAAGAGTACTGTACCTGCATTCGATCTGTGCTTTCAATCACTCAGCCACTACTGATCTGCGTTTAGGGAAGTCACCCAGATGGCAGATTCCTTATCTGTTGTTTTCCTAGCCTATTCTTATATGATTTCAAAGAAATTGGAAATTTATTGAACATCTCCCTTGGTAAGTTATTCCAATCCCTAATTCCCCTTCCTATAAATGAATATTTGCCCCAGTTCGTCCCCTTGAATTCTAACTTTATCTTCATATTGTGAACTTTTCTACTTTTAAAAACATCACTCAAACTTATTCGTCTACTACTGTTATTCCACGCCATCTCTCCAGTGACAGCTGAAAACATACCACTTAGTCGAGTAGCTTGTCTCCCTTCTCTCAAGTCTTCTCGCTCAAACCGCTATATCTTGCTGGAATCCTTCAAGTTGAGGTTCAGTGGAATAACCTTTTCTAAACCTGAACTGCCTTCTATCGAATCAGTTATCCATGAAATTAGTGTCTTGGTGGATGCAAACTGTATGGCAGTGCGGATAATTTTGCCAATAATTTCTAAAATAATAATGAAGTTTAGTGATTTTCGTTCAGGTACACTTTCATTCTTATTTGGAGTTAGGTGACCCTTGATAGTAGTATGGGAGAATGCTGATGTATAAAGAGCCTTGAGGCCATAACCTATTATAGACCACGGCCACCAACCACTCAACTTTTCCGAGCATCTCCTTCACCACCTCCCGGCCTGAGAGACGGCGTCACCATCTAAGACGCCTGTCTCCCTCTTCAGGGGAGGAATGAAAACATTTTAGTAGCAGCATAAAGCCATAAATCTCACCTAAGCCTAACTGGCTTCTGTCCACAATTAATTGAAGGAAGGAACAAAGGACATTACGTTGGTTGTTGTCCCAAGAGGAAATCCCTCATAAACCTATGACTGTAGGGGTTCTGGAGCCTGATATCAGGCCTATTGTATTATGTTAACAGATCTATCCTCTTAAATACCTTGGGTTTAATATACTGTAGTTCAATATTTACAATATCCATGGATAAGCATTCACGGATACGAACGAAGGAAGTGCAAATGCGGATGATATTTTGTATACCTGCGCAGGCCTCTACCAATAAGTACTAAACACCAATATATAAATAGCAGTAAATGGATCACACACATACAAAATTAAGCAATTTCAATAGGTTTTAACTACTTTATCACTACAATAATGCATGAGCACCCTCAATAGCACAAGCATGTCCAACAATGGACTGAACACATCCAACAATGGACTTGAATTTGTATCTATATTTCCTCTTCTTGTTGTGTTTTGTAGATAAGGTAAAGTATATTAGATAATAATTGTGGTAACTTAATAGTTTGATATTTAATTCAATTTTTAGATGGTATTTATGTTCATAGAATATTTAAAGGGATTTAAATAAAGTTTTACAGAAATTTGTACCACAAATGCCATGAAAACTGTCATAACACTATCCTCCACCACAATAACATGCAGTTACCTACACATGGCAGATGCTGCCCACCCTCATCGGAGAGTCTGCCATATAAGGGCTGCACTCAGCTAGAAATAGCCACACAAAATTAAATTAAAAATGAAAACCGTCTGATGCGTGGCAGTTCTTTGAAATGACTGACTTAAAAAATCAGCAAAATGCAAGTTTTGTGGCTGCATTTACGCGACGGGTGGTGGCATATCCACACCGCTCTATCCCCACTAATAGTTAGGGATACACCCAAAGGCTAAGGTTGAACTCCCTGGAAGAAAGGCTCCATTTTTAAGGCCAGCAATTAATCTGGTGCTTATTCTGGTGTAGACTGAAGGAACCTCAAGGCTATGTGCCTTTCTGGAAGTGAAAGTTTCATTTTTAGACATTCTTAAAATCTTTATGGAAATGATGCCATGTTATTTTCCAGGAGAACCATGCACACCTTTCTTAAGCTGCCTTTTTTGATGATACTAATTTGAATTAAATTGGACGACTGGTCCAACAGCACTGAAGCCAGAAGACATACCTAAATGTCCACTGGTTGAAGAGGCAGAAAAATCAACATCCACTGCTTTGTGGTTAGGCTAAGGATGATCTCTCTGGAAGAAAGTCAGCAAGTCTGCAGGATGTCAGAAGGTTAATGAAGGGTTAATAACCCATATGAGAGGCACAGCCACAAGGATCCTGGCATAGAATACATCTCCCTGGCATAAATTAAGTAGATCAAATTAGATGTACCAGTAACAATAGCCTACTTGGTAACCATAATAGTTGAGATGTTAAGTATCTGTGGTCTGACACAGTCGTTAGCCTCTTTGAGTCCTTATCAAAAGAATTTTGGCTGGCAGTGTAGGAGAGGTGGTGGTATACAATTCCTAACCATTAGCTTGCTTGCCAAAAGCCTGGTTTCAACTCCAAACCTCTCCACAGTGTTTGTGTGAAGTGAAGTTATCAAACATAAAATATTTGTAAAAATATTATTTAACACACACACACATTAAAAAGCTTCCTTAATAATGCTTACCTACGTAGCATTAATAGTTGTTATGTTCCAGAAGCACTTTAATAAATTTGTATTAAAATCCATCATTGATCTCATTAATTAACTCAAAATAAAACAATTAATATTTTTAAGATATTTTAAGATTTTAACTAGTTAAGATTTTAGTTTAAGTTATTACATCTTACAATATGAGAAATCTTCTTTTATGATGTCAAGTTCGCTGATGAAGAAAGTGGCCCATCTCTCGAAACATGTACGAATAATAATTGTGTAAACTAACAAATTTTACAAGTAATGACAGGGCGGACCCAGCAAGTACCTACAGTATTTTTAATGAGTTTGCATGCTTATTGTTTAAACTGTTCCTATCGGTAACTTTTTTTATTCAAACAATTAAACACCAGCAGAGGTGGTTCATTGTCAAGTAAGCGATCCTCTGCAAGTACATCCCACCTTTGATGATTTATATTTTTCACCTTCATGGTTTGTTTAAGCTGGTCTTTATAACATCTCAAATGGGCGCCTTGGGGTCTTGTGCCAGAACAAAGTTCACCATAAAGGATTTGCTAAACAAGCCTAGTATTACTTATAG
This sequence comes from Anabrus simplex, assembly GCF_040414725.1. Taxonomy (NCBI): domain Eukaryota; kingdom Metazoa; phylum Arthropoda; class Insecta; order Orthoptera; family Tettigoniidae; genus Anabrus; species Anabrus simplex. The sequence goes on from NC_090267.1 coordinate 199,076,423, forward strand.
TATGTGCATGCCCTGTCCATCTAAGATGTTGATGAACAATGATGGTTTCCTCATGAAGTGCAGTCAAATGAAGTCAGATGATGCAGGAAATACTGTATTAGATTAGGAAATAAAATCTTACAGGAAGTAGATGAATATTGTTACTTAGATAGTAAAATAACTATCAATAGCAGAAGTAAGGAGGGAATCTGAAATATTTGTTCTGAATGAGTACATTTATAATACCAATATAAGTGGTCCGTTATTGGACATTATAAATTTTTCAGCTAACTCATTCCTGGTTGCCAGCATTTTGCCCCCGTGTGCTAGGCTGGGCTCATCAGTTGGTACCTAGAACTCCTACCAAGATGCATGGCTAGTGCATACCGTGGAGGCCACTGCATAGGCTAATTGTAGCCACCGGCAGTGCCAATGCACTATGAGAGACTTTGTCTCATTACCAAAAATTAATGCCTGCTTGGATATCAGATGATATAGATGTTGATTCGCATAGGGAGTGGCCTCCACGGTATCCACTAGCCATGCATCTTGGTAGGTGTGCTAGGTACCAACTGATGAGCCCAGCCTAGCACACGGGGGCAAAACGCTGGAAACCAGGAATGAGTTAGCTGAAAAATTTATAATGTCCAATAACGGACCACTTAGATTGGTATTATAAATTTACTCATTCAGAACAAATATTTCAGATTCCCTATGGGAGCCAACATCTATATGATGTGATGGCCAAGCAGGCATCAATTTTTGGTAATGAGACAAAGTCTCTCATAGTGCATTGGCACTGCCGGTGGCTACAATTAGCCTACGCAGTGGACTCCATGGTATGCACTAGCCATGCATCATCTTGGTAGGTGAGCTAAGTACCAACTGATGAGCCCAGCCTAGCACATGGGGGCAAAACGTTGGCAACCAGGAATGAGTTAGCTGAAAAATTTATAATGTTCAATAACGGACCACTTACATTGGTATTATAAATATACTCATTCGGAACAAATATTTCAGATTCCCTATAGGAATCAACATTTATATAATCTGATGGCCAAGCAGGCATCAATTTTTGGTAATGAGACAAAGTCTCTCATGGTGCATTGGCACTGCCGGTGGATACAATTAGTGTACGCAGTGGCCTCCACGGTATGCACTAGCCATGCGTCTTGGTAGGTGTGCTAGATACCAACTGATGAGCCCAGCCTAGCACACGGGCGCAAAACGCTGGCAACCAGGAATGAGTTAGCTGAAAAATTTATAATGTCCAATAACGGACCACTTATATTGGTATTACATACCACTTAGTCGAGCCGCTCGTCTTCCTTCTCCCAGTTCTACCCAGCCCAAATTTTGAGACATTTTTCCAACACTACTCTTTTGTTAGAAATCGCCCAGAACAAATCGAGCTGCTTTTCTTTGGATTTTTTCCAGTTCTTGAATCAGGTAATCCTGGTGAGGGTCCCATGCACTGGAACCATACTCTAGTTGGGGTCTTACCAGTGACTTATATGCCCTCTCCTTTATATCCTTACTACAACCCCTAAACACCCTCATAACCATTTGCAGAGATCTGTACCCTTTATTTACAATCCCATTTATGTGATTACCCCAATGAAAATATTTCCTTATATTAACACCTATATACTTACAATGATCCCCAAAAGGAACTTTCACCCCATCAACACAGTAATTAAAACTGAAAGGACTTCTCCTAATTTTTAAACTCAAAACCTGACTTTGAAACCCATTTATCAACATAGCCTGCTGTCCATCTTACAACATTATCGAGGTATGATGGCTCCGAACCGACTGAGCATTGCTTAACATTGACCTGGTAGGTCACACACAGGAGAGCACTACTGGACCTACATGCACACCATCTCCCTGAATATAAATCACTTATTATGGTTCCACTGTTCTACATGTCCTCTGATTTTGGCGTGTTTCAGACCATTGCTTCTGAGTGTTTCACTTTTTTTTTTTTTTTTTTTTTTTCCAAAGAGCAGTGTAGTTCAGAATTTAAAGAGAAATGTTGAATTAAAATTTTCCCATAGTTTCTTCTAAATCAACATAAATAAGAACAAAATAGAGAGAGAAGAACTCTAATGGGGCAGAAAAAATTTAAAGGAGTCTTACAAAAACAAATAGAGAATGAAAGGGTGCTCACTCAATCTCAAGAAACCTCAGATCACACACAAATGTGTATACTGAATATAAACATGTAATTTCATATTCTATCCTTTCAGCACATCCCAATATCCGTGCTTTCATTTTCCAAGGTGGGCTTCAAAGTCTTCAAGAAGCTACATATAATGCTGTACCATTAGTTGGAATTCCCATCTTCTCTGACCAAGCTTACAATGTCAAATATATTGAAACAATAGGCATTGGAGTTAAATTAGAGATTGATGACTTATCGAAAGAAACACTACATGAAGCTCTGAAGAAGGTTCTTCATGATCCAAGGTAAGATATTATTTTATTGACACACTAGGTGTTAAGAATATTTCTAATTTACTGATGCTCTCTGCAAAATACAGTAACACTGTTATCTCGTGCTGTTAATAATTATCCTCATAGTAGTTTCTTTTCCATTTTTGTGTTTTGCCCTTTGGAACATATTAGATTATCACCCAGTATCATTCAACAATTCACAAGGTCAAACATAATTCACTTGTCTTTATGCTGACTTTGAAATATTAGAATGAAAGGTGTGTGGACTCTGAATATCCTGTCAAGGTAACAAATGTGAAATTAGGGAGAATAATTGCCCCCACATATAGGAACCATGACAAGTGCATATCTGTAATGAATTGCCTACATAATGTTAGTGACCACATTATATGAAGTTGTGCATTGGAACTGACTTAGGCCAATAACCTTTGATGTTAGGCCCCTTTAAACAACAACCAACAACCAGCAAGCAAGGAACTGACTTAGGTGGGAGAGTCATATGAGAGTAGATGACAATAGGGGACTAATAAAACTAGCCAAACAGGTTTGAGAAGCAAGAGGGAGCCTAGAAGATTCTATATTTAATTGTTTCAAGGTACGGAATATAACAAGACAGGAAACTGCATTGGCAGCTGTGACTAAAGAAGTATGGAGCAGCTCAGGCCATCCATAAGACTCTTGCATTCTGAACACTGAAAGATGTAACAGCCTATAATAAAATTCAAAAGTACTGGTAAAATGGGGTGAAGTGATACAGTTTCAAACTCAAATTGGTTGTATTCCCGGAAAAAGTTTAGGTTTACAAATACTGTACCCACCTCATGCAACAAAAATGTGGATCTTAACTTGCAGTTTCTTCATGTAGGTACCTATAACAACATGTTGTAGCTGTGCATCTATTTTAAATTTGTTTATGATATTTTAAAGTTGATGTTACACTCCACCTCATCACTGGGCAGAGAATGACACATAAGTTCAATTTCATGTGTTACCGGTACCTCAAATTTTTATTGAATCTCTTCAAAAATTTTAGATCTGAAAATGAGAAATCTGATATTTAAAAAGGTTATGTTACTCCAGCAGTTGAAGTTTTTATGTGTGAATATCATTTTCTGAAAAATGAGCATTTAACATTCATCCCAAATGAGGCACTGCAATAAGCATAAACCAGAATAAAAAATTAAATGTAATATAAAAAGTAAACACTGAGAAAATACAAGAACTTTTTAGGTGTTGTTTTAGTCATCGTGCTATTGCAATTGAAGCACATTTTCTCTGGCATTTCCAGTTTCAAACAATGTTGTAACACTGATATCATTGCCTGCCTCTGTAGCATTATTAGCTGCCATTCTTGGGAGGCCCATGTTCTCTTCCCAGTATGCCAGATATTTAATAATTGCAGGAGGGCTTGTATGTGGTTTAAACGTTACATGCAGCTACCTCCCTTGGAGATGTGCCTGAAAAGAGCTGCACAACCTCAGAATGAGGACATGAGTTTAGTTTAGTTTAGTTTTGTTAAGTTTACTGATATCAATATCTGGCCAAATAAAAATATCTCCATGTTTCCAGTATGGTTCCAGAGCAGAAGAGACAAATCACATAACAACAATGGTCAATGTATTGTTATTGTTGATCAGCTTTATGAGCTTTATGTATGGTAGACCTTCACATTTAGATTTCTTACAACTCTGTGATGTTAGGGCATCTAATGTAAAGGGAGTCCTTCCTTCGTTTATGACTCCTTCTTCAAACAATTGTATCTTTACGATGTTTTTATAACCAATTTTCTTTGTGGATATGGACTGATGACCACACTGTTTGAAGCCTTAAGATAATTAAGACAAAAGTCATCATGAGTTAACACGATTAAAGAATATTTCCATGTTAGCAATGCTTGGCATTGACATAGACTAAGGAACAAAGGTCTAAATTCTATTATCATTGTTGGTACGCTATGGTAAAACTGTATAAGAAATAATGATCAGTTCTTGTATTCTCTATGACTTTTGTCATGTAGGCCTACTACTTTTCAATAGGACCAATAATAGGTATTACCGGGCGAGTTGGCCGTGCGCGTAGAGGCGCACGGCTGTAAGCTTGCATCCGGGAGATAGTAGGTTCGAATCCCACTATCGGCAGCCCTGAAGATGGTTTTCCGTGGTTTCCCATTTTCACACCAGGCAAATGCTGGGGCTGTACCTTAATTAAGGCCACGGCCACTTCCTTCCAACTCCTAGGCCTTTCCTATCCCATCGTCGCCATAAGACCTATCTGTGTCGGTGCGACGTAAAGCCCCTAGCAAAAAAAAAAAATAATAGGTATTTAAATATTAAGTTTCAGGCACCTTCCCCTGAACTACCCTTTCATCCACCATGAATAAAATGATTTACAGCCTAGACTGTAATACCTTATTCCCAGACATTTATATACGATACTGATTTTCATTGAATTCTCTTCACTGATTTTCTCGTAGTTTAGTATCGATACGGACTTAGCAAAAGAAATGAAATTTATTAATATCTTTCTTATCATAGCCAGTACGATATAAATGTATAGGACATCATTAATAGTGTTACGGGGTTACCCGTGGACCAGCAGAGGTGAAAGAAGGTGCCAAGTGAATGGGCCTAACTATAAAATCAAAGTTAATTTAAAACTGTAACAAAGATTTTATATAGGCCTATATATAAATATATATTTTTTAATTTCAAAAATCAACAAACAACAATGTAACAGGTACCAGTAGCAATAAACAAGTCTAGGAAAGACAAGATTGGTGGTATAAACAGATCTTGGGCTTCAAGCCCTCACTTTACAATTACTGAACTACACGCTCAAATTTACAAAGATCACAACTTTACTTAAGGGCAGAAATCCCCTAATACATGGAGCCCTTGCTAAAGCAATTACAATATCAGGCCTCCCAGAGGCACTTTTACAACCCTAGAAAAAGAGCTAATGTGCTCTCAGTTCTCAAGCCTACTCAAGGCAATATCAGAAAATTACAATTACTTGCCATCAAGGCACAACTTACAAAATTTGAAACAGGGGTATCTACTGTAGTACCCAACCTATTGGGCCATAGTAAAAAAGAACAGGTTAAGTAAATGGCTCGAAACACAAAAAGAATGGAGGCGTGTATCTGCACTCCAAGATATGAAGTCTGAAAACCTAAGGGGCACTAGGCTGATGAAACAGGGGCTATTCCCAAACTATGGAGGTGATTCGTATAAGAATAATTTAAGACATTATGGAAAGGAAGAAAACCAGTTACAAAACGTAGTCACCTCAAACGAATATGAACGGGAGCTCGAGAGGGTACATCACTCTATATCCCAGAATTACAGTTAGAGATTTTATGAAATTTTTACATTAGCCGGCAGAACTTACATTTTAGAGAAGTTGGTTACATAGTTAAGGTTTCAGACCTTTCCCTCAGGTTAAACTGCAGAGCTAGCAAAAAAGTAAGATGTTAGATGGCCATTACCTTGCTGAAGAACTGCTGCCTGATGAAAGAGGTGCCTCCCGCCTCCTGCCTGACACACACACTAAGATGACGATCAATTGGCCAAGAGAGGAGAAAATCTGCAGTTTATAATCCCTCGGGGAAAGTTTGAGACCTTTCACGAATAAACCAGCCCCACCCTCTCAATTTTATAGGTCCATTCAAAAGTTACACTCAGAATCGAAGAAGAAATACGGATTGGTTGGAAATTAATTACAAAAATTAGGGATTGGCTGGATTCAAAACTGGTGGAAAGAAAAGGTAAATAATGCCAACCCAAAAATAAATGAACAACAATTAGTAAAACAAAACTTATGTATACAAAACTTCTTCAAAAAAGTTCTTTCACTTCGCACCAGGGTGCATGATCATAGTTTTCTAGCAGTGACATCTATGAGAGAATATCCAAACTTCTTGATGAACGGAAAACAAAAACAAGTTGAAATTCACACAGTACTGGAACTTCACAATAACAAAATTACGTCAAATTACAGTAGTGACATCTGAGTAACGGTTTAAGTAGGTCTAGTTTCAAGTTCACTGTTCCTCCTGTAGAGGAGTTCTTTTAGACACAAGATTTAAATGTGTGGCATTGGGGTGTACCTCACAGTACAAATAGGAAATTTAATTTTATATAACTTTAGTTATGTAGTATTTATCTGTAGGAGCAGTATTAACATAAAAATTTGAGAATTAAAATTTAGGCCTTCCCTTAAACTACCATTTTGCTCAGTGTGAATAAAATTATTTATAGCCTAGATTTCAGTGCCTTATTCCATGACTTTACACACTGATTTTCGTTCAATCCTCTTCAACCATTTTCTCATGATGTGCATACAGAAAGACAGGCAGAGATGACAGAAAGTTAAAAAAGTGCATTTACTTCTTACTGTGGACACAGTCAATACAGGAATACCATTCTTCTCAAATTCTGATCAATGTACAGATAAATCTCTTAATTTTTATATATAGATTATGATGTTTTCTACTTTTTAAAGCTCTACTCAATCTTATTTGTCTACTAATGTCATTCCACACCATCTCTCAGTTGACAACATAGGACATACTGCTTAGCCAAACAGCTCATCTCCTTTCCCCCAAGTCTTCCCAGCCCAGAGTTTGCAACATTTTCATAACGCTATTATTTTGCTGGAAAGCACCCAGAACAAATTGACTTGCTTTCCTTTGAATTTTCTCCAATTCTCGTATCAAGGAATCCTGATGAGGTTCCCATACACTGGAACCATACTTTAGTTGGGGTTTTACCAGAGACTTACATGCCCTTTCCTTTACATCCATACAACAACCCCTGAAAGTCCTCATAACTATGATCAGAGATCTGTACCCTTTATTTACAATCCTGTGTATGTGTTTATGCCAAGAAGATCTTTTCTTATATTAACACTTAGGTACTTACGGTGATCTCCATAGGAAACTTTCACGCCATCAGTGCAATAATTAAAACTGAGGGGACTTCTCGTACTAGTGAAATTCACAACCTGACTTTTAACCCTGTTTATCATCGTATCATTGTCTGTTGTCCATCTTATAAGATTGTAACTTATTTATTACTCTGTACAGTATGTTAGATATAGACATGTGTTCCACGTGCCTCAGATTTCTGGAGCAGATCAATACTGAAAATTGTGGCATTAAGAAAGCTCAACATTTTTTGTCAAAAGAATATAATTTTAGAGCAAATTGTTTCTCTTCACTGCTGAAGGTAAAACAAGATAATCTTCTTTTCTTGACTGCCAAAGGAATTTACCCTTGCCAAAAATACCTGATCAGAGTGTCTATTACAGTAGGCAGTTATACTTAGCGTTATATAATTTTGCTATTGTAGTAGATTCCCCTAAATCAAGGTTAACCACTAATAATGTCTTCATGTACACTTGGCTTGAAAATTAAAGTAAGAAGGGATCAAGTGAAATATGTTCAGCTCTCTACCACTATTTGTGTCATACAGACATGAGCAATGTAATTTTTTAAAATATCAGTTGCCAATGGGTGCCACGGGCAAAATAAGAACACAATAGTTGTCTCAAGCTGTGTCACTGGATGTTCAAACATCCGCCAGACATAAGCAAAATAGTTATTTATCCCATTACTGGACATTCATTCATGCCTTCCATTAGAGTGTTTGGGTTCATCAAAAGTTAACTGCAGAAACAAGAAATGATAATTCAGCAATCAGAGTACCATAGTATCTTGAGCTGCTTGACAAATGTGGCTGTGCCTATTAATGAAAAGAAACTGGAAGATGTATGGCAAGTCCTGGAGGGAGCATAACTCCCTGTCATAGTACATGACATTACTCAGGGGAATCAGGTGAAGAAGAATACCTAGCAGTAGATGATGAAAACATTGTTTCATGTATGATATTCTAAGTGCATGGCAGATTGTCAAATGTTACACCATGTACATTCAGGAATAAAAAACAAAAATGAAAATTGAATACACAATTTTATGTTCATCTCATATCCTCTCCTCATGTAGCACCTTGTTGATTGAAACCTGTCCATGTCCTTTTCAATAGCATGCAAAAGTGGCCATTTGCAAAATGAGATGCAAAACTAAGTCAACTTTTTATTTTTTTATTATATATTGCATGCATTGAAGCCTCTGTGGCTTAGGTGGCAGCATGCTGGCCTCTCACCGGTGGATTCCATGGCTCAAATCCCGCTCAATTCATGTGAAATTTGTGCTGGACAAAGTGGAGGCGGGACAGGTTTATCTCCGTGTATTCCGGTTTTCCCTGTCATCTTTCATTCCAACAACACTCTCCAATATCATTCCATTTCATCTGTCAGTCATTAATCATTGCCCCAGAGGAGTGTGACAGGGTTCGGCAGCTGGCACAATTCCTATCCCGCCGCTAGATGGGGGCTTTATTCATCCCATTCCTGATCCAGTCGAATGACTGGAAACAGGCTGTGGATTTTCGTTGCATGTATTGAGGTCATGGGTTTACGGCAATAGCTAAAGGCTTTTATAGTAATCTATACTTATTTATATGATATACAGTGTAGGATAGTTTGTATTTACCAAGTAAAAAATTTTTCCACTTTTTCTCAAAACCAGTTACGGAGAACAGCCATAATTTTGCAAACATGTCTACTGACCAGTAGAAATTACTTCAACTGAAAAGATTTCAAACTGTCCCTACTTGAAGAGTCCAGTTACAACCCTACTCTTATAACTTTTAGATGTTTTCCATTTACTAGACTCAGTATCCCCAAGCACTTGTTGTACAACTATCTGCCTTAACAGCTGAGTACAATATTAACTTGACTGCACATTATGTCCCAGTAACAAAAATGATTACTTTTACAATAATTAAACAACTAGTACAACACAATCTCGTCTCAAAAAATACCACAACAGGATGTAAATGGATCAGAGGATCTGAAGGAAATAGGCCTTACAACAGAAGACACCACAAATAAGATAAAATTGAATACAAAACTCAAGAATACAAACCTCCGCTTTACCCTTACACAAAACAAACCAACAACATGCACATTTTCAACTGAGGAAAGGGCACAAAGATCAGAGCATCTGAAGAAGTACTGGGAAGACCGCAAAGCCCGAACAATCCCTTCAAAGAGACCTGAACGACGGACTGACTAAAGTGATCCTATGTGGTCATAAAAGAAGAAGAAGAAGAATTAAACAAATATTAATATAATTATATCTAAAATCTTAACCCATTTACAATATTGAAATAAAATCATAAAACACAGAATATTAAGATATAAGATCTACTATTGAAGAAATATTTAAGGAATAATGTATATGGAATAAGTTGTTGCATTATAGCCTAATTTGTAACATTTTACATGTTACTATGTATATTTATCATGGAGGTATGAAGTAACCTTTTATTTTTCTTAGCCTCCATATCTTCAGTGTCTAAACCATGGGAGGTATTTATCACTATCATTCTTTATTGTTTGATGAGCTCATTCTCAAATATTACACGGTTTTAATTCCAGTTGTTAGAAATGCTAATTCTAAAATTATACAATTATGATCAGGGTTGGGAAGTAATTGAGTAAAAGTAATTGAATTACGTGTAACGATTACTTTCTTAGTAATTTTTATTTGTAATTTTTACATACACAAAATGTAATTTTTACTTGTAATTTAATAATGAAAATAAAATCATAATCGTTGCATTTTAGTAATCGTTACATTCTAGTAATCGATGTACATCACATTGAGATGCTGGCAACTTCGGAGCCCCAGCACTCGCAAAGAGTCACACCCAGGGTACAATTTCTACACTGACTCTATATGTCGTCCCACACTTTTGCATCTAGGCGACACATATACACTTCCAATTGAAGCCATTTCCATTTCCGTGATATAACGTGCACTCACTCATTTACTCGCAGGTTCTTGTGGTTAGGGGTTGAGATTTTGGTAATTGTGTACTACATTGTCGAGACGGTGGTAGTGGCGATTATTGTTTTAAGAGGAAATACAACTGGGCAACCATCCTCTATTAACACTTCAAAACTGAAGGTATCAGCAAAAGAAAGGTGGGGCCACACAGGGCACAGAAATGAAAGACTCCCTAGGCATAAAAAACCTAATACTATAGAGGCCGGGAAAGAACAAGAGTTGGCCAAGATTAGATAGAAAAGATGAAAGCGGGCGAGTTGGCCGTGCGGTTAGGGGCGCACAGCTGTGAGCTTGCATCCGGGAGATAGTGGGTTCGAAGCCCATTGTCGGCAGCCCTGAAGATGGTTTTCTGTATTTTCCCATTTTCACACCAGGCAAATGCTGGGACTGTACCTTAATTAAGGACACGGCTGCTTCCTACCCGTTCCTGGGCTTTTCCTATCCCATCATCGCCATAAGACTCTGTGTTGGTGTGATGTAAAGAAAATAGCAAAAGAAAGATGAAATCGAGGGCACTGACACAAGTAAGTGGAAGCAATGACAGGGTCAGCTAGCAGAACTATGGTTGCCAACATTTGGTCTCCTTTCCAGTTGCTTCCAACGACAGGCAGGGAATACTGTGGATGTTATTCTACCTCACCCCACCCAGAGAGGTTACGTGGTTGAGAATGGAGCAGGAATAAACATGTGATGGCAAAGGGGTTTTGGCATATCCATTCTCCTATTTGAACAAATATTTTGAATTAGTTATCCTGAAAATAATGAAAACTTGAAAGTGGCATTCAAATTTTGCTTTGGGACCAGTCATTTTGAACATCGGATTAAGTCTTGCCTAGTGATGGTAGCTACTTAATGTCTCTATGCTAAATAACACAAAATGGAGTAATGCATTTTCCCTTGCAAACTTTGGTATCAATCCATTCCCATGTGAAAAAAAGTCAATGATTCCCTGAAGACTTTAGTTCTATAAATTAATTGTAATTGTAATTCTAATTGTTTTTTGAAAAATTACTTAGTAAATTGAGTAATTTTTTGTCAGGTAACTGTAATTGAGCCCAATTACTTTTACTCTGTACATTTTCCACTGCTGATTATGACCTAAATTCCATAAAATATGGTAGCAACAAAATGTTATAAATTATATGATTTCAATTAGAGTTACTAGATGCCTGGAAAATTCTGGACATGCCCTCCTACATTTTAAACTCCTGTCTGCCATTTAGGAGAAATTTCTGTCCTCCATTTCTTTTCGAAATTAAAAATGTACAAGATCAGTGGTTTAAAATATGTCCCAATCAAGAAAGAATGAACAATTTCAGAATAAATAAAGGATTTTTCAGGTAGTGAAAATGGGCGCAGGTGGTTAACATTGGTGGTCATGGTCAATAATGTCATCTTATCATGATCGCTGGTGGTGGTATATTATCATTGAGGCATGAGGCACTTGAAGTGACTCAAATGAGAGAGGAGAGTAAAGCATTGTTTTTGGTTTATTTGCTGTTCATTGTTTGAAGTGATTGGTTGTTCAGAGCCATGCTGTATTGTAATTTGTAATACTATTTTCCCTCAACACATTTATTCTTCTACGGTATGCAGCAATGCTGAAGAAGAAATATAAATTTAGTGATAATTCAGCTAATATATACATTTTTTTTAATGGGGAGAAATGAACATGAAGATGATTGTCTACTTTGTCATGACAATATAAAGGAGCTCGAGAAAGTGAAACAGTCTATAATTGACATTACTGGTATTTTAAATAATGTATGCTGTGTTTCATACCTAAGTTTTGTCAGAGGGCCAGTGTCATGGCAACATAGTAATTGTAATGCCATTGGGAGATTTTTATGAAATTAATCAATAACGTTTATTCTAGAAGAAGCAGAAGTTGGATAATAACAATACTACTCATGAAACGTGATGGGTTACCAAAACTTCTGTCGTATTACATCCCCTTAAATAGTACTGATGTGGTAGTTATGTTTTCTACCCTTCTTTCTTTTTTTATTATTAAAAAGTAGGCAGTCCAATATGAAATCATTTCAAGACTTTGGACATCTGGCGACTGTGACATGATTGCGAGGATGACAAAGACATATTAAGCAGCTATGGTACATCATTTTCATCAGCGAGGATGTGAGTACTAATTTTGAAGATGGAGAAGCTACAGTGGAAAATAGCAGGTTTGAGATCATCTTCTAGCAAAGCCCATGCTTCAGCTGTAGTTTGCTAGCGGAAGAGGAGTACATAATAGAAGTAGTTTTGGGAAGGTTCGCTGTAGCCGAGAGTGGGTTTTTTGAAATAAAGGGGTAGATTAATTATTTTTGGGTGAACTCTATCAAAGCAATGAGGTAGATGCCAAAATTTACAAAGAAATTGAGACAGTTGATAGTTACAGTATCAGATATCACTCGCTCAAGACCAAGTGCGATGAAGTTGTGAGAGCAAGAGTGGAGAGTGGAAATATGGCGTCATCTGTGCGTTCATCGTCTGAGAAACAGAGATCTATACAGTTTTCTAAACTTGAATTAGTGAAGTTTAGCGCTGATATGTCTGAGTGGCATCTTGAGCACAGTTTTCAGGCATCGATGGTGACTCTGCTCTTTCTAAGGAAGAAAAGTTTCAGTATTTGATCCAATCAGCTGTTCCTAGGTCTAGAGCTTGAGCTCTGTGGGTGATAATTCCTCCCCCAGCACATAATTAAGATAAGAATGTCAAGGCACTCAAAAATAGGTTTGGTCAGAAAGATTTGCTGTGTAAATGTTGTACTAGGGAGCTGCTTAAGTTGATTTAGGATAGAGAAATGAAACTTAGCATCCTCTATGATAAAATTTAGACCTAGTTGAGATCTTTAGAAAGTCTGGGGATTTCGTCTCAGAACACCATCATTCTATTCCATTAGTGGAGTCTTACTTGTCGGTGAAGGTACTCAGGATGTGGCAGTGAACTAATTTGGACCACGGTGCTTCCTTAAAACTGAAAAGGAAAATTTCATAGATTTTTTGAGGCAGGAGGTAGAGGCAGAAGAAAGGGTGCAAATTGCAAGTCTTGGAGGTATGTCAACCAGAAATAGAGGTGTAAGCAAGCTAGGGTATTCTCCCAACAAGTCAGAACATAGCCCTACTGCAATACACCTGGCAAAAGAAAGCCTAAATGAGACCTGTGCATTTTCACAACTAAGTACTTTTTATTTTCCACCTCGTCGATACATTAGTTGCTTAAGGCAACTTATTGGTTAAAAGTGGTTCACATTTCGTATATTATTAACATCTTCAGCCACATAACATTGTTTAGATGAAAAATTCATATATTGACAAAGTATCAATGCTTTGTGAGAAAGTGTTCTTAAAATTAGCATAAGAAGATTAAGTGACAATATTAAAAACAAAATACTCAAGAAAAAATACACTTAAGAAAATGGAAATTGCAACACCATGAAGGCATTGGTAGTTTGTGTTGATTTTCAAGATATGGAACGATGCCATGTAGGTATATAAACGATCAAAGTTTCAGACCCATTGGATTGTTGCTACAGGTCTCCCCACGTGATTGGTCGCGGAGGAATCGACTCCAGTATACGGACTCTGGTCTAGCGTAGTTGACTTGAAGTCTGTGGAGTGAAGTGTTCCCCGTCAAACATGCCTCGACAACAGAGAAGAGTACGCTATCAACAACTGTTGCCATTTTAGAGGGCTCGGATAATTGGGCTGTGTGTGGCTGGATTATCGCTAAGGACTGTCGCTGCACGTGTTGGCCAACAGGCATCTACGGTACAACGTGTATGGCAGCAGTGATCAAATGAAGGTACCCACACTCGTAGACCTGGTACAGGCCCAGCGCGACAGACAACTGTGAGAGAGGATCGCCGCATCATTTGGATGGCCCGGATTGAACCCCATGCAACAGCAGCGCAAATTCGAGCAGCTGTGGCACCCCACGTTACACAACAAATAGTTGGTAATTGCCTGCGTGCAGCTGGCTTATGAGCCTGTGTCCCTGCAAAAGGTGTTCCATTGACCCCACAACAGCGACGTGTAAGGATGGCCTGGTGTCGAGAAAGATCGACGTCGGTCGACGAATGGCATAGGGTCGTCTTTAGTGATGAATCGTGCTTCTGTCTTGCCCGCAGTGATCGCCGGAATCGTGTGCGCAGACGTACCGGGGAGAGGGGCCGCCCAGATCTTATTGTCGAGAGGCACACAGGGCCAACACTAAGCATTATGGTCTGGGGAGCTATTGGCTTTAATGTGAAATCACAATTAGTGCTTGTTGAGGGCACTATGATTGCTTGACAGTACGTTGATAGGGTACTCAATCCAGTGGTTATCCCTATGATGGTGAACATTGCTAATGGGTACTTTCAGCAGGACAATGCCTGGGTTCACACTGCACGCATCTCTTGAGAAGCTCTCCACGACATCACAACCTTAGAATGGCCCGCCAGATCCCTGGACCTCAGTCCTATTGAGCATGTGTGGGATATGATGGGTCGACAACTGGCCAACCGTCCTCAGCCACCCACAACTCTGGAACAACTGACCCGTGCAGTGCAGCAGCAAGCATGGGCCAAAATTCCTCAGGAAGCAATCCAGGGCCTTATTGACTCCATGCCTCGATAAATTCATGAATGTATTGCAGCTCGTGGTGGGCACATCCTGTATTGATTGTTGTCCAAACTTGCGGTCAGAGGGACCTGAAAGTGTGATCATCGAAGCACAACCAAACACTTGTCCTGCATGTTCAATTGCAGCAATGTAGCACCACTCCTTCTGGGTGCTGCAATTTCCATTTTCTTCAGTGTATATAAATAAATATATAAATATAAATAAATATTATCACAATGACCATTCAAAAACTTTGTGTCTGAAACTATTATTCACCTTGGTGCTGTTTTTATAGAAAAACATTTACTACTGTTGTTAAGACGAAGATTCAGTAATAGTTTCAGACACCAAGTTTTTGAATGGACATTGTGATAATTTTAAATGTTCATGTTATCACATTTTTGAAGTGCTTTAATGTTGTTTTTTAGATGTATTGTAATTTGGTTTTTAGACTACTGTAATTTTAATTCTGACTATTGTCTTTTAATATGTTTATGACTGTTCATGAACATCATTTTAAGGTTAAAATTAATGGCTGAAGATGCTCTTTATAAGAGCGAAACATGTCCCTTAGAAGAATTAATTGTATGAAAATGTAAACACCAATAAAGGTGATTTGTATTGAATAGGTGGATAGAAATACTTCTTATTATAATTGCTGTGAATGTCCTAAGGTACCGTCCAGTTTCTTTCTTACTAGGACATTCAAGAAAGGAAGGCATCCGTCCGACTCCATCTCCATAGTGAATTAAATGATGTTGCTGATTTAGGTGTCAACATGTCTAATATAATCAGAAAGAATGCTTTCCCAAAGCTTACATGCAATTCATATCAAACTGACTGGCCTGTCCTTTCCTTTATACACAGAGGCTACTATAGCAACTCTCCATTCATTTAGTATAGCTCCTTCATGCAAACAATAATCAAGTACTTCAGGTATGGTAATATATCCCAACTCATTGTCTTATGTATATCCCCAGAAATATTATCAATTCCAGCTGCTTTTCTAGTTTTCAACTTTTGTATCTTAACTTATTGTAAATGTCGTTGTTATCATAGGTAAATTTTAATACATCTTTAATACTAGTCACCTCCTCTATCTGGACATTATTCTTGTAACTGACAAGCTTTACATACTCCTGACTGAATACTTCTGCCTTTTGAAGTTCCTCGCATACACACTCCACTTGTTCATTAATGATTCCTGGAATGTCCTCCTTGGAAGCTGTTTCTGCCTTAAAGTACCTATATATACCCCTCCATTTTTCACTAAAATTGTATGGCTGCCAAGTATGCTTGCCATTATGTTACCCTTAGCTGACTTCTTTGCTAGATTCAATTTCCTAGCAAGTTCCTTCAATTTCTCCTTACTTCCACAGTCATTTCTAACTCTATTTCTTTCCAACCTGCACCTCTTTCTTAGTTTCTTCACTTATCTGTTATAATATAGCGGGTCTTTACCATTCCTTACCACCTTTACATTCCTCAACAAACCCATCCCAGAGTCTGTTTACATTTTTATTTACCATTTTCTTCCAATCATAGTTACTTTTTTAAACTCCCCCATGCCTGTTTTATCAGCCATATGGTACTGCCTAATAGTCCTGTGCCGTATGCTTTAGATAATTCTCCCGCCCCCTTTGGGCTTTGTTGGCTGCCTGGTTGCGCCCTTAAGATTGACGTTGGTTTTTCAATTTATTATTATTTTTCTATGTTCGGCCTTTTATGGATTATTATTTATGTATCTTGGCATGTATTTCTAAAGGTTGATATTCTCCCTTCCTACTTCCGCCGCGCTTGCATGTTACTTGGCAACGTGCCTTCCCCACTTTTCCAGCCAATTGGGCTGGCCTTGCTCCCCTCCCTCCCGTCTGCCGCTCGCATGCTTGTCGAGCTACGGACAGGGGTTGGTACTTGCCTGATCAGTGGCGGCGTGTGTATAAAACGTCTGGGGGTTCACTGCTGTGGAAAATAACGTGTTCAGATTATTATTGTTACTTGATGTTTACATAGATGTAAAATAGTGACATTGCTTGATTAGAAACAGGACTTTGCTTTGCAGAGACACGGCTACAGCTGGAAGAAGTTACCAAAACAATGAAGAATGAAAGAGAATATGAGGTGCAATTACTTAAATCTGATCCAATTTCCCCTGATTTTGAAGACGTTGTTTACGTAGGAATAACTTCTTCAAGAACGTGTTAGGCAGACTACTGTTATTTATGTGTTGACGTATTTTGCTGTTTACTTTTCATAAAACACGTATTACTAATGAAAAGTTTCATTTAATTACATAAACTTAGGCTACTTACGCCTATTGATGCTATAAAAACCGTAGTTAGCAAAATATTCTGGCCCATTGCGGTTAATTACATCAGAATGGCAAAATCGCCAAATTAAATTCCCTTCAAAACCTACCACATAGGCAAATTTTAACGGCACGCTCTGACAATGCTTCGGCTAATTTCGGAACCGCTCGATGTAACTCGTGTCTATCGCTGGTCCAGTTGCCAGCGATTCCTGGGCTATGTTTTCCCTGCTTCTCATAACCCCTCGCCTTGCGCACCCTCCTTACGTCTCATGGCCCCGCCCGTTCAGTCCTGAAATTGAACCTCTTCACTGGTTCTGGAGAGCAACCGAGTGTTGATATAAAATATACCGCTACGCGCGCTGATATACAGAACAAATTTAAGGAATAGGCTCTCATAAATAATTTTACCTAGGCTTATATATTTCTAGGGGTTTCACTGAACCACTGAACATATAGAATGCGCCGCCACTGTGCCTGATAGCCAGCGGCCGGAGATATTCTCGGTGCCTTGAGTGACAGCAGCTGGTTCCACTGGGGTCTCGTACCCTTCCTTGTCCATGGTGTGGAGATAAGCACTAACTAACTAAATAAAATTGGAGTATTAGCGCGGGGTAGAACAAAGGGAGGATCTCACTATTGGGTTTCTGAAATATTCAGTCATACGACATGATTGTAATCCAGTGCCTTTTAATGTAATTGTATACGTGCAGGCAGCTTGGAAATTAGCTGCCACCTCCATCGCCATTGGTTAAAGATAATGAATTGAAGCTAGTTTTTTTTCTCTGCTATTGTATGCACTGGGTGCTTTTTAAACGGAGGGCAGTTTTGAAACATTGAATTTGTTTTTAATGTTCTGGCTGAGGTGTTATATTAAACCTTTGGGGCTCAATGCCCAGTATTTAATGTACTTCTTTCACAGCCTGAGGCTGTCTTGCGATTTAAACTATATTGTACGTGTTAATACGCTAAAGGAAAACCCACTAAGGGGATTTGTATTCATAATAAATGTGGTCATTTTCCGAAAGCAATGTTATCTTGAAACAGGCCCAAGGCCGTATGCTTTTCCTTCTTCCCTTCTTCTGTGGGAATGTTTGTAAACCTACGCAGGGTACAAGTCCTACTTTTAAGACTTTCCTTTCTATCACATTTATTTTTAACTATGACAAAATCAGCTCCATGATCACTAATACCGCCTATTACTGCAGTTCCTCAGAGGGTGGGAGTATTCCCATGAGAGAAAAGAAGACCATGAAATTTCATTATTTGGCCTAAAATGGAATTGCAATGAAGACGCTTTGAGC
Source organism: Anabrus simplex (assembly GCF_040414725.1). Classification (NCBI taxonomy): domain Eukaryota; kingdom Metazoa; phylum Arthropoda; class Insecta; order Orthoptera; family Tettigoniidae; genus Anabrus; species Anabrus simplex. The sequence goes on from NC_090267.1 coordinate 199,094,993, forward strand.
CTCCACTTGGATTGGTAGGAAAAATGCACTCAGGCCAGCATGGTCACAGAACAATCTGTGCTATCTTGTTGCAGCACATTTTAAACCCTATTGCTTTTAGCTCACCAGCCACAATTTTCATAAAGTCAATGATTCAAGATTTGTGGGAGGAAAAGGTTGACTGGGAGTGATCCTCAGAAGAATCTTTGAGAACTGGGTACAAAGCAGTCTGATGTTGAAGTAGGTTTTTATACCTATGATGCCAAGATTAGAGCTGTTGGGTGCAGTTATTGGAGCTCAATTGCTGAAATCCATCATAGATGATCTGACAATCTGACAAGAGTTAATGGGCCCTCAGTGATATGATTTGCAAGAAGAAATGTTGAAGAGATCTCTGGTGATGATTGACAACATTTGAGAACTGAGACATGATTGGATGTAGAAACCTTTTCAGAGTTTTGAAAGGACCATCCCATCAAGGGGACCATCCCCTTGATGGGATGGTTAATCTGGTTTTGGAACAACCGTCAAATTAAGAATAATAGACGCAAAGGAAGTCTGTGTTGAAGTTGGCACAAGAAGATGCCTTCTCCTCCTCCAAAGATGAGAGACTTCATGGACTACAAACACATGTTGATTCTCTTGGTGTGATTCTCTTCAGATCAAGATAACTAACCAATCTGATGAATTTTTGTTTGATTTCTACAGTTTTGTCTCATGACAGTCCAATTGCTATCAAATTTGCATGTAACTTGCACAAGAATAACAACCATATCGGAACCCAAACACTGTTGGTTGAAGTCAAATAGATGAGGATTCTGAAAGGGAGGCTGTTGACTCGTTGAGTGGTGAGGAAATGCGTCGTCTGCAACTGGTACAGTGCTGATCACTTTTATGAGGAGTCACCTCCTCTGACCTTACAGCGTGTTCAAGATTAATTCATTTTCCAAATCACTGGTGTGAGTGTGGCTGGTCTATTAATTTTGTGGAATGGGCAGAAAATCTGGATTGCATCTTCACTTGTTCTGTGTACAGAACTCTACACTTGTAGATGGTGGAAGGATTATCAACAGATGCATTTATCCAGACTCTGGCACAGATTCATTGCAAGATGAGGATGCCTTGATATGATCTTCAATGACAATGGGACCAATTTGAGGGGTGCATATAAGGTTTTTCAGTCTTTAGATTGGGAAAATTTCTAGGAGTACAGTAGTGTCAAATAGATTGATTGGAGATTTAATCCCCTCCTGTGAGTTGGTGGGGAAGTCATTGAAAGCAGCTAATTGGAGTTGTTTGTTAAGAAGTTACATTTAATTGGAGTCATGAAGGATCTGATGAGAAGAATTGTTGGCAAATCAGTGATAGATGCTGAGGAGTTGAGGACCATTCTCTGCAAGGTAGAAGCTCAGGTGAACTCGAGGCCACTAACCAATATGTCAGAGAGTAATGAGGATCTTTTGCCACTGACGCCTCAATGTTCCTTCGAGATGTTCAGCAGATTGATATCCTGGACTGCAATCCCGATCTGGTGTTGTGTCCATGCCAAGTGAACACAATTTACGAGGAACATAGGGACAATCACTTCAAACCAAATTAAACAATAGGTCACTACATCTGATGACAAGGAATGATGGGCGCCCACAGGATCTTTTCCACGGTGGGGGTGACACACTTTAAAAACCAATATAATGTCAGCAACTTATAATGGTTTACAGAAATGTCCAGTTATAACAGATGCTAGATGACTGTCAGTAAGTTCAGTTTATGAAATAATCTGGTATGATATTAAACAACTGAACATCAACCTTTTTAAAATTCTGGGGGGCAAGCGCCCATGCAAGGAATACTTATTCAAGTTATGAACGTTCCCCTTTAGCTGCATACAAACCATTATCTATATTATTATTCAGCAAGTCATAATTTATAAATCAAGTGGCTCAACTATACAGATGGGGAATGCCAACTCCCAGATCAACTCAGGAACATTTGGTTGCTGTAGGAGTGACAACATGTTTCAGCAACATTCGAAACAATTTTGACGTAACATTCGGTTTCAGTTTTGGATGTGTTGTCAGACTTCATCAATGTTTTAGACTTGAATTTTAATTTGAGACATACCAGATAGTTTTCTTTATTATTTTGTGTATGTGAGCATATGTTTCCCAATTGGACCATGGCTGAAGATGACCCAATGTATATGGGGTTGAAACTAGTACCAATTATATAGGACACTATATTAAGCTAATGGTATTGAATAGGTGGATCCTTCTTTACCCTTTGATATTCAGTAACCTGAATTGGAGGCTTCATTACAGGAAAACCTTGCATGACCAATTAAGGAAGGGATTCAACTCTGAGTACTTAGGACAGTTGACTTGGAACAAGAGGAGACCCATTCATGAACCTTCTTATCCTATCCAGTGATGTGTACAAATTTAAACTGATCCCTTTAATGAGCGTACCACCCCTGAGGAGGCAGCCAGGTGCATTTATGGCAGGATAAGGTGCAGTGTTTAGTATTAAAATATGTATATAACATGATTCTTACCTACCTATTTTTGCATTTTCTCTGAATGATTTTATGATTTTAGAACATTAACTTATATCCTACATTCTTCAAAAATGATCATAGAACCCTAATTTGAATTCTATCAAATTGCTGCTTATATAGGTAAGTTACATATTTTCGTCCTGAATTTTACAAAAACACAAGTACTGTAGCCATAATATTATAATTTGAAAAAAAATAATGTGTATGTTCATACCAGGCAGAGTAGCTCAGATGGAAGATGTCTATGTGAAACATAAAGAATTTCTCTTTTTTCTTTCTTTGACATGGCAAAATCCCAAAAGATAATAATAATAATAATAATAATAATAATAATAATAATAATAATAATAATAATAATAATAATAATAATAATAATAATAATAATAATAATAATAATAATAATAATAATAATAATAATAATAATAATAATAATAATAATAATAATAATAATAATAATAATAATATGTCCAAGTAAGAAAGGGTGCAAACATAGACTCAGACCACTATCTGACATGAGTCATACTACAGTTGATACCCCAAAGGTTCAGAAGAAGGAAGCAAATAATTCCGAAATTTGATACTAGTCGGATCCAGCCGTCTCTCACCAAAGAATTAGAGAAAAAGCAGTCCAACAATTGGCAGCAACGCAAGACCAAACTAATTGGAACAGCACAAACACTGATTCCTCTGCAGAAAAGAAACAAAACACCCTTGGTGGAACACAGACTGTGAACAAGCCATCCAATCCCGGCAGAATGCATACAATAAGTGGAACAGCAAAAAGACCGATAAGAATCACAAAATGTTTTTGGCAGTCAGGAAAGAGGCTGCGAAATTAATCCGACGGACCAAAAGGAAATTCGAGAAAGATCAACTACTAGAAATTGAAAAGGACTTCGAAAAAAACCACACACGAAATTTCTACAAGAACTTCAAAACAAAGCTAACAGGGTATCAGCCACAAAACCTTTGCTTTAAGAAAGTAAATGGGCAATTTGCACTGAACAATCAAGAAAACTGCACCGAACTTGCAAGGTATTTTGAAGAACTGCTTAACTGCCCAGAGCCAACACAAAGATTTCCACCGCAGGAACCTGACTTCACAAACCCAAATTCAGTTCCACCGGATGAAGAAGAAATTACCAGACAGATAAAACGACTTAAAATGAATAAAGCTGCAGGTGAGGATGGGATCACAGCAGAAATTCTCAAATCAGCAGGCCCAAATACTATAAAAGAATTCACCGGTATCATCCAAGAGATTTGGGAAACAGAAAAAATTCCAGAAGATTGGAAAAGTGCACTAATTCATCCTTTACATAAGAAAGGAGACAGAACAGACTTAAATAACTACAGAGGAATCACATTGGTATCTGTTGCCTACAAAATTGTATCTCAGTGCCTTCTCGACAGAGCCCAACAGCAACTAGAACCAAAAATTGGAGAATATCAAGCAGGTTTCAGACCAGGCCGTTCATGTCCAGAGCAAATTTTGAACCTAAAGTTAATCCTAAGGCATCAGAGAATTTGTAGCAAATAAGTAGTTTGTACTTTTGTTGATTTCAAAAAGGCCTATGATTCAGTTGATCATCAATCACTGTTTCAGATATTAAAAGAACAGGGTCTAGACCAGAAAACACTCGCAATTGTAAAAGAGACATTGACAGACACAAAATCTAAGGTTAAATTCATGGGGGAAATCTCAGATCCTTTTCCGATCAAAACAGGAGTAAGACAGGGATATGGGCTCTCTCCACTACTCTTCAACTGCGTCCTTGAAAAAGTAATACAGGAATGGCACAAACAGAAGTCTGTCCTCAAGATTGACCAACCAATCACTCTTGGTAGGGGCAAATTAGCAGTAGACTGCCTGGCATTTGCAGACGATCTGGCAATCTTAACTCATGATGTTTCAACAGCCATAAACCAGATCGAACTCCTGAAAGAAACAGCGGAAAAAGTCGGCCTCCAAATATCGTTTGAAAAAACTGAATACATGACCTACAGCAAAGAAGCCCCTAAATTCATGGAGACAAAATATGGCAAAATAAAACGGGTCCAGCAATTCAAATATCTCGGTGAAATAATTCAGGAGAATGGAATGGAAACAAAAGCCAATGAAGTTAGATGCCAAAAAATGGAAACTGCGTATAGACTCACCCAAAATATCTATAACAAAAAGTGTCTCTCCAAGCATGCAAAACTAAGACACTATAATACAGTTATAAAACCAGAATGCCTCTATGGATCAGAGACACTAATTTTGAACAGGAAAACTGATCTAGAAAATATTCAGAAAAAGGAACGCAAGATCATTAGAAAAATTTTAGGCCCAAAACTCGTAGATGAACAGTACCGCCTTAGAGGGAAACAGGAAATCAAACAGTTTTCTAACATTCACAGCGACATCAGAAAACAAAGATTAAGATTCTTTGGACATATAAAAAGGATGAACCCAGATAGACTTACCAAGCAAATAGTTGAATTTTATGAAAACCGAAGTAAAGCCAAAACGGACACAATAAAATGGATTGGCGAAATTAAAACAGGTCTCAAACTGGCAGGAATTACACCTGAAGACATCCAAAGCCGGGTTATCTTCAGAACCAAAGTTCATAAGTGGAAAGTTGACCAAGAGGAAAAACCAAAGAAGAAGACCGGAACAACATGGTCTCAAGAGAGAAAAGAAGCACACAGCAAATGAATGAAGGAAGTGTGGGCACAAAGAAAGGCAAATGCCTGTCTCTAAGTACTTTGCGTAGTCCTAATGGGCTCATTCACAAAATTTATAAATTTATAATAATAATAATAATAATAATAATAATAATAATAATAATAATAATAATAATAATAATAATAATAATAATAATAATAATAATATCTGCATCTTTGAAGACTGATTATGGCACTAAGACTAAACTTAAATTACTATTCCACAGGTATCGCAATAAAATGCAGCAAATATCTGCCGTGTACAGAGAGGAGGTACCAGTCTCCTTGGATAGAACCATTATTATTATTATTATTATTATTATTATTATTATTATTATTATTATTATTATTATTATTATTATTATTATTATTATTATTATTATTATTATTATTATTATTATTATTATTATTGCTATTTATGATACAGTGAAATGTATTCAAACAGGAGGATCATTATTTATTAAATGGCACCTTTCTTGGATTGTGATCAAACTGAAAGGGTCACAGTTCTTGTCTTATTCTATTAGTTTCCAATTTCATTTGTTAAGTAACATTTTCCCACTAAAATATGACTTTTATTAATTTTTCACTGTAGGTTTTTCATTTCCTTTCTGCAGAATGTTACACACTACTACCTAATATCTGCATCTTTGAAGACTGATTATGGCACTAAGACTAAAGTTAAATTACTATTCCACAGGTATCGCAATAAAATGCAGCAAGTATCTGCCGTGTACAGAGAGGAGGTGCCAGTCTCCTTGGACAGAGCCATCTGGTGGATCGAATACGTGCTTCGACACAAAGGTGCCCATCATTTGAGGAGTGCAGCATTGGATCTTCACTTATATCAATACTTATTATTAGATGTTATCGCTGCCATACTTCTTGCTTTGACAGTTGTTTTTATTATTGCTTATTATATTCTAAAACTGTTGTTCTCTTATGTAAGACGAAGTAAGCTAGTATCATTTGTAAAGAAAAATCAGTGACACTGAAACTTAAAGCTTGTCCAATACGAGAAGGGTTTTGACATTGGTGCACTACGATCGCTCCGTCAGCTGTTATTTATCCTCACATTTTCATGTAATGCAGTTGCCTTTCTGGTTGCAATACAAGTGTATATTGTGTTATCTGCACACCTAGTTTACTATTATTAACTCTTATTGTTTTTAAGTATTTAAGTATTATTGTTGTTATTCCCGTTTATTTGTGTGTTATAAGTATTACGCTAGTGTTTTAATCAGTTCAGTTTAATATTTTGGTTATAATGTCAAGTATGGTCATTGTTTTGTTATTTATATTCGATAGAAGGTCTCTGAATTTCAGTTCCTGTTTTGTTTAGAGCTGACCAGGTTTAGAAGTTGGTGGTAGGGGTGGTTGTGGTGATGGTGGAGGTGATTATTTTAAGAGGAAGTACATCTAGACAACCATCCTCTATATACTAACTTTAACCTGGGAGATAAAAATAGAGGAGATCCAACACTTCAAAAAATAAAGGTATCGGCCAAAGAAAGACAAGGACCACGAAGGGCGTGGAAATGAAAGACTCCCAAGAATTCGCAAACCTAATGCCATCGGGGTCAGAATAGAACAAGAGTTGACCAAGGAAGGTCGAATAGGATAGATGAAAGTGAGGAGCCTGGCACAAATAAGTGGAAGCAATACCAAGACTCAACTAAGGGCTCCGTGGTTGCCAACCCACACTCGCAAATTAAGAGCCCCTGGAGCCACTTTTAGTCGCCTCTTACGACAAGCAGGGGATATCGTGGATGTTATTTTACCACCCCCACCCACAGGGGGAGTTTAGAAGTAGGTTAATATCTGCAATTATTTACTGCTGTCATTCCATGCAAAACATGGACCATGAGAAATAAAGATGTTAGTAGAATCCAGTCAGCAGAAATGAGATTTATCTGTAGCATGATTGGTAAAACACAGAGGGACAGAGACCGTAGTGAGGAAATTCGCAAGCAGGCTCAAGTTGTAAGACTGCAGGACAGAATAACAGCACAGCGACTGAGATGGTATGGACAAATGCGACTCATGGGGGATAACATATTACCATAACAAATGTATGATCTAAAACTTGAAGACAAAAGACCAAGAGGGTGACCAAGACTCAGGTACAAGGACATGGTGAAGATTGACATTGAACAGCGAGGACATACTTTGGAAAGCATCAAAGAAGGAGAAAAGTTCAGAGACAGGAACTGGTGGAGATGCCTCGTTCACCGAACCATCGCTTAAGATGGAACGACGTAGGATATGTATGCATTCCATGCATACTAAGCTTGTCATTACAATGCTTGCATGTATTTTAGGAATGTTATGATTGCATTATAATGCCTTTCTTGAGGGTCTGTTTTCTTTGACCAGATGGAATTTTCCAGCTAATATTACACACCCTCCTATACAGTATTGGATTATATAGCAATATCATTACAGTACGGTTAATAATAGCTATAAAAATGTGGCTTTTAGTGCCGGGATATGTCCGGGCACTTCAGCTTGCCAGGTGCAGGTCTTTTGATTTGATGTCCGTAGGCGACCTGCGTGTCGTGGTGAGGATGAAATGATGATGAAGATGACACATACACCCTGTCCCCGTGCCAGGGGAATTAACTAATTATTGTTGAAATTCCCAACCCTGCCAGGAATCGAACCTGGGACCCCTGTGACCAAAGGCCAGCAAGCTGACCATTTAGCCATGAAGCATGATATAATAGCTATGAATGCATGCTATCGGTTGGCCTAACATTTGAATTTCGTAGCTTAGGGGATATAAGAAGAGCAAACAGAGTTTCAGTACGAAAAATGACAAAGAAATAGACTACCAATTTGGAGACTTGAAACGCAATGTGCTATTATTCTCGCAGTAGTTCTCTTCATGGCTGCACCTGTTAAAACCCGCCTCTTATTGGACAAGCTTTAGTATTTATAAATATCATATTACACTTTCAGATTGATGCATGAAAATTACTTTTAAAAGGGATCTTGAGCTTTTAAGAGATCAACTGCTGTTTCTTTTAGTGCCTTAGATGGATAAAACATGGCCTGATGTTACCTACAGCAGTGAAACTCCCAAATTGTGTAAATATTGCAACTTAAATAGTTTAGTTAATTTTGTAACTGTTCACTCCACTTTTATTACATCATTAGAGACAATTTTCCTATTTTCATGTAAGAGTATTTATTGTACATTAAACAAACTCTTTATTTGTAAGAAAACATGTTTCAATAAATGATTTTATACCCGTGTGTCCCACCATATACCTTAGAGATAGAATGCTGGAATATGCAACAGTTGCCATAGGGTGAGATTTTGTATAGACCTACACTAATTTTTCAAGAATGGACCTTAAATCAAATTAAGTATTGTACGTAGGCTGAACAACAAAGACTGAGGCTGATTTTTTCCTGTAGCTTCCGTGATAGTTTCCTATCCGTAACAAAAATACTTGAAACAGAGCAGGTTTTTATGTATAATAATGTAGGTGGCAGCACTCTCGTATCGGTAGTTTGGTAGTAATGCTCTACTATGTAGATGTTACGTGCAAAATACTTGAAACAGAGCAGGTTTTTATGTATAATAATGTAGGTGATGCGAGAGGAGCATTACTGCGCAATCAAATTCTGTTTTCATTTAAACCATACAGCCACTGAAATTTACGAAAAGCAGAAGCAAGCACATGGTGAAGATGCAGTACCTCGTGCAACAGTATTTAGGATGTTCAAGGACTTCAAAGAAGGCTGACTTGTCTGTGTTAAGCAAGGTGGGCTTGTATGGAGTGGGTATGTATGAAACTGGGAATAAAATTTCTAGACCCTAATGGGTGGGTAGGAGATAGGGATCTGCGCTCAGATGGCCTTCACTTAAACCGCAGTGGTACGTATAAGTTAGGAAATTTGTTTAGAAGGGTAATAGGGAGGTACATTCAGGGAAACGGGGTTGCGCTGGCGTAGCCAAGGGGGGTGGGGGCAGTGGGGCCGCGCCCCCCCCCCCAAATATTTCCTGAAACTAGAGCGATGATCAGCCGTTGTTTTACGTACGGTACGAACAACTTAAAAACGTACGCCGAAGTGTTAAGTTAACGTAGCAACAAGAATCTACTAGCAGGGCTCAATAGGGCCATACATAATTCTCCATATTTGTACTGCTTGAATGAAAGGAAGACACTTAGGATTGCGATGTGCAGGGATATTTCCCTGTAGAGGCCTCAGTATTGAGAATGTAACCGTGTGTTGACAAATGTCAAGACATGAAGAAAGGGGCAATTAGCAAGGGATTACTCAGTAGGGGGCCGGAACGTGACCAACGAGATAACGGGGGGCCACGTCCAGAAACAGTTGCAAGCTTACAACATCGTGTCAGCTTTTGCATATCGGTTCCAGGAAACAACAATGTCCTAGGTATTCTCAGGTTGTACCGTGGTTAAGAGATGTGCTGCGTTTAAGTTGCAGCGCTGGGAAGACTGTGACAGGATTGTGAGCTGCACGTTTGTTCCTCATTTTGTGCCATATAAGTAACCTTTTTTGAAGAGGGACCGTTTTGTCACTGAGAAGCCAACACCACGTGCATCCTCGGTAAGTTATGAAAAAGTTTTTTTACTTTTAAAATAGCAAGACAATCGCGGAGTCGTGCCTAAGTTCAATAGGTGGGCCTATATATTTTGTCAAATACCCGGGGACTGATTTAACCTCATATGGCACCATCAAAAGTGCGGGTAACTATTTTGTAATTGGCGGGTGTGATAACTCAGTTCCAATGGTTCTATCTTCTCATCAGGACGGCCCAGGCTTGAATCCCAGTCGATACATGAAACATTTTTAAAATGGGAATTCACGTTCTATTGATACGGATTCTACTTAAAACACAGATCCCATCCCTTACGTTTCCTTACACTTTTGAGCCAGAACCGCATCATTTATGGTGGCGTATTTTGAATCTCCAACCATTCTTCGGACTTACCTTGTACCTTAAATGGTGAGTGGATGCAGTGGCGTACCCACAAAATAATTTCAGTGGGTGGGGTGTAAGTCCAGGCCAGTAGTGTGGATAAAACTATTCCTTGGAAGGGGGTGTGAAAAGATTTTTTATGTTTATATTTAGAATTTGCTTTACGTCGCACCATAGGTCTTATGGCGAGGATGGAAAAGGAATGGGCTGAGAGTGGGAAGAAGCAGCCATGGCCTTAATTAAGGTACAGCCCCAGCATTTGCCTGGTGTGAAAATGGAAAACGTCAGAACACCATCTTTAGGACTGCCGATAGTGGTGTTTGAACCCACTATCTTCCGAATGCAAGCACACAGCTGTGCGCCCCTAACCGCACGGCCAACTCGCCCGGTGAATATAAAAAGAAAGCTGGTCCTACCGAGTGCGGTGACGGATATTCAGTAAATATTGTTGGTTTTGATTGTTACCATGTACAATCATAGCTTCTGAACTCTTAACATACACCGGCTGCATTATTGAAACTGTTCGTAAAATTGAAAATATCGTTCTTCGTTTGTGAGGAAGTAGAATCTTTATTTAATTTGTCTTCTTAAAAAAAGGAACCACTTTGGTACTACACTCCGTGAAGGTGACTACCTTCCAGGCCGTAGATATTTCGATTACGGGAGACTCAAGGAAAACTCTACTGCACCCAAAAACAAGCCTGTATCCTCCCGATCTCATGGCTTTCTTAACTCTGTCAGTGCCGGGAATCGAATGCAGAATGCCTTAAGTCAAATTCGAAAATAAGGAGACCTAAAAGTAACCAGCCGGCCCCACGGTGTAGGGGTAGCGTGCCTGCCTCTTACCGGAGGCCCCGGGTTCGATTCCCGGCCAGGTCAAGGACTTTTACCTGGATCTGAGGGCTGGTTCGAGGTACACTCAGCCCACGTGTTTATAATTGAGGAGCTATCTGACGGTGAGATGGTGGCCCCGGTCTAGAAAGCCAAGAATAACGGTGGAGAGGATTCGTCGTGCTGACTACACGACACCTCGTAATCTGCAGGCCTCCGGGCTGGACAGCCGTCGCTTGGTAGACGATGGCGCTTCGGGGCTGTTACGTCATGGAGTTTGGTTTGGAAAAGTGAACAGAGAAGGAAGCGACGCCCCTGCAAGGCTCCTTAGCTTCCAGCTAGCTCCTCTGTCCGGCCACGTGCATTTAGGACAGTAAGAAAACGTACGCCTTAATAAATGCTCCTCATAAAACTTTTTAAAAATGCTAACTGCATCTATTTATAACAATAATCACAAACGCCTTCTTTTCATGTGGCTCAGTTGGTTGTGTCTCTGTCCTTCTGAGTCCGAGTTCGCAGGTTCAAATCCCGGCGTGGATCGGTAACCTTTAAAACGGTGTTGAAATGGCAACAGCTCAGTGCCGTTGGTTTCTGACACGTTAATAAAAATTATACATATTAGCGTCACAAAACTCTAACTTTATACTACTATATTCTGTATCCCAGGCTTGCGAGGAAAGTAATTAACAATTTACTTTACGTCGCACCGACACAGATAGGTCTTATGGCGACGGTGGGATAGGAAAGGCTTAGGAGTGGGAAGGAAGCGGCCGTGGTCTTAATTAATGTACAGCTCCAGCATTTGCCTGGTGTGAAAATTGGAAACCACGGGAAACCATTTTCAGGGCTGCCGACAGTGGGGTTCGAATCCACTATCTCCCGGATGCAAGCTCACAGCTGCGTGGCCCTAACCGCGTTGGAAACTAATAGGACAAGGTAAACCCTACATAGCATAGGTTGTAACGAGTGTTTTTCTTTACCAACTAACAAAATATCTATACCCATACGCTTTACATTATTTATTTATTTATTTATTTATTTATTTATTTACGTATTTATTTATTTATTTATTTATTTATTTATTTATTTATTTATTTATTTATTTATTTATTTATTTATTTATTTATTTATTTATTTATTTATTTATTTATTTATGTATTTATTTATTTGTTTGTTTGTTTGTTTGTTTATTTATTTATTTATTTATTTATTTATTTATTTATTTATTTATTTATTTATTTATTTATTTATTTATTTATTTATTTATTTATTTATTTATTTATTTATTTATTTATTTATTTATTAGTGCCTTCAGTACAGTGGCGAAGTTAGGGCTCCAGGCCCTCTCGTACACTCAACCACATACTAATCAGAATCTTAAATAAAGTACTGAGATACTTAAAATAGTTAAAACTACATAAATTAATAGAATTGAAAATACATTTAAATAAATTACTAAATTAATATTAGAACTAATTAATATTAAAAACTCTTAAAAATGGCTAATCCTCAGGAACGCACACATTCATAGGCCTACTTCAACCATTCAGTCAGCTGTCCTCGACAGGTAGTCTCAGCAGGTGACCTTAAGTCGTGATTTAAAAAAGCTAGTTTCTCTGACCTGAACTGGCAGGGAATTACATAATCTGGCGACAGTCACCACAAATTGTCTATTAATTTTATTTGTGCGGTGCAGTGAAATAGAAAGAATGAATCTAGAACGTGAATTTAAGTTGAGAAATGATGATAAAAAGATGAATTTAGAAGAAATATACATTGGCTGACTTTCAGCTACCACTCTGATCACCGTCGTTAAAAGTAGCTGCGGACGTTTATCAGACATCAGCCATGAGACAGCCTGATAGTATGGGGTGATATGAACATCGTACCCGATATTGTAAATAAATCGCAGGCAGGAATTCAGTGCTCGTTGAAGTTTAAGTGTTTCTTCTCTCGTCATGTCAACTAAAACAACGTCACAATAATCAAGAATAGGGAGAATGAGTGTCTGTATTCGTTTGGCCTGTAGCTCAAATGGAAATACATCCCTCTGCCGTTTAACAGGGTGAAGAACTCCAAAAATCTTTTTACGTATTTGTTTCGTATGATCAGACCAATCAGCTGCTTCATTCATCATTACGCCGGGATTTTAAACCGTTTTACTGTAGGGAATAATTCAGTAGGATAGGCGGGATTGCGACATTGTTTGAGCAGCTCAGTAATTTTCGTGATCCAATTATAATTGTCTGAGTTTTTTTCCAGTTTAGTATAAGGGAGCTTCGTTATGCATATACAGTACACTGAGTCGTCGGAGGTCCCTGTTAATATCTTGTCTTGCAGTGTCGATGTATTTGAAGATCGTCAGCACAGAGGTCACAGATGGTATGTCATTGATAAAAATACAGAAAATTAGGGGCGGTAGAATACTGCCCTGTGGGGCAACACTAAGTTTCATTTTCCATTCAGAGGCCTTGTCGTTTACTGTTACACGCTGTTGACGGTTACTCAAATAAGAACTAAAAACCTTAAGCACAGCCAGGTCGAAATTTAGCAGTTCCATTTTCTTTATCATAGTCGGAATTACTGTAGTGTCAAAGGCGCTACTGAAGTCAAGAAGGATAAGTATGGTGAGCAGTCGTTTGTCCATAGCGTTTCTAATGTCTTCAGTAACCTTCAAAAGTGCTGTCACGGTACTGTGACCCTTCTCAAATCCAGATTGGAAAGGGTACAAAAGAGCATTTTTATTTAGGTATTCCAGAACTTCCTCGTATACTAAACGTTCAAAGTCTTTAGAAAGCGCAGGGAGTACGGACATAGGACGATAGTCAGAGGGTGATTGTGGGTCTAAACTCTTAGGTACCGATATAATATTGGCTGTTTTCCAGACAGTAGGGAAAGTTCCGTTTAGTAAACAGTAGTTCTCTATGTGCGTCAGTATAGGCGAGATAGCACCCATAATGTTATGTGTAAAAGTAATAGGAATATCAACTAGGGCCTACACCTGTAGTCTTTGATTTAATCGAGTACAAAGCCTTTTAACCTGAATTTCTGTGACACTGTGAAATGTGAATGGTGGATTGGCTGGAGGAGAGGGCGGTGAGTCGGTGCAGTTGATTTGGGTAGGTTGAGTATTTATTCTACTATAATTGTTCAGTTTGTCAAATGGAATGTCAGGAGTTGTCTGCCTCTGTTGATGTTTTCCTATTCCCAGAGCTCTAAGCTGGTCCCGTGCGCGATTAGAATTTAAATTGTTAGCTAAATTCCGAAAATATATACATTTTTAAAAATTTCTGATTAACTGCTTTGTGCGATTTCTTAAGATGCGGTTAGATTCGAATTCTGTGTCATCTAGGGTTTGTTTATCATGTCGAAATAACGAGTCACGGTGGACCATCATTCTCTTGCCTTCATCATCTAGACATGGACAAGAAGGACGAGGAACGTCTATTCGACGCGTGTGTGTGTGTGTGTGTGTATATATATCTTTGCCGCATTATTTGTATAAAATGTCACTTCTTTATTGCTTGTCACATGACCATTATTATAATAACATTACCGTATTTATTCTAAACCAGAATATTGCATCCTTACTCAAACTGTTTCTTCTTGCATTCATTTCACTTGTACTCGAAATATATGAAATGCTGCAGTTATGTTGGGATGGGAGTAACAGTGATAGCCGGGGATGGGGGGGGGGGGGGGTTGTCGCCCAAGAAGTCCAGACACCCCAGGAGTTTTAACGAATGTACTTTTATTGAGCATTTTATATATAATGTACATTAATATTAGCTTACGGAGTCCGACTCATTGGCTGAATGATCAGTGTTGAGGCCTTCGGTTAAGACGGTCCCGGGTTCGATTCTCGGCTGGGTCGGGGATTTTAATCGCGTCTGATTAATTCTTCTGGCTGGGAACTAGGTGTTTGTTCCAACATATTCATATTCAGACAACATACTACACCACCAACCACCAAAGAAACACACAACACTGATTACACCCCTCTATATAGGGTTGGCGTCGGGAAGGACATCCGGCCGTAAAACAGGGCCAAATCCACATGTGCGACACAGTTAGCACCCGCGACCCCACAGATGTGGGAAAAGCGTGGGAAGAAGAAGAAGAAGAAGAAGAAGATTACTATTAGCTTCCGGAATCCGCACGAATCCACCACTCTTACTTGGATCCAAGGACACCCATTTGCTTTTTCGGTATTCTACACCACCTAAACTATGGAAGTTTGCACACCTATCAAAATAAAATTCTGGATTAATGCCCCCCCCCCAAACTGAAATCCTGGCTACGCTACTGCGGGGTTGTCTAGGGAGCGTTGGTGAGGGTACAGAGATCTGGAAGTCAAGTAGGGATGACATAAAAATGTTAGTGATGAACTATAGAAGTATTGTAAAGAAAGTAATAGAATTACGTAATTTAATAGATATATATTTACCAGATATTGTAATAGGAGTTGAATCATGGCTAAGAAATGATATAATGGATGCAGGAAATTATCTCACGGAACTGGAGTGTGTATCGTAGAGATAGGATAGGAATGGTAGGAGCGGGAGTATTCATTCTGGTGAAAGAATGTAAGCTACAAAAAAGTTAAAGATGGGAAACATGAAATTCTAGGTGTAAGGCTCATTTCTAAAGCTAATAGGCAACTTGATGTCTTTGGAGTGTACAGACTGGGAAAGGGTAGCACTGACACGGATTCAGAATTATTTGATAAGATAATCAGCTATGTGGGAAACGACATGGAAAGGAATGTGATTGTCGTGGGGGATCTCAATTTACCAAATGTCAATTGGGAAAGAAATGCAAACGACAGAAAGCATGACCAACAAATGGCACATAGGCTAATATGGGAAGGACAGCTGATTCAGAATGTGAGAGAACCAACTAGAGGGAAAAATATCCTGGACGTGGTGCTGATAAAACCAGATGAGCTCTATAGAGAAAACGAAGTAATAGATGGTATTAGTGATCATAAAACTGTTTTTGTCGTAGTTAAGAATAAATGTGATAGAAAGGAAGGTTTTAAAAGTAGGACTATTAGGCAGTACTATATGGCTGATAAAGCAGACATGAGACAGTTTTTGAAAAGTACTTATGAACCGTGGAAAATGGTAAATGAGAATGTAAACAGACTCTGGGATGGGTTTAAAGAAATTGTTGAGGAATGTGAAAACAGGTTTCTACCTTTAAAGGTGGTAAGGAATGATAAAGACCCACCTTATTATAATAGAGAAATAAAGAGACTAAGTGGGAGGTGCAGATTGGAAAGAAATAGAGTTAGAAATGGCTGTGGAAGTAAGGAGAAATTAAAGGAACTTACTAGGAAGTTGAATCTAGCAAAGAAGGCAGCCAAGGATAACATGATGACAAGCATAATTGGCAGTCATACAAATTTTAGTGAAAAATGGATGGGTATATATGGGTACTTTAAGGCAGAAACAGGTTCCAAAAAGGACATTTCAGGAATCATTAATGAACAAGGAGAGTATGTATGTGAGGATCTTCAAAAGGCAGAAGTATTCAGTCAGCAGTACATAAAGATTGTTGGTTACAAGGGAAATGTCCAGATAGAGGAGGTGACTAATGCTAAAGAAGTATTAAAATTTACATATGATAATAATGATATTTACAATAAGATACAAAAGTCGAAAACTAGAAAAGCAGCTGGAATTGATAAGATTTCTTGGGTTATACTAAAGACAATGGGTTGGAATATAGTACCATATCTGAAGTACTTATTTGATTTTTGTTTGATTGAAGGAGCTATACCAAATGAATGAAGAGTTGCTATAGTAGCCCCTGTGTATAAAGGAAGGAGTGATAGACATAAAGCTGAAAATTACAGGCCATTAAGTTTGACATGCATTGCATGTAAGCTTTGGGAAGGCATTCTTTCTGATTACATTAAACATGATTGCGAAATTAATAACTGGTTCGATAGAAGGCAATTTCATTTCAGGAAAGGTTATTCCAGTGAAGCTCAACTTGTAGGATTCCAGCAAGATATAGCAGATATTTTGGATTCTGGAGGACAAATGGACTGTATCACGATTGACCTGTCCAAAGCATTTGATAGGGTGGATCATGGGCGACTATTGGCAAAAATGAGTGCAATTGGACTAGACAAATGTGTGACTGAATGGGTTGCTATATTTCTAGAAAATAGATCTCAGAGAATTAGAGTAAGCAAAGCTTTATCTGACCCTGTAATAATTAAGAGGGGAATTCCTCAAGACAGTATTATTGGACCTTGATGTTTCCTATATATATAAATGATTTGAGTAAAGGAGTGGTATCAGAGGTAAGGCTTTTTGCAGATGATGTTATTCTCTATAGAGTAATAAATAAGTTACAAGGTTATAAGCAACTGCAAAATGACCTCGATAATGTTGTGAGATAATAATAATAATAATAATAATAATAATAATAATAATAATAATAATAATAATAATAATAATAATAATAATAATAATAATAATAATAATAATAATAATAATAATAATAATTTCGTGTGGCTATTTCTAGCCAAGTGCAGCCCTTGTAAGGCAGACCCTCCAATGAGGGTGGCCGGCATCTGCCATTTTTAGGTAACTGCGTGTTATTGTGATGGAGGATAGTGTTATGTGTTGTGTGTGAGTTGCAGGGATGTTGGGGGAGCACAAACATCCAGCCCCTGGGTCACTGGAATTAACCAATGAAGGTTAAAATCCCAGACCAGGCCGGGAATCGAACCCGGGACCCTCTGAATCGAAGGCCTGTACACTGACCATTCAGCCAACCAGCCTAAAGTTAGGTCAGGGCCCTAAGATTTATTTTCGGCTGATGATGCTTACGACTGTTAAGCGAAACATGTCCCATCTTACAACGCCTGTTGTAATGTTTATTTCCTAAATATAAGGAAAGATAAGTATTGGAAAAGTGGTGTTAACTATTATTCTTGTTTTAATGAGTGGTATGTTCCGAGCTGTCAGCGGAGAAATGGCGTGGAATGACATTAGTAGACGAATAAGTTTGAGTGGCGTCTTTAAAAGTAGGAAAGATCACAATATGAAGATGAAGTTGAAATACAAGAGGACAAATTGGGGTAAATATTAATTTTTAGGAAGAGGAGTTAGGGATTGGAATAACTTACCAAGGGACATGTTTAATAAATTTCCAATGTCATATAAATCATTTAAGAAAAGGCTAGGAAAACAACAAATAGGGAATCTGTCACCTGGGCGACTGCTCTAAATGCAGATCAGTATTGATTGATTGATATGGCTTTTACTGTGACTGAAGTCAACATCAACACAGCTGCTGTAATTTTGCGTAAGGATCGGTGGATAATATTACGTACGTTAACCTCAGTGAAGTGTTGAGAATTTCATATGGCAGTGTCTTTACGATTATGCACGACCACCTCCATATGACCTGAGTTTGTGCCCATTGGGTGCTACATCTGTTGACTCTCGAACAAAATGCTGTGCGAATGGAGACAAGCCATGAGGCGCTGCGTCTCTTTGCTGATGGAGGGGATGCGTTTTTGAAATCGATTATCACCGGTGATGAGTCATGGCTGCATCATTATGATCCTGAAGGGAAACAACCCAGCACAGTGTGGAAATCGCCAGATTCTCCAACATCAAAAAAGGCAAAAGTTGCTCCATCTGCAGGGAAAATGATGGTGATCACATTTTTTGACTGTAATGGATTGATTTACCAGCATGCAGTTCCGCCTCACACTATTGTTACAGCAGCATACTACACGTCAGTGTTGGCTACACTGAGGAAGCACATTGCAAAGAAACGACCAGAGCTTTCTCGGACTGGGTGGCGACTTTATCATGACAATGCACAGCCTCACGTCGCAAATCAAGCCTTGCAGTTTCTGGCTCGATTCAACATTACCTGTGTACCGCATCCACCTTATAGCCCTGATCTTGCACCCTGCGGTTCTTTTTATTCCCATCACTAAAGGCAAAGCTTAGGGGCATTCGATTTGAAAGCTCTGAATCAGTGCTCAAGAAAAGTGTGGCGATTCTGAAGGACCTGACAAAGAATGGTCTGCAGCATGTGTTCAAGGACTGGCAGAGACGCTATAAAAAGTGCATTGAAGTAGGAGGGAACTGCTTTGAAAAAGATCATTTAAACATTGAAATGGAGTAATAAGCATCTGTGAAAAAAATCACTCTCAGTCTTTGTTGATCAACCCTCGTACTTGTGTCCTGATATTTCTTTTATCTATGCTGCTTTTACTCCTACAGTTAGCAGTGGCGGCTCGTGGATATGAGCAGTGGGGGGCGCGCCTTAGTTTCATAATTCCATAATATATCTCAAGTTCTTCAAACCATGTCATCAAGATACACACTTCGAACACTATACGGTGCAATGCATATGCAATTATTATTATTATTATTATTATTATTATTATTATTATTATTATTATTATTATTATTATTATTACTATTATGCGTGAATGGTCCCTTTTGGAACACACGAAGCTATATTTATGATATGATTTTCATCTGTTGACTAAAGATCCTCTTCCTTTCTTACGTCCACTTGGTACCTGCTCTTTTTGGTACTTCATTCTCTGGAGTAACTTCCCACGTGTCAATTTTCTTTCTATATATGTTTTGATTCAAAATGTCTTCGGGTTGAATTTGTGCGTTCTTCATGTCCGCTTTTGTTTGTATAATAATAATAATAATAATAATAATAATAATAATAATAATAATAATAATAATAATAATAATAATAATAATAATAATAATAATATTATTAACATTTGCCTGTTCTTGTCCACGATCGAATTATGTGTACGAATAGTTCCGCTGTAGTGATCACTCAAACAAGACAGGACATTGACTTTACCAAGCATTTCAAAGTCCATGGTACTATTGATATCACCCCTGTGGTGATCCATTTATCTCCTTTCCTAGAACGGGAGAATAGCAGGCAAGGAATGCAGTAAAAGGTTTCTGAGATATCACTTCCACATATCCGCGCGTTCTTGTTATATACGTCAGGAGAATTAATTTGTCTTTGGACAGCTCTATTTTCATTTTCCTTGGTCTCCGGTCTTTTCGACGAGAAGTCTGGTGTCGGCCTACCACACTCCTTCAGTTCGACTTTCTTCTCGATAGAAAGAGAAGAAAACGTTAGTTCTTTAATATGTTCGATGGTAATCATACTGTACGAAATTCAAACATAACACTACGCCTACATATAAATCACAAACTTTCTCCTAATTTCACCTCGTCACAGTCACCTTACGAGATCATTCATCAACACACAGCTAAACATCGCGCTCTCCAGTGAGTATGGCCAACATGAGTCAAGTGCGAGGAGACAGTAGTTACAGTCGTTACTCGTTAGTTAATAATCCTAAAAACTACAAGACTATTTTAAATATATACCGGTACATTTAACTCAGGTAAGTGCCTCAGTAAAATAGTTCCTAGTTTTAGGAGAGAAATGGCACAAACTGACCCCTGTTAAATAGAAATCAAGTCAGCAATGTTTCGGGTAGGTTGGCTGCAACCATGGGCCGCGGCAGAAACGCGCCGGAATCTCCGTTAGAACAGCACATCTCTACCGTGCCTCTGATTGGCTCCCTCAAGGCCAGTCGAGCGAGACTCGGAGTATTTGGTCCGCTCTGAGAGAGCGCCCTCCTGCGCCGGGCCAGCAGCGCATCGGGCCGTAGTACAGTACAGCTCGCGCCCTTGATAATAATAGTAAAATATTTCGCTTGTTAACTTTTAAGATTAAAATTCCCTAATTTAATGGAACCCCGTGGGGGGCGCGCGCCTTAGCGCCTCCCAAACGAGCCGCCACTGACAGTTAGGTAAATATTTAATAATATTATTTGTTTTATGTCCCACAAGCAGCTTTTACGATTCTGAAAGACTCCAAGTTGCCGAAATTGTGTCTCGTAGCTGTTTTTTTACAGTACTTGCCGGTAAATCTACCTATCACCATGCTGGCGTATTTGAGTACCGGTACCTTCAATTACCAATGAACGGAGCTGGGGTCGATCACGCAAACCCAACGCTCTACTCTCTGAGCAACTCCGACCGGTTAGACGACATTTTTTATTGGTTAGCATGGAATTCATTCTCCACATTCTGTTACTTCCTGATTTCAGTTTATCCTACCATCATCATCATCATCATCTGTTTACCCTCCAGGTTCGGTTTTTCCCTCGGACTTAGCGAGGGATCCCACCTCTACCGCCTCAAGGGCAGTGTCCTGGAGCTTCAGACTCTTGGTCGGGGGATACAACTGGGGAGTATGACCAGTACCTCGCCCAGGCGGCCTCACCTGCTATGCTGAACAGGGGCCTTGTGGAGGGATGGGAAGATTGGAAGGGATAGGCAAGGAAGAGGGAAGGAAGCGGCCGTGGCCTTAAGTTAGGTACCATCCCGGCATTCGCCTGGAGGAGAAGTGGGAAACCACGGAAAACCACTTCCAGGATGGCTGAGGTGGGAATCGAACCCACCTCTACTCAGTTAACCTCCCGAGGCTGAGTGGACCCCGTTCCAGCCCTCATACTACTTTTCAAATTTCGTGGCAGAGCCGGGAATCGAACCCGGGCCTCCGGGGGTGGCAGCTAATCACGCTAACCACTACACCACAGAGGCGGACTTATCCTACCAAATCATCAATAAAATATGTTATACGCTCACTGTCAAAAAATTCGAGGTCCACTCAGCCTACGTGATTACAATATTGAAAAGCTACCTGATGGTGAAATGGTGGCCCTGATCTAGAAAGCCAAGAATAGCGACCGAGAGGATTCGTCGCGCTGACCACGTGTCGCTTCGTAATCTGCAGATCTTCAGGTTGAGCGGAGGTCGCTTGATAGGCCATCAGGGCTGTTGCAGCATGGGGTTAGGTTTGGTTTGTCCGCTGCCAACAAATAAAAACAAGAAGATTTTTTTGTTTTTTTGCTAGTTGCTTTACGTCGCACCGACACAGATAGGCCTGGATACTGGATACTGGATACTGGCCGCACTTAAGCGACAGCAGCTATCGAGCTCGGTAAACAAGAAGTTGAGGACCTAGAAGGAGTGATGGAAATGACAATTATGAAACTGTACGTGTGAATGTATTGCGATGGTTAAATGTCAGATTAAACGGGAAATGGAGATATCAGTATGGGCGTACTGCTAGTTTCATGTCACAGGGCGAGTTGGCCGTGCGCGTAGAGGCGCGCGGCTGTGAGCTTGCATCCGGGAGATAGTAGGTTCGAATCCCACTATCGGCAGCCCT
Source organism: Anabrus simplex (assembly GCF_040414725.1). NCBI lineage: Eukaryota > Metazoa > Arthropoda > Insecta > Orthoptera > Tettigoniidae > Anabrus > Anabrus simplex. The sequence goes on from NC_090267.1 coordinate 199,117,297, forward strand.
GAAGATCGTTTTCCGTGGTTTCCTATTTTCACACCAGGCAAATGCTAGGGCTGTACCTTAATTAAGGCCACGGCCGCTTCCTTCCAACTCCTAGGCCTTTCCTATCCCATCGTCGCCATAAGACCTATCCGTGTCGGTGCGACGTAAAACCGCTAGCAAAAAAAAAAGTTTCATGTCGGAAGGAAGTGTCATACCCTCGGGTTTGGATAGGCCTGCATAGCCTACACCGAAAGAAGGTTGAGTTCACAGAATCTGTCTTGCGTCATAACATTTCGTAGCTAGTTCCTCATAAGTTTCAGTTTCGAAAATGTCCACCTCTGTGGCTAAATGGTTAGTATACTGGCCTTTGGTACAGGGGGTCCCGAGTTCGATTCCCGGCCGGGTTAATTACAATTGGTTAACTCCAATAACTCGGGGGCTCGTTGTGTGTGCCGTCTTCAGCATTAGAATCCATCAGAGGTAGGCTAGGGCCCCATCCTCACAGACGCGCAGGTTGCCTTATGTCGTCAACTCGAAAGACCTTCACCAGGCCTGTTCGGAAGCCACACACCATTATATGAGTCGTATAGTTGCAAAAAGGGCCTTCTCCAAAATTTATGATTTTTTGAGTTAGTGATACTAGCTTGCATGAAAATCAGCATGGATTATGTTGCAAAATGCACACACTTCAACGTAATTGCATAATAAAAATTGGAGTATGTTCCGAAAAGTCCCTTATCCGACATTCTGTTTGTTCCAAAAGGTTCGTTATCCAATTTTTTTCCAAAATGGTCCTTTTCCCTGGTTAATGCGGTAGCTGTTATTGAAGTGTGTTCAAAAAACATTCTCCTTTCTAATTTTAGCTGACTGTAGATTACTGAGTGTTATTTCAATATTATTTGTCCCTAGAAAGCAGTATTCTATGAAAGTGCCTAAATATTTATCGACATGGATGTAAATAGTAATATACTGGTCCAGCAACCAGAAAGGGGAAGAAAAAGAACCAAAGATCCAAGTAATTGCGAAAAATACAGGAAATTGTTGTACAGGTAAGAGCTCCGGTACTATTTATGTGTAACGAAATACCAATAGCTTATCTAAATAGTCCTTATGTTCATTACTTAAACTTTAATTTTCAAAACACATATTTGTTTTTCAGAATTGAGCATTAGTTTACGGATGGCGTTAAAGAGTTTTCCGTTGACATTTCTGGATATCTTATTTTTACATTACAGGTATTCTTCTAAAGGATGTGCTGTTCAACCATGTTGTGGTCATGATTCACATGCTTTCAAGTGTTCAAAACTTTCGAGAAGAGTCTAGAGTAATAAATAAAATACAGGATTGTGAGTGACTGTAAAGATACATCTACAATGTTGTGAGATGGACAGCAGACAGTGGTATGTTGGGTAACGAGGTGAAAAGCCAGGCTGAAAGTTTCGTCAAGTCCTCTGCACTTTAATTACAGTGTTGAATTTATCTTCCCAGTTGCGGGTCACTCTTTTATTTCAACGGACCGATTATTCGCTCGCATAGAGGAAGTTATTAGGAAAGTAAACCTAACAGACCAGCATGATATGAAGAAATATTTTCTTATCATGGTAATTTGTTCACATTTGGTTCAGATTTAGTGCCAGTGTACGATTGGAAGTGTCATATATGTGCAAGATTGAAAGTACCAGGCTCTTAGCATTTTTAACTCCAATCATTAAAATGGTCATCAAAAGGTGTGCTAATAACCTAATGAATGGAGAAACATTCTACAGGACTGGATATGGTGTATTCAAAAGACTTTTTAAGAAAGGAAAAGTAGCTACAAACATCACCCCAGAAACCCTGTCAATTGGAAAACTTGTCAAAGTAGATAAGCTGAAGGATATTTCAGACTTTCTGAGGAAACATTGTGAAGGCGATCGTATGAATGTAGAGAGACTCCGATTTAATGAAAAGTCAAGAGAAATTGAGGAATGGAGAACATTTTGAAGTACCTCGTGCTGACGTTGTTTTATGTGAAAATATTCAAGAAGAATTTACGAATATAAGATATTATCATACTTTTCGTCTTCTAAGTACTTGAATATTAATTAAATATGCTTGATAATAATGATTACATATATTTTATTATTGTTCCATTAGTGACCATATCCACAGTTGATTGTTTAAAAACTTCCTTACGACACAGGAGTGTTCCAAAAGAGACCTTACGCATTTTAAAATCAATATTTTATAAAAGTACTAGAAATAAATTATTTTAATGTAGGAGAGTTCGTGCAGAATGGAAAATGGTTTCACAGCCCTTTGGAATACCAAATCCAAGCTGGTGAGGTTAGAAATACTGGCTAATGGTCCCCCTTACTGCCATGCAAGATAATTTAGCAACCAGCCTTCATAGGTGTTCCCAATAGCGATGGGTCGAACGTCTCCGTCAGGTTTCTGAAGGGCAATTATAATGGCCCCATAAAAATTTGGGCACACTTCAGAACTGAGTTTTCCTCTTAAAATGAAATTGTATAATTTTGTGATAGATTGGAGAAGTCTCCTCCCGGCATGTCCAGCTGATTTAGAGGTAAGATCTTTTAGATGTTGAGGACTCATACCGTCAATTCCCGAAGCAGAACCGCTCGGGAACGTCTTTATTCCTTCAAGCAAAAATTCCGGTGTCATGCTGAGATAATTATTACTAAGATCGGGAGGATCAGGGAACGACAATGGGCTTGACGGCGCAGGACATTTATCTCCCAAAGATTCGAAAGTGGTACGGGTGCGTTCTGCTATCTCATATTCTGACGAAAGGACCCTAATCGCTCCCCGAATATCCCCATCAGCTACTTTGTTTTCTATACAACGAACTTTAAGAGGCACAGTGTTCTTTATAGACACGGGTTGTGGTAGTTGGAATTCTCGTAGATGTTCTTTTATTTTATAAACTAGTGAAGTAGCGTTTCCATTAGATTTCTCGGGGACACGAAGAGCATTGTATACAAAAGGCATTAGATCCTGCCAGCATTCCAAAGAGTTCTGAGAAATACATTTGTCAATCAACTATTGGCAGAAATTCCATGTTGCATGCAGTACAAGATAGAATTTCTGAACTTCATGCTTTCCTATGGCAAGCGTACAGATACCTTTCTAACCTGTGTGTCGGGTCTCATATTATTTCGTCACAGTCTGGGATACAGCAAGGTGATCCAACAGGACCATTACTTTTCAGTCTTGCATTCCAGCCTGTCATCACAGACTTGAAAAGTCCTCTTAACTTATTTTATTTGGATGATGGAACCGTCGGCGGTGATCCTGATACGGTTCTTATGGATCTAAAGAAAATTGTCATTGCTTGTAAAAACATCGGTTTGGAAGTAAATCCACATAAATTTGAAACCTACTTCTGTTCCACGAGGGATCAGACAACAGTTTCTGCATTTCAAGGCATTGTTCCCCGTATTCACGTTACAACAAATTCCAGTCTATCCTTGCTTGTATCACCATTTACAGTTGAGGAAATTGCAGAGTGGAAGCTAACAGAATTAATGAGGTTGTATGATGGTCTATGAGTGATCAATTCTCACATGGCATACTTCCTATTGAAAAACTGTATTTTTATTCCAAAATTGAATTACTTTCTACGGACCACACCTCTATGGTTTTGTTCGTTCCTTGCTCAAGCTGATGATTTGAAAAGAAGTTTCCTCAAGTCTCTACTAAATATACCATTTGAGGAAAATATCTGGATCATGGCGAGTTTACCAATAAGATTTGAAGGCCTTGGAATTTGTAGATATTACTAGAACCCGGATTTTTATGCAGTAATAGGTTAGAATGCAAACTTACTGAAGCGAGTTGCAAGTATAGTCTACCTACTCAACCGATGTGCTATGGGGATTGCATAGACATTAGGGGTAAGATCCATCAAAACCCCTGTAATTTATGTTACTCTTACTACGCTATGGCAGAGCGGGTGGCCGACACTTCCTACCAACCAAATTAGTTTGCAATCTAACCTATTACTGCATAAAAATCCGGGCTTTAAGTGATTATATTCCCGTTTTTCTTGCTTCCGCTCATGGAGTATCTGACTTTATCAATCTCTGTTTCCTAATTGCGGTGATGATGTCGAGATATGGCATATGACTGGCGCAAGATATCACTGGAATGTCATGACCAATAACTTGAGCCCTCCAGCATCCCTGGATTCACAAAGAAGTTGGGATATGATCAACACTTGTCGAATTTTTGATTCTTGGATTCTGTCGTGTCCAACAGAAATTGATTGAGCACGACATCTCGCTCTTCAGGAAAAAGAAATAGGCTCATGACTTAAGACTTCTCCGTCGGCCAATGTGGGCACACTTATGGATAAACACGTCGTTTAAAATCGCAGTCGGCTTACGTCATGGTTGCAAAATATACCAGTCACATGAGTGCATATGTGGAGCAGAAGTCAACGTTTATAGCCGTCATGCTTTAAGTTGCCCTAAGGGTGCTGGTTGATTTTCAAGACACTGTTCAATTAATGACATTATCAAAAGAGCTTTTACATCTATCGATGTTCCTTCTGTCCATAACCGAGTGGAATTAGTCACACAGACAGAAAACACAGTGATGGTCTGACTTTAGTCCCATGGAACAAAGGCAGAGCTCTCCTGTGGGATGCCACATGTGTCGATATTTAGCACCATCTTATTTGCCTCACACTTGCAAGGCTGCTGGTTTCGCTGCGGATTTGGCCGTACGCAATAAAAGGGTGAAATACAGAGCAATAATGGACAACTATGTCTTTGTGGAAGTCGCAGTTGAAACGATGGTGACGTAGTATCAAGGGGCTACAAGTCTGAATTCAGATATTGACAAACAATTGTCTGCAATCACTGGAGACTCTCCTTCAACAGAATTCCTGAGGCAGCGGATATGAATTTCTATCGAGCGAAGAAATGCTGCCAGCGTTATGGGCACGTTTCCACTGGACGAAGTCTTTTTTTATCTTACACCTTAGACTTTCGAGCTGGAGCGAGGCTTTAGAAAAATGATAGTTGAAATATTATTTCGTAATTATATAAATGAATGTAATTACTGTTAGTTCATAATTTAATTTGTTAAAGAACATCAGAAAGTAACTTTCAAATGCAGTGCTATAGTTCTGTTTGTTGAATATTTATTTATCTTCATGAATTCATCATCATCATCATCTGTTTACCCTCCAGGTTCGGTTTTTCCCTCGGTCTTGCGAGGGATCCCACCTCTACCACCTCAAGGGCAGTGTCCTGGAGCTTCAGACTCTTGGTCGGGGGATACAACTGGGGAGTATGACCAGTACCTCGCCCAGGCGGCCTCACCTGCTGTGCTGAACAGGGGCCTTGTGGAGGGATGGAAAGATTGGAAGGGATAGGCAAGGAAGAGGGAAGGAAGCGGCCGTGGCCTTAAGTTAGGTACCATCCCGGCATTCGCCTGGAGAAGAAGTGGGAAACCACGGAAAACCACTTCCAGGATGGCTGAGATGGGAATCGAACCCACCTCTACTCAGTTGACCTCCCGAGGCTGAGTGGACCCCGTTCCAGCCCTCGTACCACTTTTCAAATTTCGTGGCAGAGCCGGGAATCGAACCCGGGCCTCCGGGGGTGGCAGCTAATCACGCTAACCACTACACCACAGAGGCGGACATCTTCATGAATTATTAAGTATTACTTATTGGCTGTATTTGGCATGATATTCATTTCATATACAACGGCGATTTTCATCTGTGTCAGAGAAGGCGACAACTTTATTTTATGGTTCTACACCGAGAGAGAGAGAGAAGGAGAGCCCCACTGTCGGCAGCCCTGAAGATGGTTTTCCGTGGTTTCCTATTTTCCCACCAGGCAAATTCTTGGGCTGTAACTTAATTAAGGCCACGGCCGCTTCCTTCCCACTCCTAGTCTCTTCCTATCCCACCATCGCCATAAGACATATCTGCATCGGTGCGATGTAAAACACCAGCAAAAAAAAAAAAAAACACGATAAAATCGAAAGAAATGCAGCTTGGTTTGTTCTGGGTGATTTCCGACAAAAGATTAGCATTACGAAAGTATTCCAAAGTTTGGACTGGGAAGACTTGGGAGAAAGGAGGCGATCTGCTCGACCAAGTATGTTCCGAGCTGTCAGTGGAGAGATGGCGTGAAATGGCATTAGTAGACAAATAAGTTGAGTGGTGTCTTTAATAGTAGGTAAGGTCACAATATGAATATAAAGTTGGAATTCAAGACGACAAATTGGGGCAAATATTCGTTTATAGGAAGGGGAGTTAGGGAATGGAATAACTTACCAAGGGTGATGTTCACTAAATTTTCAGTTTCTTTAAAATCATTCAAGAAAAGGCTAGGAAAACAACAGATAGGGACTCTGTCACTTGGGCGACTGCCCTAAATACATGTCAGTATTGATTGATTGATTGATTGATTGATTGATTGATTGATTGATTGATTGATTGATTGATTGATTGATTGATTGATTGATTGATTGATTGATTGATTGATTGATTGATTGATTGATTGATTGATTGATTGATTGATTGATTGAAGCGACAAATGAATTTGGATATATCCTCCGTTAGAAGCCCGTGATCAATTCGGACATATCCTTAGGTACAATGTAGGGATGGATTAATTCAGACGTACCCTTCGTTAGAAACTTGGAATCAATTAGATAAATCTTTCGCTAGTAGCCCCGAATCAGTTTGGACATACCCTTGGTCAGAAGCCAGGAATCATTCGGATCAAACATAGGGGCAGATAAATGTGTTTTATACTTGGTGCACAATACAGTATTTTCTTGGGGTGGTCTGTCATGGCGGAGCGATAATTTTAGTTGGGTACCTTACCCCTTGGTTCGAATATCAGGCCACTGTGACATATGAATGCTCAACATATCTGGCAATAGTACGATAAAATCGCTCGGCCTCATGTGGATCCGGAATGCAGTCCTTATCAATACTCCGTCAAGTACTGATAATGCTCTCTAACGCGTCCACCCAGATTTATGTTATCCGTGACCCCCTTACTACTACTGTACGTTGACTGCGTGACGCTCAACATGTGCTCGATAACACCAGTGCCTTCGCTTTGGCCGTAAGCCCCGAGGCGAGGTTTAGAAAATGAAAGTCATGCGATCAAGAAGGGAAAAAAAAGAAGAAGGAAAACAACATCTAATACAGTAGGCTTCGGCTTAACAGCGGCTAACTTTGGCTCGCCTTGCAGCTGTACATTGCCGGCCCCATAGTGTAGGTGTTGCGTGCTTGCTTCTTACCCGGCGGCCCCTGGTTCGATTCTCAGACAGGTCAGCGATTTTTGCCTTGACCTGAGGACTGGTTCGAGGTCCACGCAGCCTACGTAATTAGGATTGAGGAGCTATCTGACGGTGAGTTAGCGGCCGGCTGTCCTGAGAATGGCGAATGCTGGGACAGATTATTTTAAGGCAACGGCCGCCTTCTCCACAGCACGAACCACCATTGCAAATCTCCCTAGGCTGAGAGAAGAACCCTCTAAGAAACCCATTGTCCCCCTTTAGGTACGGAATAAAAACCTTTGTAGTTAGTTAATCAGTCCGCCTCTGTGGTGTAATGGTCAGTGTGATTAGCTGCCACCCCCGGAGGCCCGGGTTCGATTCCCGACTCTGCCACGAAATTTGAAAAGTGGTACGAGGGCTGGAACGGGGTCCACTCAGCCTCGGGAGGTCAACTGAGTAGAGTGGGTTCGATTCCCACCTCAACCATCCTGGAAGTGGTTTTCCGTTGTTTCCCACTTCTCCTCCAGGCAAATGCCGGGATGATACCTAAGGCCACGGCCGCTTCCTTCCCTCTTCCTTGTCTATCCCTCCCAATCTTCCCACCCCCCACCAAGGCCCCTGTTCAGCATAGCAGGTGAGGCCGCCTGGGCGAGGTACTGGTCATTCTCCCCTGTTGTATCCCCCGACCCAATGTCTCACACTCCAGGACACTGCCATTGAGGTGGTAGATGTGGGATCCCTCGCTGAGTCCGAGGGAAAAGCCAATCCTGGAGGGTAAACAGATTAAGAAGGAGAAGAAGTTAATTAATCATAAAATGTATCTTAATGGTAGATTAAAGGAACACAATATTAATACTGAAACTAATCACAGCAATTTACAGCGCAATATCCATTTTTTTAAATGTTCAACACAAAACAACTACTGTATAATATGTATTTTTCAATTCACCTTGATATGACTTGGAATTTCCGTATGTCAAATTATGTCCGAAATGGACCATTGCTTCCTAACGCTTGACTTCTTGTCAGCGCGTGAACTTAATAAGTGCTACCTGAGTGATCCAATACCTGTTAAATAATATGAATACGTTTTAGTGAGTTGATGGAATCTTCCCGCTCCCGTATTCTAGTCAGAGTCGCTTGACGCCATAGTGGAAGTATGAGAGTTACCGGGTATCTCAAAATGTTTTGGCAGTACAATAGCAATTCTACCTTCTCTATATGGAACTTTATATTTTATTTGAACGTAAACTTTAAACAATTAATGCCGGCCTGTGTACAGCGATTAAAATAATACAAAGTGTATTAGTTAAATGAGATAATAACTGCTATATCAAAGGTCTTATAACCTTGTTTTTGAACACCCTTGCAGCTTGTTTAAGATTAATCACATTCATAAAACATCCTTAAACAATAATAATGTTCGTATTATAACCATTAGTCACTCCCCTGTGGGTGGGGACGGTAGAATAACAGTCACGGTATCACCAGCCTGTCGTAAGAGGCGACTGAAAGGGACCCCAGGGGATCTTAACTTTGGAGCGTGGGTTGGCGACCACGGGCCCTTAGGTGAGTCCTGACAAGGCTTCCTACTTGTACCAGGCTTCTCACTTTCATCTATCCTATCCGACCTCCCTTGGTCAACTCTTGTTTTATTCCGACCCCGACGGCATTAGGTTTGCGAATTCTAGGGAGTCTTTCTCTCCACGCCCTTCGTGGCCCTTGTATTTCTTTGCCCGATACCTTAATTTAGTTTTTGAAGTATCGGATCCCTTCCAGTTCTTCTCGCTGATTAGTGTCATATGGAGGATGGTTGCCTAGTTGTACTTCCTCTAAAACCAATAATCACCACCACCACCTCCATTTCTCCACTAGTCATTCATAGCTGTCTCTGTGGATCAGTGGTAGAGTGTTGGCTTCCGGATCCCATGGTAGTGGGTTCAAACCCGGCAGAGGAAGTCGGATGTTTGAAGGGAGGAAAATAATCCATTCGACACTCCATGTCGTACGAGATCTCTAGGGACACATTTGGTGTTTATCCGACAACATTAATTAAATCTCTGCCATAGACGCCCAAGAGAGATTCTGTTTACTCTGTCTGCCATCTAGTTAGCCTAGGGTAAAAGTGAACGTCGAAACTGACGAGCAGACAGCCAGATAGTGATGGGTCGCGTGATGCAAAGCTCTCGAGGCATTCTGAGCAAGCGATGCAGTACGTGCCTCATAATGCTATCTCGTTATTGTATAGTGACGTCAGGCGCATGAGCTCTTTGTCTCGAGGCAGTGCTGGGAAAAGTATCGAGAGCTCTCGATACATTTCGAGCAACTGATGCAGTCCATGACTCGTGATCCTTTCTCAAAGTTGAATCGGGACATCATGCTCATGCGGTATGCTATCCCTCAACTACAGCATACTTCGCCTGCTGATTAACTAATGACGTCTCCGAAAACCTAATGTGTAGTTAGTGGGACGTAAAGCAAAAACATTATTGTAACAACTAATGACGATACGCCCTCTCCTTTATAATCTACTCGCAGTCAACTTACCTACCTGTACTTCCTGCATTTTGCGTATTCACCGTCCACATCCACGGCAAAATGGTTAGCGTGCTGGCGTTTGGTCCAAGGGCCTCCGGGTTCGATTCTCATTTCTTTTACGACGCATCGAGTTGTGTAATAATTTGAACAGAAAGGAAAATATATCGGTAATGGCATAAAGATACTGGTACATGTGTGCATGTATGTGAAAAGGGACTCGTTCTCGGGTTATGTCTCCTTCTGGACTATCGATACTTTTATATAAGTATGGTAACAAACAAAGGATCATTCAAGAGCAGCTACAATATTATCAGACCTGAAGGCACATATACAGGATGAAGCCGAACTCCATCAACAAACTTTCGGAAATTGTTCAGGGAAACCTGTGTATATTGGTACAAGGAACCCGCGGTCTCCGGTGGCTCGTTATAGAGTAGAACCGGTAATTATCATCATCATCATCATCTGTTTACCCTCCAGGGTCGGCTTTTCCCTCGGACGCAGCGAGGGATTCCACCTCTACCGCCTCAAGGGCAGTGTCCGGGAGCTTCAGACTCTTGGTCGGGGATACAACTGGGGAGAATGACCAGTACCTCGCCCAGGCGGCCTCACCTGCTTTTTTTGAACAGCGGCCTTGTGGATGGATGGGAAGATTGGAAGGGATAGGCAAGGAAGAGGGAAGGAAGCGGCCGTGGCCTTATGTTAGGTACCATCCCGGCATTCGCCTGGAGGAGAAGTGGGAAACCGCGGAAAACCACTTCGGGATGGCTGAGGTGGGAATCGAACCCACCTCTACTCAGTTGACCTCCCGAGGCTGAGTGGACCCCGTTCCAGCCCTCATACCACTTTTCAAATTTCGTGGCAGAGCCGGGAATCGAACCCGGGCCTCCGGGGGTGGCAGCTAATCACGCTAACCACTACACCACAGAGGCGGACACCGGTAATTATAATATGATTTATTCGGTTTTATTACCGCAAACAACCTTATTTCTGTGAAAATACCTTCACAAGAGAGAAAACGCCTGCAATATTCAATAACCAAAACGTACAACACAAAACAGAGAGTAATACGATAACCCTCTCTCGAATCTCGTACATTTTTATCACAGTGTGTTCAATATCGTCTGTCAGTGTACCTACTGTTTTAAAGGTAACAATTCCATGTCGTTGGCTTCCAGCACGTCAAAGAAATCCTGTGGGACATAATTCCCACACCCCGCCGTCTGTCAAGAACTGGCATTTAGGACGGATGTAAAACAAATAACATTATTATGAGTACTTTTTTCAGTGCAATACAGATACTAAGATTTATTTAGTTTAATTTCCGGGTTGAACCGTGTTGTAGTTGTCTGCATATCACGTACAGTTTGCCGACGTTTCGAATACATTGCAGTATTCTTTTTCAAGGCGACTGAAATACCCCTACTACTCGATCCGAGGTAATCAGTCTCCCAGGCAGCAATTTACACTACTAGAGTGGTCCTGACCTTGGCCTTTTTATATCCTAGCCTTTCTGGCTGACGTAAGCCCTGGCTATCTCGTGAGCGTTTTGGAAGGTATGTGTCACAGCCAGGTAGTGGGGGCTTGCCCGCGCTGTTATGTAATGGGGTTTCGGGCCGAGTGTTTATGTTGTGGTCTGTATGTCTTAAACTGTGAATGATAGACATCCAAGAATTACTGATTTTATATCCTTCTTCTAAATTTATGTTGTTCGGATGTTTCTTGATTTCGATAGCTTCGCGGATTTTCCTTTCCAGATTCCAAGGAATAGCTGCTAGGATTTTTGTCTTATCAAATGATATTCCGTGCCTTGTTTCGTAGGAATGCTTGGCTACCGCTGAAATATCTGTGTTTTGGTTCTTGGTGCGACGGATATGTTATTTTAGGCGGGTGGAGATCAGACGTTTTGTTTCACCAACATAACAAGCTCCGCAGCTACATTCAATGTGATATACTCCAGGAGCCTGTAATTCTATTGTGTCTTTTACTGGCGGTAGATAACGGGCTAGCTTTTGGTGAGGTTTATAGATGGTTTTTATGTCGTATTTGTCCAGTATCTTGCCGATCCTGTCTGTAGTATTTTTAATGTATGGCAGTATCGCTGTTTTCGGGCGGGTCGGTTCTTCTTTCCCGTTGTTTTCTCTTACGGTGGCCTTTTCTTCGTTCTCTTCTGATTTTTAAGGACTCGTTGGATGTTATTGAGCGAGTAGCCATTTTTCCTTAGGGTTCCCGTGAGATGTTCTTTCTCTTCCTCGAGGTGCTCTGCGTCTGATATCGCTATGGCCCTGTTCACCAGTGATGTTAGGGCAGCCTGCTTTTGTGATGGGTGATGATGAGACGAGGCGTGTAGGTACCTATCTGTAGGTTTCCTGTATACTGCGTGACTTACAGTCCCATTGGAGTTGCGCTTTACTAGGACATCCATGAACGGTAGTTTTCCGTCTACTTCGATTTCCATGGTGAACTGAATATTTGCGTGAATAGAGTTGAGATGGTCGAGAAATAGCTGTAGGTTATTGCTCCCGTGAGGCCAGATTACTCCGGGAGTTCTACGAACAGACAGAAGGAGCCGCGATGGGGTCGCCACTCTCTCCAATAATAGCAAACATGTATATGGAACTCTTCGAACAGAAAGCCTTAGCCACATCCACCCTGAAACCAAAATGTTTTCTCCGTTTCGTGGACGACTCATTCGTAATCTAGCCTCACGGGAGCAATAACCTACAGTTATTTCTCGACCATCTCAACTCTATTCACGCAAATATTCAGTTCACCATGGAAATCGAAGTAGACGGAAAACTACCGTTCATGGATGTCCTAGTAAAGCGCAACTCCAATGGGATTCTGAGTCACGCAGTATACAGGAAACCCACACACACAGATAGGTACCTACACGCCTCGTCACATCATCACCCATCACAAAAGCAGGCTGTCCTAACATCACTGGTGAACAGGGCCATAGCGATATCAAACGCAGAGCACCTCAAGGAAGAGAAAGAACACCTCACGAGAACCCTAAGGAAAAATGACTACTCGCTCAATAACATCCGACGAGTCCTTAAAAAATGAGAAGAGAAAGAAAAAAGGCCTCCGTAAGAGAAAACAACGGGAAAGAAGAACCGACCCGCCCGAAAACAGCGATACTGCCATACATTAAAAGTACTACAGACAGGATCGGCAAGATACTGGACAAATACGACATAAAAACCATCTATAAACCTCACCGAAAGCTAGCACGTTATCTATCACTAGTAAAAGACACAACAGAATTACAGGCTCCTGGAGTTTATCACATTGAATGTAGCTGCGGAGCTTGTTATGTTGGTGAAACAAAACGTCTGATCTCCACCCGCCTAAAATAACATATCCGTCGCACCAAGAACCAAAACACAGATATTTCAGCGGTAGCCAAGCATTCCTACGAAACAAGGCACGGAATATCAGTTGATAAGACAAAAATCCTAGCAGCTATCCCTTGGAATCTGGAAAGGAAAATCCCCGAGGCTATCGAAATCAAGAAACATCCGAACAACATAAATTTAGAAGAAGGATATAAAATCAGTAATTCTTGGATGCCTATCATTCATAGTTTAAGACATACAGACCACAACATAAACACTCGGCCCGAAACCCCATTACATAACAGCGCGGGCAAGCCCCCACTACCTGGCTGTCACGCATACCTTCCAGAACACTCACGAGACAGCCAGGGCTTACGTCAGCCAGAAAGGCTAGGATATAAAAAGGCCAAGGTCAGGGCCACTCTAGTAGTGTAATTTCTGCCTGGGAGACTGATTACCTCGGATCGAGTAGGGGTATTTCAGTCGCCTTGACAAAGAATACTGCAATGTATTCGAAACGTCGGCAAACTGTACGTGATGTGCGCACAAGTACAACACGGTTCAACCCGGAAATTAAATTAAGTAATAGGCATGTTTCTTTCTCCATTTAATGGGAGCATTTCCTCAGCTACAGTTTTCACTTGGTTAGTTATCGTCCCCAATTTGTCACTGAGTTGTGTTTTCGATCTCTCCATATATATTTTATTATTTATTAAATAACTAGGATCATAATTTCTTCGCCTAGTGGACTGAGATTTTTTTGTATTAAAGTATTCTCAAAACCTGAAGTTTGGGTGATCCACTTCAAAGTAATAACTCAAAAGGTTTATGAACCAAACTGACAGCTTTATTTTCACCAATTTATCTTGGCATACAACGGTTAATTACATCTTTATTGAGGAGCTGACTTTTGTAAACAAATTTAGGCTACAGCTAAATACTCTATAATATATAAAAAGTGGGCGTGTACATCATGAAAGAAAACAACGTGAATTTAACAAATGTATATCTTTACAAAACCAAACATTTACAATCAAATTTATGAATTGAAACTGCTCCAATAAATGACAGGAGTTTCCCGAGAACGCACCTCAGTTTGGGAGTTTACCCCTCTCTGTTATATTACCGTTATCTAAATCAACATAAAAATACATATGGTCTCAACTGGCCTTTCATGACCTGGTATCGTATGGATACAGTATTGAAACAACATTGTATAAATTGATTACATTACATAATCGACTTGAGTTGGATATAAACTGAATACGAGCTAACTATAGCCTGTATGATTTTCATATGAGCAAGTTGTAAACACTTATGAGCACTTATGATCACTGTGTTGTATACATGGATTCTGTGGGTCAAATACTGTTTTTTTATATCAGCCAAACAGACCTGCCTATCATTTACACATTAGCTTTTTACACACTCAATTTTGTTAACCCGATCGGGTCTGCTGGATTCGCAGATATTTTACCCCAGTTACTAAGAAAATGCCTTAAAATTTATTGTTTTACATTTGCAGTCTTATTTATTTACATTTTACAGAGGTCTGCTCAGTGATTTAATTATTCAGTTGCAATTTACTTGGATACTGTAAGCGAAACGTTGTTTTAAAAGAAGTAACCAAGCTGTCTTCCTCCCCTAAGGTTACTGACCTTACATTTACAATACAGTGTGAGTGAATCCTCACACGTTGATCATAAAACAAACTAAATGACACGAGAAAGAATCAGCTAAGCACCTTTTACCCTAATTCTACCATCCAAATACTGCACACTCCTGAAAGGGAAGACACCCTACCATATCTAAGCTATACTATTTACTCAAAGCAATACAGTCACTTACCAATCTGACCGTTATTTACTTCTAAGATGCTGAACGCACCTGACATTCAAATGACTGAATATTACTAAATGTTCTGATGATTGTATCCGTCACAATGGCCCTAGTAATATCTCACCGCGGACGGTGTGTGGCCAAGTCCAATAATCTCATATCATGGTCACCATAACAGCTTAAACAGTTTGAAATGTCGCTTAACTTTATCATCAAAAGAGTCAGATCGAAATAAATAGGCATGCAACCTGCTTCACGAAAATAAATCCGGTTGTAAGATATTCATAAAATATCCTATAATTATTCTTCCTAGATTAAATTACAAACGAAAGGTCGAGCAAAATCATAGACATAAATATTATTATTTTACCTTCTTAGAAAAATGTTACAGTGCCAGATATTTATCATTTGATTGTTATTATTGTTATCATTAATATTATTACTATCCACTGGTGCAATTTTAATGTATAAAATAGTTGGATATCAATTTAACTCTGCTTCATATCAGAGGATACAATCTAGAATCAACTAAGCATAAACTAACTATTCCCAGTGCGTCTGGATGTTGTGATTATGACGGTCATCAAAACCTGTGTCCGAGCATTTATAAGTAGGCATCTGACTTTGTCCATCACAAAGCATCTTGTCCCTATTTATTTCATCTCTTATTTTAACCTAAAATATAATTTCTACTTCCCTGTTATAATTTCCTCGGAGCTTTATTTGTATTATTCCCATTCTTACTCGTAATATTTTCCTCCTCTTGCGGGGTTTTATTAGTTTCTCATCGAGGGACAAGATCGTCTTATTGTTCGATATTTTCATTTATATCAGACCTCAACTCACTTCTACCTGTCCTTTAGGTACGGTATCAATTAACTCACTGTTTACGTAAACAACATCAAAGCATTATTCATTTATTTCTTACAAGTTCCCGATTATGTTGTTGCCGTATGACTATCAATAATAGATCCTTCCATGGACATCAATATCCTCATATTCTGACATTATGTTGACAACTTCGTAAACCTCATAATTTACAATTGGCTAAATAAATAACTCGTGCAAATCACAACATTATTATTATTATTATTATTATTATTATTATTATTATTATTATTATTATTATTATTATTATTATTATTATTATTATTATTATTATTATTATTACGGCTTACCCGTGGAACGCAGAGGTGAAAGAAGGTGCCGGGATGAATGGGTCTAACTACAAAGTCAAGAATAGAGTTTAAAACTTTAACTGAAGGTTATATTTTCAAAAAACAACAAATTTAACAACTTTTCACTTAGTGAGATAACAATGATATATCAGGTACTTTTACAAAGTTTAGACCAGACGAAAAAGTCCAAAATTTAGTGACTTCAGTAATCTGGGCTTCCAGCCCCTCGCTTCATAATTCTTGAGCACTCAGCTCAAATTTACAAAAGAGCACAAATTTGTTCAAAGGGCAGAAAACCCCTAATACACGGAGCACTTGCTCCAACAATGACAATCTCAGGCCTGCCAGAGGCACTTTCACAACACTTCAAAAAGAGCTAACGTGCTCTCAGTTCACAAGCCTACTCAAGGCAATACCAAAAATATCTTACACCTTTTGGCCTTCGATGGCCCAACTTACAAATTGAAACTGGGGTATCTCGTACCCAACCTATAGGGCCTTCGTGTAAACAGAAATAACAGTGAAATAAATGGCCCGAACACAAAATGAAAGGAGGCGAATACCTGCACTCCTAGATATGAAGTCTTAAAACCTAAGCGGCACTAGGCCGATGAAACAGAGGCTATTCCCAAACTATGGAGGTGACTCGTATAAGAATAAATTAAGACTTTACGGAAAGGAAGAAAACCAGTTACAAAACGTAGTCACCTCAAACCAATATGAAGGGGAGCTCGAGAGGGTACATCACTCTTTATCCCCGATTTACAGTTAAAGATTTTGTGAAGTTATTACATAAGCCGGCAGAAGTTACATTTTCAGAAAAATAGGTTACATAGTTAAGGTTTCGGACCTCTCCCTCGGGTTAAACTGCAGAGATAGCAAGAAATAAAGATGTTAAGTGGCCATTACCTGGTCGGTGTACTGCTGCCTGTGAAAGAGGCGCCTCTCGCCTCCTGCTTGACACACACACTAGTTCAGATGACGATCAATTGGCCAAGAGACGAGGAAATCCGCAGTTTATAAACCCTCGGGGAAAGTTCGAGACCTTTCACGAATAAACCAGCCACACCCTCTCAATTTTATTGGACAGTTTCAAAGTTACACTCAAAATCGAAGAAGAAGAAGAAGAAGAAGAAGATGGCGATTGGTAGAAAATTAATTACAGAAATTTGGGATTGGCTAGATTCAAAACTGGCGGAAAGAAAAGATAAATATTGCCAACCCTAAAATAAATGAGCATCATTTAGTGAAAAAACTTCTTCAAAAAATGTCTTTCACTTCGCACCCAAGGCCCTACACCTCTGGCTGCGCAGTAGCGTGTGACTGGGGAAGGGCTGTCCATGCGCGTATCGCCATGTTGCGGGCACTCCACAGTTAGCCGAGGAGACCGTAGTACGGGATTCATGCATTAACTTACATTACGCACGAATGAAAACACCTGTCGACAGGTTATTTTTTTCATTTCTATGATACAGGATAACACGGTAGGAACAGATGTTCATCAGATACATCCAAAATAAAATGTTAAAAAGGCGCCGCATTAGAAAGCAGAAGATCCGTACGGAAATTCTCGTCAGTTCGCAAACCAAAACTATTGCACTAATTTTTAATTAAAAGCCTCGCAAACGTTATACAGCTCAATAATCCTGAGGTCTGAATAGTACAAGTGGACCGTGAAGTGTGAAAGTCTGTGTGTTCCTTCACATTAATCTCCCGGTAAGCGTCTAATACTATTGCATTCCAAGTATCATGGAAACTTAGCCATTCCTAGGTCCTAATTCATTAATAATACAGGGCACAGCCTACACCGACTAACGCGAATACACGCAATAAATATACCGTACAAGAATCAAGACGTTAATAACACGAAAATGATATTTATGCATACAAACTAAACACATTTGCATTGTTATTGAACTAATCTCCACAAATAGTTTGGATAGCTAGCCTATAAGTAACAGGCGTAATAAAACAACATTTAGAAAGCCGGATAAGACTACTTCAAGATACACTACTAATGATAGTAAATATATACTTGGGTAGATAAACAAATATATTAAATTTAGAGAACACTCTCTAGAAACAGAAAAACATTGTATACCCGTACATTAAATTAACAATCTTTAAAAAAGAACATGTATCTAACATTAGGCCTAGTATAATGATCATGTTTTTAAATTAAAAGCCTCGCAAAAGTTATGCAGCTCAATAATCCTGAGGTCTGAATAGTACAAGTGGACCGTGAAGTGTGAAAGTCTGTGTGTTCCTTCACATTAATCTCCCGGTAAGCGTGCTGGTGCTACTCTACCTCATAATTCTAAATGTCTCTTAACAATGAAAACAATACCTAGCTTAGTTTGAGTTTCTCTGAATTAAATATATTTTTAGTAGTTGGTTAGGTTTAAGGGAGGAAAAATATATCATTTAGGATGCAACATTCCCTCTCATACTATTCTCATCTTAAATACCAATATTAGGCCTACTGATTTTATAAACTCGAACTGAAAGGAGATTTTCTGAGCACAGATTAAAATTGAAAATGTATTCTAACTTTTCTATCACAGGAGCATTATGATTCATAAACGGAAGAAGAAAAAAGGAGATTGAATATAAATCATAGATGAATATAACAGTTAAACAGGTAGTTTGATTAGTGTTTTCTAGTGCAAAGTAGGAGTCAGCCTAGTCAAACTTCTCTGGAACAGCATATTTAACAATTCTTTTATTATAAAGGAGATGTGAAAACACGGATAACGGTATTAATACATAATTTTTCTGATAATTTTTAATAATTTGAAGCCATATTTTGACCTAAAAATAGATATTTTATCAAGCTTTATCAATCATATTTTCCGGATTCTAGGCCCGTGTTTATCGAAATTTTACTAAGAATACATAGTCTGTAAGAACAAAATGTGCGCTTTTCTCAGAATAGATGTTTAGTTCATAAGAACTGTCCCTAATGAAATGAAAAACGCCCAGAAGAAGAAGAAGCAGCCTAAACATTGAGAATGCCACGTCCATACATCCCCGAATCAACCACTGTATAGTCCATTCCCGATTATGGCAATTTTATAACATTTCAATTTCTACTCACTTGTGAAAAGAAATACCATATCCTGATAGCGATTTGCACCATTGAAAGCTGCATAAGAGGTCACCATCGTTAATAGTTCTCCACTCCGCACTTAGGCGTATGGCTTAACTTAGGCTTATTTTCCTTTAATATCGTCGATCAATGTAAGCTCGCACTTATCGCTAAAAATAGTTGCCAGTCCTATAAATTATCACATAACACAACCACAGATCCTCTAACCGATATGAATAACCATGAAAAACGCACAAAGAACTGTAAACATCTCCACGTGTTAACCATGCATTCGAAATTGAAGTACCCGCAACATGGCGATGCGCGAAGATGTTCAATTCTCCGCATAGCACCAGCGCGCTCTGTGAGTCTAGATAAGTAATATTAAAGTCTTTGTTCGCACCATGGTGCATGACCATAGTTTTAGCAGTGACACCAATGAGAGAATGTCCAAACTTCTTGACGAATGGAAAACAAGAACAAGCAGAAATACAGTCAGTTCAGGAAACTTCACAATAACAAAATGATATCAGATTTTAGTTTCCGACTCGTTGGCTGAATGGTCAGCGTACTGGCCTTCGGTTCAGAGGGTCCCGGCTTCGATTCCCGGCCGGGTCTGGGATTTTAACCTTCATTGGTTAATTCCAGTGGCCCGTTAGTGCTGAAATCCGATTTGTTACTTCAGTAATGGCGAAAGTCCGAAAATAATGTTATTCTCTAATACGGGAATCAATCTAGAAGTAAATGGCAAAGGTGATTTAAGTGATTTCTGTCCATGTTAATTTTTATCCTTATACTATGAGTTACAGTACATTGCAAGTATATAAAATATGCCACTTTCAAATTAGCTTTTGAACCGCAAATTTTTACAGCCACAAAAATGTCACTATTTTTCACGAATAATGTTACTATGATGGCTTCCACACGTGGTGCTTTCTTGATTCGCGATCACGAATAACAAACAATCGGCTTTTAGTACCAGCTGATGCACAATGACTGGTTGAGTTGCATGCGGTACTGAATCGTGACGACACAGCCCGCCGCTAACGTCAGAGGACGTTTTACGCGCATCGCGGAAAGGGATTTTTAAATATTTTTGAAATGGTGGATAACAAGTAAACTTACCACAATGCAATATGTCTATGCACAATTTCATTCGTGTACTTTACACAAAAAGAAAACTTTTGAAAATTACGCATGTTCCCTATTTCAATAGACGTTGAAATCTTAATTTTAATTTCGTTTTGGCCTGTGTTATGTGCCGATTTCGCATGGGTGTTTTCAACTGCGTGGTCCTCAGAATAAGCAGCCGGTGTGGTTACTCATAAAGTCCCTCCCGCCCGTCTATGAAGTTGTGAGCTGTGCTCCTTCCCCTATGGTGCTGTATGCCCCACCACTGCCGTACTGTGGAAAACGCGCCGAGCCTATCAGCTGATCAATTGAGGCGAGCTAAGAGAATATTACGAGCTATACTTGTGAGTGTAATGCATGAGGATTGGGAGCATTCTTTGGATAATTTTGACTGTTGAAAGACAGACTTTTATATCTAAGTATACTGCACGTCTGTTCTCTAAATTTATCGCATCAGAAATTACATAAACAGATGTTTTTAAGATAATGAGACCTCATAGTTTAGGATAGGTATGTTATCTTCACGTGATGAGTAATGTAAATTCAAAGGACATGATACTCCTCGTAGTATTTATTCATTGAATTGTTATCAGTAGTATAAGTGGATGGTCCTAGAACCACCGCCACCACTGGCCCTCGGGAGAGGCCTCCACCGCATTGACATCTGGCAAGGTCATTGCTATGCTGGCTAAGACTGCATGCTTAACCTCACATCCGCCATCTTGGAGGGCTTAACCTTACTTTTACGCGTAAGAGAGCAAGCCTAACCTCATGCAGGGGCCTAACTCCAGATTTATGGCCAGATGCCCTTCCCGACGCCAATTGCACAAAATGGCGGCTATACACAGCTCCTTATGAGACGGCTTAGGGGCACTTGCGCATGATGGCTGCTGCTCTTAGGAGAAGGCCAAGGGCGCTTGCGCAAGATGGCGGCTATCCAATTGCACACGATGGCTGCTATACATAGGCACTTACGAGACAGCCAAGGGCGCTTGAGCAAGATGCCGGCTATGGGTGATTGCACAAGATGGCAGCTATACATGGGCTCTTATGGAGAAAGATGCCGGCCATAGGTGATTGTACAAGATGGCAGCGATGCATGGGCCCTTATGGAAAAAGATGACGACCAAGGGCGCTTGCGCAAGATGGCGGCTATGCACAAGCTTATATGGAGAAAGCTAGCTTAGAGGCTACTGAGCAAGATGGCGGCTGCTCTTATGAGACGGCTTATAAGGGCGCTTGCGCAAGATGGAGCCTATACATAGGCTCTTATGAGACGGCCATAGGTGATTGCACAAGATGGCGACTATACATGGGCTCTTGTGGAGAAAGATGATGGCCAAGGACGCTTGCGCAAGATGGTGGCTATACACAGGCTTATATGGAGAAAGCTTGCTTACAGGCTACTGTGCAAGATGGCGGCCATACACAGGCTCTTATGTGGCTAACTCCTAGAACGTGGGTCAGAAGTTACTGTGCAAGATGGTGGCTGCTCTTAGGATTTGATTTTTTTAAAGTGGTGTTTTTTGGATATTTGGGATGTTGTTTTCATCTTGTGAAATTTTCATGGTAATATCTTTTCTAGAAGTGGCTGAAAAAATTATGAACTGAAAAATGGGGTTGAAAAAAATTTTGAAATTAAAAATTTAATTTCTACCCAATCATTTCACTCAAATACAAAATTCTAATTCCCAAAACTAACATATGTTTGTAAATTACGCACAAAACACTTCATAGTGATATGTCGATTGATCTTGGGAGAAAGGTGCACTTTTGTTACAATAGATTTTCTAAAAATTATATCAACTTTTTGACCACACTGTATAGTATTTCTAACTGTAATAAAGCATTTAGACTCACGAATACTTTTTTATTACATATTCAAAATATGAAAATTCTGTCTTGAAAAACAAGCCTACAGTGATTTTTTAAACAAACACTGAATTATTGTTGACATCCCCCCTTAAGGGCGCTTGCGCAAGATGGTGGCTATACATACGCTCTTATGGAGAAAGCTAGCCCAGGGGGCTACTGCACAAGATAGCAGCTATACATAGGCTCTTATGGCCTCTTTCTCCTCCGAAGGGACACAGCCGCCCTCCTCCTCCTCATCCGTATAGCGAAAGGGCACCTCTTCCTAGCAAAAGGGCAAATGGACAAAAAGAACACCTCCTCTTCATCTGTAGGGCGAAAGGAGAAAAGGGTTACTCTTTCTGGCAAAAGGGCTCCTTGGCAAAAGGGCACCTCCTCCTAGCAAAAGGGCAAATGTGTAAAAAGAACACTTCCTCCTCATCTGTAGGGCAAGACGGCAAAAGGACAAAAGGGCATCTCCTCCTAGCAAAAGGGCAAAAGGGCACCTCCTGTTAACAAAAAGGCAAATGGGCAAAAAGAACACTTCTTCCTTATCTGTAGGGCAAAAGGGCTACTCTGCCTGGCAAAAGGGCACCTCCTCCTAGCAAAAGGGCAAAAGAGCAAAAGGGCACTTCCTCTTAGCAAAATGGCAAATGGGCAAAAAGGAAACTTCCTCCTCATCTGTAGAGCAAATGGGGTACTCTTCCTGGCAAAAGGGTAAAAGGGTTCCTCCTCCTACTAAAATGGCTCTTCCTTATCTGTATGGTAAAAGAGCTCTTTCTCCTGGCAAAAGGCCTAAAGCGCTCCTCTTCCCCGCAAAAGAACTCCTCCTCCTGGCAAAAGGGCAAAAGGACTCTTTCTTACAGTTACTGAGGTTAGCTCTATCCCTTCTCTTACAGACAGATGCTTTCCTGAATTGAACGTTACATTACAAACAAATATACTTACGTTAAGTAGCGTTGTCCTCGTCGCATAAGTTTTTCGATTGAGGAGAAAGCGGTAGGAGGGGGAGGCGGTAAGGAGAAGGTAATACTTTTTTCAGAATGCAAAAACATTGTAGGATAAGCAAATGCTGTATTCGACAAGACAAAACAGGGTCAATCTAGTTACAGAATTCAATTGTAAAAATATAGAATTGACATGCTGTATGTCTTTATCCGACAAGACAAAACATGTTGACTATTAAACAGAAATATTTTATCGCTACTACATTATAAGATTCATCTCTCTGTTGATACAATCGCACTCTTATGCAATCAGCGCGCACACATAGAATGGCAAATGTTGTATATCTCCATCCGACATACTTATTCTTAATCACTGCAGATAAAATTATTTTAATACTTTGCAGGGTATACCTTTGTCTTAAGGAGATAAGTTTTGCGGGATTCGAAAACATGCAACAGCAAAAAAATGTATAGATTTCGAACTCTGATTTAGTTAGAATAGAACAACCTAGATTCAAACCCTGTTCTCCTATCGCAAACACGGAGAGTGAAATTAAACAGAACGCTAGTGCTATAAGGAATACACTGTTTACATTTAAGTCCCTAGCACTCGAACAAATTGTCGGATAAACTTGAAATTTCATTTCGGAAACATATTATTTCAATCTGTTGGCATAGGTTACAAGCATGTAGCTTGTGCAGGAGAGGGCTACTACGCAAGATGACTGAAAAATTCTGAGCCGAAAAAACTCGTGCTACACACATGATAGGGAATGGAACCCAGGGGTCACGTCTTATCCCAAGGGCAAAAGGACAAAAGGACTCCCCCTTCTCCTCTTCCTCCTCCTCCTGACCACATCATCATCCTCCTGCTAGGGATAACGGGATAATGGGCTAAATGGATAATGGACAAAAGGGCTCCTCCTCTTCATACCACGCCCTCCTCCTCCTCCTAGGGATAAGTAGCTAACGGGCTAATGGGCTAAGGGCTAAAGGTAAAAAGGGCTCCTCCTCCTCCTTCTCTACCTTACCGCGACCTACTCCTCCCAGAAGGAGCTAGTTGAAGTTGGCACATTTTTGACAGCAGCAACACCCTCATCGACTGTTATCTGCAAGAACGTTTCTACTTTGTTATATGTAGCAAATTAATCTCTATTAGTAAATGGTTTATCTCTTCTAACTTCATACTCGCGACGATGTGTAACTTCTATTGTTCATGATCAATGACTATTTACAATGTATCTTACAGTAGTGTAATCTATTCGTGTTGTGCATATCTGCGGTTAATCTTCAATAAACAACTGCATTGAATGATCTATCAGACTCGTGGGTTTGTTATAGTCCTTCTACTATGAGTAGTTACAACCTAAACTGCTTAACATTTGTATTATTACTACAAGTACGCGTAAAACTGATAACTGTCCCGTCTTAAAAACGAAAAGGTTACCGTGCTAATGATTATGAACTAAAACTTCGTGTTCAGAACCGAAGAAATTCATGCCACACATAACAGGGAATGAGGCCCAAGAATTACCTAATGAATAAAATCCCCGACCTATTAGTGGTGAACTGAGTTGCGTTTTTTCTAACAGAAATCAGTATCTGCTTGATAGTTTTCAGTTTTTGGAACACTGAACTTTTCAAGATGGCAGCAGTGAGGTTAGCGATGTTCTGTTGTTGGATTTTAAATTCCGCGCCACGACGTGCATATGAGGTTTAGCACCGTGAAGATGGCAGCAGTGAGGTTAGCGATGCTCTATTGTCCTTTAAAGTGAGGTATGGTTCGTCAAATGACAGCTGTCAAAAAGCACGCGGCTTTGTTTACAAACAAGAGCACGTGGTCGTGATGTCACGGTCACGTGGTATACTGGGTCATCACCCAAAGATCAAAATCCACGCCCATGTGGTTAGAACTCGTCAAAAGCATGTCGATTTTAAATCCTCCATCTTGCGCAAGCGCCCTCGTCCGTCATCTTTTTCCATAAGGGTCCATTTATAGCTGCCATCTTTTGCAATCACTTATGGCCGGCATCTTTCTCCATAAGAACCTATGTATAGCAGCCATCTTGCGCAATTGCTCATAGCTGTCATCTTTCTCCATAGGAGCCCATGTATAGCCGCCATCTTTTGCAATCACTCATAGCTGGCATCTAGCGCAAGCACCCTTGGCCGTCTCATAACAGCCTATGTATATAAGCCATCGTGTGCAATTAGATAGCCGCCATCTTGCGCAAGCGCCCTTGGTCGTCTCGTGACAGCCTATGTATAGCAGCCATCTTGCGCAAGCGCCCTTAAGCCGTCTCGTAAGAGCCTATGTATACCCGCCAACTTGTAGAATTCTTGTGCAAGCGCCCTTAAGCCGTCTCATAAGAGTCTATGTATAGCCGCCACCTTGTAGAATTCTTGCGCAAGCGCATTTGGCCGTCTCGTTAGAGCAGCAATCACCTTGCGAAAGCGCCCTTAAGCCGTCTCATTAGAGCCTATGTCTAACAGCCATCTTGTGCAATTAGATAGCAGACATCTTGCGCAAGCGCCCTTAAGCCGCCTCATAAGAGCAGCCGCTAATCTCCATTCCCCTACTACTCAAAATAACGTCTCTTAAATATCCATTTCCCTACTATTCAAGATGGCGTCGGGAAAGGCATCTGGCAGTAAAACTGAGGTTAGGCCCCTCCAAGATAAGCGGCTCTGAGGTTAGGCTTGCTGTCTTACGTGTAAAACGTTAGGTTAAGCCCCTCCAAGATGGCGGATGTGAGGTTAAGCTCACGCTCTTAGGTGTCAAGAAGGGCATCTGGCCGTAAAACTGAGGTTAGGCCCATCCATGAGGTTAGGCTTGCTCTCTTACGCGTAAAAAGTTAAGCCCTCCAAGATGGCGGACGTGAGGTTAAGCATGCAGTCTTAGCCATCATAGCAATGACCTTCCCAGAGGTCAATGCGGTGGAGGCCTCTCCCGTGGACCTGTGGTGGCGGTGGTTCCAGAACAATCCACTCATACTACTGCTATCATAGAGCACTTCTTTTGGAAATGTAATTTGTTGCGAGTTTAAATGCAATGTGTGAAAGTTCGCTGTTGCCACAATGCTAAGAACTTATGTTCAATCACTACTGATCTCCATATAGGACAGTCGCCCAGGTGGAAGATTCCCTATCTGTTATTTCATAACAGTTTCTTAAATGATTGCAAGGAAATTGGAAATTCATCGACATCTCCCTTGGTGAGTTACTCCGATCCCTAACTCTCCTTCCTATAAACGAATATTTGCCACAATTTGTCGTTTTGAATTCCAACATTACTTTCATATCGTGATCTTTCCTACTTTTAAAGACAGCACTAAAACTTGTGCGATCCACGGTGAAAATACAACCATACAAATAAATATACACTAATATTTCCTTTTTCTTCATATGAGAGCAGGTTACCTTTATGAAAAACGAAAATTCCAACCGAAAATGTACCTGCTACGAATAATACAGTAGTATGTTTTCCCGAGCTGAGGGTGTGTTTGCTTTTGACTTTTTTGTAACACAGATTTATAGCAGGTCGTTTTATTTTTGATACAGATCAAGCATAAAAGTAATATAAATGCTTGGTAACCACGTGAACCTTCACGTGGTTATTTCTTGGGTTAATAATGTGGTGTACGCTCTGCCTTTTCTCCCCAAAATTAATGCGAGTAAAAGCAAAACCCAGTCTATAAATGTAGAACTAAATGCAGTTCATACAACGTAACCGTCTGTTAAACGAGTTTTGCATTTTTATACGTTCATTTTAAAGTGTTAAAATTAAACTGTTGGTTGTAGATAACATTTAGTTGTTAGAAGAAATGCAACTGAATAATTTAGGAATATTTCCTTGGCAATTTCTGTGAATTTGGGAAATAACAAGCAGTTCTTCCTGGTCAGTGGATTATTATTTGGGAAAACATGGGCTATTCCTAAACCATAAAAAATGATCCAAATGTCTGTTTGGAAGAGAGATTATCAAGAACGTCCTAAGAGGATAGTGCCAGAAGTGTCAAGAAAAACCAAGAAACCTACTCCTTTTATGGCTATCTAGAGATATATCTCCATATTTTCATTAATGCATAATAATTATTTGTTGGGTATATTTGCGAGTAAAACCCTCAAACTATGACCGCGTGGATCACTCTTCAAACCTACTTCTCCTAAAATTACATGGACCTAACTTACGATATATGACGCGATTACAGGTATTCATGATCTCTCCTGTTATATTAATGAAACATTTGTAAATATTTCGCAATTGCAAGTTACAGGCGTATCATGTCCTTGCATTGCACGGGTCGGACGGAAGAAACATTTCTCCTCTTTGTGTGACGTCATCAGAGCTACCGTACGGCCTGTAGATCACGAAAGCAGTGGCCCCACATACGGGCCCGGCAACGAGCATAGTGATTCACTTCATAGCCAGTTTATTACATGGCGCATGCGCTGTGAATCGTATACGTAGCTGTTTGCCGTGAAATATTCTTTGGTAGGCGCTATTGGAAACGCTTTTGGTGGCAAAATGACTGTGGTAATAGCGTTTATTTCACAGAGTGAAGAACAATTAGATTGATCTTTCTGGATTAGGACAGAATATTGTTGTAGCCTATCACTGACGATTCATTTTTTTTTTACAAATATTTCGGCTCTCGTTCTTTTAGTGAAAAGAAAGTGACATTGTAACTGCATAGAGTTTCCTCTTCATAGCCAGTCTATTACATAGGCTGGTGCATACACCGTGATTTGTGTACATAGCAGCTTCTTGTGGAACATTCTTTGGCTGGTGATACTGGAAGCATCTTTGGTGGTGAAGTGACTGTGTTTGTAGTGTTTATTTCAAATGAGTGAAAAACGTTAGGGCGATATTGCTGCAGAGTGGTAGAAAATCGTTTTATTATTGAAAAGTGACATTGTAACAGTGGGGAGACCAGTGCCGGCGATTCCAAAATTAACGTTTCTTCATAAGGAAAAGGGCAGAGATTGTTTTTTTGTCATTTTAATGTGAATCAATACGAGAAAAGTAATTGGCTAGCTGGAACTCGCCATTTTAAATTATTTTGTTGCCCATACTTATTATTTTGTAATGAACAAAATGGAGCAGGAAAGATCGCAAAATCATTTACATTCGTTTGTTCAGCTTACGTGCTTCGAAAGTGTTCGCATTGATAATTAACAGGATTAACAATTGAAAACTGATGTGGTGCGTCACAATAAAAATGTCAAGGACCGAGAAATATTAAAGCGCCTAATCGACGCATGGTGCAGTATGGCAGAAAATCGTTTTATTATTGAAAAGAGTGACATGGTCTTTAACATGCAAGAATTGCCTTTCAGAGGACACGACGAAAGTGAAGGTTCATTCAACAAAGGTAATTACGCATAACTTTTAAATATGTTGAGCAGCTATAACACCATTCTTAAAGAACATCTAGAGAATTCTTCAACTTTTCAGGGAGCATCAAACGGGATTCAAAACGACTTGATTACTGCTATCAGTAGCGTGTTAATGGAAACCATATGGAATAAGATTTCAATGGCCCAACATGTAACAATTATTTTAGATAAAACTTCCCATATTAGCAACTCACAATTCTCCACCACCCTCAGATATATTCATCATCAGACAGCGTAGGTTCAAGAAATGTTTATTCCCTTCCTTGACGTGAGTCCAGATAGATGCCATAATGGCTTACTTAAACATGTAATGGACGTAGTGACTTCCTATAACATCAGAGAAATATTGGTTGCCCAGACATGCGACGGTGCTGACGTTATGGCTGGTAAACTAAATGGACTAAAAAAGAAAGTTCAAGAAACGTACCCTATAGCTCTCTTTGTTCACTGTTTCAGTCAGGTTCTAAATCTGGTCTTATCTCAGTCAGCTATTAGTATTAATGAGTGCCGTACCTTTTTCCAAACTCTCAATGGTCTAAACAGCTTCTTCTCTAAGTCTTTAAAACGTACCCATGCTCGTACCGATTATACCAACAAGAATATTCCAGGAAATGCACCAACTAGATGGAATTTCTCTTCTGGAGTAATAAATGTTGTTAAATAGAACCGTGAATTGTTGGTGGACATCTTTCAATGTTTGCGAGACAACTCATCAGACTGGAAAAATGAAACTCTAGCCCTTGTACGTGGATATTTGTCTTTCTTTTCAGAGTTTGGGGCCAAATTCCTTCTTTGTGTTTTATCATATATCTATTCATATACTGACATTCTATATAACATTCTTCAGACAAAGCATTTGGACATACTGTGTTGTACAGAGAAGGTGAACGGAACAAAGTATATTATTTAGAATGAAAGAGAGATTTGAAAAATGTTTGTAATAGTATCGAATACGAAGAATGTTACTAAAGAGAAAACGCCTGGACGGTGATATCGTGAAATATAGGAGAATATATTTTGAAGTAATATACAATGTAACAAATCACACTAAAGATAGGTTTGAGAACTTGCCGCAACTGGCATTTATTTCATTACTTGATCCAACCAAATTTGAAGTTTAATTACTGCGTTGATGGGGTGAAAGTTCCCTTTGGGGATCATTGTAAATACCTAGGTATAAATATAAGGAAAGATCTTCATTGGGGTAATCACATAAATATGATTGTAAATAAAGGGTACATATCTCTGCACATGGTTATGAGAGTATTTAGGGGTTGTAGTAAGGATGTAAAGGAGAGAGCACATTTTTCTCTGGTGAGACCTCAACTTGAGTATGGTTCCAGTGTATGGGACCCTTACCAGGATTACTTGATTCAGGAACTGGAAAAAATCCAAAGAAAAGCAGCTCGATTTGTTCTGGGCGATTTCCGACAAAAGAGTAGCGTTACAAAAATGTTGCGAAGTTTGGGCTGGGAAGACTTGGTAGAAAGGAGACGAGCTGCTCAACCAAGTGGTATGTTCCGAGCTGTCAGTGGAGAGATGGCGTGGGAGGACATCAGTAGACGAATAAGTTTGGATGGTGTCTTTAAAAGTAGGAAAGATCACAATATGAAGATAAATTTGGAATTCAAGAGGACAAATTGGGGCAAATATTCGTTTATAGGAAGGGGAGTTAGGGATTGGAATAACTTACCAAAGGAGATGTTCAATAAATTTCCAATTTCTTTGCAATCATCTAAGAAAAGGCTAGGAAAACAACAGATAGGGAATCTGCCACCTGGGCGACTGTCCTAAATGCAGATCAGTTGTGATTGATTGATACAAATAAAATTTTCCTAATCCCACTCCAGAGACGCAGAAAATGAAACACGATTCAATGTTTGATATTGTTCGACTAAAAAATGAACTGAGAGTCTTATATTCAACGGGAGAGTTTAGTGGCAAATACACCCACGAACTGGCAACACATATACAATTGAAACAACTCCACACGCTATTTGCTGACCTAGGCTACATGCATTGACATTACTTGCCCTTCGTCGCCATAAGACCTATCTGTGTCGGTGCGACGTAAAGCCCCTAGCAAAAAAGAAAAAAAAAATTACTTGCCTTGACCATACCAAGCTCATCTGCAACAGCCGAAAGGTCATTTTCTGCCCTTAAACGGATCAAATCATTCCAAAGGTCAACACAAGGACAACAAATATTGAGTAGCCGTGTACTAATGTCCACGGAGAAGAAGTTGAGAGAAATCCAAAAATCGATAACATTCCACAGCGATGTCATTGAGAAGTTTTCCAAACAAGAACGCAGAATGGAGTTCTCATTCATGTAAGTAATGTAATTGTTTATTTTACTCATTTGTTACCAAAATCGGCATGG
This sequence comes from Anabrus simplex, assembly GCF_040414725.1. Taxonomy (NCBI): domain Eukaryota; kingdom Metazoa; phylum Arthropoda; class Insecta; order Orthoptera; family Tettigoniidae; genus Anabrus; species Anabrus simplex. Next base: position 199,148,225 of record NC_090267.1, read on the forward strand.
CACTGGTTTGATCTCAGAAATCATCAATTACATTCAACTAAAAATTTCCAATTATTAAACCAAGAATGGAAAATTGTTCAACACTTTGATATTATAGAAACAGACTTTCAACGTATTAGGTCGTGTTGCGTACAAACATCTCTTCAACACGTACTACATGTACGCAACAAGACCTAATATGTTGAAAGTCTGTTTCGATTACAATGCTGTCGTGAAAATTCAATATTCACTAAGATATAATTTTTGTTTTTTCATTTATTTTTCAATGGTGTTTACTGCTATTATGTTAATACCTATACAGTAATTACACTTCTAATTCTATAGTAATCGTCAGGGTCCATGGCTAAATGGTTAGCGTACTGGCCTTTGGTCACAGGAGTCCCTGATTTGATTCCCGGCATGGTCTGGAATCTTAAATATAAATGATTAATTCGTCTGGTACGGGGACTCAGTGTATGTGTCGTCTTCAGACTCATTTCATCCTAGTCACGATGCGCAGGTCTCCCGCGGGAGTCAAATCAAAAGACCTGGACCTAGCGAGCCGAAGTCCTGGAACACATCCCGGCACTAAAAGACATACGCCATTTCATTTTCTTACTTCTAATTCTGAGTGGGCTATGAATTTAAATATTGAAACCAGTAGTTTGGCCAGTGATTTAACGCAATGAAATAAGATAAATGTAAGCACAAAAGGTTCATGGGGCCAAAGGTTTATTCTTGCTTACAGAGCAAGGAGTAGGGGGTGGGTTATAAAATACGGTACTACGATACTACAAATATGCTCAGGTAATACTTGAACGGTCGCTAAGTAGCATGGAAACATGAACAGCCTACCCTGTTGCAGAAGGCACCGCACGCCTCTGCCATGTATTGAACTCGAAACAATGCCCGTGGTAGGTGACAGTGTTTCAATGTGTCTTCTGTGTCCCAAAAGGAAGAGGTGATTGGGATAATGTGTAGAGCAGCTAAATAGTGTTCTGTAGGTGTTAAGTGTTAGAAGTGCCAAGTGTAAATTATTCCAACTGACGCTGAAGATGAACGTTCCAAAATGAATTTTTAGATAACTTGATAAGTGTTATTCAAATGGTCGTTCAAATTTATAAAAATGTTAATCGGAGGGGGAGGGGGTTTGAATCATATCATTCATACCTCATAAAGACTTATATCATTGCCATAATCACCCTCATCGAAACTATGTTGATTACCTATCATCACCTGTGTAACTAAAATAACACGGAATAAAAATTGTAAAAAGAAGATGGAATAACAGAACTGAGAGAAAATATTAGGGTCATGTGCCTCTTGACAGGTCCAGGCTGGGCGTTCAAAGATTTGTTCGTGTTGACATAGATTGACTTAGAAGTACCTTAACTTTATTTTGCCTTCTGCAATACCTCAACAACAAAATCAATTTGAAAATTGAAATAATTTTTATGTTTAAAGGAAATGTGAAGTTCAGTTCTAGCCTAGTAAATTGTGTTCGCATTATGGTAGGATCATAATGAATAGGCGAAAAGGTAATATTGTATCTTTGTCAATAATAATAATAATAATAATAATAATAATAATAATAATAATAATAATAATAATAATAATAATTTGGCCGTGTATTTGACCTCCCCTCCCCCTTATACAACTTGCTATGTATATTTTAATGGGTTTCAACTCACTACTGTGTTAATTCCCCCCTTTGAGTTATGCCCTCGGGCAAATAGTAATAAAGCATTCCCAAATTATGGCCCCAGGATAAAGGAGTTTATCCGCCTTGGGAGCGATCTGACCTGTACTTGCCTCCCTTTTGGTTTCCCCTCCCTTGCCCCTGTGGAAGCACCATGCCCTGCGGCGCAGCCTATTATATGTGTGTCGCTTTGCGTAACGTGGCCTTGCATCATCGCTACTCTCGGTGAGGCCGTGCGGGCTCGCTGGGAGTAATCATTCGTTTCTTGCTCTGTCACCTGAGCACTTCACGGCTCCGTCTTCAAACCTAGGACCGCTAGGGGTATGGGAGGTAAGCATCTAAGTCTTGATTAGACTCACGCATGATGGGAGGACATTCCTTCGCTTGTAAGCCACTGAAAGGCGCTAACTGACGTTTTAAGGCATTATGAGTGCCAAGCTGCTTTCGGTGTTCATCTATCTTGTTAAATAAACTTTGTCAAGCTGATTGCCTACGGGTATTAGGTTTTTTCGCCCTCTGGGTGGTATCTTATCATCGTGTAGTCTAGATCCTATGGGGCCGCACCTTCTTATAGTTTTGCCAGTGATAATTAACGGTACAATAATAATAATAACGATTGAGAAAGGCCTAAGGAGCTTATATGATTTTTAACATTTGCAATCTATGAAATTAAATTATGGTTTCCTTCTGGGAACTTAATTTTTGAAATAATAATGTTATTGGCTTTACATCCCACTAACTTCTTTTACGGTTTTTGGAGACGCCGAGGTGCCGGAACTTAGTTTCCCAGGAGTACTTTTATGTGCCAGGCAATCTACCTACACGAGGCTGACGTATTTGAGCACCTTCAAATTTCACATAACTGAGCCAGGATCAAACCTGCCAAGTTGTAGTCAGAAGACCAGTGCCTCAAGCCGCTGAGTCACTCAGCCCGGCTCTGCTAAGATAAAACTAATATCTACTGAATTTTGATCATCCTCAATGACGCGTCACCGTTTCCGCTGATAGCTGCCTGTGTGATGACCATAAATTTAAGTCTAAGAATGGCATTCTTATTAAAATTGAAGTGTTCTTTTAATACCTAAAAACTATTCACCCAGAGCAAGTGTAGGTAAGGTAAGGGTTATTCTGCCCGAAGGCAGGTCCGAACCTCCGCAGAGGTGTTCCTGAGCCGGAGTTTACGTGCGGGAGGGTGGCTAGTTCCCTTCCGCTCCTCTATTCTCTTACCCCCCCCCCCCCCAACAGCGCGTTGCAACCCTACCAACTCCTGACCACGCCCAATGTTGCTTAACTTCGGAGATCTCACGGGATCCGGTGTTTCAACACGGCTACGGCCGTTGACAAAGCAAGTGTAAGTAACGTTAAATCGTATGAAGACTCCATCGCATGTCTCGATTGAAACGACGCGAACATTAACGACGTCTTCAATGAAAATTAAAATGATATTCAGGACAAAATATAACCGCAAATATCATAGACAGTTTCTGAAACACTCACTCTCCCTTGCCACCACTGTGTGTGCCCAGAGTTTGATATAGCCTATGTATGCAGCCTTCTACTAAGGAAGTGACTACAATACTTTCAGCTATACCGCATACATCAACAAGTAATCGTTTGACCCAGGTAATATACTTGAGTTTTGCTCAAAGAACGAGCTCCTCAGCTATCCGTCCCAAAAAGTGCCAACAATATCATTTCATTTTCGTCCGGTAATTTTCCACATGTCCGCCTCTGTGGTATAGTGGTTAGCGTGATTAGCTCCCACCCCATGAGGCCCGAGTTCGATTCCCGGCTCTGCCACGAAAATTTGAAAAGTGGTACGAGGGCTGGATAGGGGTCCACTCAGCCTCGGGAGGTTAACTGAGTAGAGGTGGGTTCGATTCCCACCTCAACCATCCTGGAAGTGGTTTTCCATGGTTTCCCCCTCCTCCTCCAGGCAAATGCCGGGATGGTACCTAACTTAAGGCCACGGCCGCTTCCTTTCCTCTTCCTTGCCTGTCCCTTCCAATCTTCCCATCCTCCCCACCAGGCCCCTATTCAGCATAGCAGGTGAGGCCGCCTGGGCGAGGTACTGGTCATACTCCCCAGTTGTATCCCCCGACCAAGAGTCAGAAGCTCCAGGACACTGCCCTTGAGGCGGTAGAGGTGGGATCCCTCGCTAAGTCCGAGGGAAAACCGAACCTGGAGGGTAAACAGGTGATGATGATGATGAATTTTACATATAATTGGAAGAAGTGTTATGTAAGACATGTTAACAAGACGAGAGTGTTAGAATGGGATTTGATAATACATGCCATTTGTAATGTTATCAATATTATCTCATGTGATACAAACAATTTATTACGTATATGGATCTGTGAGCCAATATGTTCATGTACCTCAGTATGGAGTTGTGCGAAAACTTATAATAGTGTCCAATTTTAATATTCATGAACATTATTTCTGATGCAGGATGCTCTGAATAAAAGTCAGCAGGTAGATGCCTCACATGTACGGATTTCTCCAAAGCTTTGAATTCCATACATGAAGCTTCGTTTACTACATTTCCAGCGTATGGAAACATTTTAAAAAGGTTTTTTTTTTGTTTTGTTTTGTTAGGGGCTTTACGTCGCACCGACACAGAGAGGTCTTATGGCGACGATGGGATAGAAAAGGCCTAGGAGTTGGAAGGAAGCGGCCGTGGCCTTAATTAAGGTACAGCCCCAGCATTTGCCTGGTGTGAAAATGGGAAACCACGGAAAACCATTCTCAGGGCTGCCGATAGTGCGATTCGAACCTACTATCTCCCGGATGCAAGCTCACAGCCGCGCGCCTCTACACGCACGGCCAACTCGCCCGGTTTAAAAAGGTATAGATTCATCTTATGAATAAGAATATACGCTTTAAAATAAAACGAACTATCATCCAGTCCTTTTAATTCTTAATAAAGTGTACCACACGGATTTCTTTACAGTGTTCACAGATACATTTGCTTCTTAGGAACTACCTTTAATTTAAAACTCTCCCGAGGGGCAGGAAAGGAGTTGGATAAAATAATAATAATAATAATAATAATAATAATAATAATAATAATAATAATAATAATAATAATAATAATAATAATCGTATGGCCTCACTTACAGTATTGGCGATATTTTCATTTGAAACCATATAAGCTGCCTGTGGGACAATTTTAATGTTGCGTTTTACTCTACCAGATGGCAGAGAAACCGGACTGCTGTGGTATCTAGAAATGAGGTTCTTAATTGATTGTTAAGTAAATAACAAATGTGTCACCAGAGAGTTTTTACGAACGTACGTGTCAACATGCAGTCCGAATTGACATTTTTAGCACATCAAATATTGGACTGCCTCTGCCCGATTTGATACACACGACATTGGGATCGGGAGGTGGTGATGGTGTTGTTGGTGGTGGTGATTATTGTTTGAAGAGGAAGTAGACCTAGGCAACCTCCCTATTAACACTAACCAGAGGGAAAAAAGGAAGTAGTCCGACAATAATAACGGTATCTGGAAGGAGTTCAAACTAGTCTCGCCGGATGGAGAGAAAGATTGCCTAAGTATAGTACTTCTATGTACTCCAGTTATTATTATTATTATTATTATTATTATTATTATTATTATTATTATTATTATTATTATTATTATTGATATCAGTGTAAGAGATGGTCAGTCGTTATCCTTCTTCTCTCAAGATAGCGGGTTCGATTCCAGATGATAAATAATATCGCGAACCACGTCTAAAATATGTATTACTAGTAGGGCTTAATCAAACAAAATATTTTCGTAGTGATTTTATTCACTTCTAACATTAACTTCTACGATAAACTGCATAATTACACGATAACCTGCACTTATTTTGGAATGAGGGATAAACGTTTTCCCGCAAATAAAGAATGTGTACTACTGTATTATTTGAGACAGGAAATTTCATCAAATTCGCCAGATTTTTTTCGCGCCAGCCAACCCAGTGGTGTTTAAAGTAGCTTGTTTGCCTCTTACCCGGAAGTTCTGGGTTTGACACGTGGCCAGTCGAAGGATTTTAATTCCAGACTGAGGGCTGGAACGGGGTTTACGCAGCCTTGCAAGACCAACTGACGAGCTGTTTAGTACGAGAGACAGTGGATCCGGTCAAGAGAGCCAGGAGGTACAGCTATGGATGTCATGACGCTTGTCATATGGCAACCTAGCATGTGCAGACCATCTCGCTGGACATCAGTCGTCTTGGGCGACCAAAGTCCTTATAGGCTGTTGCACTGTCTTGTGCGTCAGACTATTCTTCAACTTAAATATCAATAAACTTTTCCATGCCCTTAAAAACAACTTCTCAAAATTAGTCGGTAAGCTACTTCCAGATTGAAAAATAACGTTAAAAGTCTCCTAACGGCAACAGATTATAGAATTTGATTTACACATGAATTTCAAGTTAACTTGATCTGTAAATCCCAATTAAATAGCCGGATTAATTGGTTAATTTCTTAGCCTATAAGATGTCAAAATAAAAATACGAATATTGTATCTCTTTGTGAATGACGTACTTGGTGGTGGCTGTAAATGTAGTGATACTTATAGGAAGTCCAACTGCACAAACACCCTTTCGCAATACCAGTCACAGGATGCATGTATGAGGTCCGATTGTTCCAAGAATGAGGATATCGCCAATAGAAAGAGAAAGGCCATGAAGCGCGGGAAATTTAAAGACTCCAAACCTAATAGGGTTGGAATCTGAAGAGAGCAATCGTTCAGTAAGGAATTTCTGCTAGGAAAGAGCAAAAGTGGGGAGACTAGAAGCCATGCCACATTCAGCTAGGGCCCTGTGGTCGTCAACCCACGATCCCAAGAGGGAAGTCTATGAGGAGCCCTCCTTCAAGCGACTCTTACGACAGGATTTATTCTACCTCCCTCCAACATAAAGGGCTCTTAAACTTGCTAGACCGAAAATGTTACCATGTGTACTTGTTTTACTAAAGAGGGCTGCTTACTGCACTGGTATCGTTACTTGCAAGACGCAGAATATCTTTGTTATCTTCTGGAAGGTCGCAAATTATCTTATCTACTGTGACCAATAAAGAATCATCTTCTTCCAGAGGTCCAGATATGGTGTACTGTTCCCACCTGTATAAAAGACCTTACTTGACGCATACGTCTTGCACGTGGTCATTAATTACAGAAGTTGACACTTCACATCAGTGTGAATTAGACACCATCGCTCTCCAAAGCACTGTTCGTGTGGCGTGCATAGTATCGTGTCCTTGTCAGACTAGCAAGAACATAACGTAAATCCTTGGCTAACTTGGACTAAGAGAATTTACTCCAGCAATCTTCACTTCCTCAGAAACCGAAAGTTTAAAGTAATACGCATACTAAGGTAAGAAAAATATTTTCTTAGTAACAATATATTTTCAATTAAATTTTCAACTCATATCTCCCCCTATTATGAACTTCTCTCCTGGTTAAAAATCGATAAACTACGACATCTTCACGTTGCTACTCTCGTATTTCGTCTGCTGATTGAATCTAAACCCCAGTATTTATCCTCAAAGTTTAATTTCCTCTCCTCCTCTCATGAACACAACACACGATCGACTACGACACTCTCAGTTCCTGGGCATCGCTCATCTTCATTTAACCGCTCCTTTCAAGTGTCTGGTGCAAGGCTATGGAATTCCCTTCCAGTTAGTGTTAGGAATTGCACTTCCTTAGCTTCTTTCAAGCGGTCTTGCCGAGATTACCTATTAAATGTATAACCAGCTTGTATGAATGGCAGTATGAATGGAAGAATGAATGAGGTTAGGATTTATATTTTGTTAAATTATTTCATTATTCTGTTTTATAAAGTTTATTAGATTGGTTAAGTGTAAGAGAGGGCCGTGAGCCTTAACTTCGCCACAAATGAAGGCATGAAATAAATAAACAAATAAATAAATAAATAAATAAATAAATAAATAAATAAATAAATAATGATTATGCTATTTGTTTTACTTTTTCCATCGCTTTTCCCCACACCATGGTGGGGCCACAGGTGCGAATACGATCACGCGTGTGGACATGGCCCATTTATAATGATAACGTTCCTAGGGGAGGGATGTTCTCATTATTGCGTATTTCTGTGTTGGGTGATAGTGCAGTGTGTTGTTTATGAATGATGAGGTGTATATTAAGTTAAACTCCAGCACTCAGTTGCCGAGCCAGAGGAATTAACCAGAAGTGGATAACACCCTGCCGGAAATAGAACCTGACACCCTCTGAGCCGAATGCCGTTAACGCTGACCATTCAGCCAAGGATTTGGATGATAATAACAATAATAATAATAATAAAAGCGTTATACATTTTAACGTCCCTCCAATTGCTATATCGCACTAAATTTTAAGAGACGCCGACACTCTGCCAATAACCGATTCCAAATCAGATTGCATTTACTGGATCCATCCAATTCGAGATCATCCTCTTACTACGTGACGGTTTAACTGCTAACGCTTTCTCATAAGCGTTTCATCTCGGCGATGAATATCTATATACTAAACAATGTAGTCACAGGACTCTTACAAAGTTATTACTATCGAAGTACCGCTTCCAGTGAAAGGACCAAAAGAATTTCCACAACTCTGTTTTCGAAACTGGAAAGCCTTGTCGTAAATTCCATACCCAGTGTCTATGTTTGTAGTATTTTACTTTTGTGTTACTTGATAGGAATTATTATTATTATTATTATTATTATTATTATTATTATTATTATTATTAGGGAGAATCTTAGCCGATAAATCTACTGAATACGGTGACTAGATGGCTCCCGGTATAAGCCAAAGGCTTCTTAGAAGGGTTGATGAGTGGGTAATGGTCTAGAGAAATGAAACATTAACCGGTCAAAGACGTAGAATGCAGCAGGCATTACATTACAGGTACTTATTGATCTCTCAAAGACATGGGAGAGGGTAGTGTGGAAAATTGCATCAAAATTAGCCAACCAGGCAATACCTGAACGTTAACGATATCATTTTAGAAGGCCGGCAGCGATATACATGGGTGTTTACCTAAGTCGTGGTGAGGTGGTTACTTCCGTGTGCCCGGGGACCTGACCAGGGTCGCAGAGACCGGCAGATTGAATCTGGAGGGCTGGGTGGTCTGTAGTTGGAAGGTTATTCTGTAGATTAATTGGAAGAGTGGGGTTGGATGTGTAACCGTGACTTGCTTGATTATACAAATAAATAAATAAATAAATAAATAAATAAATAAATAAATAATAATAATAATAATAAAAATAATAATAATAATAATGAAATTTAAACACAATGAAAGGACATTTAAGGTTCAACAAAACATCGCAGCACTTAAGTAAACAAACATGCCAGGAAACATGACAACTACAGAATTGATGTTGAAAACGGCATGGAACCCTGAAAGGTAAAGGAACGTAGCATTTTGCGAAGAAGAAAACATAGAGGGTAATTGCCCTTGGATCACACACATTTATTTCAATGGGAAACAAATCAAATATTCAAAACGAAACGAAACAAATCAAAAAATCAAATATAAAGATCTTTATAAAGGGAAATTAAAAGGTTGTTCAGCATGCCTGTAAACATGCGCATTACGTTAAAAGGAATTGAATCACTTAATTTGAATTGAAAGGAAATTATCCAACAATACATTATGATAAAATGAGGGCTAATCCCCATCTACACAAAGTAGAAATAAGACCAAACACAGAGATACAGAAACATTGCATCACTACCCAAAACACTTCAGGTAATGAGCACAGATTTTCAGTACTTATGTAAGGTGACACAGAAATATGGGGAGGCAAAACCTGAGGGATAATTACAAGTTACAAAGTTAAAGAGGTACTACATCTTAGCTGAAAAGCTAAGTCATTTCAAAAAATTTAGCGGTGAACGTAAGACTCGAGGATATACTCCTCTCGCGCAAAAAAAAAATAAATTATTACATTTAAATTAAGTTATAAACCGAAATAAAAATAGAACCAGTGCTTACGCTGCGCCGGGTTTTCCCACGAGGGGACACAAGGAGGAACACGTCCGCTCACTAAGATGGTCAAATGATCAAAGACACAGATCCTATAATGCTCCTTCAAAGGAGCAATGTAAGAGCGAGAAACAGGAATTGGTGCAACCACCAAAGAGAACCAATCAGAATGTAGAATTTCCCTTCGACTTTCAAATTCACTAATGATATTAGCTCTTATTTTCTTCAATCAACAGTCTCTTCGTCCTTGCTGACACAGTAATAATAAATGTTCGAGAATAATCTTCGTTTACGCAACAGGAAACGCGCTTCCAGAACTGCGCATGTAGGTACAAGAAACGAAAATATTAAATAATAAATGATAATTTTTATACAATACGTAAGAGTTTCTAAAACAGAATTTAAAATGATCCAAAATTCCAAATGGAATAACATCTTATCAACAGAAGTAATATTAAATTAAGATGTATCAATATATTCCCACTGCTGTCTTTATACCGCCACATCCACCACCTCACAAACTCCAGCTATGTTCGATAACTGACAAAAAAATTCAGGTTAATTGAAGGGTTTGCCTCGATTGCGCTCGTGAATGATCGGCTGTTGAGAGTGGTCTTGCATTACTGTAGTGATAAAATAGTTAAAACCTATTGAAATTGTTTAATTTTGTGTGTGTGTGATCCATTTGGTGCCATATATATATTGGTGTTTAGTGCGAGTTGGTAGAAATTGGGAGAAGTGATATTTATTTTAATTTTATAACAAGTAATTCAGTTGGTGTTCACTAGAGTAGGTTTCTAGGTTGAGTAGGCTAGCTAGGTGTACCTTGTTTCTAATTTAGGTTTAGCAAATACTTTATGTAATAATATTTACATTTTTTCAATAATATATTTAAAAATCAAAGGCAGATTATCATATGAGTTGTAACTTACGCAAATTTTCCGGTATTTCGTATAGATATCCGTTCAAAAGATCACGAAGTTAACAATTTATTCAATTAAATAACACGATACGCCTGTAAATTTCGATTTAAAAAGAAGTTAAGAGAATACACTGTATTTTACTGGATAATTACTCAACAGTTTTGTTGACGAATGTTGCACTCCGACAAGATCAAAGAGTACATGCACTTTGCACTTGTGTAAACAAATACAAAAATCAGCTGATTACTGTATTCTGATAATTTGTAGTCTAATTTGTAGGCCAAAAGCAATCTAAAAATTGAAGAAAAATTAATATATCAAATAATTTGGTACTATCGGTTATGTTCCTTCCCTTGTACTTTGGACCTTCCTTTATGCATCGAGTAAAAGTTAATAATCAAATTCCTATATCCTATTAATATTGTAGTCCAAGCCCCCGGCGTAGTTTTGACAGAAATTATTGTAGACATCCTCTTATTTTTCGACATTTAAGGGAACTTTTATTCTCCGTTCCGCGTAGTAGGGAAAATAATAGTCATTCACCAGCTGTAAAAGTCATATAAGCACATTTCAGTTGAGAATTGTAGTGTAGATACGGTGTATATATATAGTACAGTATCTTGCCTGCTATATTCGTGTGTACCTTTGTGTGTGTATCCATTAGAGCATAGTAAGGTAAAATAGTACTATTAATAATCAGCCTGTGCATTTAGCTTTGTTGGTAATCTTTAAGTAGCTCTTGCAAATTTCAAAAGTGCAATTTTCATTTCTGTTTGTGCTTAGTAGTAACATATTGTAATTGAGAAACGTCTGAATGCAGCTTAAAATTATTGTAGTACACTGTCGTATATGAGAAATGTCTTGTTAGAAATTAATGAGGTTATTCTATTATTATAAAGTATTTGTGTAGTATAGTAGAAGTATCAGTAGAAACTCTCTTACTAGAACTCTGTTGTTGTAATTAGGATAGGCTTAATTGCAGTTTAGAATTCTGCAGTTATTGGGCATTCCTTTCGGTATGCAGGCATTAACGGCAGTTTTTATCTTGTTAGGGTGTTGTAGGATAATATAGAGTACGACTAAGTAGTATTGTAGTGTAGTAGTATATTAACTACATTACTGTCGTCTGATTTTTGCGTACTATACTAGACAATATTACTTCCCTTTCATTTCATTTTGCACATGAAAGTTACTTTATTTTTCCATCTATTTTCAATTTTCCATAAAGAATGACTAAGGAATGCAAGTTACCGAGCTCGATAGCTGCAGTCGCTTAAGTGCGGCCAGTATCCAGTATTCAGGAGACAGTGGGTTCGAACCCCACTGTCGGCAGCCCTGAAGATGGTTTTCCGTGGTTTCCCATTTTCACACCAGGCAAATGCTGGGGCTGTACCCTAAATTAAGGCCACGGCAGCTTCCTTCCCATTCCTAGCCCTTTCCTGTCCCATCGTCGCCACAAGACCTATCTGTGTCGGTGCGACGTAAAGCAACTTGCAAAAAAAAAAAAAAAAAAAAAAAAAAAAAGACTGCAAGTGTAGGAATTGTGGGAGTGGCCAGGCATTAAGGAGTATGAGGGAGGAATTAGGGGGTTTGAGGGAGATAATTATGCCCAGAAGGACGGTAGGCCTCCCTCAAACAATGTACGGGATACAGTAGGTGTAAAAGAGGGACGGGAACGAAAGTGGGGAATGGTAGAAAACAGGTGATCTAATGTTTTAAGGGGAAGGAGATTGCAGGCTAAGGGCTCTATTCAAGGCCAGAATTCAATACAGGTGTCTGTGAGAAATCGGTACGAGTCATTGCAGGTAGAACAACACAGGGAAGGTGAGGAACAGGGAACTGCAGATGAGATGTGTGGAATTAGGAGGGAGGGAAAAGGTAGGAAATGTAGAGTGAAGGATAGGAAAAGACAGATGGAACAGGGCCATGGGAGGGAGAAAATGGAGGAGGAAGTAGCTTCTGCAGCTGTCAGGAAAGACAAGACTGACCAGGAAGGGGTGGGGATAAAATGAGGTGGGTAGGGGTAGAGTTGAGACTCTGGTTATAGGGGATAGATATTTGGGGAAAGTGTGTGGAGGAAAGGAAACCAGGGTAGAGTGTTATCCAAGGATTATGTTGAGGCAGATATTGAGGAAAGTAGAAGAGAAGGAGGAGGGGAAGTAGAAGGTGGTAGTGTTTCAGGTTGGTACCAACAACGTAAGGCAAGCAGGTATAAGTACCAACATAGCTGGAGATGTGTGGGTTCTGGTAAATGCAGCGCGGGTGAGGTTTAAGGAGTGTTCTAGGGAGCAGTGATACGGGTACAGGGATCTGGAAGTCAAGTAGGGATGACATAAAATGTTAGTGTTGAAATGTAGAAGTATTGTAAAGAAAGAAATAGAATTAAGTAATTTACTAGATATATACTTATTAGATATTGTAATAGGAGTAGAATCATGGCTGAGAAATGATATAATGGATGCAGAAATTTTGTCATGGAAGTGGAGTATGTATAGTAGAGATAGAATAGGAATGGGAGGAGATGGAGTATTCATTCTGGTGAAAGAAGAATTTGTAAGCTACGAAAAAGTTAAGATGATGAATATGAAATTTTAGGTGTAAGGCTAATTTCGAAATATAATAGACAACTTGATGTCTTTGGAGTGTATAGACCACGAAAGGGGAGTACTGAAGCTGATTCAGAATTATTTGATAAGATAATCAGCTATGTGGGAAGCGACATGGAAAGGAATGTGATTGTAACAGGAGATCTCAATTTACCAAATGTAAATTGGGAAGACAATGCGAACGACAGGAGGCATGACCAACAAACGGTAAATAAGTTAATATGGGAAGGACAACTGATTCAGAAAGTGATGGAACCAAATAGAGGGAAGAATATCCTGGACTCGGTACTTGTAAAACCAGATGAGCTCTATAGAACAACCAAATTAACAGATGGTATTAGTGATCATGAAGCTCTTTTGTAGTAGTTAAAAATAAATGTGATAGAAAGGATGGTATTAAGAGTGGTATTATTAGGCAGTACCATATGACTGATAAAGCAGGCATGAGGGAGTTATTAAAATGTACCGGTAACTATGATCAGTGGTAAACGATAATTAAAAAGGTAAACAGACTTTGAGATGGGTTTAAAGCAATTGTTGAGGAATGTGAAATCAGGTTTTTACCTTTAAACGTGGTAAGGAATAGTAAAGACCTAAATCATTATAATAGAGAAATAAAGAGACTAAGAAGGAGGTTCAGATTGGAAAGAAATAGTGTTAGGAATGGTGGCGGATGTTATGAGAAATTGAAGGAACTTACTAGGAAACTGAATCTGTCAAAGAAGTCAGCTAAGGCTAGCACGATGGCAAGCATAATTGACAGTCACACAAATTCCAGTGAAAAATGGAAGGATATGTATATGTACTTTAAGTCAGAAACAGATTCCAAGAAGGATATTCCAGGAATCATTAGTGAAGTCCGACTCGTTGGCTGAACGGTCAGCGTACTGGCCTTCGGTTCAGAGGGTCCCGGGTTCGATTCTCGGCCGGGTCGGGGATTTTAACCTTAATTGGTTGATTCCAATGGCCCGGGGGCTGGGTGTATGTGTTGTCTTCATCATCATTTCATCTTCATCACGACGCGCAGGCCGCCTAAAGGCGTCGAATAGAAAGACCTGCACCTGGCGAGCCGAGCCCGTCCTGGGATATCCCGGCACTAAAAGCCATACGACATTTCATTTCATTAGTGAACAAGGGTAGAGTGCATGTGACACAGAAGAATTCAGTCAACAGTATGCAAAGATTGTTGGTTGTAATGGTAATGCCCATATAGATGAGGTCACTATTGCTAAAGAAGTATTAAAATTTGCAAATGATAAGAACGAGATTTACAATAAGGTAGAAAAGTTGAAAACTAGAAAAGCGACTGGAATTGTTAAGATATATAGGAATATACTAAAGACAATGAGTTGGGATATAGTACCATATCTGAAGTACTTGTACGACTATTCACCATGAAGGAGCTATACCAAATGAATGGTGAGTTACTCTAGTAGCTCCTGTGTATAAAGGAAAGGGTGATAGACGTAAAGCTGAAAATTAAAGGCCAGTAAGTCTGACATACGTAGCCTGTAAGCTTTGGGAAGGCATTCTTTCTTATTATATTGTAACAGTAAATGTGGTACTTCGGTAGAGATGAAACGCAGGGCGTGTACCATTCGTTGAAGTGCATACAGAGGGAGAGGGTTTGTTTAAATAAATCTTTAAAAAAAATCCAGAGTTTATTAAGAAATTGAAAGTAATGTCACCTCTGTACAGCGGATACAGTAGAAAATGTTCCTCGTCCTATTGCTGGCGATGTCCTTGGATTCCGGCAGCTCCATTTTCCATATCAGCGAACCACCATTCGTCCCCCGATGGAAGTTCTAGAAAATCCATTCGATGTCTTGAAGATCCATGCGACGTTAATGAATGGCGTTGAGGTAGTCCTTGTGAATGGTGAACATGAATGAACATCGTTAAGCCCTGGGGCGAGTTAATGTAAAGGCTGCTTCTGCACAGATGAGAGGAACGTTTATAAATGGTTTTAACGAAGTTCAAACACAAAATGTATCTTTATCACACGGTGAAATGTCACTCAATTTTGTCCCGTGTTAAGTGAAAGAATGCCACTAGACTCGAATAAGCATGTAAGTTAATACTCATAAAATAAAAGTCCACTCGAAACTTATCGTCGAGTTTAACAGAGTCACTTAAAGTTTGTGGCACTTGGTACAACGTAAGGTAATGCCGCATGACAGTTCTTTGAAGCACTGTTCAACATAATTCATTGAAAATAAAGATGTTCCACTCGTGAATTAAAACTCATTCACGTATTGAAAATAACATGAAATCAAAAGACGAAATTAATCGAGTATTGACAGTCCTTGGTTCGACTGTTCGTAAACTGAATGTTCGCAGAATTGAAATGTGCTGTTTATTAGAATTGAAATGCACTGTTCACACATGCACAGTTCACAGTTCATGACCTAAAATATTGACACAGTTCATGGAATGGTAAATTAAATTTGGATTCAAACACAGTCTTATAACTCGAAGTATTTAGTACTCGGTAAGGAGCAATCAGTTCTAAGTGCTGTCTATAGCATAAAACTTCAATTTCGAGCACTCGAAAACGTTTGCGAGTCTTAGACACTCGTATAGAGTAACAGTCAATAGATAATGTCCAGACGATACACAATTCATCTCACGTCCTATTGGAGTAAAAAGTTGTCACAGTATAAAGAAATCTGCATAAGTCCATATTCAACACGATTAGGTTAAAGTCCACGGACTTGAAACTTAATAGCGGCTTCACGCTCGATCACGGTGCCCGCGAACCGACTGTGCGAACACTACAGTCTAGCGTGCACATAGATACTCCGGCCACACACTGGCATCACACTCTGGCAACATGCTGTAACACACTGCAGCGCACTGCAGCACACTCTAACATGCTGGAACACACACTGGTCTGCTGAGCGAAGCAGTACGTATTTATATCTGATCCGGGCCTCCACCCCTTGTTCCATAACTTTATCGTCCCTCACGTGAAATTCAGCAGGAACATAGCTAAGGGATCAAGTTATATGGTGATGTTGTTCAATTTGTTCAATTATTACCGTGGGAAAAGTTATTACCCGTCGAAACTCGAAGAACATTCTACATCAGTCTAGGCTCTGTAGTGCGGCGAGGCATGCTGTGACGTCACCCGCTCACTACGTCACACGCGCACAGCTGTTGCTCGCCGTCCAGTCAGTCCTTCGTAAGCGGCCCGGAGCGCAACACGTAAGTTTTAAAATTTCTATGACGGGGACTTAGTTTGTACCGCCGTTACCGGTACAATATTAGACATGTTTTCGAAATAAATGATTGGTTCATCAGAAGGTAGACCGGGTTTAGGAGAGGTTATTCCACTGAAGCTCAGCCTGTAAGGTTCCAGCAAGGAATAGCAGATATATTTAGGGTGGATCATGGAAGGCTACTGGACAAAAATGAGTGCAATTGGACTAGACAAAAGAGTGACTGAATGGGTGGCTATATTTCTAGAAATAGATCTTAGAGGAGTAGGTGAAGTTTTATCTGACCCTGTAATAATGAAGGGGGGATTTCCTCAAGACAGTATTATTGGACATTTATGTTTTCTTATATTTATATATAAATGATATGAGTAAGCAGGTGGATTCAGATATACGGCTTTCTGCAGATGATGTTATTCTGTATAGAGTAATAAATAAATAAATAAATAAATTACAAGATTGTGAGGAACTGCAAAATGACCTCGACTATGTTGTGAGACGGACAGCAGGCAATGTTATGATTATAAACGGGGTTAAAATCCAGATTGTGAGTTTCACAAATAGGAAAAGTCCTCTCAGTTTTAATTACTGCGTTGATGGGGTGAACGTTCCTTATGGGGATCACTGTAAGTACCTAGGTGTTAAAATAAGGAAAGATCTTCAGTGGGGTAATCACATAAATGGAATTGTAAATAAAGGGTAGAGATCTTTGGACATTGTTTGAGGGTGTTTAGGGTTTGTTGTAAGGATGTAAAGTAGAGGGCATATAAGTCTCTAGTAAGACTCGAACTAGGTTATCGTTCCAGTGTATGGGGCCCTCACCAGGATTACTTGATCCATAAACTGGAAAAATCCAAAGAAAAGCAGCTCAAGTTTTTTCTGGATGATTTCCGACAAAAGTGTTGCAAAGTTTAGGCTGGGAAGACTTGGGAGAAAGAAGACGAGCTGCTGAACTAAGTGGTATGTTCCGAGCTGTCAGCGGAGAGATGGCGTGGAATGACATTAGTAGACAAAAATGTTTGTGTTGTGTCTTTTAAAGTAGTAAAGATCGCAATAAGAATATAAAGTTGTAATTCAAGAGGACTAATTGGGAAAATATTCGTTTATATTGACGGGGGTTAAAGATTGGAATAACTTACAAAGGGTGATGTTCAATGAATTTTCAATTTCTTTAAATCATTTAAGAAAAGGCTAGGAAAACAACAGATAGGGAATCTGCCACCTGGGCGACTGCCCTAAATGCATATCAGTATTGATTGATTGAATTTTGATGCCATTCACTCTAGCAACGTCAATATGCATCCATTTACTTTCCTTTCCTTTATGTAGCTGTTGACACCAGCCGTATGCCAGCAGACTCCCCATACACGTTGAGTCCAACCATGTAAATGCAAGAACATTCCGTCAGCTCCGATCCAATTATTGGACCGTTGCGACCAAGGAGTATAGTGCAGCATCCAGGCGAGCATAATAGTATGTCCAAAGATGATCGTAAAATTTGCAACAACTGCAACACAACAGATACGCAGCATAAAAGCGGAATAGAACAGACAAGACAAGGCCAGCATCCAACAATTTTAAAGTGTTTTGACGAAGACAAACTATGATATCCAAGGTTTTTTATTGTTACAATAAGGAAGCAAGCATCACCCAACCGGTTGTTTCAGTATGTGCTCCTTTCAGAGACTCCCTACCATACTCGCGATACCGTTAAACCCATGGTGAACATTATTTTATTAATTTAGAAAAAAGGACCAACAATAGAACATGAAAATCTACAGGAGTTTACCCCAGAACCTCAAAGTTACAGTTACAGTTTACTAAGTAGTGACCATTAAAATACAGTCTTCCCTGACCTAATAATTAACACAGAAAATCCCATTATATTACAAAATACCTGAAGATGATACCTAATATAATCACTAATTGCAATTACAATTCCTATTCCTTAACTTACTGATACTAAACACACACAAAGGTTTATAAACACAGGGACAACACCTATGTGGGCTCGCCAGCCATTTAATTAATATAGATATTTCTTACAACTAAGATATAAATGGTCACAGATAATGGAATTCACACCACCAATACCAATAACTAGGTTACCTTCATCTGAAATAAATGCACTCTACTGATCCTCTTCCTTTCAGGATAACTCACCAATACATATTGCGCAGGGACCTCGAAACCTGGGGACTAACTTACAAATAACATTGTCTGCAGCACTACTTACAGTATGAGTTTTAATAATTAATAGATTTATTGCAGCCAATGGCCAATAAATACATATACAAATTAATTTTCTTCCCTATATCTCACTATAGATTTTGTCCATTTCAAGCAGTCCTGTAGGTAATATCTCCCACATTGTGTACCACAAAGTTCACAAAAGCAGTGTTCATCCGGTGAGTGAAAGGACTTTATTTTACATATACGATGATGAAATCCATGCACAGTAAACCCAGTCACTGTGTGTCTAAGGGCGTAGTTGGTTTGAGTCCATTCCTTATTTATCATTGCGTCGGTGCAATAAAATTCCTCCCAGATATTTGCCCTTTTCTCCTTCCTATCATTTAGGTATATTTCTGAAGCTTTGGTTGTTGGTAGATGCAATCTTAATTTAAGATCCTCGATGAAGAAAGTTTCCTTTGTAAGTTCATAAACTAACCTTGTAGTAGTCAATTTTGAGACGGTTAGTGTCCTTTACAAGAAACTGGCTTTTACACGATCTAATGTTTCGAGGTCTCTCGATGTAAGGTGTGTCCAAATTAAATGTATGCCGTATGTTACGATCGGTGATATCTAGTAGACGGGTAAGGACAGTTACTCCGTTACTTATCACGAACGGTAGTCTTTCAAATTCATAGAGTTTCAGTCAGTGGCAAAGCAGTACTTAGATTCCTCAGCAAGATGTATCTAATAATATGCCTGATTCAAATCTAAAGTTGTAAGAATTTTGGCATTAGCAAACCAAGGAAGACAAGAGTGAAGATCGGGAAGGGAAACAGACTTAAGGTCAAATATCCTGTTCAACAATCGATATTCAACGACCAGGCGGTTTAGGGACAAGAAACATGGGAGAATAATAAGCAGATTTGGAGTGACGTATTACACCGTCAGCAAGCATTTGGTCAATAATGGCCTTAAAGGCTTTCATTTTAGGTGGAGGCAGGCGGTACGGAGGAGGACGAAGAGGAATGTTGCGGGTCACTTCAATTGTGTACTCTAAAACATTAATTACACCTAACTTGTCACTAAATACATCTGTATATTTATCGCAAAGATTCTTGAGGCTGTTGGCCTGATCATAAGGCAAATGATCAAAATCAAAAGCTTTGGGATCATCAGTGTCTTCAGGAATAGCATGTTCGAAGTGAGCAAATTTATTTTCTTAACGAAGGCCTTTCTGCTTGTGCTAGCCTGCATTTTATGTCTTCCTTACTTCTGTCATTGTTAGTTATTTTACTACCCAAGTAACAATATTTATTAATATTTCCTGCATCACCTGACTTCATACGACTGCACTCCATTACTTTTGTTTTGGACTTATTTTCATCTCGTACTCCGCAGTCAAGACTCCATCCATACCATTCAGCAACTTCCCCAGATCTACTGGAGTCTCAAATAAAATAATATCATCTGCAAATCTCGAGGTTTTGATTTCCTTTCCTTGGATTGTGATTCCCTTTCCAAATTCTTCTTTCTTTTCCCTTTCTGCCTGTTCTATATAAACATTGAAAAAGCGGGGGGGGGGGGGAACTACAGCCTTGCCTCACCCGTTTCTGGATTGCTGCTCCTTTTTCATAGCCCCCGATTCTTATCACTGCAGACTGATTTTTATGTAGAATGTAGATAATTCTTCTATCTCGGTAACTGATCCCGATCAGCTTCAGAATCTCAAATAGCTTGGTCCAATCAACATTGTCAAATGCCTTTTCTAGATTTATGAACGCCACGTACGTAGGCTTTACCTTCTTAATTCGATTCTTTAAGATCAGACGTAAAGTCAGGATTGCTTCACGTATTCCTACATTTCTTCTGAAGCCAAAGTGATCTTCTCCCAACTCAGTTTCAATTTGTCTTTCCATTCTTCTGTAAATAATACGTGTTAGAAATTTTCAAGCGTGAGATACAAAACTAATGATGTGGTAGTTTTCACAGTTGTCAGCACCGGCTTGCTTGGGAATAGGTATAACAACATTGTGCCAAAAATCGGATGGCACTTCTCCTGCCGCATACATCTTGCACACTAAATGGAATAACCTCGCCATGCTGGTTTCTCCTAAAGCAATCAGTAATTCAGAGGAAACATCATCAATTCCAGGTATTTAGTTCCTATTTAGGTCTCTCAAAGCTCTGTCGAATTCTGACCTCAAAATTGTGCCTCCCATTTCATCAGTATCAACAGGCTCTTTTGTTGCAGAACCATGACATCTACGTCCTTAACTTGATACAACTGTTGGATATGTTCCTGCCATCCTTCTGCCTTGTCTCATTTCCCTAGAAGTGGTTTTCTACCCGAGCTCTTAATATTCGTGTATCTAGTTTTCCTTTCTCCAAAAGTTTCATTGATTTTTCTGTATGCAACATCCACCTTTAATAGGACCACACAACTTTCAACATCCTTGCATTTCTCCTTCAGCCATACCCTTCAAATTCCCCTTCATCGTACCACTAAATTTAACAAATCCTTTGTTTGCACTGCATCACGTATCTTTAACGTCTTTAATCTTCACCGTTTCGCAAGTAACACTAACTGTACCCAACTAAAGCAGTTCTTAACATCTATCTTTCTGGAGGAGTACGCAAGAGGCTGAGATCAGGCATTCTTGTGTCGAACAATCAGGAATATGTATATTTCGAAGAAAATTGTTTCTCTGCTTTAGCTTTATATTCTTTAAACCCATGTAGTCCAAAATAACAGAAGGGCTTAATGATTTACTTTCTTACTTATTATATAATGTATGTCTTAACCTTACTGGATTTGGTATCTGTATTTTCATTTTTATTAAGTTTCTTGTTTAGTTTAATACTTTAATATTATAAAAATGTAGTTACTGTTTTCATAAATCTGCATTGTATTATAAGAAGACGCTGCATAAAGGGGCTTTTCAGTCTCAGTGGCATGTAAATCATGATCAATAAATTCAAATTCAATTCAAATTCAATTCTTCCTTAGCTGTCCTGCACTTCCAATCCACTTCATTACTTAATCGCCTGTATTCTTTTCTGGCTCCTTCATTTTTTGCATTCTTGTATTTTCTTCGTTCATAGATCAGGTGTAGTATCTCTTTTGTTATCCACTGACTCTTTGTTGATCTTTCCTTTCTTCCTAACATCTCTTCAACTGCCCTACTGACCTTATTCTTCATGAGTGTCCATTCCTCTTCGACTGTGTTTCCTTCAGCCTTTCCATTTAGTCCTTGTGCAACATGTTCCTTGAAACAATCCTTCACACTCTTTTCCTTCAACTTGTCTAAATCAATCTCACTGGATTCCTTCCATTCTTCAATTTCTTCGACTTCAGATAGGATTTCATGACAAACAAGTTGTATTCAGATTCGATGTCTGCTCCTGCGAAACTTTTGCAATCCAACACCAGGTTTCAGAATCTCTGCCTAATCATAATGAAGTCTATTTGATATCTTCCAGTGTCTCCCGATCTCGTCCATGTGTATAGCAGTCGTTTGTGGTGTTTGAACCAAGTAATAGCAAGGACTAAATTGTGATTGGTACAGAATTCAGCCAGCCGACTTCTTCTTTCGTTCCTTTGTCCAATCCGGATTCTCCTACTGTATTACCTCCTCTTCCTTGACCTATCACTGAATTCCAGACTCCCATTACAATCAGATTCTCGTCACCTTTTCCATATTGTATTAAATCTTCTATCTCTTCATATATACTTTCGATTTCTTCATCATCTGCTGAACTAGTAGGCATATAGACCTGCACTATTGTAGTGGTCATTGGTTTGGTGTCTATCTTGACAACAATAATCCTTTCACTATGCTGGCCACAGTAGCTTGCCCGCTGTCCTATTTCCTTATTCGTTATTAAACCAATTCCTACATTTCCTCGGTTTGATTTTGTGTTGATAATTCTGTAGTCGCCTTATCAAAAATCCTGCTCTTCCTGCCAACGTACTTCACTTATACCAACTACATCTAACTTTAGTCTATCCACCTCCCTTTTCAGATTCTCTAACCTACCACAACGATTCAAACTTCTAACATTCCACGCTCCGACTCGCAAATTATTAGTATATATCTTCCTGATGTTCGCCCCCTCCGGATGGGGGACTATTTTACCTCCGGAATATTTTACCCTGGAGGAAGCCATATCAGTACATCATTCATACAGAGAGAACTGTACTTCCTCAGGAGTTAGTTACGGCTGTAGTTCCCTGTTGTTTTCAGCCTGCAGCAGTATCAACACACCTAAGCCATGTTGAGTATAATTACAAGGCCATATCAGTCAATCATCTTGACTGCCGCCCTTGTAACTTCCGAAAGCCTGCTACGCCCCTTTTGATGAACCATTCGTTAGTCTGGTCTCTGGACAGATACCATCTAATATGGTTGCACCTGCGGCTCGGCTATCTGCTTCATTGGGAGGCGAAAACCTCCCCACCGCGGTATAGTTGAGCACCTTCAAATACCACCAGAATGAGCCGGAATCGGACCGACCATCTTGGGCTCAGAAGGCTAGTGCTTCCATCGTTTGAACCACTCAGACCGCAATAACATTAATTCTCTATACAGCACAATTGAGCTGTTTGGATCAGCCCCAGCAACCTTCTACGACGTGGAAGAAATTTATGGTTATACCAAATGCACCTCGAGGAACAACATGCACGGATATAAAATGTATCCATTTATTAAAGTAACCAAGTGTACTAATCCAAGCGCTGATTGGATGTTGAGCGTGTCACGTGGCCAGCGTTCTGGCTTCTGATTTGCTGTTAGGCTGACGTCACAGTGTAGGAAATTTGAAATTCTTGTCGCAGCGATTTGAGAATTGGGAGTGGTTATTTTGTTGTGCCGGTTAAGAGTGCGTGCTTAACCTCATTAGCTAGCACTATCTACGTGTACAAGCTCCTTACAGGCTTGGATTCGGCTCCAGTCTTATCCTTACAGGTTTGCCACCTTATGATCGAAGTTCGATGGCCATAAGAGTGCAAATTTAACCTTACATATTTAACATTACTAGACAACATGACAGCTATAATGGTTCTGATGGGGAAGGTTTCAGGGCGACCTCAGAGGCTTGAAGCTGAGCTTGGAATTCTGAACAAGATGGTACTTATACATCGCTTTTATGAGACTATGGAGGTGACGTAAGGGCTAATACGTATACATTGTTTATATAGGACTAATTCTGGAAGGCTACTTCATGGCCTCGGAACTGAGCTTCGAATTCTGAACAAGATGGCAAATATGCATTGTTCTTATGAATCTAGGGAGGTGGTGAGGTGTAAATACGTATGTATTGATGGAGGATTACCTCAGGACTTTGGAGCTAAGCTTGACATTCTGAACAAGATGACAACTATACATTGTTCTCATGGGATTAAAAAGATGGTGTAAGGGCAAATACGTATGCATTGTTTATACAGGACTAACTCTGGAGGGTGAGCTCAGGCTCTCAGAACATAGCTTAGAATTCTGAACAACATATGACTTATGGGATTAGGGAGGTGGTATAAGAGCTAATACGTATGCATTTTTATATAGGACTAGCTCAGGAGGGCGATCTCAGGTCCTCGGAGCTGACCGTGGAATTCTCCACAAAATGACTACTATGCATTGTTCTTATGGGACTAGGTAGGTGGTGTAAGGGCTAATAATTTTACGTTGTTCATGTAGGACTAACTCGGGCTGGTGACCTCAGTACCTCGGAGGTGAGCTTGGAATTCTGGACAAGAAGGCGATCATACATTGTTATTATGAGACTAGGGATCTGGTGTAACGTCTAATACATATTCATTGCTGGAGAGCTACTTCAGGAACTCGGAGCTGAGCTTGGAACAAGATGACAACTATACATTGTTCTCATGGGATTAGAGGGTAGTGTAAGGGCTAATATGTTTTGCATTGCTTACATAGGACTAACCTTGTAAGGCGACCTCAGGGGCTCGTAACTGAGCATGGAATTCGTACAAGGTGGCGACTATACATTGTTATTATGGGACTAGGGAGGTGGTGTAAGGGGAAATACGTATTCATTTCTTATAGAGGACTAACTCTGTAGGGCGACCTCAGGGAATCGGAGTTGAACTTGGAACTCTGAACAAGATGACGACTATACATTTTCTCATGGGACTAGGGAGCTGGCGCAAGGTCTAATGCGTATACATTACTCTTATGGGCGACTAACTCTTCAGAGCAACCTTAGGACCTCACAACTTGTTACTTCTTTGAGTGCTACGGGGCATCTTTCGGGCATTGTAGTACCTGTATAACAGAGCTTCTTTTCTGATTTATAGGAACTTTCTTCGGTGCAATGGGACTTCTTTTGTACATTATAAAACCTCTTTTGGGCATTATAGAACTTCCTATGGGCATTATCGGTCCTGCTTGAGTGCCATAAGACACCTTGTAGGTGTTACGGAGCATCTTATGAGCACCTTTGGGTTAGGGTGGAGGTAGGTGGTGTGAGTTGCCAATTTTTATTTTTGCTTATACTGTAAGGTCACGCTAGAATTTGCGGTGGCTATGGGCTCATATGGGTGCTACGAAGTTTCTTTCAGCTTCTATGAGGCTCTCAGGGGTGCTTCTTTCGGGCACTACGGGGCCTTATCAGAGCTAGGGAGCTTTCTTTGGGCGCTTTGGGTTCAATTCAAACACTTAACTTCCCAACCCGACCGAGTACTGAACCTTGGTAAAGGTGGGAGTGAAGGCGGAGATGGAGGATGTAGCTGAGATGGAGAATGTAGCTGAGATGGAGGTAGAGGCAAAGATGGAGGTGGAGATGGTAGCTGAGATGGAAGTACAGGCGGAGGTAGAGTTAAGAGTGGGATGTAGAGGGGGAGACAGGCTGTTTGTTTCTTAACGCTCATAATCAACTCTTCGATGATGATTTGGCCTGCTGCACTTAACTCCGAGTTGACCTTTACATGTTTTGTTTTTGCTGACTGGAATACTCAATTTTTAATTTTTAACTTTCGAGCTTATACTTTTGAACTCTACAGAATTTAGCAGCCTACCGTAATGTTTACATCACTCAGAGAGTAAAATCTTTTGTTTAGAACACACTCGAAATATTGATCTTCAGAGACAGCTAAGACAAGATGGTGTTGGGGACAAAGCTCTACAGGATAGGTTTTCGTCATGTTGGTAAGGTAATCGTAACGGTAACATTTTGAAGGCATATATTTGTAAGCCAAAAAGGTTGTTAAAATACTGTATATAAACTGTTATTAACACCACTGCTAGCGTTCTAGCCCCGACTTAAATAACTGTAGTAAGTCCTCTACTACCCTCTGTGAGGACTCCAACATCAACCGATCAAAGCTTACATATCTTACAAAATGTGGACAAGCTCAACTAAACTACAATACTGTACGTAAAATCTCATCATTGACATACTAACTACTTTTTCAAATTCGGATTACGAGTATGCCTCTGAGGTCTACTCTCCCTTCGTAAAGAGCGCCACGCAATATAGTTAAGTTTGGAAGAGCATGCGTTACCATGTGTGGTGATAATATTATACCCGACTCATCGAAGCACAATCGAATCTTAATTTCTAAAAATCTACATATATGAAGGTCTAAAATGTAGATAAACATGTAGGGTCAGCTATGCAAATGTACCGGTTACATGCAGAACGGAGGTTTTATATTTTGCACATCGTATACACTTACATATGCAGATCAGCGAATAAGAGAATGCTGCCACTCCCTGCTAAAGTAGTGAGTGGTGAGAATGCGAGTGGTGAGAAAATGAAACCCACAATGCAAGGTTACGGAACGCGCTAGTGTGGGAGCGGTAGAAGATATAATCTACGATAACCCTTGTCTATCATACGAAGTGACTAAAAGAGGACCTCAAATGCTCTTAATTTGGAAGGCTTAAGTCGGTTACTACAGTTCTTTCAGCTGATTCATGGCAATGTGTTTTACATGCCTATAGAACCAAGCTCTGCATTCGGGAAACGCATGGGTTCGAACCTCTCCCTTATCGTCAACAGCTCTGAAGATATGTTTATACCAGGCAAATGCCGGGTTGTATCGATTACAGGGGTTACCTGTTGAAAGAAAAAGTTCTATGTAAAAACATCAATGTAGTACATTACTGAATATATTACAGCAGAAGTGTTTACTAATAGTAATAAACTACGTGCGATAATAACATGATGCTCTAATTATAGGAGCATAATCGAACATAATTTCTAAAAAAATAAAATAAAATAGGTAGACTGAGGAGAAAATGGTAGATAACAGTTTAGGATAGGCCATGCGATTAATAATAAGCTATAGGTAACTAATTTTTGGCTGATATGTAAAATTTTAAAGTGTGGAGATAGTTTTACTACCTATCAAATTTTGCATAAAATAACATAAATTAAGAATAGATATAAAAATTGTTATTTTTTAGACAAACCTACACCACAGTTTTGAAAATATACGGATAAAGGGTAGAAACGTTTATTAAACTCCTCCTCTGTGTTGTAGTGGTTAGTGTGATTAGCTGTCACCCCGGGAGGCCCGGGTTCGATTACCGGCTCTGCCACGAAATTTGAAAAGTGGTACGAGGGCTGGAACGGAGTCCACTCAGCCTATGGAGGTCAACTGAGCAGAGGAACGTTCGATTCCCAACTCAGCCCTCCTCGAAGAGGTTTTCCGTGGTTTCCACTTCTCCTCCAGGCAAATGCCGAGATAGTACTTAATTCAAGGCCATGGCCGCTTCCTTCCTTCTTCCTTGTCTATCCCTTCCAATTCCTCCCCTCCAATACTTCTCATCGGTGTTTACCATCTCGGACTTTAATTATAATATCGATAACATGGACTTGGATGAGATTCCTGTATTACCAACTATGGATGTGCTCAATACTACTTCTATATCAGGGGAGGAGGTAAAAATAGTCATTAATGGAAAACTAAAACCCAAACAGGCTAGCGGTCCAGATAACATCCCACCTTATATAATTAAAAGATGTGCAGAAATACTGGTTCCGCAGCTAACCTTCATTTTCAACCTTTCATTAAAAAAGACTTGCTCCCCTGAAAGGTGGAAGATATCAAAAATTACACCAGTTCCAAAGGCAGGCATTCACGAAAATGTATCTAACTACCGCCCTGTTTACATTATTGACGCCTTTGCAAAAGTATATGAACATATACTATATTTTAAGATCTATAATCATATTAAGGCAGGTATTTCAGAATTTCAGCATGGATTTTTACCTAATAGATCTGTTATTACAAATCTTGTAGTATTCACTCAGACACTGTATGATGTATTGGATAACAACGGAAGAACGGATGTTGTCTATACAGATTTCGAAAAAGCATTCGACAAGGTACATCATAAAATTCTTGTCCAAAAAACGCACCAGTTTGGGTTCTCGAAACCACTACTTCGAATGTTATGTACTTACTTGAAAGATCGACGTCAGTTTGTGTCTTTTATAAGCGACATCTCAGACAACTTCATTAGTTACTCCGGTGTTCCTCAAGGATCTAATTTGGGTCCCCTTCTATTTTTAATTTTGATTAACGACTTGCCGAATAATCTTCATCATGCTAGTTGTTTGCTGTTTGCTGACGATGTAAAACTATTTAAAGTTATACACAACAAGAAGGATGAGGTTGACCTACAGCAGGACATTGATCGTGTTGTACAATGGTGGGATATGAATCGTATGTCTCTTAATGTGAAGAAATGTAAATCGGTAACTTTTACCAGAAAAAAAGAAAGGTACGATTGCGGCGTACTATATAAAAGATAGGATTAATATTTGATGAAAAATTAACATTCAACGCCCATATTACAAAAATAACGAACGATGCCTGCCGTATGCTTCGGTTTATAATAAGGAGTTCTAAATTATTTACTCAATCATCGGTTGTTATTCAGTTATTTACTAGCCTTGTTAGGAGTAAATTAGAATATGCTTCTGTAATTTGGGACCCGTGTTCTAAAGAACAAATGCATGCTATTGAAGTTGTTCAAAAGAAGATTTTGCGGTATCTGTATTATAAAACAAGTAAGACATTTTGCCCTTTTGATACATCAACATGGTATTTAAGAAGTAACTTTAACCTCACGTCGTTGCGCAACAGAAGAATCATTATTTCTCTAAAAACGATAAATAAAATCCTAAGAAATAAATTTAATTCCATAGAACTGCTCAATTTTATCTCCTTTCATGTTCCATGAGCTGGAGCTCGCATGAACACAGTATTTCAAGTTCCAAGATCTAGAACATCTCATCACTTGAACTCGCCATTTATTAAAATGCTACGATTTTACAACACATTTTCTGCAGGAATAGACTTATTTTCAGAATCACACACTGTCATGAATACACATTTAAAGGACTGTGTTTCTGATTTCTAATTTATTAATTCAGATTCCTTTTTCTATATAATATTTGCTCTATAACGTATTTATTATTATAGTCACTTACTACTCTAGTTATATCCTTGTTTCAATTCCGGTATTTTTCATACTGTAGAAATAATCTTTGATGTACTCTGGGTTGTCATTTTCTCTGTAGGCCTATATGTGTTTTCAATTCATTCTTCTTCCTCGCCTTTATTATATTCAGCATTATTATTATTATGTATTATCTTTACTTACATGTATGGATTATAAGTACTGTTGGGTTAAGAAGGTACTGTATTGGGCCTACTGCCTGTGTACTTTCAAAAAGATAAATAAATACATTTCTGAAAAAAGTTGTAATCAGTGTTAAATTTAATTTTTGTGATAATAACATTTAATAAAAAACACTTTTCTCATTTATGGACTTACCATTGCCTATTTTAAAGTAAACATTTGAGCCAGAGGTACTCCTGAAGCCTGTGGTAATATGATGGGGAGGGCCCACGTAAAATAAACGGTGGTTGGTACGCGTGGATGTTAACGGGGTGGAAGGAGTACCTTTGGTTGTAGGGCTGTTTTGTCTTAAGTTATATAAAAAAAACCAAGGCATCACTGGAATATATGTTTAATTGATTGTACAGTTGAAGGTGTGACGTAAAACTACCTCTGCCTACAATATTTATCCATGTATACAGGTGAAAAGTTATTTGTTGCCTAATGGCAACAGTATGCAGTAGAGGGTTAAATTCAATTTTTGTGATAATAACATTTAATAAAAAACACTTTTCTCATTTATGGACTTACCATTGCCTATTTTAAAGTAAACATTTACGCAATTATAATGAAGTTTTGGTTTATTATGGTGTTACTATGTGTAGTATGTTTTATAGTGAAATCACATTCTGCAAAGGCCATTGGAGACGGATTCAATAAATAAAATGGGAAGGAACCATCTTTCTCTCGCAAAAAATACGGAATGAAGGGGCCCGCTTCACATTCTGAATCCCCCGGCCCGGTGGGGGTCATGGGAGGTACCATGTGTCTACATGCGTAGTGTGCGATAAGAACAATAGTAACGATGAATTATCTCAAGGGCATTAAAATCGAATTAACGCGAGAAAAAACGATGAATATTTCCTACCCCTCCATCAATTAGGGCGCCAAGTAATGCAACAAAATTATCATCAGAAGATAGAATATGAAACACACTCAGGAATCGCACATAAATCTCTCGAGACTGGAAAAGAGCAACGGACCGAGCAAGTCACTGCGCGGTTTGCGTCACGCAGCTTTCAGCTTACATTAGGGAGATGCTGGGTTAGAACCCCTCTGACGGCAGCCCTGAAGATAGTTTTCCATCGATTCCGATGCTGGAACTACTCCTTAATTAAGGCCACACTCACTTCCTACCAAATACTAGCCCTTTCTCATGCCATAGTCGGGGTGACGCAAAGAAAAGTGTTAAAATAAAAAGAGCAATGGTCTAACGATGGAGATCAAATAGTAATTAATGTAATTATGAACCGGCACAAGTAAACAGAGGAATTGCCAGCCTCAACTGAGAGATCTAGTTTCTACTGGACTGGACTGTTGAGATCATATATGATAGATACTGTTGTTCAGGTGTTTTTGTTTTATATGATTACATGCTTAAAGTATTTTATTTCTTACTGTGACTTAATTGGCTTATTCCCGTACCAAAATGAGGAAAATGACACTTTAGCGTATTGTAATTACTTTCCGCATTGATTTGTAATTATTGATAATTAAATGAATTAAATTTAAATTTAAAATAAGTGAATTCGCCATAGTATAAAATTTTAAAATATACACAACAGCCACTAAAGTGATAATTTTACGTTACTTGTTTCGAAATTCGTCCTCGCTTCGGCTCTGTCATAATCATCTCACTCGTGACGTAAGAGATCACTTGCCGTGGCTGTTGCATAAAAAACGATTTTCATCATTACATATTGATTCCGTAACTGCTCAAGGATTCCCATGAAAACAATTATTCTCTTTTCAGAGGTGCTCCCACCACATCAGGAATAGTGAAGAATCCAACATGCTCCTTCTTCACTTGCTGATCATCCTCCTCTGCTGGCATGCTGATGGTGCTCGCATTCTCGGCATCTTCCCCACACCATCTATAAGCCACCAGCTGCCCATGCAGGCCATTATGAAGGCACTTGCTGCAAGAGGACATCAGGTCACTGTCATTAGCCCCAATCCACTTCCGGTAAGCTCCATATGTAATGTTTGCAGACTATCTGCCTGAATGTTACTGTACCTCTTGTCCTTGACAAATACCTTAAGCTTTTACCCTTTTGAATGCTAAGTATCTTCAAATTAACAGAAAATTCTCAGGTATTATTTTCGAAACAGTACACCTCGTTGTGGCTTTGGATCAAATGAATCCATCCACTTTTTAACTCTCTTTTGGGAGATGGTGGAGTTTGAACACCATCGTCGGCAGCCCTAGTTTCTCATTTTCACACACTTAATTACCTTATCGTCCTGACACTTTTCTGTCCATGTGTCGCAGAAAACATTAGATAATGTGTTAGTGGAACGTTAAACCACCAGCTGAAAAAATTTTAAAAAACACCCTACGCATATCCTTAAATACCGTATCACGTGATTATGAAGCCCCTTTATATACATAAAGAGACCTGTGACACTCATACATCGTACTGTCCATTCATGTATCTTTGTATAGGCCTACTCGTTTCCTCGTTTGTTAGTACAATCAATCAATCAATACTGATCTGCATTTAGGGCAGTCGCCCAGGTGGCAGATTCCCTATCTGTTGCTTTCCTAGCCTTTTCCGAAATGATTTCAAAGAAATTGGAAATTTATTGAACGTCTCCCTTGGTAAGTTATTCCAATCCCTAACTCCCCTTCCTATAAATGAATATTTGCCCCAGTTTGTCCTCTTGAATTCCAACTTTATCTTCATATCGTGATCTTTCCTACTTTTATAAACGCCATTCAAACCTATTCGTCTACTAATGTCATTCCACGCCATCTCTCCGCTGACAGCTCGGAACATACCACTTAGTCGAGCAGCTCTTCTTCTTTCTCTCAATTCTTCCCAACCCAAACATTGCAACATTTTTGTAATGCTACTCTTTTGTCGGAAATCACCCAGAACAAATCGAACTGCTTTTCTTTGGATTTTTTCCAGTTCTTGAATCAGGTAATCCTGGTGAGGGTCCCATACACTGGAACCATACTCTAGTTGGGGTCTTACCAGAGACTTATATGCACTCTCCTTTACATCCTTACTACAACCCCTAAACACCCTCATAACCATGTGTAGAGATCGGTACCCTTTATTTACAATCCCATTTATGTGATTACCCCAGTGAAGATCTTTCCTTATATTAACACCTAGATACTTACAATGATCCCCAAAAGGAACTTTCACCCCATCAACGCAGTAATTAAAACTGAGAGGACTTTTCCTATTTGTGAAACTCACAACCTGACTTTTAGCCCCGTTTATCAACATACCATTGCCTGCTGTCCATCTCACAACATTTTCGAGGTCACGTTGCAGTTGCTCACAATCTTGTAACTTATTTATCACTCTATAGAGAATAACATCATCCGCAAAAAGCCTTACCTCCGATTCCACTCCTTTACTCATATCATTTATATATATATAAGAAAACATAAAGGTCCGATAACACTGCCCTGAGGAACTCCCCTCTCAACTATTACAGGGTCAGACAAAGCTTCACCTACTCTAACTCTCTGAGATCTATTTTCTAGAAATATAGCAACCCATTCAGTCACTCTTTTGTCTAGTCCAATTGCACTCATTTTTGCCAGTAGTCTCCCATGATCCACCCTATCAAATGCTTTAGACATGTCAATCGCGATACAGTCCATTTGACCTCCAGAATCCAAGATATCTGCTATATCTTGCTGGAATCCTACAAGTTGAGCTTCAGTGGAATAACCTTTCCTAAAACCGAATTGCCTTCTATCGAACCAGTTATTAATTTCACAAACATGTCTAATATAATCAGAAAGAATGCATTCCCAAAGCTTACATACAATGCATGTCAAACTTACTGGCCTGTAATTTTCAGCTTTATGTCTATCACCCTTTCCTTTATACACAGGGGCTACTATAGCAACTCTCCATTCATCTGGTATAGCTCCTTCGACCAAACAATAATCAAATAAGTACTTCAGATACGGTACTAAATTCCAACCCATTGTCTTTAGTATATCCCCAGAAATCTGATCAATTCCAGCCGCTTTTCTAGTTTTCAACTTTTGTATCTTATTGTGAATGTCATTGTATTCATATGTAAATTTTATTACTTCTTTGGCCTTAGTCTCTTCCTCTATCTCGACATTATCCTTTTAACCAACAATCTTTACATACTGCTGACTGAATACTTCTGCCTTTTGAAGATCCTCACATACACACTCCCCTTGTTCATTAATTATTCCTGGAATGTCCTTCTTGGAACCTGTTTCTGCCTTAAAATACCTATACATACCCTTCCATTTTTCACTAAAATTTGTATGACTGCCAATTATGCTTGCCATCATGTTATCCTTAGCTGTCTTCTTTGCTAGATTCAATTTTCTAGTAAGTTCCTTCAATTTCTCCTTACTTCCACAGCCATTTCTAACTCTATTTCTTTCCAGTCTGCACCTCCTTCTTAGTCTCTTTATTTCTCTATTATAATAAGGTGGGTCTTTACCATTCCTTATCACCCTTAAAGGTACAAACCTGTTTTCGCATTCCTCAACAATTTCTTTAAACCCATCCCAGAGTCTGTTTACATTTTTATTTACCGTTTTCCACCGATCATAGTTACTTTTTAGAAACTGCCTCATACCTGCTTTATCAGCCATATGGTACTGCCTAACAGTCCTACTTTTAAGACCTTCCTTTCTATCGCATTTATTTTTAACTACCACAAAAACAGCTTCGTGATCACTAATACCATCTATTACTTCAGTTTCCCTATAGAGCTCATCTGGTTTTATCAGCACCACATCCAGGATATTTTTCCCTCTGGTTGGTTCCATCACTTTCTGAATTAGCTGTCCTTCCCATATTAACTTATTTGCCATTTGTTGGTCATGCTTCCTGTCGTTCGCATTTCCTTCCCAATTTACATCTGGCAAATTCAGATCTCCCGCTACAATCACATTTCTTTCCATGTCGTTTCCCACATAGCTGACTATCCTATCAAATAATTCCGAATCCGCATCAGTGCTACCCTTTCCCGATCTGTACACTCCAAATATATCAAGTTGCCTATTATCTTTAGAAATGAGTCTTACACCTAGAATTTCATGTGTCTCATCTTTAACTTTTTCGTAGCTTACAAATTCTTCTTTCACCAGAATGAAAACTCCCCCTCCCACCTTTCCTATCCTATCTCTACGATACACACTCCAGTGCCGTGAGAATATTTCTGCATCCATTATATCATTTCTCAGCCATGATTCAACTCCTATTACAATATCTGGTAAATATATATCTATTAAATTACTTAATTCTATTCCTTTCTTTACAATACTTCTACAGTTCAGCACTAACAATTTTATGTCATCCCTGCTTGATTTCCAGTTCCCTGTTCCCTTATCACCGCTCCCTAGGCCATCCCGTTTCCCTGAATGTACCTCCCTATTACCCTTCCAAACAAATTTCCTAACTTATACGTACCACTGCGGTTAACTCCCAGTTTCCCACATACCCACTCCATAGTCTGATTTAAATCCCCAATCACCCTCCAGTCAGTATCCCTCCTACACAGTATTCCACTAATAACAATCTCCGCTTTCTTATACTTCACCCGTGCTGCATTTACCAGATCCCACACATCTCCAACTATGTTGGTACTTATATCGGCTTGCCTTACGTTGTTGGTACCAACGTGAAACACTACCACCTTCTCCTTCCCCTCCTCCCTCTCTTCTACTTTCCTCAACATCTGCCTCAACCTAATTCCTGGATAACATTCTACCCTGGTTCCCTTTCCTCCACACACTTTCCCCACGTGTCTAACGATGGAATCCCCCATGACCAGAGCCTCAACCCTACCCACCTCATTTGATCCCCTCCCCTCCTGGTCAGCCCTATCTTTCCTGATAGCTGCAGAAGCTAGTTCCTCCTCCCTTTTCTCCTTCCCATGACCCTGTTCCACCTGTCTTTTCCTATCCTCTACTCTACATTTCCCTGTCCTACCTTTTCCCTTCCTCCTACTTCCATGCATCTCAGCAACAGTTCCCTGTCCCTCATCTTCCCTCTGTTGTTCTACCTGAAGTGACTCGTACCGATTTCGCACAGACACCTGTCCTGAATTCTGATCCTGAATAGAGCCCTTGGCCTGCAATCTCCTTCCCCTTAGAACATTAGACCACCTGTCTTCTACAACTCCTCCCTTTCCTTCCCCTCCCTCTTGTACACCTACTGTAACCTGTACATTGTTTGAGGGAGTCCTATCTTCCTTCCTGTCTTCTGTGAGAATCCTAATTATCTCCCTCAAACTTTCCAACTCTTCCCTCATACCCCTCAATGCCTCACCACAACAACAATAAGCACACTCGCGCTCCTTAGCCATTCTTTACGGGGGAAAAATTATAAATTAAAAAAATGAAGTAACTTATTTGCAAAAAAATAAATGAACGGAGGGATATATTGTCTGGGATAGTACACAACAATAAGGTAATTACTATACGACTACACTACAATACTACTTAGTCGTGCTCTATTTTTTTAAATCCTACAACCCCTAACAGGATAAAAACTGCTGTTAATTACTGAATATCGAAAGTAATACACAAGAACTACACAATTCCAAACTGCAATTAAGCCTATCCTAATTTCAACGATATTTTAGTAAGAGTTTCTACGGATACCTCTACTACACCAGTACTACACAAATATTTTACAATAATAAAATAAGCACACTAAATTCTAATAGGATATTACTCGTATACTACTGTACAGTACACTACAGTAATTTTTAAACTACTTCAGACGTATCCTAATTACGATACCGGTACCGTACCGTATGTCACTACTAAGCACAACAGAAATGAAATTTGCAAGAACTACTGTACTCAAAGATTACCAACGAAGCTAAATGCTTAGACAAATTATTATTAGTATTAGGGTCTAATAGATACACACGAAAGATAACACACGAATATAGCAGGCAAGATACGGCACTATCTAAATGTACCGTACTGTATCTATACTACAATATATCTATACTACACTATACTGCGTTTGGTTAAATGCTTAATTATCAAAAGGATTGCCGTACACGAAGAAAAACACGAATATAACTGGCAAGATACTATCTAATATATTATACCTTATCTTCACTACAATTCTACTGAAATGTGGTTATGTGATTATTACAGCTGGTGGATTACTATTATTTTCCCTACTCCACGGGACGGAGAAAAAAAAAGTGTCCTTAATTACGCCTACTGAAAAATACGAGGTTGTCTACAATAATTTCTCAAATATTTCTGTCAAAACTACTACTACTATTACTCCAGAGACTTGAACTGCAATTACTGGGATATATGAACTTCATTATTATTAGCTAACCGCTCATAAATACTGAAAGATCGAGGGAGCGAAATATAAATTACGGATACTAACTACCTACTCAGAAGTACAAATGAATGGAATACAAGGTCAGCTGATTTTTATTTATATTTACTTGACTACACTACACCCTTTGTTCACGACTGTAGCCAACAATGCAATATTTGAATATGAGGAGCGACAATAATCAATAACAATGCGACTGTTAACTATTACCGTGTAATCTCTTTAACTTCTTTTTAAATGGAAGTTTACAGGCGTATCGTGTTTTTTAATGTAGTAAATTATTACCTTCGCGATAGTTTGAACGTATATCTATACGAAATACCGGAGAAGTTGCTGCAGAAGTTACGATACCATTCCCTATGATAATCCGCCCTTGTAAGTACAACCAACGAACCTACAGATACCGGTATTTACAAATATTTTTAAAGTTAATATTGTTACCTAAAGTATTACCTAAACCTAAATTCGAAACAAGGTGCACCTAGCTAGCCTACTTAACCTAGAAAACGTAATTTACTGAAGACCAACTGAATTACTTGTTACAAAATTTAAATAATTATTACTACTCCCAATTTCTACCAACAAGCACTAAACACCACTATATAAACAGCACTAAATGAATCAGATATACACAAAATTAAGCTATTTCAATAGGTTTTCACTATTTTATCACTACAATAATGCAAGAGCTCTCTCAACAGCCAACCGTTCTCAAGCGCATCCCTAAGTAATTTTGAAGCTTATAGTAGGCCTACTGTAATAGTTATTTAAGATTCATTCATATCCTAAATAGTTGTCATATTAGAATACGAGGCAGATAAGTCGTGAAACGAGACCGTAGGTCAAGTTTCATAACCCATCGAGTATTGTAATATGATGTTACGTAGGCCTATGCATATCGTACAACATAAGGTAAATCCGGGATAGATGCCGCTCCAGTACAGATGACGCACACACTGTAGGCAGAAGTTCCCATCGTTAGAGCTAGATGGTAGTGTGTATGGTTTTACAGTTCTAAGGAAGAACTACTGTCCGTGGGTGTGATGAAAGTTGCTCGTATATTATGCCAATTATAGCCAATATCTTGCGGAGGATACATGTTTCCTCCTGACAAACTTTTTCCTTGTGTTCATTTATTGTATATTAAATTGGCTTCAAATGCTTAAATCAGCCGGTTTTTTAGTACAGCAGAAGTCAGAAGCATAACTCTAATTGATAGTAAGCTTATTTTCGGCCACCGAGCTCGATAGCTGTAGTCGCTTAAGTGCGGCCAGTATCCAGTATTCGGGAGATAGTAGGTTCGAATCGCACTGTCGGCAGCCCTGAAAATGGTTTTCCGTGGTTTCCCATTTTCACACCAGGCAAATGCTGGGGCTGTACCTTAATTAAGGCCACGGCCGCTTCCTTCCCACTACTAGCCCTCCCCTGTCCCATCGTCGCCATAAGACCTATCTGTGTCGGTGCGACGTAATGCAACTAGCAAATATATATATATTCGGCCTTATTGGTCTTGAGGTACGACAACGGGAGAGTGCGGCCTCTCTACCTGATAGTTGGGAGAATTGCCGCATAGCAATGCAGTAGAGATGCCTCATTATTAGATTCTAAAAGCGATCTGGAGACATTCAATTCTATTCGGAGGGTACCGGTATTTTATTAGAATATTTTATTGCCTCACGATTCTTAAAATACGTAGTTTAATTTTATTGTATATACAATTATATTATTTTCAGAAATAAAAATGTGAATCGCCTGATAAAATGACACCACCAAACATACTCCAGAAGATAATCCCGATATCAAAACTGCCCAAATCAACGTCATGAGACACAAACTCAACTAAATCCTTACTGACAGATGCTGCAAATATTGACAAGAAGTGTCAGAAACGAAATGAAAAGGAATTTAAGGAAAGAAAGCCAAAAAAGGCGAAATCAACCTCCTCTGTCGTTGCACGAGACAGGATCAGTGAAAAGGACCATCTGAGCAAATGGAAAGAGCCCAATAAATTCAGAAAGGAACCGCTGCTGTGAATGTTGGAAAAATAAGTTTCTTTTCTAACTACAAAAAAAGATTACTTGATCCAGGAATCTTGCTCTACATTAAACAACAGGTATGCAGATGGTGGTAGGAAAACTGCTGGGGAACAAAGTGCTAAGAAACAATCTGTATAAATTGGTGCATTGTAAGAGGATAAATATAAAACTTTGATTCAAGAATCATCCAGAGCTAAATTAGATTTTACAAGATAATTGTCAAATTGTTTCCAACACCTTTCTGAAGCATATTTTTGAAAGGGACTAAATGACTGTGGCAGGACAGAAATAAATTTGTGATTATCTTCATGTTTTCTTTAGAAATAACAGAAGAAACCATTGCACATGCACATTCATAGAAATGTAATTTAAAACATGATTAATCTAATGTTGTGAATTATGAGTTAGATTATTTTATCACTGAAAGATGAATTGATATAGATATAATTGTCTTATAGTATGTTCTAATGTTCAGTTATATTAAAGTTGAAGGAATTAGCTTAAATTTGATTTTGGTCTTGATTATTTTACTCGCAGCATCTCTCCCGACCAAAGTCGGCATTTATACCGGGTTTCAGGGGGAGACACCGCTGATGCAACAATTTCTTCGTTCCTTCCTTTCTCCCATTTATTTTCAATTACCAATGTTATTACTCATTTATGATCTAATGTAAATATTTTCAAATTACGCTCTATCAATTTTCAACTATTTTTAAATCTACGGATATATAACAAAAAATACAAAAAGTCCGGCAACTGTACCGGAATTACCTTATATTTAATTACTTTAAAGGAAAATGGATTTAAATATTGTTTTGTGGTTTTATTAGGTTTAGCGTCTGATATGCTATACGTCCACCAATATGGCTACTTAACATTAATTCATGGCTGAATTTGTTATTGCAGATATTTAGATATGAGGCGCTACGACCCATAAGGGCGAACTCAACATGGGTTGCTTCTTTTCTTTTTCCACCAGGAATTTCAGGAAAGTCATTCCATAGTCCCATATGTTTACTTTTTATAGTTCGTCCTTCCTTCCTACAGAAAACGAACCTTGCAACAATGAGGAGCTGCGATTTGAGCGACAGGAGAGCGGACCAGGAGGGCGAACGGCACAACTTCCACCAATACTGTATTTCTGTAGCGAGACAATACTTGCCGTTAGAGCGAACTCCACAACCCAGTACGTGTTCCCGATGGTTCGTATTTAAGTACCACATTTTGTGCGCGTTCCCGTGTCTGTAACGAGAAATTGTTCATGTTTGTGTTTATTTATGGACAGTGAAGTTTAGGAGGGTTACCAAGAAGAGGCCTTCAAAATCCATCCAGTATATTAGAACAGGTTCGAAGAAGAATATAAATGAAGGCAAGGAACACATCTCTCGAAACACGAAACGAAGTCGATCTGCCCGTTGTATTGGCTAACCTTGCACCTGTGGCTGCTTTGACATGGTCGTACGTTACAATACTGAATGCATTTTCAACAACTTCTGGTCTTCAGGAGATTATAATCGCCAACACACATACGGTACTTATCTAAATGTGTGGGAAGTACCGACGTGAAACGAACTTACGTTACAGGAAGGCCAAACGAAACGTTACGCCGCATTCACTGCAAGTTACAAATTAATACAGAAAGTGTTGACATGTGCCGCATCACGTTCTATAACACTCACGGTATCAGTAAAAAAACCGCGTTCGTCCTATGCTGGGTAAAGTGCAACCAACAGGCACAATAGACAAAAGACTTCAGGGCAAAACACGAGCCTGTAAGTAAAACTGACGATGAACTGGGGACGAAGGTAGATCTTCACATTAAGCCTTTGCTTGTTCTCTCAAGCCAGTACAGGCGGGCAAATAGTCCGTTCAGAAAACACTCTCCTGTCGTGCTCAGTCTGAACACTCCCTATGAACTCTATGTGCAATGGGTGAACGAAAGTTACACAGGACCTTAACGTTTTCAAACATTTTTATGGTGACAGATTCAATACTAATTTTAACATTGGGTTTACACCTTCCAGAAGCGATGGAATAGATATTTATATTAAAAACCTAAAGAACAGGAGTCAACTGAATTATGAAAAAATTAGCTTGCAACTTGTACGATGAAATCGATACTTCTGTTCAAAATATAAATGATAGTGGTCAACAGAATTCTGAAGAAATTGAACAAATTAGAAACAGACAAGCAGTTACACTTGACTCGCGCAAAAGCCTTACAGGGTCTTATTAAATCTGTTTCCAACAACCATCTAGTGGAATTAGTGTTCGCCTTGATTTGACCTTCAGCAGGCCTTTCCAACACGAAAACTAAAACCTGGAATCCAATTTTAAAAACGGGAGCTTTGGACCTACAATTTCAGCATTCACAACATTAAGGTTGGGGAAGCAACCATGAATTTATGGGACGAAAGAGTTGAAGAACGCGGTTCGTGTGAGATTATAAGTTGTTTAACTCATTACTTGTCAAATGTAGATGATAAGTATAAAACGGTTGTGATGTTTTCATTCATATACAGAGTGAAGAAATTCAGCATTACTTCAGTATACCCAAATCTGAAAGTTATTGTGGCCACACTGAGAAAGCAATACAAGCTAATGTGTATTCTAAACAACAATATTCATCATTCATTGAGAAATGTCTCAAGGAACACCCGTTTAAAGCAATTCAGAAAAATTACTTTGCTTTACAAAAATGTGTCACAGAAGCACCACTGAAAGGATGTAAAATTAGAGAGAGGAAAAGGTGAACATAATAAATATTAAAAAGTTATTTTATATCCATAAGCTTTACTATAAAGGTGGTGCAAAAGTTAAATTGAAACTTGAGGAAGGAAACTTGAAACTTGAGGAGGGAAGAGGGTGTTATTATGACTCTCGGAAGTTCAATTTTGGGAAGGAGGCCTTAGCCCACTGTACGATTCGCCAACTGGCAAAACTGAAAGATGTGCAGGTTCGTCTACTGTAAGTCCCGTTACTATGGAGAATATTACTGAAAAACATCTTAAATAATCAACGATCTACATCTGATGCAGCAGCCCCGAGTAATTTCGAACAAAGATGACGATCAGTCGTATTAAAAATGAAATTTACTTTCAAACCGTCTTGTGTTTCCTGTATTTGTAAAGTTGAGGGTTACAAATGAAAATAAATAAATAAATAAATAAATAAATGGTGAAACCTTTAAAAACTACCTAATGCAGTTTTTCACCCTATTGCCATTTCATAAATACCGCACGAGTCTTTCTCACAACAAGCAATTGTTGATTTCGCCGTTGTGGCTCGCAGTGCCTCACATTTACGGCACTTTCGTGACGTAAGCTGACACTGCTGAAAAATAAGACATTAAACATTCTTTTCTCTTGAGATTTTCGATACAGAATTCTACATCGCATGTGCTTAGAACACTAGGAATATCTTTAAAGTTATCTTCCTAATTTTAATTGAACAACACTTCAATGTTAGTCGGTGATAAGGTGAATTATTGAAATATTTAAAAATACAGTATTATGTTATTCGAAAAAATACATATTAATCTGACAACCATTTGGACGGACTAATGGAAAATTTCTAGTCCTTAAGACTCCTAAAAATATCAGATTGATAGTAGTGGGACCGTTTCCTCCACAGACTTCTAAAGAATAAGATTCCTTGTTAGGCCTATATTTACAAAAGCACCAGTATGAAAATCTCTCCTTAGTGGGAGAATTCAGCCGATTACGAATAAATCGTAAATGTTAGAAGTAATTAACCTAACTTAATTGCAAGTGTGATTTCTTCACAAGAACAAGCAAAGAAATAAAAGAGCTGAGTTTAGTTCAAAGACGAAACTTTAAGCTGTGTCACTGGCACGGAACGGGTATTTTGGATAAGTATATACATATGGGATAAAAAAATCAAAATATGGAATAAATTATGAACTCGTTTTAAAAATGAGCGAAATAATGCAATGTATATCTGCATCAAATTTTCATGCTTAGAAAAATAATATATTTAAAGATATGTTGCTTAATCATGAAAGCTACAGAAACACGAAATCCTCAGGGAAAAAGAATTTGAAGCCGAAAAACAAGAATTGAACCTTTCAGATATGGGTCATAGTCGATTGAGGAACAGCCAGTAAGAAAGAAAAATATACATTGAGCAGAACTTGTTTCACAAATGTATAGAAATATCAGAATTTAGCTTTGAAATATTGATGCTAGTAAATTAAATGTTAAATTATTTTCTAATAAGAATAATTTTGAACCCATAAAATATTGAAATTAAATGTTTAATACCTAGAAATAAGGTCAAATAAGGACTAAATGGAAAATAAAATATATTTTTAATCATTGCCAATACCCTAATTCGTAAACATGACAAAATTTTAACTGTAGCAAATGAAAAAGCAAATATGCATTTACATAGAAAACCCAGCCTAATGCTGGACAGAGACGGCCACACCCACCAGTACAGCATCCGGAACGTCCACATCCATAGTCGATTCGGATCGATCGACCGTAGCAGAGGTACTCGGTTGCATGGCGGCCGTGATCGCTTATCCGTGCGCTGTTTTCTGTCATTCCGGTACCCCCTTTCTTATTAGCATTAATGAGTAGCAACTTTTTTGGATTCACAATGATATCTTTTCTGTCCATCATGTCACTTGGGCGTGTAATTGTTGAACATACGAGCAGCAGAAGGGTCGATAGAGTTCAGCTTTCTTGTGTTCCCTGCATTTTCTGGTGCGTTCAGTCCCCCTCCTAGCTGACGTTTCGTGCGTTTCTGGATCCGTTCTATCGGTCTAAGTATGTTTCCTCAGTTTCGCTTTGGGTGAATCGGCCACTGTAACGCGATGTTGAGCAAAATTTCCATTAGAATTTGTTTCCTCGTTCTCAACACTCTCACGGAAACATCTGATTAAATATGTAATTCCTTACAGTATGGCGCGTATCCCATGATGTGGAAAATGGCCCTGGTACGTCCACTTGCAAAGACTCAGACCCCAATAGACGCCGGTGGCTACGGATCCATTAACACAATTTCGACAGTAGCTAAAGGACTAGAGTACATTGTTTACAATCAAATCAAAACCTATGTGGGTGAAAGCAATACTGTAGACTCATTTCAATCAGGCTTTCTCGGCAATCACAGCACATGTACTGCCTTACTTACAGTGAGTGATGACATAAGACAAGCGATGCACGAAAGACATACAACACTAATGGTCCTTCTCGTCTTCAGCAAGGCATTCGATTCTGTAGACTATGATTTGTTACTGTCAGAACTTTACTTATTAGATTTCTCAAATAGCACCCTGAACTGGATGGATTCCTTTTTACATGGTCGGCAGCAAACAGAGGTGGCCAATATTCCTCGTGGCGGACCGTGGAAACAGCAGTTCCTCAATGTCCTACCCAAGCGCCCCTGGTTTTTCCACTGCATATCAGTGATCTATCTAAATCACATCACATATGCGCAGACAACGTGCAACTGTACATTCATTGTATATCGGATGACAGTTTAGAAACGACGGAAAAAATTAAATTTAGATCTCGAATCAGTTAACAGGTTCATGTTTGTGGGTTACTGTAGTCACGTCCTAGTTCGTGAACCATGGGCAACGGCTGAGTGGCCTAGTAAGTGGTCCTGAGAGTCGGGATACCAGTTGCTA
This sequence comes from Anabrus simplex, assembly GCF_040414725.1. Taxonomy (NCBI): domain Eukaryota; kingdom Metazoa; phylum Arthropoda; class Insecta; order Orthoptera; family Tettigoniidae; genus Anabrus; species Anabrus simplex. The sequence goes on from NC_090267.1 coordinate 199,192,490, forward strand.
TGGAATGGGAGTGGGCATCTCGGACATATTCTGAGTCGTGGCCCTCCTTGTGCTCAGGCGGCTAGGACTACACAATCCACCGGTGGTCCATAACCCGTTAGAGGAGAGATCCTCACTTGGACTATGTGCAAGTAGGGCAGCATCCTGCTTCATGAATTTACCGAGCTCAGAACACTTTAAGCAAGCCTCGGACCTATGGGTGTAATGGAGTCCCACTCCCATTTGACAGGCGAGGGACTCCTTGGAAACAACTTGGCGAACGAAATGGAATTCGATGGGGAGCTATCAATATTAATGGGGCTTATGGAAAAAAGAAGGTAGAACTTGCTGAGTCAGGAAAGAGGATGCATCTGGATGTGCTAGGAGTAAGTGATATTCGGGTAAGGGGAGATAAGGAGGAAGAGATAGGAGATTATAAAGTGTACTTGACGGGTGTTAGAAAGGGAAGGGCAGAGTCTGGGGTAGGGCTCTTTATCAGGAATACCATTGCACGCAACATAGTTTCTGTTAGGCACGTAAGTGAGCGAATGATGTGGGTAGATTTGTCAGTGGGAGGAATTAGGACAAGAATTGTGTCCGTATATTCACCATGTGAGGGTGCAGATGAGGATGAAGTTGACAAGTTTTATGAAGCATTGAGTGACATCGTGGTCAGGAACAGCAGCAAGTATAGAATAGTGCTAATGGGCGATTTCAATGCGAGGGTTGGGAATAGAACTGAAGGATACGAAAGGGTGATTGGTAAATGTGGGGAAGATATGGAAGCTAATGGGAATGGGAAGCGTTTGCTTGACTTCTGTGCTAGTATGGCTTTAGCATTTAATAATACATTCTTCAAGCATAAGGCTATTCACCGCTACACATGGGAGGCTAGGGGTACCAGATCCATAATAGACTATATCTTAACAGACTTTGAATTCAGGAAATCTTTTAGGAATGTACGAGTTTTTCGGGGATTTTTCGATGATACAGACCATTATCTGATCTGTACTGAACTAAGTATCTCTAGGCCTAGGGTAGAGAAAGTGAAATCTGTCTGCAAACGAATAAGGGTAGAAAATCTCCAGGACGAGGAAATTAGACAGAAGTACATGGATATGATTAGTGAGAATTTTCGAACAGTAGACAGTAAGCAGGTTCAGGATATAGAAAGTGAATGGGTGGCATACAGGGATGTTGTAGTAGAAACAGCAAGGGAATGCCTAGGAACAACTGTATGTAAAGATGGGAAAAGGCGAACATCTTGGTGGAATTATGAAGTGAGAGCAGCCTGTAAACGTAAAAAGAAGGCTTATCAGAAATGGCTCCAAACAAGGGCCGAGGCAGACAGGGATTTGTACGTAGATGAAAGAAACAGAGCGAAACAAATAGTTGTTGAATCCAAAAAGAAGTCATGGGAAGATTTTGGTAATAACCTGGAAAGGCTAGGTCAAGCAGCAGGGAAACCTTTCTGGACAGTAATAAAGAATCTTAGGAAGGGAGGGAAAAAGGAAATGAACAGTGTTTTGAGTAATTCAGGTGAACTCATAACAGATCACAGGCAATCACTGGAGAGGTGGAGGGAATATTTTGAACATCTTCTCAATGTAAAAGGAAATCATCATGGTGGTGTTGCAAACAGTCAAGCTCATGGGGAGGAGGAAAATGATGTTGGTGAAATTATGCTTGAGGAAGTGGAAAGGATAGTAAATAAACTCCATTGTCATAAGGCAGCAGGAACAGATGAAATTAGACCTGAAATGGTGAAGTATAGTGGGAAGGCAGGGATGAAATGGCTTCATAGAGTAGTCAAATTAGCGTGGAGTGTTGGTAAGGTACCTTCAGATTGGACAAAAGCAGTAATTGCACCTATCTATAAGCAAGGGAACAGGAAGGATTGCAACAACTATCGAGGTATCTCATTGATTAGTATACCAGGCAAAGTATTCACAGGCATCTTGGAAGGGAGGGTGCGATCAGTCGTTGAGAGGAAGTTGGATGAAAACCAGTGTGGTTTCAGACCACAGAGAGGCTGTCAGGATCAGATTTTCAGTATGCGCCAGGTAATTGAAAAATGCTACGAGAGGAATAGGCAGTTGTGTTTATGTTTCGTAGATCTAGAGAAAGCATATGACAGGGTGCCGAGGGAAAAGATGTTCGCTATACTGGGGGACTATGGAATTAAAGGTAGATTATTAAAATCAATCAAAGGCATTTATGTTGACAATTGGGCTTCAGTGAGAATTGATGGTAGAATAAGTTCATGGTTCAGGGTACTTACAGGAGTTAGACAAGGCTGTAATCTTTCACCTTTGCTGTTTGTAGTTTATATGGATCATATGCTGAAAGGTATAAAATGGCAGGGAGGGATTCAGTTAGGTGGAAATGTAGTAAGCAGCCTGGCCTATGCTGACGACTTGGTCTTAATGGCAGACTGTGCCGAAAGCCTGCAGTCTAACATCTTGGAACTTGAAAATAGGTGCAATGAGTATGGTATGAAAATTAGCCTCTCGAAGACTAAATTGATGTCAGTAGGTAAGAAATCCAACAGAATTGAATGTCAGATTGGTGATACAAAGCTAGAACAGGTCGATAATTTCAAGTATTTAGGTTGTGTGTTTTCCCAGGATGGTAATATAGTAAGTGATATTGAATCAAGGTGTAGTAAAGCTAATGCAGTAAGCTCGCAGTTGCGATCAGCAGTATTCTGTAAGAAGGAAGTCAGCTCCCAGACGAAACTGTCTTTACATCGGTCTGTTTTCAGACCAACTTTGCTTTATGGGAGCGAAAGCTGGGTGGACTCAGGATATATTATTCATAAGTTAGAAGTAACAGACATGAAAGTAGCAAGAATGATTGCTGGTACAAACAGATGGGAACAATGGCAGGAGGGAACTCGGAATGAGGAGATAAAGGCTAATTTAGGAATGAACTCGATGGATGAAGCTGTACGCATAAACCGGCTTCGGTGGTGGGGTCATGTGAGGCGAATGGAGGAGGATAGGTTACCTAGGAGAATAATGGACTCTGTTATGGAGGGTAAGAGAAGTACAGGGAGACCAAGACGACGATGGTTAGACCCTGTTTCTAACGATTTAAAGATAAGAGGTATAGAACTAAATGAGGCCACAACACCAGTTGCAAATCGAGGATTGTGGCGACGTTTAGTAAATTCTCAGGGGCTTGCAGACTGAACGCTGAAAGGCATAACAGTCTACAATGATAATGTATGTAATGTATGTAATGTAACAACTGGATAGTACAGCATGGACTGTCTCACAACCCTGACAAATCCCAAACACTCCTTATAGTCAATTCAAGACTATTATCCGAACCAGACCGTACAACTCTTCCAGTAATACGGATACAGAACAAACTCATACCTTACAGTCAAACAGTAGAAAGACTTGGGATCACTCCTTGGCTGAATGGTCAGCGTTGATACCTTCGGTTCAGAGGGCCACGGGTTCGATTCCCGGCCGGGTCGGGATTTAAATCGCGTGATTAATCTTTCTGGTTCGGGGACTGGGTGTTTGTGTTTGCTCAACACTCTCCTCTTCATATTCAGACAACACAACACACCACACTACCAACCACCAGAGAAACACTCAATAATGATTACATCCCTCCACACAGGGTTGCGTCAGGAAGGGCATCCGACCGTAAAACTTGGCCAAATCCACATGTGCGACACAGTTCACCTCCACGACCACACACTTGTGGGGGAAAGCAGTAAAAGAAGAAGAAGACTCTAGATGAACAACTATCATGGTCCGCGCATAACGTGCACGCGAGTACTCGGGGCATTGCATAGGCCCACCCTCAGCAAGTTCAAATTTATGTTTCCCTTTAAACTCTAAAATATGTTGGGACTTCTGTAAATGACGAATGAGATGTTACATGCTATTTCTTTCATAATGATAAATAATTAAAAGTTCAAGGCCTTTGGCCAACTATTGATCCCGCTTATCTGATTACATCCCCGCGCTATAGTAGCATCTTAGGTTCTAGTGAGTAAGGTTAAATTCATTGAGGCTTCAAGATCCTATTGTCATTTATTTTGTTCTGTAAAGTGTTGATTTGTGAATTCCGGTCCAACTTTTCTATGTTTTGGATAAATAAACATATTTACCCACTAATTAAAATAGTTCTCATTCGTACTTACTGTAAGTTCTCAGATTCCTGTCCTTAATATTTAAGAACCAGATAGTTTGAGAGGCTCATTTCGGATGTTCCACCATCCCTACCGACGAGCGTAGCCAGGCGAAATTTAGAACAAGTGATTGGGTACAATTAATAAATAAACATTTGAAATGGCACCGTTGTATAGCTAAAATTCATTTGTTTTATTTTTCGAATTATTGATTTCATAAGAGTTTTGATTTAATGGATTGAAGTTTCGAAAATCCATATGTGCTATAAAAATTTGTCTAGTACTTTTCGAGGTGGGATGGTTGAACACCCTACCCCTCCTTTGGTATTGCTTTGTATGTATTTATGTTTATGTACCTATTTGGATGTGTATTTCAGGATCCTCCCACTAATTACACCGATGTCGATTTATCATTTACCTATGAACATCTTCACTCACACTTCGACTTTGCAAGATTGCCATTCATGACTGGAGAAGAATTTGTCATTGCTATATGCACACATGCCATCAAGCTATGTGATGCACAATTGTCATCTAAATCTCTCCAGGACTTTATGAGGTAAATAAATAATTTATCATAAGCATATACAGTAATGATTATTTGTATGTATGGTGCTGGTTATTTCTGGTTGATGGTGAGGACGTTAAAGCTTTGACCAGACCCATTGGTGTTATCTGCTAGGAGTAGGCTGTGTGCCGACACCGGTATTCACCCTCTCCTTACATCATTAACATCATCATCATCCCAAATCCAGACGTGCAGACCACCCATGAGCGTCAAATAGAAAGACTTGCACCAGACGAGTCGAACATGTCCTCGGATACTCCCAGCATTAAAAGCCATGCAATAAATAAAATAAACATATCAATACAGATACCACAATGACGTGACTTATAAGACACAGAATGTAACCAGGACTGTTGCTGATGATATTCCACAGTCTTAAAAGTAACAAACCAAAAACAACCTACCTATTAACCAATTTAGGCCCATAACTATTTTTGTCGCTAATTTTGATCATTTACGATGGTTTTTTTTTTTTTGTATAAGTCTCAAACATAACAATTAGTACAAATTTTACATTACTGCATATTCAGTATAGTGAAAATACCATGGGTCAAAGAAGACTCAGTGGGGATGACCTCTTATGTAGTTGAGATCAAGTTTTTATGGTTAATTATTTTTATACATGACAAATTTTAATCAAATTTAATATATCCTTATCTATTAAAGTCACAAATAACAGATATTGCTCAGAGTTCACTTGTTCTGAATTAGTTCTGAAAATTATTTCACATTCACTGTTTACACTTTTTTTTTTTTTTTTTGTATCACAATACACGGGTATTACATATGATGGAAGGCTGCAAATATTTGTCATGCAATGGAACAGAGCAATTTTCGCAGACTTTCACCGTTTTATTGGAATATTGGGCACATCTTCTGCGCGGCTGATCAGTGAAAATAATATGTTAGGCTGCATGGACCCGGGTAGAATCCTCAATTCTCCTCCTACACTGAAAATGATGATTAGGGCCGGGACTCCGACACGATTTACAATAGATTGTTAGGAAGACTCGGGGTACGTGTCTCCGAAACCCAAAATCCCTAATGTATATATCCTGTTTGTCCTTTCCTTTATGGATTCTGGTGCATTGATACCCCCCTTGGATCTTCGTGTATCTGTAAAGGCAGTCTCTTCGTCTGCCGAAGGAACTGCGAAGCATGGAGATATATTTCAAGAGTTTCATTCACACCGCTGATAATTTCTGCAGAGGCTTAACAGCCCACGACTCAAACGACCTGCGTCGTTGCATTCCTCTTCTCCAGTGTCACCATCCGTGTCAACTCCCTGATCATCTGGAGGCGAGATGTAGATATCGATATCACCCGAAATATATTCCTAGTCTAGCAATGCTATTACTTCGTGAGTCAATAGGCTACTGTAAACAATAATAGAAATGGATTGGAATTAAGTCAGTAAATGAGGTACGGTATGTAAGAGATGATATATTCGGAATGACTATGATATTTTTTTGACTAGGAATTCCCAAATTCAGCAGTGTTCATAGAAATCGGCCCCAGGGGCTCTGAACTTTGGAGCGTGGGTTGGCGACCACGGGGCCCTTAGCTGAGTCCTGGCATTGCTTCCACTTACTTGTGCCAGGCTCCTCACTTTCATCTGTCCTATCCGACCGCGCTTGGTCAACTCTTGTTCTTTTCTGACCCCGACGCTATTAGGTTTGCGAGGGCTAGGGAGTCTTTCATTTTCACGCCCTTCGTGGCCCTTGTCTTTCTTTGACCGATACCTTCATTTTTCGAAGTGTCGGATCCCTTCCATTTTTTCATCTGATTAGTGTTATATAGAGGATGGTTGCCTAGTTGTACTTCCTCTTAAAACAATAATCACCACCACCACCACCACTCATAGAAATCGTATTCCTAAAAAAATAATTGTTCCAATCTTACATAAATGCAGCAATATTGTATCTTACATAAATGCAGCAATTGTGTAATAATGATATGGCCTGATGAGAATACATGATATCCTTAAATCCCCAATTTCGGTAAAAAGTTATTTTTTATTATCCTGCCCACTGGGTCGTTTCCGACCTATCCATAATTTGGCCAGTTATAGCCACTAAACCACGAGATATGAAATAAATTTTAATTATGCTAAATATCTCAGCCGGCCCCGTGGTGTAGGGGAGCGTTCCTGCCTGTTACCCGGAGGCTTCGGGTTCGATTCCCGGTCAGGTCAGGGATTTTTACCTGGACCTGAGGGCTGGTTCGAGGTCCACTCAGCCTACGTGATTAGAATTGAGGAGCTATCTGACGGTGAGATAGCGACCCCGGTCTAGAAAGCCAAGAATAACGGTCGAGAGGATTCGTCGTGCTGACCACACGACACCTCGTAATCTGCAGGCCTTCAGGCTGAGCAGCGGTCGCTTGGTAGCCCAAGGCCCTTCAAGGGCTGTAGTGCCATAAGGGGGGGGAGGTAATAATCTCAGCAATATTCAAATGCAAAACACGCTTTTTAATTATAGGTAAATGACTTAGACAAGTTCAGCTGTACTTACACTTTTCTGAAGCTCAACATGCTGGCTGCAGAAGACTCCTCGACTCACCAACGCATTCCCCGTCTAGGTCAAGAATGCAAATTGCCTACAGTTTACGAAGGGTGGCAATGCGTGAAGTGTATTATAGAGAGTAGAGTAGACTGGATAACAAACGTGAAGAATTCCTAATATCATTTACAACGGGTCGTTTTCGACCCAGTGGGTATTAATGGGTTTATTCGTCTGAAATATATGGATTTAGTAATGGAAACTAGGTGTTTCTTAATTTCATATTCATGTTCCTCATGCACTTGACTTCTGACCCCTTTGTATTTCTATATCGAATATGTTTTGACATGTGGTTATTCTGAGAAAGTGCGTTGATAGCAGCATTTTATCATTTTATTTCTTGGGCAATACCTTGTCTATAAAGTAGCTTTTCAGACTCTTTGGAATATCTACTTCATTTCCATCAGATGAGGAGCCAATGATCAGAAAGTATACTTCAACTAGCAATTCATCCAGAAAAATACAAGTCATTGTGTTAAGTGTAGTAACGTACAGGACTTCTTCTCATATGTTCAAGGAAACTAGCTCATCATTGAGATGATTGTTTTATAGTGAGTACTTCATATTCCTAGCCTTTTTTCTGAATTATTGGGGTCGGCACTTTATATGGATTCGCCCCAGTTTTATGGCCTTCCTGATGCCAACTCTGTGTGGATTGATGTACAGTTCAAAGCTCACTTAATTCCCACACCAAGGAACGTGATATCTAACTTCGTAAGAAATATTGCGACATAACTTCCAGAGCACATCTGCCGCTAATTCAAGACGTGCAGCTCAATAATTATGTTTCCACTTAAAGGATAATTATCAAGTTTGTACGCCTAAATAGTGCCGAGTCGAAAAGTCTGTACCAGGTAGCTAAGGCATTATTATTATTATTATTATTATTATTATTATTATTATTATTATTATTATTATTATTATTATTATTAACCTAACTATGATGCTTTAAAATTCAAACAGGATGGCTGAGCTAACGACGTTGTTTCTGTTTAGAAACCGTATCGAGCAACGACTTCAACGCTTAAATTCACTGTGAACTCAAGGCCGCCATTTGTTTGTCATTGGTTTTATAGTAAAAATCAGTTTGGGATTAATCGGCACATCTATTGGAACGTCCTGTGTGAAATATGTTATACTTTATCATGAGCTCCAAACAGGTCTTGTTACGGATTAAAAATAAAGTAGCTACTCACAGTAACGATAAGTTATATTAAATAATTTCTAGTACATTTGAGGTATTCATAATCATAATTCATAACTGTACATAAAAGACTACACTAAGATTGCAACTTGCAACCGGGGCCGGGTGTTGTTAAGTATGATTCAAATCGAGCCTCCCTCTGGTGCTGCCATCTGGTGTTATTTGGTGTTTTGTCCTTGACTGTGTTCAGCCATATCTGTACAGTTCAGTGTGTGCCAATCACTTGACCTGTTCAGATGTATTCATTGTGTTAATCTTGTTCTTCTCGTGTGTTCAACAAAACTGCACTTCAAATTAACGGGCGTCGTGTTTCACTTTGCAATCCACAGTCTTATTAATAGGTTATGGGCACACTATCGCATGTGAGAAAGTGGAATAGTAGAAAGACGCGATAGTGTGGAACTTCCTGTAACGTGGCGAGAAGGTAGGAGAAATAGCGTCGTGTGCGATAATGCGAATCGAAATGCTTTCAAAGGACAGTTACGATACGTGGAAAATTCACATGAAAGCGTTACTCGTTAAAAATGGTGCTTGGAACTACGTGAATGGTGCAAACGTGAGGCCCGAGGCAAGTGCAGCAAATGCTGTGGCAGTGACGGTGTGAGAATCGAGAGATAACAGGGCTATGCCAGATATACGGTACTTCTGGGAATCTCTTCAATCGAATTGAAACAGGTGAAAAATTGTACGACGTCGAGATAACTTTGAAGGAATGTGGAAAGTGTCTACAAGCCCAAAGCCCTGGAAGAAAAGCTTACCTACTGAGAAAACACTTGAACGTGTTCGACGACATTCGTGATCATCTGCGAAGATCCTCCGATGCTGTTGACCGACTCAGTGATATGGAAGTACCGATAAACAACGACCTTCTTTCGATAATGTTAATCTACCCTTTTCTGGAAAGTTTTCATAGTTTTCGTATCACGATCTAGTCACGCAACAAATTCCCGAGTCCCGAAACATTGCGCATAAAATAGTTGAGGAAAGTGACGCACGATCGAGTAATTAACAAATTCATGCGCAAAACGTGATATTGTTGCAAAAACAGAACAGTCAGAATTATGGCAAATCAGATGCATCGAATAAGCATGACGGTAACACATTCAGGTGTTTGAAGTGCAGAAAACTGGGTCAAAAAGCAGCGAATTGGCGATCGAAAGTAAAAAGTCACCAAAACAAAAGCAAGACGGAAAACACATCGCTGGACGCTTCGCCAGTTTCGAGTGCGTGTCATGAAGCAATTCATTCGACCGACAAGAAACTGTGAGATAGTGGGTGTACCGCACACATGGCCAACGATATTGACAGTTTTAAGTGCACTGAATCGAACATTATTATGTGAAACGTTGAACTTGACGAATTCCAGCTCCATGAAAATTAGTGCCAAAGGCATTTCGCAGTTGGTGACACGAATGAACGAACGTGATAAGACAGTTGACTTGAGCGAACTTCTACACGTACCAGTTTTACGAACCAATATTCTGTCAGTCGCGAGGATTGTTGACAAGGGTTATCGTGTGACAGTCGATGAACAAAAGGCTGAAGTTATATCAACAAAAATGAAAACAGCGTAGTTTTGCATGCGGATCTGGTTGACGGACTATACTTTGTGGGTGATTCACGTGTGATCAAGCCGCAGAAAGCTGGTCTGGCAAGCTGTGAAGACAGGATATCTTTGATGGGCTGGCGCAGGAAGATGGGTCATCTGAACGTCAAGATTTTTTAGATTCGGAGATAAATCACATAGTGCAAGGACTTGAAATTATTATCTGTGCACTTTTCCTGGATAGATATACACCCTAGAACTCAAATTGTAGGATTCCAGCAAGTTATAGCAGATATTTTGGATTCAGGAGGTCAAATGGACTGTATCCCGATTGATAGGGTAGATCATGGGAGTCTGCTGGCAAAAATGAGTGCAATTGGACTAGACAAAAAAGTGACTGAATGGGTTGCTATATTTTTAGAAAATATATCTCAGAGAATTAGAGTAGCTTTATCTGACCTTGTAATAATTAAGAGGGGAATTCACTCGAGGCAGTATTATTGGCCCTTTATGTTTACTTATATTTATATAAATTATATGAGTAAAATAGTGGAATCAGAGGTAAGGCTATTTGCGGATGATGTTGTTCTGTACTGAGTAATAAACAAGTTACAAAATTGTGAGCAACTGAAAAATGACCTCGACAATATTGTGAAATGGATAGTATGGTATGATGATAAACTGGGTTCAAAGTCAGGTTGTGAGTTTCACAAATAGGAAAAGTTCTCTCAGTTTTAATTACTGCATTGATGGGGTGAAAGTATGTTGGGGATGATTGTAAGTATCTGGGTGTTAATATAAGGAAAGATCTTCATTTGGGTAATCACAAAATGGGATTGTAAATAAAGTATACAGATCTCTACACATGGTTACGAGGGTGTTTAAGGGGTTGTAGTAAGGATATAAAGGAGAGGGCATGTAAGTCCCTGGTAAGAACCCAACTAGAGTATGGTTCCAGTGTACGGGACCTTCATCAGGATTACTTGATTCAAAAACTTTAAAAAATCCAAAGAAAAGCAGCTCGATTTGTTCTGGGTAAATTCCGACAAAGGAGTAGCGTTACAAAAATGTTGCAAAATTTGGGCTGGGAAGAAGTGGGAAAAATAAGACGAGCTGCTCGACTAAGTATTATGTTCCGAGCTCTCAGCAGAGAAATGGCGTGGAATGACATTAGTAAACGAATAAGTTTGAGTGGCGTCTTTAAAAGTAGAAAAGATCAGATATGAAAATAATTTTGGAATTCAAGAGGACAAATTGAATCAAATATTAATTTATAGGAAGGGGAGTTAGGAATTGGAATAGCTTACCAAGGAATATGTTCAATTAATGTCCAATGCCATTGACATCATTTCAGAAAAGGCTACGAAGACAACCGATAGGGAATCTGCCACATGTGTGGGTGGGTGGATGGATGGATGGATGGATGGATGGACGGACGAACGGACGGACGGATGGCAACCTTATCAATACGTGTAGCACTCGTGATGAGTTACAGTTGGTCAGTACATGTTTCGGCTTGTTTCAGGCATTTACAATGGTGAAGAATAACCATCTCCTTATAAACTAAAAAGACATTCATAACATCTGTATAAGTAAAGTTGTAGGGGGTCCGCTATCTGCAATTTTGTTTGTTTTGCCAATTTTCAGATATGTTTCCATTTTAGGTCAACTCAAGGTCGTATTCGTGGTTTTTATTTTTCGTGTCTGTTCGTTCCACCATCAAGGCAAAACGGCGGTATAGATCTCGACCAAACTTCACATTTAGAGTATACTCGTCCCGTGGAAGGTTTTGATAAGCATGTGATTTAAAAATCTCTGAATAGATGGCGATTTAACGGGAAAACCAGAACAGTTTTCTCCTACTTTCTCTTATACTATTGATTTTATGTAAAATCCGTGGACTATAAGTGAAACATCTTTTTTATTATAAACAACTTTTTTCATGTACATAAGTTCGCTTACTCTTCAAATGACGGAGAAAATTACTACCGTATTTTCTGCGGGTCTCATGCTCTGCATAGAGTCACCGACAGACTGACAGATCGACAACTAACCTGTAGGTTACCATGGCAACATCTCTGACTGCTTGCCAGCAGGGAAGTAACGTATTGCCGTTTTCGTCATCATTCCTGTGAACTCGATGGTGTTCCTTGGGCAGAAAGAAGAGAGGCATCAGTAGGCCATTCTGCGGGATACTGGTGGAATACCGGTGGAGGTTACAATCTTCCTCGAAATAGCACTAAGGGGCGTTGTTAAAATTCTAACAGAACCAATGAGTGCAGCACATTATTTCACACCGTAAGGGGTTTCCAGGCATTTGCTGTAATTTTTTTTTTTTGTATTTCTACTCTACTTCTGTTTTCTGCTTTAATTTCTTGCCTCTGCCTTGTCTCATTAGGCTAAAGTAAAAAAACCTTAAGTTATCTTATTATCAGTTTACCCATGAATACCTGCGCCTAAATTTCTCCCCTGTCACTGCCTTCAAAACCGTAGCTCATATCATCACAATTTATTGAGGATCATTAAATTTTGCCAATACATCCGCTTGGTATTTGCCGGTATTTACTTGTCCTATAGGGCTTTCCTCAGTTATAATCCTATGTTCTATTAATTTCAACTTCCTTATCAGCTGTATTACTTTCTTCCTTAATCCGTATCTATGTGAGTGCTAATCCGGAAACCTGAACACTCTTTTCTTTGAGGGAAAATTCCAAGCTGTTGAAATCTATAACTTTTGGCCCCGGAAAATATCGAACTGTGAATGCATTTTTAATGACGGTGCGGACCTTCGTTTCGTGACTAAACGGTAAGTCGTATCATGAAACAGATAGTACAATCGCCTTTCAGTTCGGAGAGATCTACAACTTCCGTCCTGTGACTTTTTGTCGTATACCTGTCCCTTATACGTTAAATAGAGCTGTATTTCTCGATTTTAATTTTGTACTTTTTACGTGTACATGTTATCATTTGACACACTTACAGGAATGATAGAATCATTATATTCGCGACGCACATTGACACGTCCAGTGGCCACATGTTAGCCAAATTTTATGAATCCAGCTGCCATATGAGTATCAAAAAATTAATATAATCTTACTCACTGCCTTTAGAGTAATTTACGGAGAAATCCATATAAATTGTAGAATTAACGTAGCGAAACACGGGTAATTTGTTAGTATAGATTACAAACATATGAACCTTCATGACGATGACTAAAAATAAATGTCTCTTGCAAACAGTTGAAATTTGTAGCGATTAAGAACAGTAGGGGAACAAAGAGAGTTCTAAATCGCTGAGTCAGCACTATTTCTGCCGACGACATCAAGGTCATTTACCCCGGCCAATGTCACTGACCCCAGTCACGTGACCGTGACGTCATCAGCACGTGCTCTTGTTTGTAAACAAAGCCACGTGCTTTTTTGACAGCTGTCATCCGCCATCGTGCATCACTAATCTCAGTGCTGCCATCTTGACGGGGCTCAACCTCACTGTTGTCACCTTTGGCACGTAGTAGCGGGCAATTCAAAATCCACGTGCTTTTTGACAGCTGTCTTCGCTAATCTCAGTTGTGGCATCTTGACGGAGCAAAATCCTCTTACCTTAGGCACGTGGGCGCGTGAAATTTGAAATTCCACGGCTCTTATCTTAGACTAACCTAAGTAGATTGTTATGCTTTATTGACTTCGGGGGGTACATTGGGGGGGGTTAAAGAGGTAGTCCTCTTTCCCCTATCTCCCCTTATCAAAATTATGGGACGGGTGAGTGAGAGATGTGCTCTCTCTCTCTCTCTCTCTCTCTCTCTCCCTAGAGGTCCACTGGCGTAGCGATGTCTCCTCTACCAAAAAATATTGCCCTGGGGCCAGGGCACGGCCGCCTCTTACGAGGCAAGCAAGGACACATTGTCTTACACTCATATTTATACCTACGTTAAGTGAGGTGGGAGAAAATGCTTAGATCAACATGTGCGCGTGCACCTCCTGCTATCTACCCAAACCAGGAAATGAGTCATCACTATTTCTGCTGAGTCAGCACCCTAGGTCTAGTAGTGTAGCAATACAGGTTCCAATGCAAGGTCATTGACCCCAAGTATAGTAGGTGAGCAATTTCGATTTGCGGATTTTGCATAAGAGAGCAAGCCTAACCTTAGAGTCACCATCTTGATGGGCGTAAGCTCACTTCAACAGCTAGTTGCCCTTCCCGACGCCTAAGAGAGCAAGCCTAACCTCACATCCACTATATTTAAGGGCTATCCTTAGTTTTACGGAAAGATGCCCTTCCCGACGCCAATTGCACAAGATGGTGGCCATACACAACTCCTTACGAGACGGCCTGGGGGCGCTTGCACAAGATGGCTGCTATACATAGTCTCTTATGGGACTCCCCAGGGACGCTTGCGCAAGATGGCTGCTGCTCTTATGAGACGGCTTAAGGGCGCTTGCGCACGATGACGGCTATACATAGGCTCTTATGAGACGGCTATAGGCGATTGCACAAGATGGCGGCTATACATGGGCTCTTATGAGACGGCTATGTGCGATTGTGCAAGATGGCGGCTATACATAGGCTCTTATGAGAAGGCCATGGGCGATTACACAAAATGGCGGCTATACATGAGCTCTTATGAGACGGCCAAGGGCGCTTGTGCAAGATGGCGGCTATACATATGCTCTTATGAGACAGCCATGGGCGATTACACAAGATGGCGGCTATACATGAGCGCTTATGGGACGGCCAAGGGCGCTTGTGCAAGATGGCGGCTGCTCTTATGGAGAAAGCTGACTGAGAGGGCTACAGCACAAAATGGCGGATATACATAACCTCTTATGGCCTCTTCCTCCTCCGATGGGACACAGCCGGCCCCTCCTCTTCCGTATAGCAAAAGGGAACCTCCTCCTAGCAAAAGGGCAAATGGGCAAAAAGAACACTTCCTCCATATCGGTAGGGCAAAAAGGCAAAACAGCTACTCTTCCGGGCAAAAGGGCACCTCCTCCTAGCAAAAGGGCAAACGGGCACCTCCTTCTAGCAAAAGGGCAAATGGGCAAATGGGCAAAAAGAACACTTGTGTGCCGGCACCAGGTTTGAGATGCACGAGTCTCGGAGCAAGAAATACCGTGGGTGTTATTCTTGTGTTTGCAATCTCTTACAAAAACGTTGTTGTTCGATTCGCTGGGGGACAATGTTAGTAAATAATATTTTAGAATGTGCTTCAAGCAAACTCAAGCTGGTGGAGTTGTGTGTATGCTGCAGCGAGACTACACCCGCTTATCAATTGGAATGTCACACGCAACCCTTTTCGCTGAGTTCGAAGTCCATCGCTCGCTCGCCAACTGTGGAATGTTGCACGCAGCACTTTTTGCTGAGTTCAAAGCCCATCGCTCGCTCGCCAACTTTATCATAAAAAATTACTCACCGGTAGCTCACTCAGTCGCTAACACAAAACCCTTGAGACTCATACTAAGCGCATAGCTCAGAACCCAAGGATCGCTAGGCAGGGAACACCGTCGTCCGAGCCCAGCTCAAGGCCCGCGGATCGCTCCCCAACTACAGCTCGACACAAGCAATGCTTAGACTCAGCTCACGGCCCCGTTGATGTCAACTTAGCGTAATTGTTTCGCTTAGACTCAGCTCAGGGTCCCGTCGTCGTCAACTTAACTCGTTTGTTTTGCTTAGACTCAGCTCACGGCCCCATCGTTGACAACTCACCATGTTTGTTTCGCTTAGACTCAGCTCAGGGTCCCGAGTGTCTCCCTGTTAAGTGCTCTTCTCTTAGACTAGGCAGGGGATACTGACACGGGGAGGAAGGGCTAGGAAAAGGGCCTTAGTCTACTGCTTACGCTGAAGGCCTGTGCTTTATTAGTTTTTAACTATACCGACCGCTTCTTGTAAAGACACTTAGCTGCGTAAACTTTTGTTACAACTGTACTGCACTTCCTGCTTTTGTTCACTAGCAGCATGTCCACAGTCCACCGGATGTAGTCTTGCGTGTAAGACGCATAACAGTTGCATGCCCGTATGTGTAAAGTGCTGATGTTATAACATCGCGTGTGTATCTAAACAAATAACCAATTTACTGTATTCCCTCACTTTCAACGAAGCTGACCATCGTGATTCATATCTGCTGGAAAAAGTAAGTTTTATTCTTTGAATATTCTTAGAATATTATTATTATTATTATTATTATTATTATTATTATTATTATTATTATTATTATTATTATTATTATTATTATCGATTTTTATATATATTTACGATTTCTTTTTTCTTTGTTTTTTAGAAAATCATCATCTGCTGTAAACATTATTCCAGTGAGCATTCTTCAGTTTTGCACGTGCATATCTTAAGGTTAGCCTGCTGTAAAACTGTTGGTTAGTGCTTGCATTTTTTTAAAAGCAACTTTACTAGCTGAGAAAGTTCTGCGAGCTGCATGTATTTTAGCTCAGTATAGAAGGCTAGGCTAGCTGTTGACGATTCGGCTAACTAGTCCTTTCCTATCCAATCATCACTATGTGCAAGACAAGTGCTTCTACGCTAGCTGTTGATGATCTGCGAGCTGCATGTACTTTAGCTCGGTGAATAAAGCTAGGCTAGCTCTTGAAGAACCGACTAAGCTTCGGGCCCTTTCCTATCCTATCATCACTATGTGCAACGCAAGTGCTAACTTTACTTTACGCTGCTTCACCTTTTCTAGCCTATCTTTCAAGCTACAGACATAAATTACATTTTTTGTTTTTTTTTTACATCAAGAATTATTATCGTCGTCATCGTCATTCATCCGTGTCGCAGTTTTCAGTCTTCAACGTGCACATCTTAAGGTATGTTATGATCTTTTTATCGATCTCATATGTTTATATTTTTTTAAACATTCGAAAAAATAGTATTTCGCTTTTTTGTAGAAAAATCAAACGGATTCACCAGGCGGCTCAGCAATCTTCAGTGATTTAAAGGGATTAAAATTCTGGGGAAGAATTTTATGCGTCTGTGAGGACTTACAAGTTTTTCTACCCAGTGTGCTAACAGACTTAGAAATAGAAGAACTAAATCAGCAATCTGTTTGTCAAAACTTATCATTAGTTTTGTTGGAGCGTAATTATGACCATGAATTGGGAAACTATACATACATGTATTTCATCGCGTGTTCTAGGCGGCATTATACGAAATTCATTAAATATTTTAGATCCAAATTCTTTCTTACTCTCTTGCTATGATGTTTTCGAAGACAAGTCAGTTCTTGCTGTCTATGCATACGGCGCTTAAACTAAAGGCTAGTCTTGCTTGTTCCTTCATTCTTTTCAAAGATAATCAGGAAATTCATGAAACATTTTACATTTCTTCTAAAATGACGAAACTTTTATGTTCAGACAATATTTCGGTATGGTTTCGCAAACACATCGTCGACACATTGCTAGCTTAAGTTCAAAAGTTTGAAGAAGGAGCAAGGAACAAGCACTTGAAAGTATTTGTATCTTCAAATTAAAGTGTGCAAATTAGACCCTTTCAACTTAGGTAGGCGACACATTCAACTTCCTCCAGCGATTGTAAATAAGAAAGCAGTGAACAATATTGAGAATAACGATGACTATTGCTTTCTGTGGTGCAACGCCATGGTGTTAAAACCAACACGTAATCATTCAAGAACTTCTCAGTATAAGGATATGTTTAGTCAGCTGCAAGAGTCATTAAATTTTGAAGGTGTTTATTTTCCTATGGATTTAGCAAACATTTCTACGTTTGAAAAAACAACCCAAATTTTTCATTTTCTGTATACGGTGTCGACGGAGACCGTATTGTAGAGCCACTTTACTCCGCTTCTTCTCCCAAACAACGTCATCATCCTTTATATGTTTGCAATGAAAACACAAGCCACTGCTGCTTGATATCTAATCTTACTCGTCTGTTAAGTTCTCAGCTTTCATCACACAATGGGAAAAAGTATATATGCGAGCGATGCTTGCAATACTTTGCCACTGAAATTATGTTAGCTACACATATCAATGATTGTGCAAGACATCCTGCCGTAAAACTTGTACTGCCAACCACAGAAAATGCAGAAATGAAGTTTGAGAATTATTATCGACAGGAACTTGTTCCCTCCGCGGTTTGTGCAGATTTTGAATGTTTTACTGTATCTTTTGATCGTTGCCAACCTGACATGAGCGAACCCTTCACTAATTACGTGCAAAAGCACACTCCATTTTTAGTAGCTTAAAAAAAAGTTGTTTGTTCGTACGATGCATCACTATCTTTCTTTAGAATGTATCGAGGCGAAAACTGTATAGCATGATTGCTGAAAGAATTAGAACAGTTACAGAACGCGTTCATAGGCTTATTTCGCTACCAGTGCCCTTTCAAATGACATTAAATGAAATGATTTTGCATGATGAAACTGATGAATATCACATCTGTAAACAGCCGATTATTTTCCCTCAGATTAATGTTAGAGATCATTGTCACTTTACTGCGAAATATCGCGGACCTGCACATGATTCTTGCAATCTTTAATATCATGTACCTAAATTTATTCCATGCTTCTTCCATAACTTGTCTGGCTATGACAGTCACTATATCGTTCGTGAATTTGCACAATTATATTGTACAAAGTTCACTGCGATTGCGCAAAATCATGGACGCGTTATTTCATTCAGTTAACATGTAGGCGATATTAGCATTCGCTTTCTAGATTCGTATAATTTATGAATTTTTCACTTGATACACTTGTAAATGGGCTTCCCAGTGACGACTTGAAATACATTCGAGAGTATTTTTCAGATACTGAACTATTTAAACTTTGTATAAGGAAAGGTGTTCTGCCCTATGACTACATTCAGAGCTTTCAAGCATTAAAAGAAACAAAATCACCTCCTCAGTCTGCATTTACAAGTGTGTTAAGTGAATGTAGCACGCCGTCACTCAGCTCATCGTCATACGATAAGCATACGGTATGTATTTCCGATGAAGACTATTTGTATGCCTGCCAGGTGTGGTCAACGCTTCAGCTACAGACTTTAG
Organism: Anabrus simplex; assembly: GCF_040414725.1. Lineage (NCBI taxonomy): Eukaryota > Metazoa > Arthropoda > Insecta > Orthoptera > Tettigoniidae > Anabrus > Anabrus simplex. Next base: position 199,211,507 of record NC_090267.1, read on the forward strand.
GAGAATATGCAGACTTGTATTTGAAGGTAGATACACTTTTACTCTGTGATGTGTTTGAGAAGTTTCGTAAAATGTGTTTAACTATTTACGGATTGCACCCTTGCTATTACTACACAACACCTGGTCTGTCATGGGATGCAATGCTCAAGTGTACCGGTGTTCAACTTGATCTTCTAACGGATGTCGACATGCTTTTGAGTTTTGAACGCGGCATTCGCGGCGGACTAGTTTCGGTTGTCAACAGGCATGCTATCGCAAATAATCCCTACCTCGAGAACTATAATTCCGAGAAAGAAGATTCTTATCTGATGTATTTCGATGTCAATAATCTGTATGGGTGAGCCATGTCACAGCCATTATCGTGTAAAGATTTTGTATGGCTAACAGAAACTGAAATTCAACATTTTCATGTTTTTGAGGCTGCTAAAGATCCTCATCGCGGCTACGTGTTGGAAGCTTCTCTTGCATACCGTTCTCATCTGCACGATTCACATCTGACCTTCTTTTTTGCGTTAAAAAATGATTACCCCTAATGTTACATCGAAACATACGAAACTCCTAGCCACTCCTTTTCCGAAAAAGCGCTATGTTATCCACATAAAATGTCTTGTACAATGTCTCGAATACGGCTTATTGTTAGAGTGTATTCATCGTATCGTTGCGTTTAAGCAGGAAGCATGGCTTAAACCGTACATGGATTTAAATACTGAACATCGTCAACGTGCTACAACAACATTTGGGAGTACGTTTTTCAAACTGATGAATAACTCGATCTATGGCAAAAGCATGGAAAATGTACGCAACCATCGCGACATTCATTTAATTAATCAATGGGATGGCCGGTATGGCACACGCAAGTGTATCTCAAAACCAAATTTCAAAGCCTATCATGTTATTGATCGTTACCGTATTTCTGTTGAAATGAAAAAACAGAGATTGTCTATGCGAAGCCAATTTATTTAGGAATGGCTATAGTTGATTTTTCAAAGTTTTCATTATGGATTTGCAAAGCAATAGTTTTCTGATCTTACACTTATGTATACGGATACAGATAGTTTCATTTATCATATTCGGGAGACGGACGTCTGCGATGTGATGCGAAACCATTCGCAATTCTTTAACATTTCTTCCTTTTCACCTAGTTATCCATTCAACATTCGACCATAAAACAAGAAAATCATAGCGCTTATGAAAGATGAATGCGGCATGAATATCATGACTGAGTTTATTGGTTTAGCACCATAAATGGATGCCTATGACACTCAAAATTCACAATCTGTTAAAGAAGCAAAAGGCGTACGTTCATGCGTCGTTAGCCGTTTACATCTTCAACACTATCTCGATGTACTCACCTCTGCCGCTTTCTGTATGCATAAAAGGATTCAATCACGTAAACATCATGTGTATACGATCGAACAAAATAAATGTTCATTGCTTCCTTTCGATGACAAACGTGTATGGGATAGTGGTTCCCTTACCCGTGTTCCATGGGGTACAGCATCAACTAAAACCTGTATATACAAGAATTGCATTAAGAAGGGGAAAGGTACACGGACATGATAAGATAAAACTTGTACATACCAAAATTGCATTATCAATTACGAAGGGGAGAAGTACCCGAACATCAAGCAGAAATCACTACAGCAAACGACTCGTGATAAAACATGTACATAAAGGATGTAAAAAATAATGTAGAATTGACATATTCTTTTATTTTAGATTGGGTATTACCCTCTCCTCCGCCCGCTCCCTCTTCTTCTTTGCAAGATAAAGTTTGGTTAAATACTACATCACTCTAGGAAGAATAAGTATGTCAAGAAAGAAGGTGTTCAAAAAAGCAAATTCGTAAGTATGTCATCGTCTCAGCTTGCTAAAAGAAGAGCAGCTCAATAAGTATGTTGAGAAGGGAATTTTTTCTACAAAGGTATCTCTCTGAACAGCGTTCTGTTGTTCGATTCTAGATTTTTCTACAAAAGTATCTCATGCAATGGAGTAAAACTGTTCTGATCACTTGTTTTGGGTAACGACATGTGATTCTAGTCTTTATCACTTATTTAGTGTTCTCGACACTTGTTGTAGGTAACGTCATCAACTGTAGTATGTGATTCTAGTTTTAATATGTTTATAGTGTTCTCAACACTCACGACATTGACTATAGTATGCGATTCTTGTCATGATATGTTCTAAACACAGCAATAGATGTTCTTAACAGCAGCTTCGTAAGTATGTGAACAAGTCTAAACATGCACAACTATGATGACGTCATCGCTGCTGGTTATAAACCCGAGCATAATCTTGCCTTCGCGATGCATTTTTAAACTTGTTTGATAGAGATATGCCTTAAGAGGAGAAGGAGCAGGAGGAGGAGGAGGAGGAGGAGGAAGTCATAACAGCCTATGTATAGCCGCCATCTTGTGTAGTAGCCTCTAAGCTAGCTTTCTTCATAAGAGCCTATGTATAGCTGCCATCTTGTGAAGTAACCTCTAAGCTAGCTTTCACCATAAGAGGCAGTGTATAGCCGCCATCTTGCACAATAGCCTCTAAACTAGCATTCTCCATATAAGCCTGTGTATAGCCGCCATATTGTGCAATCGCCCATGGTCGTCTCATAACAACCTATGTATAGCCGCCGTCACGCGCAATGTTGAGAAGAGCAGCTTGCTTTATAACTATGATCGTAGTAAGTTGTGAAGGGCAGCTTGCTTGCTTGCGGCGTGGCTAAGTCCCGCGCTATAAAGTTTACTTCTGTCAAGACAGCAGTAAGCCATGTGCATGTATTTAAAGATAGGGGCTGACAGCTGTCAAAAACACGTGGAATTTTTAAAATTGCCCGCCACCACATGTCAAAGGTTTCATCCATGAGTTTTAGTGCCGTTAAGATGGCAGCACAGAGGTTAGCGATGTAAGATGGCGGAAGACAGCTGTCAGAAAAGAACGTAGATTTTTCAAATTGCCCGCCACCACGTGTCAAAGGTGGTAGCTATGAAGTTTAGTGGCGTAAAGATGGCAGCACTGAGGTTAGCGATGCAAGCGGATGACAGCTGTCCAAAACATTTTCACACTGCACGCCACCGGGAGCCAAAGGTGTATGTATAGCACCCGTCTTGCGCAAGTGCCCTTAAGCCGTCTCATAAGAGCAGCCGCCATCTTGCGCAGTAGCCTCTAAGCCAGATTTCTCCATATAAGCCTGTGTATAGCGACCATCTTGCGCAGGCGTCCTTAGGGTGTCTCATAAGAGCCTATGTATAGCAGCCATCTTGCGCAAGCGCGCTTAAGCCGTCTCATAAGAGCAGCAGCCATCTTGCGCAAGCGTCCCTAGGGAGTCTCATAAGAGACTATATATAGCAGCCATCTTGCGCAAGAGCCCATAGGCCGTCTCATAAGGAGTTGTTTATAGCCACCATCTTGTGCATTTTGCGTTGGGAAGGGCATCTTTCCGTTGAAATAGGGACAGCCCCTTGAAGATGGCGGGTGTGAGGTTAGGCTTGCTCTCTTAAGCGTCGGGAAGGGCAACTAGCCGTTAAAGTGAGGTTACTCCCCTCAAGATGGCGACTCTAAGGTTAGGCTCGCTCTCTTATGCATAATCCGCAAATCGACATTGTTCACCTACTATACTAGAGGTCAGTGACCTTGCATTGGAACCTGTATTGCTACACTACTAGACCTCGGGTGCTGATTCACCAGAAAAAGTGATGACTCATTTCCTGATTTGGGTAGATAGCAGGAGGTGCGCACGCACATGTTGATCTAAACATTCTCTCCCACCTCACTTAACATATGTATAAATACGAGTGTAAGACAACGTGTCCTTGCTTGCCTCGTAAGAGGCAGCCGTGCCCTGGCCCCAGGGCAATATTTTTTGTAGAGAGACATCGCTACGGTGGTGGACCTCTAGGGTCCACTCTCACTCACCCGTCCCTTATTTTTGGTAATGGGAGGTAGAGGAAAGAGGATTACCTCTTTAAACTCCCCCCCATCCTCCCCCGTAGTCAATAAAGCATAACCATTTACTTAGGTTAGCCTAAGATAAGAGCCGTGGAATTTCAAATTTCACGCACGCACGTGCCTAAGGTGGCATCCATAAGGATTTTACTCCATCAACATGCCACCACTGAGGTTAGCGAAGACAGCTGTCAAAAAGCACGTGGATTTTGAATTGCCCGCTACCACGTATCAAAGGTGGCAACAGTGAGGTTTAGCCCCGTCAGGATGGCAGCACTGAGGTTAGTGATGCAAAATGGCGGATGACACCTGTCAAAAAAGCACGTGGCTTTGTTTACAAACGAGAGCACGTGGTGGTGACGTCACGGTCACGTGACTGGGGTCAATGACCTTGGCCGGGGTCAATGACCTCGGGTGCTGACGCAGCAGAAAATGCTGACGTCATTTCCGGCGCTGACATTACGGTTACGTGAGTGGGGTCAATGACTTTGGTCGGGGTCAATGACCTTGATGACATCAGCAGAAAAATGCTGACTCAGGGATTTAGAACTCTCTTTGCTCCCCTACTAAGAACAAGCAGGCTTCAGAAGAGGCCGGGCCATTGTTGATCAAATTAACACACGAAGGCTAATCACTGGACATCTTTGTTTACATCTTTCATTGTTTTTGAAAAGGCCTTTGATTCTGTCAACCTGAAGAAAATGTGGAGGGCTAAGGAAAAGTTTTGAATCCCACAGGCAATGTACGATGGATATGTTTGCCACAATCTCACTGAAATTTTCACGATGTTTGGCTGTCCTCATCAGTCTACTTGAGTCTAGTCTTGTCTAATCCCGTAAATTCCTGTTTCCCTCGACAGTGAATTCTACGACCATCAATAATTTAAGTAGGATGTACTTTTACATTCCTCATAATACGCCCAAGGAAGGTTGTCTTTCTTTTCTTAATTGTACACGCCAACATTCATTTCCTCCTCATGCGTCTGAGTACGACAGCATTCGAGACGTGGTCAGTCCACGAGATCGGCAACATCCTGCAGAAAATCCACGTCCTGAACCTAATGGTGTTATATTTCAGAGTCCATATTTCAATGTTGTACAGAAGCAACATAGAGTCTGACAAAGTTACAAGCTGAGGCTTCTGTCACACAGTAGATTCCTTATTTTTCTAAAGCTACCACAAGCCATTTCTATTCGTACAAGGATCTCTAAATCTGGGCCCACGTCCTCAGTAATCCAGCTGCCAAGGTACATAAACTTCTGCGCTTGCTCAACTTGTTCTCCATAAACGTTCATAAGAATGTGTGTTTTACAAGTTCTAGTAATGGCCTTCACATTTTTCTTGTTGGTGTTAGTTTTGAGTCCAAGGTTACCCCTTTTGCTACGATTATGTCTACCAGTCACTGAAGAACTTCAGCACTATCAGCCAAGATGACAGTATCATCTGCATATCTCAGATTGTTGATCAGCCTACCGTTGACATTTACATCTTCTGCTTCTTGAAGACAATCTCCATTCCAATAAATATAGGCCTACCTTTGATAGTTACAATTCAGCCTTGTCAATACTTGGAGTTATCTAATTAAATATTTTTATCACTTCTTTTGAGAACCATACTGTCCTCTTCCTGAGTGGTTTTTTCCTCACTACCAATTATCACTTGGATCCCTTTAAGCCTACTTATTATTACGCATCAAACACCAAAGTTCTAACCATCTGTTAATAGAAATCTAATATGTGAATTATTAAAATAAAATAGATTATAAATATCATAAAAGAACACTACAACTACACTATTCTATTTACAGTTTTCTTAAAACGTCCTCATTGTCTATTACCTATCACTATTACTGATCACTATCTTGACAAACAACGGAAACCGAGGGCAAGTGAATGCACTAAATTTTAAGTGGAACAACTGACTGAGTGACTCTCACAATGTGTATAGAAGTAAGTTATTCCTTTCATAATCATACATTATAGATGAGTGATGTTAATATATTTCGTTAGGTTTCAGATCTGTGTGTCAAAATCATTGTCCATTTTGCAAATAGAGGAAAAAGATCCTGATATCAGTGTTCTAATGTCAGATATGTTACCTGATGCTAAGGTCAAGGCTAATTATGTTTATATACGGATAACGGCATATGGTATTCCGTAAGTCAACTGGAAATTTCTCAGAGTAAACTAGAATACCGGTATACTATTAGGAATGGATTTTTAGACAGGCTTTTCTTTCTTATAGTTTAGGTTGCAGTAAAGACGTGATCTCTGAAATGGAAGATATTACAGAAATGTTATGAGACACTAATTCTAACAGATTGATTGTATTCTTAAGTAATAGGCAAGGAGGACTAATAGACATTTGTAAATAGAATAGTGTAGTTTCAGTGTTCTTTTATGACATTTACGATCTATTTATATTTTAATTATGGCACATATTAGATGCCTATTAAGAGATGTTTAGAACGTTGGTGTTTGATGTGCATAAATAAGTAAAGAGGTCCGAGAGATATTTGGTAGTGAGAAAAAACTGCTGAGGAAGAGCACAAAGTCCCCGAAACATGCACGGTGTATGAGGTGATAATAATCAATTAAATAAGTATTGACAAGGTTGAATTGTAATTACCAAAGGTATATTTATTGGAACCGAATAGAGATTGCAGTCAATACGGAACAATATAAAATCAAACCACAATGGTTAAGTTTATAAACTATTGAAGGGCATCTCGGAATATATGCTGAGAGTACAGATTAAACAGCAGGGGATATAATACTAAAATTATTAGTTTAAAACTCCATTTTCCATTCATTCTTTTGGCATCACGAACATGTATTCTAACACACCAATAACCTAAATTTTCGTCAGATTGAAAACATTTCGCGATTTTCTTTTTTTTTTTTTTTGAAAAAAATTTCTTTCTGTAATACTATTTATCAACAATATGTCCTTCTCATGGGTTATGCTGTTTCTGGCCTTTTACTGAATATTTATCTTGACAATCAATCAAAAATTCGCTACGGATTTGCATTCAGGGCAGTCGCCTAGGTGGCAGATTCCCTATCAGTTGTTTTCCTAGCCTTTTCTTGAATGATTTCCAGAAAATTGGAAATTTATTTAATATCTCCCTTGCTAAGTTATTCCAATCCCTAACTCCCATTCCCATAAATGAATATTTGTCCCAATTTATCCTCTTTAATTCCAACTTTATCCTCTTATTGTGATCTTTCCTACATTTAAAAGACACCACTCAAATTTATTCGTCTACTCATGTACTTGGACGCCATCTCCCCACTGACAGCTTGGAACATACCGTACCACATATTACTAGTCGTCCATTTCATGACCGTATCGATGAGTATAATCAAGAAGTTAATATAAAGAACCACCTAATCGATACTTTATTTTTTGCCTCAGGCAGAACATGTTTCGACCACTTAGTAGTCATCTTCAGCTGTATAAAGAAACTGTGCTTACTTTTGCAAGTTTCAGCTTCAGATTCAGATAGATGTTCATACTATTTCCTGCTTGGTTAACCATCATTGGTTAATTTTGCTGGCACGAGGGCTGGGTGTATGGGTCGTCTTCATCATCATTTCATCTTCATCACAACGCGCAGGTCGCCTATGAGAGTCAAATCAAAAGACCTGCACCTGGCAAGCTCAACATGTCCTCGGACACTCCTGGCACTAAAAGCTGTACGCCATTTCATTTCATCTGGTAAGTATATATCTACTAAATGAATTCAGTTCCTTTCATTACAATACTTCTACAGTTGAGCACTAACATTTTTATGTCATCCCTACTTGACTTCCTTTTTACAGTACCCTTATCACTGCTCCCTAGGCCACCCCGTTTCCCAGAATGTACCTATCTATAACCTTCTAAACAAATGTCCTAACTTATATGTACCACCGCAGTTTAAGTGAAGGCCATCTGAGCGCAGATCCCTATCTCCTACCCACGCATTAGGATCTAGAAATCTCACTCCAAGTATCTCACATACCCACTCGAAGTCTCATTTACATCCCCAATCACCTTCCAGTCAGTATTCCACTGATAACAATCTCTGTTTCCTTAAACTCCACCCGTGCTGCATTTATCAGATCCCACACATCCCCAACTATTTTGGTACTTATACCTGCTACGTTGTTGGTACCAATGTGAAACACTACCACCTTCTCAATTCCCTCTTCCTTCTCTTCGACTTTCCCCAACATCTGCCTCAACCTCATTCCTGGATAACACTCTACCCTGGTTCCCTTTCCTCCACACACTTTCCCCAGATGTCTAACCATGGAATCCCCCATGATCAGAGCCTCAACTCTACCCACCACACTTGATCCCCTCCTCTCCTGGTCAGCCCTATCTTCTCTTCACTGCTGCAGAAGCTATTTCCTCCTCCTTTCTCTCCCTCCCATGACACTGTTCCACTCGTCTTTTCCTATCCACTACTCCATATTTCCCTTTCCTACATTTTCCTTTCCTCCTGCTTCCACACTTCTCAGCAACAGCTCCCCGTTCCTCATCTGTCGTCAGTTGTTCTACTTGCAGTGACTCATACCAATTTGAATGTATTGATTTCTCACAGACACATGTCCTGAATTCTGATCCTGAATAGAGCCTTTAGCCTGCAATCTCCTTCCCCTTAAAACATTAGGCCACCTGTCTTCTACAATTCCCCCTTTCCTTCCCATCCTTGTTTTACACTTACTGTATCCTGTACATTTTTTGAGGGCAGCCAACTTCCTTCCTGTCATATGAGAGAATGCTAATTATCTCCCTCAAAATCTCCAACTCCTCCTTTGTACCCCTTAATGCCTGACCACACCCACAGTTCCTACACTTGCACTCCTTAGTCGCTCTTTACGGAAAAATGAGAAGAAAAGGAAAAATAAAATAATTTATTCTGTGCAAAATAAAAATGAAAGGAAATAAATATTGTCTAGGGTAGTTCACAAAGATCACACAACAACAGGGTAATTCATATAAGCTACTACTACACTACAATACTACTTAGCTGTATGAATTTCTTATCTACAACACCCTAACAGAAAGAAAATTGCTGTTAATTACTGAAAACTGAAAGTAATACACAAGCATTAGGCCTACACAATTCTAAACTGCAGTTAAATATACCCTAATTACTATAACAGAATTCTAGTAAGAGAGTAGAGTTAATACATATATCACTGATATTACAGATACTATACTACAGTAATATTTCACACTGATAGAATAAACACACTTATTTCTTATAAGATACTATAGTACAATAATTATAATTTTAAACTATGTTCAGATACTACAATATACTACAATACCATAATTTTAAACTACATTCAGATGTATTCTAATTACAACAGGTTATTTTTAAATACAAACAGAAATGGAAATTACAATTAAAGTTTGAAATTTGCAAGACTATTCAAAATAATGGAATAAGCACTCTAAATTCTAATAAGTTACTACAATACATTAAGTTACAACAATTTTTAAACAATATTCAGACATATCCTAATTACAACACTATAGGTTGAACTTACTACTAGCTTAACACTACACCGGGCGAGTTGGCCGTGCATGTAGAGGCGCGCGGCTGTGAGCTTGCATCCGGGAGATAGTAGGTTCGAATCCCACTATCAGCAGCCCTGAAAATGGTTTTCCGTGGTTTTCCATTTTCACACCAGGCAAATGCTGGAGCTGTACCTTAATTAAGGCCATGGCCGCTTCCTTCCAACTCCTAGGCCTTTCCTATCCCATCGTCGCCATAAGACCTATCTGTGTCGGCGCGACGTAAAGCCCCTAGCAAAAAAACAAAAAAAAAAAGCTTAACACTACAGGTGATAATAAAGTAAAGTTAAAACATAACTACCCAACAACTACAACAACTCGAGCACAAAAGGCAATTCCATGGAAAAATTTTTTACAAGAAATAATACTAGTTTAACATTCTAACTCCAGCATCATGTACAATTTCATACACAACTTAATTACTTCCAATATTTAGCACTATGGCTTACAAAACTATAGGTTGAGCTTAAGGTTACAAGTTATAATAAAGTAAGGTTAAAACATAATTACCCAACAGCTACCTCAACAACAAGAGTACAACAAGCAATTTCATGGAAAGCAAATATTACAAGATATACTACTAGTTTAATTTTCTAAATCCAGCATCATCATATACAGATTCACACACAACTTAAGTATTTCCTGTACTTAACACTACAGCTTACAGTAGGCTACTATAGGTTGAGCTTACTACTAGCTTAACACTACAAGTGATAATAAAGTAAACTTCAAAAATAACTACCCAACAACAACTGGAGTACAACAAGTGATTCCACGGAAAAAGATATCACTTGAAATACAACTAGTTTAACTTTCTAAATCCAGCATTATCGTATAAAATTTCACACACAACTTACGTATTTCCAATGCTTAAGATTATGGCTTACAGTATTATAGGTTGAGCTTACTACTAGCTTTTTTCTTTAAAAACAATGCTATTTGTTTGGGGCATTGACCTAGGAAGATCTTTTGCTCCTACTTGCACCATATGTGAGGAACCTGCATGTATTTTGTAAATGGCAGAAGTGTAAAGTGTTGAATATGAGGAAAGGAATGTTAAGGATGACACAAACAACATTACAATGTTAATAAATTAATGTTAAGAACATAATTACCCTACAAGAACAACAACAGTACAACAAGCAAATACCTGGAAAGAAAATATTAAAAGAAATACTATCCCTGGAGGCCCGGGGTCAATTCCTGGCTCCGCCACAAAATTTGAAAAGTGGTATGGTTCTGGAAATGGTTCACTCAGCCTCACGAGGTCAACTGAGTAGAGATGGGTTTGATTCCTTCCTCAGTCATCCTCCAAGTGGTTTTCTGTGGTTTCCCACTTCTCATCCAGGCAAATGCCAGGATGGTGCCTAACTTAAGACCACGGCCGCTTCATTCCCATCTCCCTACAAGGCCTCTGTTCAACATAGCAGGTGTGGCCACCTGGGCAAGATACTGGTCCTCCTCCCCAGATATATCCTCGACCAAAATTCGGACACTCCAGGACACTGCCCTTGAGATGGTAGAGGTGGGTTCCTTCGCTGAGCCCAAAGGAAAAAAAAAACCCTGGAGGTTGGAAGGATTAAGAAAGAAAGAAAGAAAGAAAGAAAGAAAGAAAGAATTCATAAAATAAAACCAAGTCCTCCACTTCCCTTACTAAGGAAACAAAAGCAAAATGAAATACTCACTTTCACCTATAATAACAAACTAATTTTTCATATCACCACACTATTTAAAAAGCAAAATTTTACCATAGCTTTCAAAACTCAGAATACTAACTCCAACATCTTTTATAAGACATTTACAGTCAACAAGAATAGCATAAATTTCAATTGAGATCAATTCATATGTTTATAAACTCAAGTGTCAACACTGCACTTCAAGCTACATTGACAAACTGGTAGAAATTTCAATATCCATTATCAGGAACATGTTAATACTAAAAAGTGCAATCGATTTTCAGCTTCAAATGAACATGTCAGATTTCTGTCATGAATTTGCATCCATTGACAATGATTATTATTTATTTAGTCTGATCCAGGACACCCTAGATTTGCCATAAGACACAGAATAATACACAATAACAATTTTCAGGGAAGATAAAAAGATTAATGTTTAAAAAAATGATAGGTTACAATTAACCATGTTAAATGGCATGAACTCCATATAAATGGTGACAAAGAATCGAAACGGAGTACTTGATGAGTGAGACGACTATCTCATCTTGTAGGCTTCTCGCTAGTTTATATTTTTGTCGCCATGTGACGAAAGATTTGGGAATTGTTCCCCTCGCGCCAAAGAAAAGTCCAGTCACCGTAATTTTCTTAAGGTTATACGACTCAAGAAAGAAAGGGATGGTTGGATTATAGATATCCTTTTTCTCATTGTCTATGTCAGTCGGCTGAGAGGCTGAAGATTCAAAGCGTACCGTAGGATCAATAATTTCTGCTTCGTTCCTCCGTCTGTCAATCGCTATAATATCAATCCTGCGAGTGCTGCCTCCTTCGGCGAGGCAGTGGACTTCTTCGTACACTTCTAGATTTTTGAGATGAAGAGCATTAGCAATCAGGTTTCTGATGATGTTATGGCGTTTGATCCTAAGCAGTTCTCCTTGAGGGCAACTCCCCAGCACATGTGGTAAAGTTTCATACTCACTGCAGTGTCTGCAGTGGCCTGTGCTGGTAGAATGTCCCGGCAGAGTACGTACTGGTGCAACCATCGCTGTCATCTTCAACATCTCCCTCCATTCCAAACAAGTTAAACCATCTCTTCCGGTAACCCAAGAATTAGCAGCAGGAACTTGAGCAAATAACTCAACACCTCTTCCTTTTTGTGGATATGCACACCAAGCTTCAAATTCGCGTGTTCTAAGTATATCGCGCAGTTGTCTAACAGATTTCGTTGATGTCTCTTCATTGAGTTGTAGTTCAGATAGGCAGCGAGTTTTTATTGCTGTGAAATTTCGAACAGCATTTACGTGCGAATCATTCATAGCTTCTAGCTTAAGATTGATGTTCAGCTGTTGAAGGTACGCTTCCCAAGTAGCGCGCATTAGTGCTAACCCTTTACATTTGTGGCTCGAATATATCATACTTGTCGGTGTGTCACTCGGAAGTTGTAGAATTTCTTTAAGTGCGCTTCTGATCATGTTGTCGGCTTTTAACAGACTTGATTTGGGAATTTTCTCAACCGAAACAGTCTGGAAGGGGTATATCAGTGTAGGGCCAATAAACTGATTTATTACAGTCAATTTTTGATGCGGTTGGAGTAAGTGAGTCCTGGTAATCTGATCTAAGTTAGCTTTCAATTTTTCAAGTACCTGATGTTCATTGAAGACTAAAGTCTGTCTGAAAGTTGCCCCTAAATATTTTATTTCTTCACTATCATTTATACTTCTAATGTTTCCAGAGACCGTCACGATATCGTCAGAATGAAGTTTACCATTTTCTATAATAATGGCATTTGATTTGTCTGCATTTATATGCAAACCTATTTCTTGAAGCAGATTTATGACAGAAGTGACTAGGATTGAAGCTGCTGCTTGATCTTTAGCTATGATCACCAGATCGTCGGCAAAGCATAGGGATGTTAAAGGTACAGTGTTAGGACTCAATTGAAAACCATACATTTCTGATACTTTGATGTCTGTGAGTTCATCAAGGATGTGGTTTATACCCCAGTTAAATAAGAAAGGTGAAATGGGATCTCATTGCATCACTCCACATTTGATGTTTATCTTATCTGTATGACCACGAGCAGTTTGAACTTGTGTTGTGTTTTCTGTGAGAAGGTTGACTAGTAACTTCTTAATGGATATGGGTAGTATAGAGTTCTCTATTGTCACCTTTAAGTGATTGTGTCCAATACTATCGAACGCTTTGCTGATGTCGAGGAATACTACGCAGCCTGAAATCTTTTTCATTACAGCTGTTCGTAAAATGCCATCAACAATATTCACGTTAATGAAAGAGCCAGGGGTCATGACAAAACCTCTTTGGAACTGGTTCAAAGGGATGTATTCCCTTACAATTTTATCAAGGATCTTACTTAATATGCGCCGAATAATGGAGCAAATACTAATCGGTCTCCATTTGGACAGAGCATTCTCTTCACCGCCTTTATGTATAAGAACAGTTCTCGCTGCCTTAAGAACCTCAGGAATGAGCCCACTTTCAAATATTCTTCTGATGATATGGGCTAAAATATTAGCAGCAAGTGGATCATAAACAGATTTCAATAAAACCTTATCCGGACCTGGGCTAGTGTCAATTGCTATGCTCTTGATAATAGAGAAAATTAACTCTTGAGATATTGAAATTGTATCATCTAAGGTTTCATTTGTATAATCGATATAGGAGTCTCTCATGCAATCATTAGGAGTTTCAAATCTGTTCCTAAAATATCCTTCAACAACATCTTTCTCTAGTTTCAAATTATTAGTTCTTTTGCCACTTAAAATTTTTCTAATTGCTTTCCTCCTTTGGTAAAAATATTCATATTGAGTCACTTCATACTCGAATTTAGCCTTCCGACGTTCACGATCATTCTTAGAGGATCTCTGTGGGTTACTGGAGGTTTTATACTGTCGGTTGTTATTTTTGTAAGTGCCACGTTTACGAGCTTCAATATATCTAGTAACTGGACTCTTTGGACCTGGCAGTAGGTCTGTAGCTGTGGCAAGGAAGTTTACAAAATTAGTGACTTGTTCATTGAATTCAGCATCACTCAGTTCATGTTGAAAGATATCTAGCCATTTACTCAGTTCGTCGTGGTAAGGTTTATTTTTTTGCTCTCTTTGATCAGAGGTTATTTCCAACTTCGTTGACTGACCATTTTTACTAGAAATAGGAATAGGATCTGAAGGTGGAATTTTAGACTGGCTAGGTGTAGTCATAGATGGATTCAACAAGCAAGCTCTGTATTGCTCTGGGTGTGATTTACTTATATGTATCGTAAGGCCTTTATACATTTGCCCGCAAAATTGACATTGTGTTTTGTTATGAGTGGTACTCTTATTGGTGTCATTTGCAGCCATAGTACAGGATGTATAACCTCGATAATATAGTTACAGATTATATTTGTCAATGATGATAATTTATTAGGCCCATAGACATTATTACTATGAAACTGTAGAATATATCAGAAAGTAGGGATGTGCAAATTATTTCGTCTTGTAAATGCAAACCATGAATTGAGCGTATTATAGTGGGATATTTAAAGAGAGTTAAAGATGGCAAGAAGAGAGACAAATTTCTGAGTATCTATAAAATTATTTTCATCTATTTAGATCAAAGGATTAATCCCATTTTCAATGTAAGTGAAATTGCTCAGCATACTAACATTTTTTTCGAGACATTAATAATCCTTCTTGATAAAACATTAAGTCACAACTCTTCCATCATTTCATAAAAGTTCTCCCTCTCGCGATTTCCTCTTCCTCCACCTTGCTGCGATCAACAGCTGACCTGCTTGGCAGTCTACCAGTTTCATGTTTTTGCTAAGTTTCTTTTGTTTTGTGTGTTGACAATGAAGACATATTGTTTTTAATATCATTTCTTTCTAATTGTCGAATTCCTTACTTTTCTACTGCATGGTATTTCTGATGCTATTGATACTTTTCAAAAAGACCTTTTCTTTATGATTTTTGGTTTTGATTTTTGATTCTTTTTATAACTGTTAGGCTCTTCAATCTGCTGAAACTACCTTTGTTTAAATAAATTTATAAACCATGAGTACCTGAAAGACAAACCATACAGTAACAGTATTACACCTGAAAAAGAAACAACACAATTAAAATAGAAGACATGTTTTGTTCTTGAAGGAACATCAGATTCTATCAAATCACACTGAAATATTTCAAAATAAACAGTTAGGTATATCTTTGTTTAAATACTGGAACTTTTCTTAATGATGCTCTCATTTGTCTCTACTCCAGCTGTTACTGCATTAACTAAGATTATTACAAAAAAGTTGAAACCTTTCAATATCCTTTCTTATGGACTTTTAGTGTGATGTTTTCTAGAGCATTTCTATAAACATATTATTATTATTATTATTATTATTATTATTATTATTATTATTATTATTATTATTATTATTATTATTCAATGCTGAAGTAGGCCCAATAGGTCTGAAACACACATCTCTAACATGTTTTTAATCAACATTCTCATCAAGGCAATTATGGTTCAATATTTAAGGTACTGACCAAGGTAGACAACTGAGATTACATATTTCTTCGCTCTATGGACAGCGAAATGAGAAGTGTATGATGAAGTGCATTGTATCACGGCAGATGGTTCAAATAAGCATGAGGATATTATTGCTGTCAGCCTCAAGGAAAAGAACTGTCTTCTATTAGATCCCACAGTATGCTTTGAGAAGAGCACATAGCAGGAATCACTGGTGGACGAGGAGGAGAAAGTTGCTTGTTGCCCATGTATTCCTCGCTTAAATGAGAGCTATAATACTATTGGATATACACGGGAAGTGAAGGGTCTTCTCTTTGAAGCCAGAGGAAACTGCTTTAAGGATACAAGCTCTTTCCGCAAGAAGCTGGGATTAACAGTGTATGATCTACGTTATCTATCCCTTATGGTTCTGAAGGATCCTTTGTCCATTTTATCTATACATTTGTATTTTTGTTGGCTGTCATTCAGTTTTTGTTTTCTTTTTAATATTTCGACATTTCAGGATCGATACCTTATCAATGTTTATAAAGTACATTTTTTCCAATGAAAATATATATCAGTATTGTCTTCCGGATCCATGCGATCATCTGCAAGTGTGGCTAGACGCCTCTATTTGAAAATATATATAAATTAGACTTGGAAATCAACTGCCATATTTGCTGCAAGTTATCAACCTTATAGTAGAGTAATTGCTATGATATATGGCAGTACTAGATATTATGATGGAAATTAAATATTTACCTAGTTTACACTTACCCCATTTCACCTTGTTGGTTTTATCAATAAATAGACCTGGGCAAGTTTCACTTGACTGCTCCTTAAAAGTTTATGTTAATCTTTGAAAAGATTCCAGTATTCCCTTTCTTAACTACACAACAGAGAACTTAAGAACTTAAGTTAACTTTTATCTGTTATAGGACCAACAACGAGATGTTTGATATGGTGATTTATGAGCCTCATGCGTACCAGTGCTACTATGGTCTTTATCACAAAATGGGATCCCCACCTCTTGTCGGTGTCTTCTCCTTGGGATCTCTCAGCCCTACCCTGTGGGCGATTGGAAATCCTGATCATCCAGCATTCAGTCCTGACTGGGCTAACCCATTCTCGGACCACATGACTTTCTGGGAGAGAATGTACAGCACTTTGTCTAAATTGTGGATGAACTATTACTGGAACTACGAAGTGATACCAGCACAAGAAAAGGTCATGAGGAAGTACTTCGGCTCAGCACCTCCTCCAGTAGCTGAGACCGAGAGGAATAAGAGTCTCCTCCTCGTTTACAACCATTGGTCCTTGGATTATCCTCGGCCACTTCTGCCTAATGTGGTGCCGATCACAGGATTACATTTACAACAATCAACTAGCCCACTACCACAGGTAAGAAAGTAAGGACAATTGGTTTGATATTCTATATTCTGGGACATGGTATCTGAGTTATAACATCAGTGGCTTCTAAGGCAGTCTTGGTTTGAATCCTGTATTTTAATTAAAAAGCCCTGTTCCTAAATTGTAGTTCAGATTCCATGTAATGTCCCATGGCTATGATCAAGATATTCTGTATGTTATGTAAAAGGGCTGATAGGAGACTTAAATGATTGACTTGCAGGAACTTTCATTGTTATGTGTTTTAGCGCTGGCCCAGTCGTCTAGGGGTAGCGTACCTGCCTCTCACCCAGAGACCCTGGGTTTGATTCCCAAACAGATCAGGGATTTTTACCTGGACCTGAGGGTTAATTCGAGGTCTACTTAACTTTTATTATTACAATTGAGGAGCTACTGTATCTGACAGTGAGATGACGACCTGGTTAAGAAAAAAAAATAACAGTCGAGAGGATTCATTGCAGTAACCATGTGTCACCTTGTAATCTGCAGGTCTTCGGGCTGAGCGGTGGTCGCCTGGTAGACCAAGGTCCTTCAGGGCTGTAGTGTCATGGGGTTTGTTTGTCGTATGTATTTTAGCATTGATTGTGCTGAATAAACAGATGTATATACTTCCCTCCACTGTCCATTGTGGTTCAAGTTACTGAGTTGGAAGCAAGCCTATTTACAGTCCACATGTCTTACAGTGATATGTAGGCTATAATCTTAATACACTGTGTTGAAACTTGCTTCTTTATAAAAATAATTTTAGTGAATGGATACTTTGTAAAATTATCAAATAAATGTAATGTTTCAACATTGTTCATAGTGTGTAATTAAAACCAGTTAGAATTTGTACATTTCCATTTGGCAACAATATGCAACAGTAGGAAGGTGTTATGTCAGTTGTTTTGTTACCTCTCCAGGCTCAGGTTTGCATGAAGTAGCACAGATTTTGGCAGAGGGTGGTAGTATCTTAGAAGGTACAATAATTCATTCACCACCTGATTTCTTAATACGAATGAGAACAGTGGTGATGACGATAATAATGATTTTGATTGCTTTTCTAGTAAGGTTGGAAAGAAATAGAGTTAGAAACGGCTATGGAAATAAGGAGAACTTGAAGGAACTTCCTAGGAAATTGAATCTAGCAAAGAGGTCAACTAATGATAACATGATGGCCATCATAACTGGCAGTTATGCAAAGTTTAGTGAAAAATAGAAGGGAATGTATACATAATTAAAGGCATAAAAAGGTTCCAAGAAGGACATTCTATGAATCATTAATGAGCAAGGGGAGTGTGTATGCAAGGATTTTCAAAAGGTAGAAGTATTTAGTCAGCAGTATGTAAAGATTGTAGGTTACAAGGTTAATGCCCAGATAGAGGAGGTGACTAATACTAAAGAAGTATTAAAATTTACCTATGATAACGACATTTACAATGAGACACAAAAGTGGAAAACTAGAAGAGCAGCTGGAATTGATAAGATTTCTAGGGATATATTAAAGACAATGGGTTGCAATATACAAGTAGTACCATATCTGAAGTAGGTACGTATTTGATTATTGTTTGCATGTAGGAGCTATACCAAATGAATGGAGAGTTGCTGTAGTAGCCTCTGTGTATAAAGGAAGGAATGATAGATATAGAGCTGAAAATTACAGGCCAGTCTGTTTGACATGCATTGCATGTAAGCTTTGGGAAATCATTCTTTCAGATTATACTAGACATGTGTGCAAAATTAATAACTGGTTTGATAGAAGAGAGTTCGTGTTTAAAAAGGTTATTCTTCTGAAGCTCAACTTGTAGGATACCATCCAGATATAGCAGATATCTTGGATTCAGTAGGTCAAATGGACTGTATCGCGATTGTCCTCTCTAAGGAATTTGTTAGGGTGGATCATGCGACACTACTGGCAAAAATGATTGCAATTGGACTAGACAAAAAAGTGACTGAATGGGTGGCTATATTTCTAGAAAATAAATCGCAGACATTTAGAGTAGGTGAAGCTTTATCTGACCCTGTAATAATTAAGAGAGGAATAAGGTACAAGATCGTGAGCAACTGCCAAATGATCTCGACAATGTTATGAAATGGACAGTAGGCAACGGTATAGTGATAAACGGGGTTAAAATTCAGGTTGTGAATTTCAAGTCCTCTCAGTTTTAATTACTGCATTGATGGGGTGAAAGTTCCTTATGGGAATCATTGTAAGTACCTAGGTGTTAATATAAGGATATATCTTCATTTGTGTAATCACATAAATGAGATTGTAAATAAAGGGTACAGATCTCTGCACATGGTTATGAGGGTATTTAGGGTTTACAGTAAGGATGTAAAGGAAGGAACATATAAGTCTCTGGTAAGACCCCAACTAGAGAAAGGTTCCATTTTATGGGACCCCCACCAGAATTACTTGAGTCAAGAACTGGAAGAAATCCAAGGAAATGCAGTACAAGATATTCGAATAATTCTGCATTGACAGTTTTCACTTTACAAAGGAAACTATAATATGTCCTTCTATTCAGTACATAACAACTAATATCTTGTAATGGAAATGCCATCCAGGCAGGCAAGAAAGGCAAACTTTATTGTAATCTCAAAATAAAGGTTGCCTAATTGGGGCAAGGCACATTTTTTTAAAAAAAAGCTTGATCAATAACTTAACCCCCAATTTTTTTAAATCACCAGGGAAACTCATAGGAACACAGCGAAAACTTGTGCGACTCTGCTTAGAACCGATCAAATTTGGATTAAAAACGAAATAAAATTCCTCTATAAAAAGAAATCTTTTTTGAACCACAAACTATATGAAACTCATTCAGAAGTTCCACTCTTCTTTGCCCCCTCGAATGGAGATCCTTTCAATTACACGTCACTAACAAACTTAATCATACTTTGTTAAAGAAACAAAACACGCTTGACAAAAAATGGAATGCTCTTTCAAATACAACACTTAGCAAACATCATACACCAAAGAGCATAAAACCAAACAAATTTCACCAACCTGTAGTGAACATAAGTAAAATCAATCTCGATGTCAACGGTCTCGAAGTGCTAAAGCAAGGTACTTAAACATAATTGGGGCAATCCTTCTAGGTGTGATAGGAAAGGGCTAGGAGTTGAAAGGAAGCTTGCTTTTTGCTACTTGCTTTACGTCGCACCAACACAGATAGGTTTCATGGCGACGATGGGACAGGAAAGGCTTAGGAATGGGAAGGAAGTGGCCGTGGCCTTAATTAAGGTACAACCCCAACATTTGCCTGGTGTGAATATGACAAACCATGGAAAACCATCTTCAGGACTGCCGACAGAGAGGTTCGAACCCACTATCTCCCGGATGCAAGCTCACAGCTGCACGCCCCTAACAGCATGGCCAACTCGTCCGGTAGGAAGGAAGTGACCGTGGCAATTAAGGATCAGCCACAGCATTTGCCTGGTGTGAAAATGGGAAACCGCGGAATACCATCGTTGGGGCTTCCAACAGTGGTGTTCGAACCCACTATACCCCGAATGCAAGCTCACACCTAGACGACCCTAACCGCACGGCCAACTTGTTGGGTAATTTATTTTCCACGCCATACCAGACAACCCACAATATTACCAACAATTTGCTTCCTTGAAAAATGCTGGGCTGAGTGGCTCAGACGGTTGAGGCGCTGGCCTTCTGACCCCAACTTGGCAGTATCAATCCTGGCTCAGACCGATGGTATTTGAAGGTGTTCAAATACGTCAGCCTCGTATCGGTAAATTTACTGACACGTAAAAGAACTCCTATGGGACTAAATTCTGGCACCGTAGTGTCTCTGAAAACTGTAAAAGTGTAGTTTGTGGAACATAAAGCCAATAACATTATTATAATTATTATTATTCAATGAAAAACAGGATGGCAAAATTTCAATTCAAGTGAAGCAAAAGTAACTGTGCCAGGCCGAATGGCTCAGACGGTTGAGGCGCTGGCCTTCTGACCGCAACGTGGCAGGTTCTATCCTGGCTCAGTCCAATGGTATTTTTATAATCATCTTCACAATTCTCCTTGTTGATATGTACAGATGACCATGTGTTTTTACACCTTAAGGTAATCATGACAAAAATCATCACTAGTTAACATGAGTGAGCAATATTTCCATGTCAGCAATGAGAAGGACTAAGCAACAAAAGTCTAAATTCATGAATTCCTTTGTCATAGTCATTCCGCTGTGGGTGAGGGCGGTAGAATAACACCCAAGGTATCCCCTGCCTGTCATAAGAGGCGACTAAAATGTGCCCCGGGTGGCTCTGAACTTGGGAGCATGGGTTGGCAAGCACTGGGTCCTTAGCTGAGTCCTTACTTGTGCTAGCCTCCTCACTTTCATCTATCCTATTCTATACTATCTGACCTCCCTTGGTCAACTCTTATTATTTTCTGACCCCCAACAGTATTACGCAGCAGGCCTAGGGAGTCTTTCATTTTCACGCCCTTCGTAGCCCTTATCTTTTTTAGGCTGATACCTTCATTTCTCATCAAATAACTGTCCATTAAGTGGAGTGTTTTCACCACCATAGTATTTTAAGCTACCTACAGAGATACCTCCAGTGTGCATCTATTGGTAGGACTTTGACCATTGTGAGAGCTGTAGATAAGAGAGACATGGATTTCATCAGTTTTGATGGTAAGAATCATTTGATTGTCACTAATAAGAAACAATCTCAGTGTGGGCAGTACAAAAAAAAAAAAAAAAAAACAGTTGATTTGCAACAAATGCAAAACTGTGCTACAATTTCTTGCTTTCTTAAATAGAAAATAAGCAACCAAAAGAACTTGAACTCTGTATATTGTGCACAATACAAAATAATGTGAGTTTGGTACGTGGTAAATGTGAATTACCTTTTGACTCTTCATTATATTGTTTTCATAGAAATGTAGCAAGTTTCAATATTAATTTATGTTACATTATTACTCAAAGTGGTGGTGGTGATTATTGTTTTAAGAGGAAGTACAACTAGGCAACCATCCTCTATATAACACTAATCAGAGAGAAAAAATGGAAGTTCAGTCATTCCTTAATTCAGAAATTTTTAATGTAATTTAGTTACAATGCACATATATTTTCTGCAAAACTAACATTAAAATACCGGGCGAGTTGGCAGTGTGGTTAGGAGTGCGCAGCTGTGAGCTTGCATCCGGGAGATAGGGGGTTCAAAATCCACTGTCAGCAGCCCTGAAGATGGTTTTCCGTGGTTTCCCATTTTCACACCAGGCAAATGCTGGGGTTGTACCCTAATTAAGGCCACAGCCGCCTACAGTACTGCCCCCATTTTTCCCGAGCTAAGCCCAGCCATCGAGCGAGGAATCCCAAGGTGGACCGTTCGATCGTTGGCTATCACTTTCTAGAGGCATTTAAGGGTTGTTAAGGATTGATGACCAAGCAGGATAAAAAGAAATATTAAAACAACACTCTGACATTTATTCACATAAGCAGACAAACAAATGAAATATTCTTGCTAGTTTCTTTCTAATACAACAGAGAACTTTCATAATATTGGATTTCTTCCTCGATTTAGAGTGATGCGTGTTCATATCTCCAGCCTTACTGTGCTGTAATGAAACCACAGAAGTAATTAGGCCACTTGCCTTTTCAAACCAAACATTTGACTGAAAGAATTAAATAAATTAACGTGTGTTCAAAGCTTTACCAATTTAAAGTAGTCTCAACACGTGGTTTTAAGATGTATGCAACTGAATTTGTCATTTACAGTATTTAATATTGGTCAATGACACTAACATGAACTTCAGTAGAAATGAAAATTGTTTCCAAAATTCTCAAAAATTAATTAATCATTATTCTGATTATTATTATTATTATTATTATTTTCTTATCATCCAATTAACCTGTTTCATAGTCACATGATCGTGTTCTTATTAATTCTCCACTGCATCATTTACCTAATGATCGTCATTAGCATTTCAGAGTAATGATTTTTAATTAATTATTAATGACTTATTTTCACAATGTTTCAAAGTAATCATGCGGCTAACGAATTTCTACCTCTGATCTTTGCATTTCATTTCTATTCAAATTAATCTTAAAGTATTTCAGATTTTTAGAAATTTACATTACCAACGTGTGAGCTAGTTAAATAAAATTTATTTACAAATCGAGTGCCTTCATAAAGTAACGAGATGATCTTTCCTTTTAAATCTCGCTAATTAAGAAAATAAATTCCTTCCTAGTCTTCCTTGACTTAACTTAATTAAACTTTCCCTTAAGGGCATGAAATTATTTCTTAAGGCGACACACAACGATGAGTATGATCTGCGTCACTGCAAGTGCGTGACCAGATCAAAATTAAATGAAATCAACATGGCACAATAGAAATATACACATTTACACACACACACACACACACACACACTAGGGAAACACGTTTTTATGTACACTATTTACATCGAATCCTGATTTGGCAAATTTATTCATGATTTTTATTGGTGGTCGGGACGCGTAATGTCTAGCAGAAATAATCCGTGTACTGAAATTCTCCTACATTAATGGTGGCTAGTGATCGAAGTCATGGGTATCACTTGATAGAAACACATTTCACATATCAACGCAAGATCATCTAATTCATGAAATTATAATGGAAGATTCTAGTAAAATCCATAAGCACTACCATCATGTGGGCTACAGGTTGAATTTACCGCAAGCGTGAGCCTTACTTGTCATATTTTTACTTCCTACTTGTGAAATACACTCGCAACACGTGCTCCAATAATTATAATCCATCTTGCGCTCCCAATACACAAGAATAAATCAAATATCACCATTAATTCATCAATTGCTCAATTATACAACAAATATCCCTCAGGATAGGCCATATTCCAGACCCTTCATGAACAGAGCACATTCCATCACACATTTAGGAACTCTACAGTAGTTTTATGGCTCACGAGCGTTTACTTCTGTTTTACCCGATCTTTAGTCAATATTATTATTATTTAAGTGATTATTACATCTACTGATCCTCATGGAATATCGTAAAATTAGATGACTTCATCATAAAAACAACAAGTGATCTTAAAAGACACTAGGTTCGACCCTATTCACTCAAAATGTACACGCAAATTTTCCGTCCGGTAGCTTTCAATATTACAAGGAAAGTAGATTTATCGTGTGGTCAGTGATTATTAAACATAAAGCTCCTTAAGCATGTGAAATCATTCAAAGACAACCTACATGTCTACTCTAATAGATTCCAAAATTTCATTCACACGTACCTAGTCTACCACGACACCTTAAGAAGTAGGAAAAATGAAATATTTCTAACTACAGCAATCTAATAGATCTACGACTTAAGAAGAAAGACCTCTAGTTGTACAAAAGGTAAGACAGATAAATTAAATTAAAAGGTACTCAAGTTTTGTGAAGTTCGATTCCCGTCGACATTCAGTTATTTCAGCATACTCCGGCCAGTCTCCTTCCAATTACCAGAGACGCCTTACATTTTTACAGCTCCATGGAGGCTCTGCAACAGGTGTTCCTCGATGAAATTGCGTTGCCGGTGGTTGCGGAATTCTTCATCTTGAGATGTTCAATTCTAAGACGTCTTCCGTAGATTGCTGGTCACAAGCTGTAACTGAGATGACAAAATTAAGTATTTTGCACAAGCACACGCAGAATATAAACAGCTCGTCTACACTGTCACACTTAACTTGGCTCCTAGGCGTTTTTATTCCACAGAATTCACTAATTATCAGACTAAATTCTGGTAGAACGGGCGTCGACTTGACTTGAAAATTTTCTTTCCACGTGGTCCGGTAACGTGATGTCTCACACAGCGAAGAATATATTCAGAGAGCTCTAGAACAAGAGAACAAGAGAGCGATTCACTCGAAGCAAGGCCTTTTATCTAATTAGCCAGGGAGGCGTGTTCTTCAGCGAGAAAGGCAATTGGCTGATGGTCTCCTTTAATTTGCGCAGACTATTCCAGAAACAAGCTGGGTTGTGCGCGTGCGAAGGCAGTCACGTGGTTCGATCTGACCTTGGCATAGTCTCGCGGTGTATCTCACCCCTCTGAACGACAAAAAAAAACTCGTTCTCGGCTCGCCACTACTTCCCAGATGACGTGCTGCGGTTTTAAGCAGACAATAAAACTTTTGCTTTCCACTTGTTAAAATATTCGTAATATCGCCAATTTTAACGGGGACAGTACTTCCAACTCCTAGGCCTTTCCTATCCCATCATCGCCATAAGACCTATCTGTGTCGGTGCGACGTAAAGCCACTAGAAAAGAAAAATAACATAGGGCTTTTTTTCTATTCTACAGTTATAAATCTCGTACATGAATACTGTTAAGAACTAACCCCACCTGTTCAATCAAATTGTTTCCAAATGGGAACATGCTTATAGTTTTACCTAAATGTACATACAGTGACAACATTTGCAAATAATAATATGTTTGGTGTCAAATGAAAGAAATCAACAAATGGCATCAGCGTTCCATTTAAAATAATAATTTGGGCTTAAAAGGGCTAACCAAGCCGAAAAAGCAATGTGCCTCTCCTAATTGCTGCTTTACTTCTTGTGTAGTAAAAGGTTCAAACACTTCTGTAAAACCAGCCTTGCATTTAGTATGGATGCATGAACATTTTGGTTCAAAACATGCTAATATTTGTTTTGAGGAGCAGCCATTTCCATGGACACTGTGATTTTCTTTAATATTTGATAGGCCCACACTCCCTCATGTACAGAGATTTCAATATCTCTGGATGTTAGTGCAGTACTTTTAAAGAATTAGATCCTCACTTTCAAAGAACTCACACTTATTTCAGCAGATTTATGGCATGGTAATGCCAAATGTTTTGTTATGCTAAGTAGCATCACCATGTGCCAACACTGAAATTTCACACTAGACATCACTGTCTGAATTTGTCTTTTTGATAATGAATATATTCCTACTTTCCTGTTTAAATATTGTTTTCTCTTGTTTAGCATAAAATGCACATTTAATCCTGTTGATGGTTACAGACTGCATGTAGTGAGCATGCCATGGTAACTACCCGACGAAAATTCTTAGTCTCTATGTTGCGGGGGAGGGTGGAAGTAGAATACATCCACAGTTTCCCCTGCCAGTCATAAAAGGCAACCCGGGGGCCTTTATCTTGGAAGTGTGGGTTGACAGCAATGGGTCCTCTACCTGAGTCCAGCATTGCTTCTCTGACTTGTGTCAGGCTCTTTGCCTTCATCTTCCCTATTTAACCTACCTTGGTCAGCTCTTGTTCTTTTCCAACCCTGATGGTATTAGGTTTGCAAAGCCTAGGGAGTCTTTCATTTCTTGCATTTTTTGTGGCTCTTTCCTTTCTTTTGCCAATACCTTTATTCTCTGAAGTTTTGTATCTCTTCCATTTTCCTTCTGAGTACCAGTGTTAATAACAGGTAGTTGCCCAGTTCTACTTCCTCCTTAAATAATAATCACCACCACTACTCTATGACCAAAGACCATATAACACAATCAGTTGGTGGTATTTTGTACAGACTAGCAGTGATTATACAGATCAGGTCTCATTCTTTTGCTGTGTTAGGAATAAGAGGGAAGTATGAAGTTTACAGTCTGCAGAGGAAGATATTTGGGCATCCTACTGTACTCGTAAATTTCAGGAGGACACATATTGTGAAAGGAGAATATCTGGTCAGCCTAATTGTACAGTACTAGAATATAGCATCTGCTCGAATATTTGTTTTTCCATGATTTTGAGATGGTTGATAGTAAGCTACACACAATGTGGACATGTAATCCATCATTCTGTTTAAATTGAATAAACACAAAACCTACTAATCCATTTTTAATCAAACTTGATAATACTGAAAGTACCAGCAGCAATATTAAGAATTTTCTGCACTTTGTTTTATCTCAGTCTGTCAAGTATGAGCTGAGAAATTACACGTTTAACTTCGTAAATATCATCCCTTGACCATAAAGAAACAACAAAGAGTTTGGGGACATCTCTCATGGGCAACAGATACCATGCATGCGTTCACTCTACATATCTCATCAGTCATCACTTATACATCACTATGTGACCAAAAAGTTGACTTTGATGGTTTCTTGTTAACAACAGAAGTTGTGCTTTGGTATTCTCACTTCTACCAACAAATCAACAGAGGCTAGTATGTTACAAAATTACTACTGTACTGAAAAAAAAAAAATATTAAATGAATTCTGACAAAAGATTCCAGTGTTTGTCAGTTCTATAACTGGCACAAAATTATTTTTCCATGTGTGCAAAGCCACAGGCAAAAGCTAGCTCAAAGTATGGATCTAACTACCTTTTCCCGAATTTGAATAACCTGTTTGTGTGACAATGGACAGCTCTTTTCCATACTTCATGCTAAGAAGCATTAAGAGCATTAACAAACTCATGCACTAAAGTGGCACATTTATCTATTGCTTTATGGTGCATGATGTTACACTGTCTGATAGGCCAAGAAACACTACACTAACTAATTACACAAAGTAGTTACCTATCATATCCAAAATGCTGTTTAATAAACACATCCTTTAAAAATAAGCTAACAAATAGGTGCTTCGTCATGCTATCTTTAAAGATTATGAGCATGAAAAGATTTACAAATATTATTTTTCTTGTATGTATGTATGTATGTATGTATGTATGTATGTATGTATGTATGTATGTATGTATGTATGTAGATTATTCATTCCAAAGGCTGGTTTGATCCTCAACAGCACTGCCATCAGATATCACACATCACCTAGGCGTCACTGTAGAGGAATGAGGTAGTTTCCCATTGCTTTCCTCACTAAGACAGCCATTGCTGTTACTTATCAATCTGCCAAGGTCACAGAAATCCATGCACCAATTGACCTTATGATTTATGAGTAAAATTTTCACACAATTCTTAACAGGGACTGGCTGCAATGGCATCAATAGCATCGCCCATACCTTAGTCACTTTCATACAGTCAAAGCCAAGAATGAGACTGAGGACAATGAAAGTAACAAATCTCATCTAGCCTATAACAGAAGACATAGTGCACTGTAAACACTAGTGGTATCAAGTTTAGCCTCTATGGACTGCATGATAATAACCAATTTCATTTCAGTATCTAGAACTTGTTCTTCTCACAGCTTTGACATGCTCCCAGTATTTCTTGAGCCTATCAGCCAGTACCTTCTTGTGCTATTTGGGTAGAGCTCCTCTCTGTCTTTTGGTACTTTTTAATCTTTACATTAGTGCCAACGACAACATTTGGACAACTATTCCCTGGCAACTCGTGTCCACATTTGATGATTCAGTTGGCCATCCAGATCATCAGACCTAACACTCTCCGTAGGTTTACTTAGAGGAAAGTATGTACGTCACAAGACTCCAAATGATAACTGAACTTGAAGAAAATTTCCTCCTGACAATAGTGGACATTTCAGCCAATATGGAGAGTATGACTACAAGAGCCAGAGAAAACTCTTGGAGATGGTACCCATCTAGAAAATGTGGCATTCAAGTGATGAAGTACCTCATGTGAACTACAGGTTTTGGTTATGAATCATGAGTAGTAGTCAGAGATTATGAATTATAAGCCCATATCTATTCCTCTCTTCTGGTATGGGTAATAAGAAAATTGTTGCATTAATTGACCTGTCTCAGTCTCATCCTTGACTTTGACAATAAGGAGTGACTGAGGTTTGAGTAATGCTAGTAATGTCATTCCTTATTCAGCCAGTCCCTGTTAAGAATGGCGTGAAAGTGTCAATCGTAGGATCGGCTAATGTGTTCACTTCAGTGAGCTCAGCAGAATGATATGTATTATCATCTTCTGGCTCACTGAGGAAAGCAACAGGAAAATATTTTACTCTTCATATTCCTAGAATGTCCCTTCAGTGACACCTAAGCTAACTGCAACAGCTGATGGTGGAGCTAAATATTTAGAAATTGTCCTTGTTCTGTTCATAGATGTTTACATACTTGATTGAAGTGTACAGAGTGTGTTGCATGTTTTTAAGTGGTTAATCAGTATATTTTGTCCATACCAGGTTCATTCAAAACTATATTAAGCCAAAAAGTAATATGTCAGTGTATTACCTAAGTTAATGTCACATTTTCTGTATTAATTTTTCACTATTGAAATGTTCCATATATTTAAGTTACCAGTACCTAAATAATTGTGTTTCCTTTCATGCCTGTAGAAAATTAAACAATTTATAGATGAAGCCAAGGAAGGAGTCATCTACTTTAGTATGGGATCCAATGTAAGGAGTGACGAACTATCAAAAACTAAAATTGCTGCTATCTTGGAAGTATTTTCCGAAATACCTCAACGAGTGATATGGAAATGGGAGTCAGATTCCCTTCCTGGTCAGCCAGCAAATGTGATGATAGCCAAATGGCTGCCTCAACAGGACATCTTGGGTAAGGTATGATGGGCTAGTTAACAATAATAATTAGCTTTACTATTACTTTCATTATAATGAAATGAAAATAAGTGACAAAATAACAAACAAATAAGAGCTCCCTGGAAGAAGGCCTTAGTTTTTAGGTCCAGAACAAAAGTAGTTTGGGTCTAATTCCATAACTCTCTGTTTCAAGTTCTCTGTACTTGCCATTTCTAATTATACTGGTATATATATTTAAGGTTAGGGATAGGGCTGGGACCAGGGCAAGTAACACCGCTCAGTAATCTGGTGGTAGTGGTAGAGTGCACCACCGATCCCTCCGCTTTCAACTGCAAGTACTCGTGGAGGTGTAGCGCATGGCACATGTTTAAGAGTACTGTACCTGTATTCGATCAGTGCATTCAATCACTCATTCACTACTGATCTGCATTTGGGAAGTCACCCAGATGGCAGATTCCCTATCTGTTGTTTTCCTAGCCTATTCTTATATGATTTCAAAGAAAATGGAAATTTATTGAACATCTCCCTTGGTAAGTTATTCCAATTCCTAACTCCCCTTCCTATAAATTAATATTTGCCCCAGTTTGTCCTTTTGAATTCCAACTTAATCTTCATATTGTGATCTTTCCTACTTTTAAAGACACCACTCAAACTTATTCTTCTACTATTGTTATACTACGCCATCTCCCCACAGACAGCTGAAAATATACAACTTAGTAGAACAGCTTGTCTCCTTTCTCCCAAGTCTTCCAAGCCCAAACTTTGCAACATTTTTGTAACACTTCCGTACTCTTTTGTCGGAAATCACCCAGAATAAATCGAGCTGCTTTTCTTTGAATTTTCTCCAGTTTTTGAATCACGTAATCCTGGTGAGGGTCCCATACACCGGACCTTACTCTAGTTGGGGTCTTACCAGAGACTTATATGTCCTCTCTTTATATCCTTACTACAACTGCTTAACACCCTCATAACCATTTAAGAGATCTGTACCCTTTATTTACAATCTCATTTATGTGATTACCTCAATGCAGTGATAAGGAACTTTCACTCCATCAACGCTGTAACTAAAACTGAGAGGACTTTTCCTATTTGTGAAACTCATAACCTGACTTTTAACCCTGTTTATCATCATACCATTGCCTGCTGTCCTTCTCACATCATTATCAAGGTCATTTTGTAGTTGCTCACTATCTTGTTACTTATTTATTTCTCTACACAGAATAACATCATCTGCAAAAAGCCTTATCTTTGATTCCACTTCTTTACTCATGTCATTTATATATATAAAAAAACATAAAGGTCCAATAATACTGCCTTGAGTAATTCCCCTCTTAATTATTACAGGCCTGCTCTAATTCTCTGAGATCTATTTTCTAGAAATATAGCAACCCATTTAGTCACTCTTTTGTCTAGTCCAATTGCACTCATTTTTGCCTGTAGTCTCGCGTAATCCACCATATTAAACGCTTTAGAAAAGTCAATCACGATACAGCCCACTACTTGACCTCCTGAATCCAAGATATCTGATATAACTTGCTGGAATCCTACAAGTTGAGGTTCAGTGGAATAACCTTTCCTAAACCTGAAGCAATCCTGACTTTACGTCTGATCTTAGAGGATCGAATCAAGAAGGACAAGTCCACGTACATGGCATTCGTAGATCTAGAAAAGGCATTCGATAATGTTGATTGGACCAAGCTATTTAAGATTCTGAAGATGATTGGGATCAGATATCAAGATCAAAGAATTATCTACAATCTGTAAAAAAAGTGATAAGAATCGAAGGCTTGAAAAAGAATCAGCAATCCAGAAAGGAGTGAGGCAAGGCTGCAGTTTGTCCCCCTTCCTTTTCAATGTTTACATAGAACAGGCAGTAAAGGAAATCAAAGAGGAATTTGGAAAGGGAATCACAGTCCAAGGAGAGGAAATCAAAACCTTGAGATTTGCCAATGATATTGTTATTTTACCTGAGACTGCAGAAGTTTTAGTAATACAATTAATAATTTTTTGCCATGAAATAAATTTATGTCTAATTTATTGTCATTTATGCAGATGTTTACTGATTAAATATGACCGGGAGTTATAGGTCGGAGTTACGTACAATCGATCTTTTTTAAGCCATGATTTGAGAGTGCTAACCCGTTTTAGAAATTCATCTAAGATAATATTGGTGAATATTGGAAGTAAGTAGGTATTTAATCAAATAATAATAATAATAATAATAATAATAATAATAATAATAATAATAATAATAATAATACAACACAACACAATTCACTTGACTGTTCTGATCTCTATTTATTATATTTCATTTTATTTAAATATACCACCTTTGTGTAATTTAATTAGATTAGCTCACTGTAGTTAGATTATTTCATTCACATAATTATTAATTTTTCATAAGGTAATTAGATTAACTCACTTTAGTTAGGTTATCTCGTTCACATAATTATTAATTTTTTCATAAGGTGGCAACGAGAACTAATGAGTTACTCTCCTCTGACAGTACCGGACATTCGTTCCCAGCCACAATCCTTTTCAAGGCCTCACTCACCCCACCACTCTCCACAAACAGAACACGACCTTGTGACAACTGTCCACTGACCCCTTCTGGAATTACCCCCCTTCCTTCTCACTCAACTAGTGACCTGCTCCTAGCTAAAGTTTCCTCTTTCCCTAAAGTCTCCATATAGCTCATCTAAATGTACATTCATTGTCTGCCCATTTCCACGAACTTAAAGAACTTGTCCCGGACGTATTTGATGTTTGCCTTCTCACTGAAACCTGGCTTCATGATCTGATCCCTTCGAAGACTTTCAACATACCTGGCTACTGTTTACTTCAGAACGACAGAGCTGTTAAGAGGGGAGGAGGTGTAGCAGTGATAGTCAAAACCAGTTTAAAGCCTAGGATAATTGCATGTTCAGATAACGAATACAATAGACATCCGGAGTTCCTGCTCTTGGAAATAATCATAGCCCATCAGAAATGTGCTGTCTGTGTGGTGTATAAGCCACCTGTGATTGGACATATGGAGGACGTAGAGAATGCATTGTTACGCGTACTCCTGCAATATGAACATGTAATTGTCATGGGCGACTTAAACACAGACACCGGAAACAACAATGCCGAATGTCGGCAGCTTTTAAGCATGACTACATCTTGCGATATGAGCATTTTGCAAACACTCCCTATTCACCACACCGCCACGTCACACACAACTATCGACTTAATGATTGTCAAGAATACAAACAAAGTACTACAACACAGACAGACATCTGTACCAGGAATTTCAGCTCATGACCTAATATACATATCCTACTCCTTAAAGACATGAAAGACAAAACCAAGGACTATTACCAGTGGCGGCTCGTAGACATCATCCTTAGTTTCATAATTCCACAAATATCTCAAGTTCTTCAAACCATGTTATCAAGATACACACTTCGAACACTTACGGTAGCGATGCATATGCAATTATTTTGATTATTATCATTATCATTATTATTATTATTATTATTATTATTTGCCTTTTCTTGTCCATGAGCGAATTATGTTTAGGAATAGTTTCACTGTAGTGATCACTTAAACAAGACACGACATTGACTTTACCAAGCATTTCAAAGTCCATGGTACTATTGATATCACCCCTGTTTGTTTGTCCAACCCTTGTCCCGTTTCCCTACGGGGTCAGGTATGAGGTGAGATGAATTTGTCGTGGCGGTTTTTTTATGACCGGATGCCCTTCCTGACGTCAACCTCATCAGAGGAGTTAATGAGAGATGAAATGAATGACGTGATATATGATAGTAGGGAGAGGGTGAAACCCGGTGCCGGCACATAGCCTACTCCTGTCGAATAGCACCAAGGGGTCTGCTCAAGTCTTAACGTCCCCATCCGACGGACGAATCACCATCAACAGCGTCTATGCCCTCACTCCATATGAGCACTGCGGAGAGGTTTGGAATTTAATCCAGGCTTTTGGCACGCAATCTAGTGATTAGAAATTGTATACCACCACCTCCCCTACCCTGCCGGCCAACATTCTGATGGTGAAAATTTTTTCGACCAACGGGACTCGAACCGGCTAACCTCGGTGTTAGAACGTTTTTAGACTTCAGCGCCTTAACGATCATGGCCACCAGGCGGGCTTATTGATATCACCCCTATGGTGATCCATTTATCTCCTTTCCTAGAAGGGGAGAATAGCATGCAAGGAAAGCAGTAAAAGGTTTCTGAGATATCACTTCCACATATCCGCGGGTTCTTGTTATATACGTCAGAAGAATTAATTTGTCTTTGGAAAACCCTATTTTCATTTTTCTTGGTCTCTGGTGTTTTCAACGAGAAATCTGGTGTCCGTCTACCACATTCATTCAGTTTGACTTTCTTCTCGATAGAAAGAGAAGAAAACGTTAGCAGATCTTTAATATGTTCCACGGTAATCATACTGTATGAAGTGCAAACATAACACTATGCCTACATATAAATCACAACCTTTCTCCTAATTTCACCTTGTCACAGTCACCTCACGAGATCATTCATCAACACACAGCTAAACATCGCGCTCTCCAGTGAGTATCGCCAATATGAATCAAGTGCGAGGAGACAGTAGTTACAGTCGTTACTCGTTTCGTTAGTTAATAATCCTAAAAATTACAAGACTGTTTTAAATATATACCAGCACATTTAACTCAGGTAAGTGCCTCAGTAAAATAGTTCCTAGTTTTAGGAGAGAAATGGCACAAACTGACCCCTGTTAAATAGAAATCAAATCACCAATGTTTCGGGTAGGTTGGCTGCAATGATAGGCCGTGGCAGAAACGCGCCGGAATTCCCGTTAGAACAGCACATCTCTACTGTGCCACTGATTGGCTCCCTCAAGGCCAGTCAAGTGAGACTCGGAGTATTTGGTCCACTATGAGAGAGCGCCCTCCTGCGCAGGGCCAGCAGCGCATTGGGCCACAGTACAGTACAACTCACGCCCTTGATAATAATCTTATAGTAAAATATTTCGCTTGTTATTTAAATCTAAGAATTTCATTTTTGTCCGTATTGAACTGAGAATGGACGATAGGAAACTTAAAACGGTCCACCTTTTCAATACAAAATTGTTACAGTTTATTACAACATATATTTACATTTGGAACTAGTTTCGATGCTGTTTGGCGTCATCTTCAGTGGACCGTTTTAAGTTTCCTATCTTCCATTTCACTTGTTAACATTTAAGATTAAAATTCCCGAATTTAATGGAACCCTGTGGGGGGCGCGCGCCTTAGCGCCTCCCAAACGAGCCGCCACTGACTATTACATTCAGAGATCTCTCTAAAATTGACTACAGTATGTTCACTGAGGACACACTAGATGTTCCATGGCACCATATACTGACAGTTGACGACATTGACATTAAAGTAAACATATTTAACGAATATCTGACAGCGCTCTATGATTGAGACGCCCAGCCGAAAACAGTATGAGTAACGTGAGCCCCAGCACCGTGGCTAAACTTAGAGCTAAAGGAGTTAATGGCAAGACGAGGTGCTGCACATAAAAAGTTTAAGTGACAACCGACACAAGACAATTTTGACGCATTTAAACACCTATGAAATAAAATATCGCAGGCAGTATGCAACACTAGAATTAGACATGCACATACCATGCTAAAACAAAATACTAGGCCTGCTATGGCTTGGAAAGAACTAAGACACATGGGAATAGGTAAACAAAGAGACGATCATCCTATTGACATATCCCTGGACTCCCTGAATACATATTTTACCACTCCCGGACATACCATTGTCTGAGAAAGGAAACATAGAACACTATACAGCAATTACAACTCCCCTGCACCTGACAGAGAAAAATTCTACCTATCACATGTGACACCCTCGCAAGTTAAATAAGCCATATTTAGAATAAAATCGAAGTCCAAAGGGATAGACAACATAGAAATAGAACTTATTAAGACAATAATTGACATAATTTTACCTACTATAACTCGCATATTTAACCACTCACTAATGACTGGCACGTATCCCTCCTTATGGAAAGCTGCCGTTGTCGTCCCACTCGCTAAAAAATCACCGCCTGAAGATGTAACCGACTATAGACCTGTGAGTATATTATCGGTCCTTTCAAAAGCCCTAGAAATCATTGTACACCAACAAGTCTCCAACTACTTGCAAATACACAATATTCTTGACGAACACCAGTCTGGTTTTCGACGTAACCACAGCACTGCACTACTTAAGGTTACAGACGACATTCGCAATGCAATGGACAAAAGACAAGTTACCATACTAGCTCTTCTTGACTTCTCTAAAGCTTTTGACTCTGTTGACATAGACATACTCCTTTCCAAACTATTTAAACTCCAGTTCTCGACAAACAGTCTTCAGTGGATGAACTCATACCTCCGCGGTCGTCTGCAGTGTGTAAGAAATAACAATAATGAATATTCATCTTGGCGATCCGTAGAGGTTGGTGTTCCACAGGGGTCTGTCCTAGGTCTGCTTCTATTTTCTGTGTATATCAATGATATTATGTCGTCGGTAAACAGCTGCAGACACCACATGTACGCTGACGATATACAATTATACTTGCACTGTGAACCGGAAAGACTAACCGATGAAATTAAAAATTTCAATAGAGACTTACAAGAAATCTGTAACTGGACTGACGTGCATGGACTTAGATTAAATAACGTAAAATCTCAAGCTATAATAATTTCACATCCTCGGCTTTGTTCAAATTCACTTTACCAAAACTCTACCTACAAAATTTACCCATTGATTTCAGTGAATCTGTCAAAGATCTCAGTGTTATGATAGACGAACGTCTTTCTTGGAAACAGCAGGTTACTAGCATCTCCAGGAAAGTATTTGCGACACTTGACTCACTTAGAAGATTCCACAACATATTTTCTCGAGTATTAAAAGAACGCCTCATTTGCACTCTGGTATTACCTCATTTCGACTACTGTGATGCCGTATACAACGACCTGACTGCTACTCTTAACGACAAACTACAACGCGCACAAAACGCCTGTGTTTGCTATATATGTGACCTACGTTACTTTGACCACGTTACACCTGCCTACGATGAACTCGGTTGGCTAAAACTCAAACAGCGCCATAATCATCATGCTTTATGCCTTCTTCGTCGAATACTCTCCTCATGCTCACCTCCCTACTTGTACAGTCAATTTCACCACCTCTTATCCAATCACAGTTTTGGAACTCGGTCAAAATCTGATACACTCTTATCTATTCCACCTCACCGCTCCACACGATACACAAACTCATTTGTTATTTCTTCGGCACGACAATGGAATGCACTACCCGTTTCTGTCAAAGGAGCCTCACCTGCTAGTTTTAGGCAATTTTGTCACCGCTACCTACTAAGTAATGCTATGGAAATATTGTAGATTTAGCCTTCCTCAACTATAGACTTTATATAATCCCACTGTTATTACCAAGGATAATAGAAATTAGCTAATCATGTCATAATTGTGTAAATAATCATCATCATCAACACCATCATCATCATTCTCTTATTTTTTCCTATTTTTAGTTTTTATTTCTTATCATAATATTGTATTGTTTAGTAGTTGCAAGATGTTTTGATTGTAAATGTATTTATTTCAATTTTGCACATGTAAAAACAGTATTTTCTGGTTAGATAGAAGAGAGGGCCTAATGGCCTTAATCTTGCCAGACAAAATAAATCCATTGTATTGTATTGTATTATATTGTATTGTAAGATTTTGAGAAGTTGCTGAATGGTATGGATGAAATCTTGGGTAAGGAGTACAAGATGAAAATAAATAAGTCCAAAACAAAAGTAATGGTGTGCAGTCGAACGAAGGCAGGTGATGCAGGAAATATTAGATTTGGAAATGAAGTCTTAAAAGAAGTAGATGAATATTGTTACTTGGGTAGTAAAATAACTAACGATGGCAGAAGTAAGGAGGACATAAAATGCAGACTAGCACAAGCAAGGAAAAACTTCCTTAAGAAAAGAAATTTGCTCACCTCAAACATTGATATAGGAATTAGAAAGATGTTTCTGAAGACTTTCATTTTGCGCATGGCATTGTTTGGAAGTGAAACATGGACGATAACTGGCTCAGAAAGAAAGAGAATAGAAGCTTTTGAAATGTGGTCTTACAAAAGAATGTTGAGGGTGAGATGGATAGATCAAATCACGAATGAAGAGATACTGAATGGAATTGGTGAGAGGAGATCGATTTGGCTAAATTTGATGAGAAGAAGAGATAGAATGATAGGGCACACATCTTAAGACACCCAGGAATTGTTCAGTTGGTTTTTGAAGGAAGTGTAGGTGGTAAGAACGGCAGGGGTAGACGAAGGTATGAATATAACAAGCAGATTAGAGCAGATGTAGGATGCAATAGTTATGTAGAAATGAAAAGGTTAGCACATGATAGGGTGGCATGGAGGGCTGCATTAAACCAGTCTATGGACTGATGACTCAAACAACAACAAACCTGAACTGCTTTCTATCGAACCAGTTATCTGTGAAGTTAGTGTCTTGGTGGATGCAAACTGCATGGCAGTGCGGATAATTTTCCCAATAATTGATTTTATTGATTTTCACTCAAGTACACTGTTATTTTTGTTTGGAGTTAGGTTACCCTTGATAGTGGTATGAGAGAATGCTGATGTATAAAGAGCTTTGAGGCCATAAAGCCCATCAGTAGACGCAGAGTATGTCTCGGCCTATAAGTGCAACGTCTAATCCGTGGTCCAATAGCTGTGTACTCTGACCGGCCAACTGAGCAGACGAGGGGTGGCGACGGCTCTACTGTGACTCTACACGTCTGCATTCGGGAGATGGAACAGGGCTGGACCTTACAGCTGGCCCCAACCGTTGGCTGTCCTGAGAATGGTTTTCCATGTTCCATTCTCCTGCACTAAGGTGAATCCTCAGACAGTTCCTAGATAGGGCACGGCCACCAATCCCTCATCTTTTCCGAGCATCTCCTTCACCGCCTCCCGGCCTGAGAGACGGCGTCACCATCTAAGACGCCTGTCTCCCTCTTCAGGGGAAGAATGAAAACATTTTAGTAGCTTCTGGCTTCTGTCCACAATTAATTGAAGGAAGGAACAAAGGTCAATACGTTGGTTGTTGTCCCAAGAGGAAATCCCTCATAAACCTATGACTGTAGGGGTTCTGGAGCCTGATATCAGGCCTATTGTATTATGTTAACAGATCTATCCTCTTAAATAACTTGGGATTAAAATAGTGTAGTTAAATATTTACAATATCCATAGATAAGCATTCACGGATGTGAATGCGGCTCTGGATGAAGGAAGTGCGAATGCGGATGATATTTTGTATACCTGTGCAGGCCTCTACCAATAAGCACTAAACACCAATATATAAATAGCAGTAAATGGATCACACACATACAAAATTAAACAATTTAAATAGGTTTTAACTACTTTATCACTACAATAATGCAAGAGCACTCTCAACAGCCGACCATTCACAAGCACGTCCAATAATGGACTCAAATTTGCATCTATATTTCCTCCGCTTGTTGTGTTTTTTAGATAATATTAGATAATATTAGATTATAATTATGGTAATAGTTTGATATTTAATTCCATTTTTAGATGGTATTTATGTTTTTAGAATATTTAAAGGGATTTAAATACATTTTTTAGCAAAATTTGTACCACAAATGCCATGAAAACCATCTGATGCATGACAGTTCTTTGAAATAACTGATTTCAAAATTCAGCAAAATGCAAGTTTTACGGCTGCATTTACGCGACGGGTGATGGCATATCCGCACCGCTCCATCCCCACCAATAGTTAGGGATACACCCAAAGGCTAAGGTTGAACTCCCTGGAAGAAAGGCTCCATTTTTAAGTCTAGCAATTAATATGGTACTTATTCTGGTGTAGATTAAAGGAACCTCAAGGCTATGTGCCTTTTCAGAAGTGAATGTTTCATTTTTAGACATTCTTAAACTCATTATGGAAATGATGCCCATGTTTTTTCTAGGTAAATCATGCATACCTTTGCTAAGCTGACAACTGGTTCAAACAGCACTGAAGCCAGATGACATATCTAAATGTCCAATGGTTGAGGAGGCAGAAGAATCAACAAATACTGCTTTGTGCTTAGGCTAAAGGGTGATCTCTCTGGAAGAAAGTCAGCAAGTCTGGAGGATGTCAGGAGACCCCTACCAGCCTCACTTATTGAAGGGCTAATAACCCACATAAGAGGCACAGCCACAAGGATCCTGGCATAGAATACATATCCCTGGCATAAATTAAGTAGATCAAATTAGATGTAACAATAGCCTACTTGGTGACCATAATAGTAAAGATGTTAAGTATCTGCGGTCTGACAAAGTGGTTAGCCTCTTTGAGTACTTACCATCAGAATTTTGGCCAGCAGGGTAGGAGAGGTGGTGGTATAAAATTCCTAACCATTAGCTTGCTTGCCAAAAACCTGGTTTCAACTCCAAACCTCTCCACAGTGTTTGTGTGAAGTGAAGTTATCAAACATAAAATATTTGTAAAAATATTATTTAACACACACACATTACAACGTTTCCTTAAAAATGCTTATCTAAGTAGCATTAATAGTTGTTATGTTTGCATCTGGAAGCACTTTAAAAAATTTGTATTAAAAACCATCATTGATCTTGTTGATTAACTCAAAATAAAACAATTAATACTTTTATGACTTTTTAAGATTTCAACTAGTTACGTTTTTACTGTAAGTTTACGTTAATAGATCTTATAATATGAAGAATCTTGTTTTATGATGTCAAGTTTGCTGATGAAGAAAGTGCCCCATCTCTTGAAAAGCATACGAATAATAATAATTGTGTAAACTAACGAATTTTATAACAAGTATTGACAGGACGGACCCAACAAGTACCTGTAGTATTTTTCATGAGTTTGCATGTTTCTCGTTTAAACTGTTCCTTACATGTAATAAATATCATTTTTGGTCCGTATTGATGATATTTGATTGAAATAATAACATTAAGTTATTTATTAGACCACCTAATCAATACAAAATCGTCTTGGATGATTTACATAAATTTGTTAACTAATAGTGGTACATGTTTCACCTTCCCTGAAGGCATCATCAGCCATAGTCTTAACCTTAAATTTAAAATAAGCGTCTAAATAACATGTAGTAATGAAATGAATTTTAAAATCTTGAAGAGATTTGAAGTAAAATAACATTAAAAATAACAATGATGGTTTAAAAATACAATGTGATGAGATATAATAGTGGAAGTATTAACAAAATTAACATTAGAAGGCTGCTAAAATAAGTGCAATGCATAAAACAACAGATTGTTATACAACAAGTAGTAAGATTACATAAAAAGAAAGTTGATAGTCTGGCGGTTATAATTAGACGATGGCAAAAAATCGTATATAATCAAAGTAAAGAAGAGAGAATGTACCATTATTAGTTAACAAATTTGTGTAAATCATCCAAGACGATTTTGTATTGATTAGGTGGTCTAATAAATAACTTAATGTTATTATTTCAATTAAACTGTTCCTATCGGTAACTTTTTCTGTTCAAACAATTAAACACCAGCAGAGATAATTCAGTGTCAAGTAAGTGATCCTCAGCAAGTACATCCCACCTTTGATGATTTACGTTTTTCACCTTCATGGTTTGTTTAAGCTGGTCTTTATAACATCTCAAAAGGGCGCCTTAGAGTCTTGTGCCAGAACAAAGTTCACCATAAAGGATTTGCTAAGCAAGCCTAGTATCGCTTATAGGACGTCCATCTAAGATGATGATGAACAGTGATGGTTTCCTCATGAATTGCAGTCAAATGAA
Source organism: Anabrus simplex (assembly GCF_040414725.1). Classification (NCBI taxonomy): domain Eukaryota; kingdom Metazoa; phylum Arthropoda; class Insecta; order Orthoptera; family Tettigoniidae; genus Anabrus; species Anabrus simplex. Next base: position 199,252,817 of record NC_090267.1, read on the forward strand.
GTCAGTTGATGCAGGAAATACTGTATTAGATTAGGAAATAAAGTCTTACAGGAAGTAGATGAATATTGTTACTTAGATAATACAATAACTATCAATAGCAGAAATAAGAAGGGCATAAAATGCATACTAGCAACAAATAAAGAAGGCCTTCTTAAGGAAACAAATTTGCTACTTCAAACATTGATTTAGGAATTAGAAAAATGCGTTTGACGACTTTCATCTGGAGCGTAAGGCTAAATGGTTAGCGTGCTGGCCTTTGGCCACAGGGGTCCCGGGTTCGATTCCCGGCAGGGTCGGGAATTTTAACCTTAATTGGTTAATTTCACTGGCACGGGGGCTGGGTGTATGTGTCGTCTTCATCATCATTTCATCCTCATCATGACGCGCAGGTCGCCTACGGTTGTCAAATCAAAAGACCTGCATCTGGCGAGCCGAACTTGTCCTCGGACACTCCCGGCACTAAAAGCCATACGCCATTTCATTTTTTTTATCTGGAGCGTGACATTGTTTGGAAATGAAATATGAACAATATCTAGTTCAGAAAAGAAGAGAATAGAAGCTTTTGAAATATGGTGTTACAGAAGAATGCTGAAGGTAAGATGGACAGATTGAATCATGAATGGAGAGATACTGAAGAGAATTTGTGCTTCCCAGTTTCATCAGAAGGGCAGGCTTCAACACTCATTGATGAGCCACTTTGACATGTCTTCAGAGTACATTAACCCTGAATATCTTCCATCGAGAATATGTGTAGGAGAAGACTTGATTTTAAGAGTCAGTGGTGGCTCAGACCTGATTGGTTCAGATTAGGGAAACAAAGCTTGCCACATTCTGAATAATCTGTCTCACCAGAGCTGGACACATAAAGGAGGAAGATAGCAGTTTTCACAACAATGATGCTGGTAATTTCACAATTGAAAAGGCCTAAAGAGTTTGAATGTTTTAAACTTTTTTCAATTGATGAAATTAACTTATGGTTTCCTTCTAGGAATTAGAGTTCTGATATCATAGCCAAAGACAAGCATTTATAGAAGTGGAGGTACGTGTTTCCCCTAGTGCACCCTTGCTGCATTATTCTACATAGGAGGCTTGCTCTGGTGTCTCAACAGCGCACTAGCCATCAGCAACTTAGAAAGGTGTGGCAATTCAACTGAAGAGCCCACAGTCAGAATGATGATAGAAAAATATGTCCCATACAGATGACACAACAGTAAACCTATACAGATACATTTTGTGCCACATCCCTATGACCAAAGAAAAGATGCTAAAGTGTTTAATGTGACTGCCATGGACTATCAGTTTTGGAGGGAAATACTGAATTGCTCTTTTCACATGTGCAGTATACAGAGCAATCCACTTGGAACTGGTTGATTTCATGAGTACCAGTGCTTTCTTTTCATCTTTCTGATTTTTCATTGCTTGACGTGGACATATTCCTGTGGTCTATACAGAGAATGGGACAAGTTTTACAGGAGCATTTAATGCATTGAAGGAAATTTTCTGAGAAAAAGTTAAAAATGAGATCTTGATGAAAGAGATCACATGAAAGTTCATCTCTCCCACAGCTGCCTGGTGGGAGGGACTGTGGGAGCATCTCGTAAGAGAAGTGAAAGCTCTGCTCAGGCGCCATCTCTGGAGTGGAAGACTACTTAGTAAACATGAACTTTTGATACTGTTATTGAGAAGAGTATGACCAGGAGGTGGTGTTGCTTACAACAAGACTACTGAGAAAAAAGCCAAGAGAAAAGGTCAGGCAAGAATACTTGGGAATGGTCTTCAACAGGGAACAAAGGATATCTAAAAAACTGAATGTTAGTGATGCTGTTATCAAACACTCTGACAATGTAAAGAGGGTTAGCTGGCCTCTAGGATTATTAGTAAAGATAATTCGGGGTCTAGATAGTGTCACATGAGTAGCACATTTAAAAACATAAAGGGAGAGGTCACATGTCCAATTCCAAAGGCTGTATCCACTTCAGCTTTGTAGAAGAAATGACAGTATGAAACGGTTGTGGAGAAGAATGTTTATTCAGGGAACCTCAATCCCAAGGAGGCAAAGTCTTCAAAGAAGGGTTGCAGAGTTAAAGTACCTCATCGATTCAATATGTAAAATGATGTTTGGTGTATATAACTTGTGTTTGTGTTTCTAAATGTGTTTCTTGTGTTTTCGGAGGTCTAAGTAAACTGCTTTGTAATTTTAAGTGTATGAACATTGAACATTGCACGAAAGGTGGGAGTATGTCGGAAATTATCAAAAAGTTAACTTTGCATGAACGTCTATGTTCCTTGCTTGCTACAAACACCATGTGCCATTCTTACGTGATCGATACACTGTTGGTGGGGATTTTGTTTCCTTGTATCTCAGGGACTGCTGTGGTCTGGACGCTTGGGGTTGTTTTGATGTTATTCATTTGCAACAGTCTGCATTACCTAATACCGGTAGTTTGTTACATTCGATCTGAATCACCTTGTATTACTGATTACTGGAGATTTATGGATTGCTCATACCTTACTTTGCACAGTCATTAGTAAAATAAATGCTGTTTTACATGAATTTTTAGAAATTGGCTGCAAAATAAATAACGTTGCAAACCTAATATATTAAAGACCGACCTCGATAGCTGCAGTCGCTTAAGTGTGGCCGGTATCCAGTATTTGGGAGATAGTAGGTTCAAACCCCACTGTCGGCACCCCTGAAGATGGTTTTCCGTGGTTTCCCATTTTCACACCAGGCAAATGCTGGGGCTGTACCTTAATTAAGGCCACAGCCGCTTCCCTCCCATTCCTAGTCCTTCCCTGTCCCATCATCACCATAAGACCTATCCGTGTCAGTGCGACATAAAGCAAATAGCAAAAATATATATATATTAAAGAATTTAACAGTACAAATCTCGTCACTAACTTTTATCTCTGAAATAACATATCTTTAATCTCATTCCTGAAAATAGAGAAAATTACTGGTATTCCAATAATTATAACATAATAGCTAAACCTGATTTGTAAGTAATTCTTAGTTATACATAAAATCAGCTCTTCACCTTGATGCATGAGGGGGGATCAAATATAAACAGGAATTTAGTTTTTACTTAAATTCATTTATTGTAAAACACAAGGCAATTACAGTTTATTTTTCCACATAGTTTTCTGCTTTGTAAATGCATTTGTACTAGCGTATGGGCAGCTTTTTGATGCCCTCATCATAAAAAGAACAGGGTCGTATCACTAGCCAGTTGCGCACAAAGTCTTTCACACTCTCGTCATTTTCAAATCGTTGCCCTCTTAGAGCTTTTTTAAGCGGTCCAAACAAATGGAAATCGCAGAGCAATAAGTCTGGACTGTAAGGAGGATAATCAAGTGTGGTCCAGTGCATTTCCTGTAGCCTGGAGGCAGTTAGAGCTGCGGTACAGGACCACGCATTTTTGTGGAGGAAGATGACCTGTCGAATCAGTTGGTCTCGTCTTTTGCAGAGATATGCAACCCTCGCCTAATTCAACAGCTCTCAGTAGTAAGCAGCATTGATTGTGCGTTGCTCATGCAAAAAAATCAATCAGCAAAATGCCTTGCCGATCAAAAGAAACAGTTGCAAGGACCTTTCCAGCTGACAGTCGAGTCTTAGCTTTCACTGGTGCTGCCTCCCCTTCCCTCCGCCACACCTTTCTGGCTTGCCTGGATTCAGGAGTGCAGTGGTGGACCTGTGTTTCATTGCAGGTGACAATCTGACTAAAAAAATGCATCACCTTAGATAGAGAGATAAGAAATGGGTGAGCCCTGTCTTCGCAGAGCTCCACACGTAGGTCTATGAAGACCCTTTGTGCCCCTTAAACAGGTTTGCCTAGTCCAGCCCTAGTACTCTTATAAAGGATACCAGTGTCCAGATATTGGCATTCCTGATGTCTTCCAGGCTCACAAAATGTGAGCCAAGGTATCGATGTCTAGTGCTAGCAAGAGCCTCGCACTGACATAACACATGCGCAGAGGTCTCTTCCTCCTTACCGCATCTTCTACACATCAGATCCTGAGTGATTTTTATGATGTGTAGAAGGTATTGTGGCCTGTTAACAGTCCAACTACCATTCTCATTCTGGTCCTATTCAAATTCATTAGGACCTTTTTATAACTTTGGCTAGGCCCTTTGATAAGTTCACGTGCCTGCCTTGCTATAGTTAACCTCTTCCAAATATCTAAGTGAGACTGGTTTGTCCATTGGGATATTATCAGTCTCACGCTTCGGAGTGACACTCCCAGGAAAGGCTCTGGTCCTGTGAAAGAACCTTTTGAGCCTTGTTTCGCTAGTTTGTCAGCTTCTTCATTTCCAGTGATACCTGTGTGCCCAGGGACCCATAATAGGGTAACTGAGCTAAATTCACACAGCTGATCTAACATCCTTTGGCATTCACATACCAGTTTTGATGTTGTTTTAACTGCACAAAGTGCTTTTAGTGCTGCCTGGCTATCACTACAAATAGTGATGTGTCTTCTGTGTCCAGGCATATTCCATATATATACAGCACAGGCTAGTATTGCATATACTTCAGCCTGGAAAACAGTAGCATATTTACCCATAGGAAGGGAGAGCCTTGTCTTAGGCCCCCATACCCCGGCGCCTGTGCCCGTCTCTGTCCGCGAGCCATCTGTGTACCATGTACAGCCCCCAGACTTAAGACGGGCCCCAGCATCCGCGGCCCACTCCTCCCTTGTGGGTATCACCACTGTAAATTTATAATCCAAATTAAAGCTAGGCTTCATCAGATCCCCAATCATCATTGTCATAGGGCAAGTCTGGTGAAGCCTTGTAAGAATAGAGGCATGACCTTTATTCGGGTTTTTGAAGGACCATCCTCCGAGTGACCAGAGGCGATAGGCACTCATTCCCGCTATTGCCTTAACATATAAATGTAAGGGGGGAAAACCTAGGATGGCCTCCATTGCACATAATGGTGTAGTATCCAGTGCCCCTGTTATTCCTAGACACGCAAGTCTTTGGACACTGTTTAACTTGGTGGTCACAGTTTTACTCTCCGAACCTGGCCACCAGACTAAAGATGCATAGGTGATCGTGGGCCGTTCAGTAGAGATATAGAGCCACTGGACCACCTTAGATCTTAGGCCCCAAGTCTTCCCGATGGCCCTGCGACAGGCCCACATAATCTTGCGAGCCTTATCCACCTTATAATCTATATGTTTCTTCCAGCTCAGTCTTGCCTCAAGGATTACCCCTAGGTACTTAACTGAGGTTGTCTTAGCTAGTTTTTTCCCAAATAGGAAAGGCTCTGACAGTCCGTCTAGCCTCCTCCTCTTGGTAAATACCACGAGCTCCGTCTTATCGGGGTTAACCGACAAGTCTGTCTCGTGGCACCATCTTTCCACCCTACGTAGAGAGCTCTGTACGAGCTCGGAAACCGTGCTGGGGAAATTTCCTACCGCCATCAGCCTTATGTCGTCTGCATAGCCTTGGGCGTATATTCCTCCAATATTTAACCTGGTAAGTAGTTCATCCACTACCAGACACCTTAATGTTGGTGATAATACTCCTCCCTGTGGACACCCCCTGTCTATATTAGCTCTCAACATTACAGCGTTGAGGGTAAACAGAACTTGACGGCCCTGCAGTGAGGCCATAATCCATTTTATGAGCATACTGCTCACTCCTCTTCTCTCTAGACTACGTTCTATGGAGCCCAAAGATGTATAATTAAGGCCCCTTCTATATCTAGGAATACAACCATAGCAAGTTGTTGCTGATCCAAGGCACTCTCCAGCCTACAGACTAGCTGGTGTAGTGCCGTCTCAACCGACTTCCCTGGTTGATATGCACGTTGATGAGAATGCAGGGGAAAGTCTCTTAATACTTTCTCCCTGATGTGTCTATCCACCAGTCTTTCCAAGGTCTTAAGTAGAAAAGACGTTAGACTAATGGGTCTATAATCCTTAGGTCTAGTATATGAAGACCTTCCGGGTTTAGGTATATACACCACCTTCACCTGACGCCGCAAGGAGTACACATACCCCATAGTGAGACAGGCTCTAAATATTCTGACCAGGTATGGTATGAGGACCCCCCCCCCCCACTTCTTGAAGAAGTGCCAGGAAGATCCCATCCACCCCTGGGCTTTTGTAAGGGGCAAAGGATTCTAATGCCCACTTGACCCTTCTTGGGGTAACAATCTCTGCGGCTTCCTTCCAGCCACTTTTATCGGGTCTGAAGGATCCGCTCGATTCTACCTCACTATTCGTGACTACTGAACCTGGAAAGTGGGCATCAAGCAGTAAGTTCAGGGTCTCCCTCTCTGTGGATGTATATCCACCCGAAGGAGACTCCAGTGAGCCCAGCCTTGCCCTTCTATCCAAGGTTAAAATTTTATGAAGCCTTGCCGCTTCATGTTGACTTTCAGTGGAGTCACAAAACTGTCTCCAAGATTTCCTAGAAGCCTTTTTGGCTTCTGACTTGTACCTTCTTTGTGATTCTTTGTAAGAATCTAGGCTTTCTTGATCCTGAAGTTCCCTGTATTTATTCCAGAGCCTTCGTGTATTTCTCCTCAGGTGTTCAAGATAACTATTCCACTTGAAACTTCCTGTTACTCTTTTTGCCTTAACGATAGGGCAGTTTAATTCATAAGAGATAGCCAGTGTCCATGTGAGAAAACTCACACTGAGCTCCAGCTCCTCTTTATTTTTAATTATATTTGAGGGTCCTCCCTCCAGTCCCCTCCTTACATCCTCCCTAAAAGACGTCCAATCGGTTCATCTAGGGTTTCTATAAGATGGGACCTCGAGGGAGCCCTCTATATAAAACACAATGTGTCTATGATCTGACAAGGAAGGCTCCAAAGAAACCTTCCAGTCTTTAAATTCCTGTATGATTCCCATGGAACCCAGGGTAAGATCTATGATCCCCTCACTCCTATTATTAATGAAGGTAGGAGTATCACCAATATTCATGATCTCAAGATCAGTTGTACATAGAAATTCTATGAGGTGCTCTCCCCTTCAGTTTGTATATTTACTTCCCCAAATGCTGTGATGAGCATTGGCGTCGCATCCTACTATGAGGTTTAATCCTTGTTTCCTACAGTATATCACCAGTATCTTGAACTCCTCCAGCGGGGGTGGAGATTCAGAGTCTCCTGGGAAATATGCAGAGCAGACTCTCTTGTAGGAAAGAAGTTTATCCATGCCCACAACTATTTATGCATCACCTTCTTCCACAAACCTTGCTGTAAGCCTCTGACAGACCTCCAAACGTCTCAACTTCAGATTTACAGTCAGAAGGCAAGGGACCCATCTGTAACACACTTTACGGAACTGTAGGGTGTTTGTGATGATTGCTTGATAGCTCCTGTAACTGATTTCAACTTATTCTGCAATTTCTGATACTCTCCCCCATCGATCGTCATCAATAATATCTTTAACCGCACGAATATTTTCATCTGTAATGCTGGTCTGAGGATGGTGATCATGTTGCTGATTTTCCACATGTTCTCGTCCTTCCTTGGACTTTTTATGCCAGGCAAGCACACACGCCCTTGACAATGTTTGATCACCAAACTATGCAGTTAATCTCCAGCAAATTTCCGCCACTACAACTCCTTCACGAGCAAGAAATTTTATAATTATGCGTTGCGCAGTGGAAGGGTGCACCTGTTGCTCCGACATCAAGATCGTTACTGACGAAATGGTGGAAAATATCTAACAGCATGCTCTCCCTACTCCTAATGGTCCCACCTAACCATAGCAGAAGCATGGGGCCAGTCCTACCAATTTTTGATGTTCAGGGAAAAAAATCTCATTTATATTTGATTGATAAATTTAACACTGGTAAACTGTATTTCATATACACTGCTGTTTGGAGAAAGCGAAACACCAAAACCGAGAGCTGTGATCACAATGCAACTTATTCCACAGGTTAGGGACATGACAAAACACAAATTATTACAATTACAGACCTGTACATGCACGTTGACTGTGGAACCTTAGTATGGCATAGCACCAACATACAATGCAATCAGAGCTGCTAGATGTCACGGCACAGAATCAAAAAGCACCTGAATATGCTGCTGGAGAACGCTCTGCCATGTGGTTTGTAGGCATGTCCACAAATCATCAACAGTGGCTGCAGGAAGACCTGAACGAAAAAGGTGCCGACCGACCATATCCCAGACATGTTCAATGGGCGACATGTGAGGCGAGCTAAATGGGCACGCCAGGGAAGCAGTGGTACCCGTTGTTCTTCGAAGAAGGCTTGCACATTCCTCGCCAGATGTGACCAGGTATTGTCCTGCTGGAATATGACACATGAAACGGCCTACAGGAAGGGCAGTGCCTCGGGCTGTAAAAGCTCCCTGATATAGCCAGTAGCTGTTTAGATTACCCTCAAGATGTAGGAGGCAAAATTGCATGTTATAGACAATGATGCCCCAAACCATCACACTTAGCATTTGTCCGCTGTGCCGCTTAACAATACAGTCTGCCAAATTGCGTTCATCACGGCAGTGTCTAACGCGTATGCGGCCATCACTGTAGAATAAATTGAAGTGGGACTTATCCGAAAACACTACATTTTGCCACTCAGAATGCCAATATCAGTGTTCACATGCCCATTGCGTTAGTAGTTGCTGCTCAATGGAAGCTGATGCAATGGCATGTGTGCCACCAGTCTAGGCCTCAGAAGACAGCATCGAACCATCGATGTAGACATGTCCACACCCGTTGCTGTGCTCCAACAATGAGCCAACACTGCTGAAGAAACTGTTCTGTCCATTACGGCCAAGCGGACAAGATGGTGGTCATCTCGCACTGTGGTCACATTATGTCGTCCAGTATCCTGTAGACGGTATTTACAGTCCTGTTCTCTCTACTGGTTGCACATATGCCTCACTGCTGAAGCAGCATGCCCTGTATGAGCAACAATGACATGGAACAACAGACCCACCTCCCGGAGCCCAATCATACCGCCCTGTTTGAATGCACTCACGTGCTGATATCCATCCTGTGATATCGGCAAGGCATAGTGGCACTTGGGTACATGTTTCCACTTTGTATGATGGCTCCACACCGACTGAGCATTGTGTAACATTGACCTGGATGGTCACACACAAGAGAGCACTGCTGGACCTACGTGCATGCCATCTTCCTGAATTAATATCACTTAATATGGTTCCACTGTTCTACGCATCCTCTGATTTTGGTGTGTTTCGGAGCATTGCTTCTGAGTGTATCACTTTCTTTTTTTTTTTCTTTCCTTTTTTTTTCCAAAGAGCAGTGTAGTTCAGAATTTAAAGAGAAATGTTGGATGAAAGTTTAGTTTCTTCTAAATCAAAATAAATAAGAAAAAATTAGAGAGAGAAGAACTCTAATTGTAAAGAGAAAATTAAAGGAGTCTTACAGAAACAAATAAAGAATGAAAGGGTGCTCACCCAGTCTCAAGAAACCTCAGATCACACACAAATGTGTATACCAAATATAAAGATGTAATTTCATATTTATTTTATCTTTTCAGCACATTCCAATATCCGTGCTTTCATTTTCCAATGTGGGCTTCAAAGTCTTCAAGAAGCTACATATAATGCTGTACCATTAGTTGGAATTCCCATCTTCTCTGACCAAGCTTACAATGCCAAATACATTGAAACAATAGGCATCGGAGTCAAATTAGAGTTTGATGACTTATCGAAAGAAACACTACTTGAAGCTCTGAAGAAGGTTCTTCATGATCCAAGGTAAGATATTATGTTATAGACACACTAGGTGTTAAGAAGATTTCTAGTTCACTGATGCTCTCTGCCAAATACAGTAGCACCATAGTTTGAAGTTTGTTATCTCGTGCTGTTAATAATTATTCTCATAGTATTTTCTTTTCCATTTTTGTGTTTTGCCCTTTGAAACATATTAGATTATCACCCAGTATCATTCAACACTGCACAAGGTCAAACATCATTCACTCATCTCTATGCTAACTTTGAAATATTAGAATGAAAGGTGTGTGGACTCTGAATATCCTGTCAAGGTAACAAATGTGAAATTAGGGATATTAATTGCCTCTACATATAGGAACCATGACAAGTGGGTATCTGTAACAAATAGCGTACATAATGTTAGTGATCACATTATATGAAGTTGTGCATTGGAACTGACTTAGGCCAATAACCTTTGATGTTAGGCCCCTTTAAACAACAACCAACAACCAGCAAGCAAGGAACTGACTTAGGTGGGAGAGTCTTATGAGAGTAGATGACAATGGGGGACTAACAAAACTAGCCAAACAGGTTTGAGAAGCAAGAGGGAGGCTAGAAGTTTCTATATTTAATTGTTTCCAAGTAAGAGATATAACAAGACAAGAAACTGCATTAGCAGCTGTGACTAAAGAAGTATGGAGGAGCTCAGGCCATCAATAAGACTCTTGCATTCTGAACACTGAAAGATATAACAGCCTATAATAAAATTGAAAAGTACTGGTAAAATGGGGTGAAGTGATACAGTTTCAAACTCAAATTGGTTGTATTCCTGAAAAAAGTATAGGTTTACAAATACTGTACCTCATGCAAGAAAAATGTGGATCTTAATTTGCAGTTTCTTCATGTATAACAACATTTTGTGGCTATGCATCTATTTTAAATTTGTTTATGATATTCATCACTGGGTGGAGAATGACACCTAGATTCAATTTCATGTGTTACGGTACCTCAAATTTTTATTGAATTTCTTCAAAAATTTTAGATCTGAAAATAAGAAATCTGATGGTATTTAAAAAGGTTATGTTACCCCCGCAGTTGAAGTTTTTATGTGTGAATGTCATTTTCTGAAAAATGAGCATTTAATATTCATCCAAAATGAGGCACTGGAATGAGCATGAACCAGAATAGAAAATTAAGTGTAATATAAAATGTAAACACTGAGAAAATACAAGAACTTTTTAGGTGTTGTTTTAGTCATTGCACTATTGCAATTGAAGCACATTTTCTCTGGCATTTCCAGTTTCAAACAATGTTGTAACACTGATATCATTGCCTGCCTCTGTAGCACTATTAGGTGCCGTTCTCAGGAGGCCTGGGTTCGATTCCCAGTATGCCGAAATTTAATAATGACAGGAGGACTTGTATGGGGTTTAAACAGTACATGCAGCTTACCTCCATTGGAGATGTGCCTGAAAAGAGCTGCACAGCCTCAGAATGAGGACATGAGTTTAGCTTAGTTAAGTTTACTGATATCAATATCTGGCCAAATAAAAATATCCCCATGGTTCCAGTATGCTTTCGGAGAAGAAGAGACAAATCACATCACAACAATGGTCAATGTATTGTTAATGTTAATCAGCTTTATGAGCTTTTGGTATGGTAGACCTTCACATTTAGATTTCTTCCAACTCTCTGCTGTTAGGGCATCTAATGTAAAGGGAGTCCTTCCTTCTTTCATGACTACCTCTTCAAGCGATCATATCTTTACGATTTTTTATAATCAAATTTCCTTGTGGATATGGACCGATGACCATGCTGCTTGAAATCTTAAGATAATCATGACAAAAGTCATGATGAGTTAACACGATTAAAGAATATTTCCATGTTAGCAAAGCTTGGCATTGACATAGACTAAAGAACAAAGGTCTAAATTCATAAATTCTGTTATCATAGTTGGTATGGTAAAACTGTATAATAACTGAGCTCAATAGCTGCAGTCGCTTAAGTGCGGCCAGTATCCAGTAATCGGGAGATAGTGGGTTCGAGCCCCCACTGTCGAAAACCCTGGAGATGGTTTTCCATGGTTTCCCATTTTCAATGCAGACAAATGCCGGGGATGTACCTTAATTAAGGCCACGGCTGCTTCATTCCAATTCCTAGGCCTTTCCTATCCCATTGTCGCCATGAGACATATCTGCATCGGTGCGACGTGAACCAAATAGCAAAAAAAAAAAAAATTAAAAAAGTACAATATATATATATATAAGAAATAAATCATCAGATCTTGTATTCTCTATAACTTTTGTCATTTACTACATTTCGATAGGACCAATTAAGTTTTAGGCACCTTCCCCTGAACTACCATTTCATTCAGCATGAATAAAATTATTTAGAGCCAAGACTGTAGTACCTTATTCCCAGACATTTACATACTGATTTTCATTGAATTCTGTTCACAAATTTTCTCGTAGTTTGGTATTAATATGGACTTAGCAAAAAAAAGAAATTCATTAATATCTTTCTTATCATAGCCAGTATGATATAAATGTATTGGACATAATTAATAGGAAATTTAATTTTATATAACTTTAGTTCTATAGTATTTATAACATAAAAATTTGAATATTAAAATTTAGCCCTTCCCTTAAACTACCATTTTACTCAGCGTGAATAAAATTATTTATAGCCTAGATTTTATTGTCTTATTCCATGACTTTACACACTGATTTTCATTCAGTCCTCTTCAACCATTTTCTCGTGATGCGCATACAGACAGACAGGCAGAGATGACGGAAAGTATAAAAAGTGCATTTCCTTGTTACTGTGGACACAATAAATACAGAAATACCATTCTTCTCAAATTCTGAGCAAAGTACAGACAAAACTCTTAATTTTTATATCAAGATTATGTTTTCTACTTTTTAAAGCTCTACTCAGTCTTATTTGTCTACTAATGCCATTCCATGCCATCTCTCAGTTGACAACATAGGACTTACTGCTTAGCCAAACAGCTCATCTCCTTTCCCCCCAAGTCTTCCCAGTCCAGAATTTGCAACATTTTCATAATGTTACCCTTTTGCTGGAAATCATCCAGAACAAATTGACTTGCTTTCCCTTGGATTTTCTCCAGTTCTCATATCAAGGAATCCTGATGAGGTTCCCGTACACTGGAACCATACTCTAGTTGGGGTTTTACCACAGACTTATATGCCCTTTCCTTTACATCCATACAACAACCCCTGAAAATCCTCATAACTATGATTAGAGAACTGTACCTTTTATTTACAATCCTGTGTATGTGTTTACCCCAATGAAGATCATTCCTTACATTAACACCTAGGTACTTACGGTGATCTCCATAAGAAACTTTCACCCCATCAGTGCAATAATTAAAACTGAGGGGACTTTGTACTAGTAAAACTCACAACCTGACTTTTAACCCTGTTTATCATCATACCATTGTCTATTGTCCATCTCATAAGATTGTAACTTATTTATTACTTTATACAGGATGTTAGATATAGACATTTGTTCCATGTGCCTCAGATTTCTGGAGCCGATCAATACTGAAAATTGTGGCATTAGGAAAGCTCAACTTTCTTTGTCAAAAGAGACTTTATAATTTTAGAGCAAATTGTTTCTCTGCTGAAGGAAAAACGAGAAAATCTTCTGACAGTGTTTCTTGACTGCCAAAAGAATTTACCCTTGCCAAAAATACCTGATCAGAGTGTCTGTTACAGTAGGCAGTTATACTTAGCATTATATAATTTTGCTATTGTAGTAGATTCCCCTAAATCAAGGTTAACCACCAATACGGTCTTCATGTACACTTGGCTTGAAAATTAAAGTAAGAAGGGATCAAGTGAAATATGTTCAGCTCTCTACCACCATTTGTGTCATACAGACATGAACATGTAAATTTATTTAAATATCAGTTGCCAATGGGTGCCATGGGCAAAATAAGAACACAATAGTTGTCTCAAGCTGTCACTGGATGTTCAAACATGCACCAGACATAAACAAAATAGTTATTTATCCCAAACTGCACATTCATTCATGCCTCCCATTAGAGTGTTTGGGTTCAACGAAAGGCAACTGCAGAAACGAGAAATGATAATTCAGCCATCAGAGTACCATAGTATCTTGAGCTGCTTGGCAAATATGGCCGTGCCTATTAATGAAAAACTGGAAGATGTATGGTGAGTCCTGGAGGGAGCATAACTCCCTGTCATGGTACATGACATTACTCAGGGGAATCAGGTGAAGAAGAATACCTAGCAGTAGATGATGAAAATGTTGTTCCAGGTATGATATACTAAGTGCTTGGCAGATTGTCAGATGTTACCATGTACGCTCAGGAATATAAAACAAAAACAAAAATGAAAATTGAATACACAATTTTATGTTCATCTCATATCCTCTCCTCATGTGTGAAAACTGTCCATGTCCATTACAATTGCATGCAAAAGTGGCCATTTGCAAAATGAGACGCAAAACCAAGTCAAATTTTTATTTTTATTGCTAGCAAGATACCCGTGATTTGCTACAGTATTATACTGAAATGTATAATTCAATGCTTAACATTTTACATATAATCTGCCGAAATTCATGATCTGACTCGTTTTCTTGGAGAATCTGCCAAAATTCGTGATCTGACTCATTTTCTGAGAAATTACGACAAAGTTCCTCCTATTTTTCAATCTTTCCTTCCAGCAATCGATTTCGTACTTCCCAGGCTAGGTCCAGGTATTTTGCCCAGTCAGTTGGGTCCCCAAATCTTTGCCATCTTTTCCTATAAACATTGTTAATATGGATCAAATCCTTGAGGAGATCCGGCGTGGTGTCGCCTTGAGTGCCTTGGCGATACTGAACCGGCAGCCGGACTGCATTCGTAGTCATTACCCGGCCAGGACCCATTTCCAGTGCGGTTGGTACATTTGGATGAGGTCCAGAACATTATTATTATTATTATTATTATTATTGATATTCCGGACCCCGCAACATGATGCAAGACCGCTACTTGGCAGTAAATTACATCTGCTACCATTGTCATTGCTGACAATGTGATCAGCACCATTGTCGCACGTAGGTAAGTGTGCGGGATTTCTGGTGATATGAATTATATACTTCCGTGCATTATGACCTTATTATAGAGGTGAACAATAGCATGGTCAAACTTATTCCTATCGTTTATTTCACATGTGTTTAAATTTTCATTCGTATGCCAGGAGAATCTACTGTAAACTAACTTTAAGTTTTCCAAAGGAAAAGATGGCTCTTAAAAATGAACCCCGGAAAGATTTAAAATGATCGGTTTATGATCAGAATCAAGTACATTATGAACATTAAAATCAATTGGTCTCAACTTCTTTTCCTTTTTCACCCCACCAACGTTAAGTTGATTTACCCCCCTCCCCCACCCCCAAAAAAATGAAGGCATGTTTCTTTATGTTCAAAGGAGATTCCAAATACCAATGTTCACATCTGTTACCCTCAGTTTTCAGATATAAGTATCCCCATAAAAAGAATTCCCTTTTTTTCACTTCCTTTCACAGCCCCCGTTAAGTGAATTTTCCGAAAAAAATACTTGTTTCTTTATTAGTTATGGATCTTCTAAATACCAATTATGACGATTGTAACACCTTCAGTTTTTGAGATGTGTCATAAAAGGAATTCAACTTCTTTTCACCCCCACCCCCCATGATGATGTTCCCCCAAAAATGCATTTTTCTTTGTTTGTAAAGGAGATCGAAAAACCAGTCTTCACATCTGTAACAACTTTAGTTTTTATTAGATGTAAGTACCCCCATACAATTAATTCAATTAATTTTCAATTCTTTCCCCTCCCTTCATTGGATTTCCAGAAATCAAAGGAATATATTACATGTTTCTTTGCTTTTAAAGCAGATTCCAAATAGCAATTTTCACATCTGCAACACCTTTCATTTTTGAGATAATAGTAATTTCATACATAATTCAACTAATTTTTCAATTTCCCACCCCTTAAGTGGATTTCCAAAAACAAAACATACATGTTACTTTACTTTAAAGGAAATTCCAAACACCAATTTTCACGTCTATAACATCTTCAGTTTTTGAAATATCAGTAGGCCTATCCTAATAAAGTAATTCAACCCCATTTTCAGTTATTTTTACCCTCACCCCAAGTGGTTTTTCCAAAAACAAAAAATACATGTTTCTTTAGTTTTAATAGAGATTAAAAATACCATTTTCACTTCTGTAACATGTTAAGTTTTTGAGATTTACT
Organism: Anabrus simplex; assembly: GCF_040414725.1. Lineage (NCBI taxonomy): Eukaryota > Metazoa > Arthropoda > Insecta > Orthoptera > Tettigoniidae > Anabrus > Anabrus simplex. Next base: position 199,268,756 of record NC_090267.1, read on the forward strand.
TTAGACATGCTCATTTTAAAATGCTCTTTTTAGTTCCCCTTAAGTGTAGTTTCCGAAAACAAATCGCCTGTGTTACATTACTTTTACAGGAGTTTCCAAATACCAATTTTTATGTCTGTAACATTTTACATTTCTGAGATATACTGTAGATATAGTCTTTCTAAAAATTCACCCCATTTGTCACTCCTGTTTAACCCCCATTAATTGGATTTTCCAAAAACAAAAGATATGTGTAACTTTATTTTTAAAAGAGTTTCCAAGTACTAATTTTCAGTTCTGTAATATCTTCAGTTTCTGAGATATAAGTATCCTCATTAAAGGCATTCAATCCATTTTTCATCCTTTTTCACCCCTCCTAGTGGGATTTTTGGAAAACAAAAGAAAATATGAGTTTCTTTTAAAGGGGATTCTAAATACCAATTTTTACATCTGTAAACTTTTAGTGCTTTGAGATATAGATACACTCATTTTAAAAATTCACCCCCCTTCACCCCTTTAGCAATGGAATATCCAAAAATCCTCCCTTAGCGAGCACTTACATTGTAATATAAAAGTATTCTCAAAATTTAATTTCTTTATGTCCAGTAGTTTTGGCTCGGCGATGATGAATCTGTCAGTCAGTCAGGACATGTTCTTTTATATATATATATATATATATATATATATATAGATTGATGCATTGAAGTCTCTGCAGCTTATGTGGCAGCACACTGACCTCTCACCACTGGATTCCGTAGTTCAAATCCCGGCCACTCCATGTGATATTTGTGCTGCACAAAGCGGAGGCGGGACAAGATATTCTCCGGGTACTCCGGTTTTGCCTGTCATCTTTCATTCCAGCAACACTCTCCAATATCATTTCATTTCATCTGTCAGTCATTAATCATTGCCCCATAGGAGTGTGACAGGCTTCAGCAGCTGGCACAATTTCTATCCTCGCCGCTAGATGGGGGCTTTATTCATCCCATTCCTGACCCGGTCGAATGACTGGAAACAGGCTGTGGATTTTCATTGCATGCATTGAGGTCATGGCTTTTTATGTCAATAGCTCAAGGGTTTAATACTAATCCATTGTTATTTATATGATATACAGTGTAGGATAGTTTGTATTTACCAAGTAAAAACTGTTTTTCCACTTTTTCTCGAAACCAGTTATGAAGGACATCCACAATTTTGCAAACATGTCTACTGACCAGTAGAGATTACTTCAACTGAAGAGATTTCGAACTGTCCCTACTTGAAGAGTCCAGTTACAACTCTACTCTTATAACTTTTAGATGTTTTCCATTTACTGGACTCCATGTCCCCGAGCACTTGTTGTACCACTACCTGCTTTAACAGCTGAGTACAATTATTAACTTGACTGCACATTATGTCCCAGTAACAGAATGATTACTTTTACAGTTATTAAACAAATATTAATATAATTATATCTAAAATCATAACCCATTTACAATATTGAAATAAAATCATAAAACACAAAATATGAAGATAAAAGATAGGTATATAGATAGATAATGCCTTTATTGGTGGCAAAGTTAGGGCTCAAGGCCCTCTCTTACACTTAACCACTAGACGAGTATACATGTACATAACTTATACAGTACTTACAAATAAAACAAATAATATTAATTGCAAAAACAATAGTAATAATATTAAAAATGACAACAAAAGAATCCTTAATTTTAAAATACACAAAGTAAAATACACTGCAATAATCCGTTCATTCATCCCATTCATTCTTTTATTCACTCAACAATTATCCAGCAAGTCAGCAGGATCTACTCAACAAATACTCGCGGCACGCCACTTTAAACTTGCGATGAGAGGGATTGTCCCTAATGTTCGCAGGTAGCAAATTCCATGCCCTGGACGCAGAGATTATAAAGGAGCGGTTGTAAGCAGCAGTGTGGTTTACAGGTATGGTAAGAGAGGAGCCAGATCTCGTATTGTGGTCATGATATGAAGAGAGGTAAGAAAAAGGTGAAGAAAGATAGTGAGGAGTATTAGTGGAAAGTATTTTGTGCAGAAGTGATAACATGTGAAATTCACGGCGCTGGTGCACTCGAAGCCACGACAATTCCTTATAATATGGTGATATGTGAGCATCATATCGCAGATTAAATATATATCTTACGCAGCTATTGAGGCTCCGGTCGAGTTTCTTGTTACTGTTGTAGGTAATTTCAGTCAACACAGTGTCACAATTGTCAAGTATAGGTAGGATAAGAGAGTAATTAGTTGTACTTTAAGTCGAACCGAGAATGCATTGCAGAATCGCTTCAGAGGATATAAGCATTTTTGTACTTTATTACATGTGCTTATCACCTGTTGAATCCAATTTAGGGTCTCAGTCATAATAATTCCTAAGTTAGTTACTGAAGTAGAGTAGGGTATGATTTTATTGTTTAAAATTATTGGAGAGATGTCCCGTTGCTTAAGTGAATATAGGTTTTTACTGGTACCAATAATAACAACTTGAGTTTTATTCGGGTTTATTAGTAAACTGTTATCATTTGCGTAAGATATATTATTAAATAAATATGTAAGGAATAATATATATGGAATAAGTTGTTGCATTATAGCCTAATTTGTAACATTTTACATGTTACTATGTATATGTACCATGTAGGTATGAACATAGACTGTAAAAAAAGTGACCAGATTTCTTTTTTGAGGAGTGTAGTTAGCACATTTTCCACAGAAGAGTATATGGTGTAAACTATTATTTTTCTTAGCCTCCATCTTCAGTGTATAAACCATGGGAGGTATTTATCACTATCATTATTGTTTGATGAGCTCATTCTCAAATATTACATGGTTTTAATTCCAGTTGTTAGAAATGCTAATTCTAAAATTATAAAATTATGATCAGAGTTGGGAAGTAATTGCGTAAAAGTAATTGAATTAAGTGTGACGATTACTTTCTTAGTAATTTTTATTTGTAATTGTTACATACACAAAATGTAATTTTTACTTGTAACTTAGAAATGAAAATAAAATTCTAATTGTTGCATTTCAGTAATCGTTACATTTTAGTAATTGATGTACATCGCATCAAGATGCTGGCAACTTCGGAGCCCCAGCACTCGCAAGGAGTCGTGCCCAGGGTACAATTTCTACACTGACTCTATATGTCGTCCCACACTTTTGCATCTAGGTGACACATATGCACTTCCAGTTCAAGCCATTTCCATTTCCAGGATATGACGTGCACTCATTCATTTACTCGCAGGTTCTTGTGGTTACTGGTTGAGATTTTGCTAATTGTGTACTACATTGAAGAGACGGTGGTAGTGATGAATATTGTTTTAAGAGGAAATGAAACTGGGCAACCATCTTCTATTAACACTTCAAAACTGAGGGTATCAGCAAAAGGAAGGTAGGGCCACACAGGGCATGGAAATGAAAGACTCCCTAGGCCTAAAATACCTAATACCATAGAAGTCAGGAAAGAACAAGAGTTGACCAAGGTCAGAAGATGAAACCAGGCGAGTTGGCCATGCTGTTAGGGGCACGCAGCTGTGAGCTTGCATCCGAGAGACAATGGGTTCGAATCCCACTGTTGGCAGCCCTGAGGATGGTTTTCTGTAGTTTCCCATTTTCACACCAGGCAAATGCTGGGGCTGTACCTTAATTAACCCTCTACTGCATACTGTTGCCATTAGGCAACAAATAACTTTTCACCTGTATACATGGATAAATATTGTAGGCAGAGGTAGTTTTACGTCACACCTTCAACTGTACAATCAATTAAACATATATTCCAGTGATGCCTTGTTTTTTTTTACATAACTTAAGACAAAACAGCCCTACAACCAAAGGTACTCCTTCCACCCCGTCAACATCCACGCGTACCAACCACCGTTTATTTTATGTGGGCCCTCCCCATCATATTACCACAGGCTTCAGGAGTACCTCTGGCTCAACCTCAACCTCAAAGACATTACTGACCTACGGTCATGCAAGTATACTTGCGCCCTGCAATACGTACCCATGGCCAGTAGGCAGTAATGTTCGGTCTTTGAATGTTAAAAGCTTAGCGTAAAATCGTGAAAAATCGTATATATATTCCAATATGGCGATCCACATCACATACGAGTGTTAAGCTATTAGGCCCAGTCAAGAATTGCTGGTACATCTAAAACGCTGAGCGTATGTTGAACATTAAAGCTTGAAATTTTCTTCACCAAACGGAAACGAAAAATAATTCATGCAGTAGAGGGTTAAGGCCACGGCTGCTTTCTACCCATTCCTGGGCTTTTCCTATCCCATCGTCGCCATAAGACCATCTTGCAAGCTGTCCACTTCATGGCCGTATCGATGAGTTTAATCAACAAATTAATCTAAAAAGCCACCTAATCGATACTTTATTTCTTTTGCCTTTGGCAAACTTAAAAATACATTAACAAACACAGTACATGTTTCGACCACTTAGTGGTCATCTTCAGCTGTATATAAAAAATCTTAGATGATAACATTTAAAAGCAAGCACATTGGATCTTAAAAACTATATCCCATGGGAATCCAAAAACTATTGTTCTAGATGCTTTAAATGAATTGGAAGGTGGGGGGGGGGGGTTGGGGGTAAGGAGATTTATGTGAATGATACTTAAATTACAGCATCGTTTACAATTGTGTTTAAAAAACTTAAATGTTGAAAAACATATTTAAAATATTTAAAAGCGTCTATGGTAAAATTCTTTTTGATAAAATTAGGTGGCGTGAATAAAAAGTTCGTGTTTGTAAAAATCTTCAGGCATTTGTGAGAAAATAATAACTTAATTAAAATTCGCGTCTGTGGTGCTGTTAAACACTTTGTTTTTAATAAACACACTTTAAAATATTCTAGAGTGTCTATGGTAAGGTACTTATTCAAAAACACTTGTGCTTGAATGAAAGTTTATGTCAGATGCACCAGTCTTCAGGTATTTATTGTTTATATTTAATAACTTCTTTGAGTGATATTCTTGTGGTTAAAAGGCCGTGTTGACTGTTTAACTTCCGAGAATTGCTCTTCGGAATGTGATAAAAGAAAGAAATTGTGTTAGTCGTTTAACTTGTTAAAACCCTGTGGTGGCTTCTGTTATACAAAATGGCGATCTGATTCGGGCAGCTTGCCTCGCGATCTGTAACCAGCAGGAGATCGTAATATATTAAAATATAACATATGATAAAAGTAAAAAGCTCCGAATTCTAAATAGATAGCGGGAAGATATTTGTATTCAAGATTGCGTGGCCTTGACTTACCTTATCTGGCAAATGTTTAATCCGCGTTGCCTTGGAGAACTGCCTTCGTGCACGCTAGTGTGATAGCGGTGTGACATGGTCTGATTGTTCGTGGAATATTCCGGAGAAAGGGGAAGTAGAGTTGTGTCGTCCTCTAGTGCGTCTTGTGAGGGGGGAGGGATTACTGGTTGTGTTTCAGTGACGTCGTGTTCGAGTATTTCATTTGTTTGTCTTGTTTGTTTACTGTTTACCATTTCCACGTATTTACTGAATTGTTCGTATAGGAGGTTTTTTTCGTTCGTTTCGTTTAGATTCCGTTCCCTGTTCTCTAGTTTATCGAGAGTAATGTGGATGTTTTCTAGGTTATTCATTAAACTTCCTTTGTTAATCCTTCTGATAATTTGGAGATCTTGTCTGATGTTAGTGAAATTGTGATTTGCCTCCTTCATATGAGCTCCCATAGCAGAGTATCTTCTATATTTCTCTGCATTAACATGTTCCTGATATCTAATTAAAAAGCTCCTCCCAGATTGCCCCACGTATGTTTTTTTTTTTTTTTTTTTTTTTTTTTGCACTGGGTACATGTCAATCTGTAAATGCCAGATTCCTGGAATTCGTCATCTTTAAGTTTATTGACTTTATTGTGATTAAAAAATCTGTGTTTTGTATTGTTGTTGGTTGAGAAAGCTATTTTGGTATTGTGCTTCTTAAACAAATTCGTGATTTCATAAATCCTCGGGTTGTTAAAGGTGAATTTGACGTATTTCTTTGCATTTTCCGACTGTTGCTTTAGTTTAATTTGTTGTTGATATTTGCACTTAGTAATGATTTTGTTAATAAATTTCAAACTGAAACCGTTATGTAAGGCTTGTTGACGAATGAAAGATAGTTCCTTCTTTCTGTCCGTATCTGTTAACGGGATTTCAAAGGCCCTGTTGACGAAACTGTAGTAGGCGGATTTCTTTTGTGAAGTGGGATGTGAAGAATCGCTTTTAATTGTAGTCGGTGTAAAAGTGGGTTTTCTGTGTATTTTAAACTGGAAATGATTGTTTATCCGAATTGTTTGAATATCTAGAAAATTGAGTATACCTTCTTCTTCTTCTTCCCCTGTAAATTTAATATTTGGGTCTAAAGTATTCAAGGTATTTAGAATACTTTGACTGTCATTAAGTTCTTTGTTTATAATGACAAAAGTATCGTCAACAAAGCGTACCCAGAAATCTAGTCCTTTAATGTGGCCTACTATCTGAGTGTATTCCAAGTGATCGAGGTAGGCCTATATGTTAGCTAAAATTCCGGAGGCCGGTGCTCCCATAGGTAGTCCGTCTTGCTGATAAATTTTATTATTAAAAGAAAAGAAATTATGGTTCAATACGAATACCAGGATAGTTATGAAGTTTTCTATTTCAGGTTTACTGATGCGTTTATGGTCTAATAAATTAGTTTTTATAATCTTGATAGTGTCTTTTATAGGAATGTTCGTATACATGTCTTTAATGTCGAAAGAACTTGTTACGTGAGAATAAGTTAATCTGAAATCTTTAGCGGCCTTACAAAACTCTTTAGAGTTTTTTATCGAGGTTTTGGTATAAAAAACATAGTTTTGGGACAAAAACTTATGGATAAATTGAGAGGCTTTGTACGTAGGACTTTTCCGAAAATTAATTACTGGTCTAATAGGTACGTCCTTTTTATGTAATTTAGGCATAGCTCTTGCCTTAGGAAGTCCAGGGTTCATATTTATGAGTTTATGGACTTCTTGGTCATTTAAAAGGAAGGTGCATTGCTTCAGTATTCCTTTCAAATTCCTTTGGATTTTTAGGGTGGGGTCTTTCTCAATTACCTTAAACTTGTTACTATTGAAAAAAGTTTCTGTTTTCTTAATGTATTCGGTTTCATTTAATATTACCACTGTTCCTCCTTTGTCGGCTTTTGTTATAACTACGTCATATTGCCTAATTTTACGCTGAAGATCCTTCTCAACTTTTGAAATGGTGGAATTAGTTAATAATCCTTTAATTACGGAGGGAATCTTTTTCTTCGCTTCTTACCGTACATCATTTTGAATGTCGACTGGAAGAGTTTGTATGGCCGTTTCTGTTTCTGCTAACTTTTGTATTAATTCTAGTTTGTTGTTGATACTTTGCCAATTATGATTTGGACCTTTGCCTAATATTTGTAGTTCTTGTTCTGTAAAAGTCGTGTCAGACAAATTTTTACAGGGGGTGGATTCCCATGGGATATAGTTTTTAAGATCCAATGTGCTTGCTTTTAAATGTTATCATCTAAGATTTTTTATATACAGCTGAAGATGACCACTAAGTGGTCGAAACATGTACTGTGTTTGTTAATGTATTTTTAAGTTTGCCAAAGGCAAAAGAAATAAAGTATCGATTAGGTGGCTTTTTAGATTAATTTGTTGATTTGTTGATAAGACCATCTGTCGGTGCGACATAAAGCAAATAGCAAAAGAAAGATGAAATCGAGGGCACTGACACAAGTAAGTGGATGAAATGAGAGGCTCAGCTAGTGGAACCATGGTTGCCAACCCTTTGTCTCCCTTTCAGTTGCTTCTTATGACAGGCAGGGAATACTGTGGATGTTATTCTACCTCACCCCACCCAGAGGGGTTACGTGGTCGAGAATGGATCCTGAATAAACATGTGATGGCAAAGGGTTTATGACATATCCATTCCCCTATTTGAACAAATATTTTGATTTAGTTATCCTGAAAATAATGAAAACTCGAAAGTGACACTCAAATTTTGCTTTGGGACCAATCATTTTGAAAGTCTAATTAAGTCTCGCCTAGTGATGGTAGCTACTTAATGTCTCTATGCTAAATAACACAAAACATCAGCTGTCTTACAGGCTGGGCACCCCAACTAAAATTTGTTTTTGTATAAACCCTTACACTTTCTGAAAAAAGTAAAAGAATGAATAACACTTCAATTTCCCTTTAATGAAACAAATATCTTTAGTTGACACTTTGAAGAATAAACTATTATTTTTCCTTTTTTTTCCCCCCTTATTCACCCCATTTTTTTAAAACTTGAAACTGGGGTGTATAGGGACAATGCGAAGAAAGCATAAGAGTGACCCTCATTAAAAACCCATTTACCTGTGGATGCTGAAATAGTGGAAAAGGCAGTTTTCAAAGTGAAAAGTGGCATGTCAGTACATTCAGCAGCAGAGAAATTCAACTTTTGTAAATCAGCTTAACAAAGATATGTTGCTAACACAGATTGAGCCGTAGCATCTATGAAGAAGAAAGGTGGGCAGACAAGTTTATCACAAGATTTAGATTAGGAATTGGTAGAGTGTATTCTGACATGTTGTAGAACAAGGAATAGAGGGAGGAAGCTGGATGAAAGTGAAGTTTTTATGTGATCAAGGTGTGGAAAATGTCTTTGTAGGAAAGGTACTGAAAGTGATAAACCCAGGATGGAATAGGGACAGCCCTTTAAAATAATATATCTAGTTCTACAACTACAGGATAATATTCTGTCTGTATAAAATATAAACATGTGAGTTCCTTTTTAACAGAAAAATACCCTTATTAAAATTAACTATTTCCTTCAAAAGTTACTAAGTAAAAACCAAAAGAACTGTCCCTATTCACCCCATTTTACAGTAATGCATTTTTCATTGCAAACTTTGGTATCAATCCATCCCTATGTGAAAAAGATGTCAATGATTCCCTGAAGACTTGCATTCTGTAAATTAATTGTAATTGTAATTCTGATTAAATTTTGAAAACTTAATTAGTAAATTGAGTAACTTTTTGTCAGGTAACTGTAATTGAGCCCAATTACTTTTACTTTGTACTTTTTCCATCACTGATTATGACCTACATTCCATAAAATATGGCAGCAATGAACTGTTATAAATTATATGATTTGAATTAGAGTTACTAGACACCTGGAAAATTCTGGACATGCCCTCCTACAATTTAAACTTCTGTCTGGCATTTGGGAGAAACTTCTTGAAATGACTAAATGTCTGCCCTCCATCTTTTGTTTAGAAATTAAAAATGTTCAAGATCAATTGTTTAAAATATGTCCCAATCAAGAAAGAATGAACAATTTCAGAATAAGTAAAGGATCTTTCAGGTAGTGAAAATGGCCGCAGGTGGTTAACATTGGTGGGCATTATCAGTAATGTCGTCTCATCATGATCGCTGGTGGTGGGGTTCGAGGCATTTGAAGTGACTCAAATGAGAGAGGAGGGCAAAGCATTGTTTTGGGTTTATTTGGTGCTCATTGTTTGAAGTGTTTGGTTGTTTGGAGCCATGCTGTATTGTAATTTTTAATACTAATTTTCTCAACACATTTATTCTTCAATGCAGCAATGCTGAGGAGGAAATATAAATTTAATGATAATTCAGCTAGTAAATACAAATCTTTTAAAATTGGGAGAAATTAACATAAAGATGATTGTCTAAATTGTCATGACAATATAAAGGAGCTTGAAAAAGAGAAACAGTCTATAATTGACATTACTGGTATTTTAAATAATGTATGCTCTGTTTCATGGCTAAGTTATAGTCAGAGGGCCAGTATCATGGTGAGATAGTAATTGTAATGCCACTGGCAGATTGTTATGAAATTAATCAGTAACATTTACTCTAGAAGAAGCAGAAGTGATGGCTACTCTTTGCTTATGTTGGATAATAACAATACTACTTGTGAAACTTCTGGTGTATTTCATCTTTTTAAGCAATACTGATGTATTAGTTATTTCTTCTACCCCTCTTTCTTTTTTTATTATTAAAAAGTAAGCAGTCCAATATGAAATTATTTCAATTTTTTGGACACCTGGCGACTGTAACAGTATTGCGGGATGACAAAAGATGTATTAAGCAGCTATAGTATATCGTTTTCATCAACGAGGATGTGAGTACTAATTTTGAAGATGGATAAGCTAGCAGTGGCTTGTTTAAGGAAAATAGCAGGTTTGAGATCATCTTTTAGCAAAGCCCATGCTTCAGCTTGTAGTTTGCTAGCAGAAGAGGAATACATAATAGAAGTGGTTTTGGGAAGGTTCTCTGTAGCCGAGAGTGGGTTTTTAAAAATAAAGGGGTAGATGAAATTTTTTGGGTGAACTCTATCAAAGCAACCAGGTAGATGCCGAAATTGATAAAGAAATTGAGATGATTGATAGTTACAGTATGAGATATCACTCACTCAAGACCAAGTGTGATGAAATTGTGAGAGCAAGAGTGGAGAGTGTAAATATGGGGTCATCTGCACATTCAGCATCTGAGAAACAGAGATCTATACAGTTTTCTAAACTTGAATTAGTGAAGTTTAGCACTGATGTGTCTGAGTGGCGTTTTGAGCACAGTTTTCAGGCATTGATGGTGACTCTGCTCTTTCCAAGGAAGAAAAGTTTCAATACTTGATCCAATCAACTGTTCCTAGGTCTAGAGCTCGAGCTTTGTGGGTGATAATTCCTCCCCCAGCACATAATTATAAGACTGTTGAGGCACTCAAAAATAGTTTTGGTCAGAAAGATTGCTGTGCAAATTTCAATCAATCAGTCAATACTGATCTGCATTTATGGCAGTCACCCAGGTGGCAGATTCCCTATCTGTTGCTTTCCTAGCCTTTTCCTAAATGATTTCAAAGAAATTGGAAATTTATTGAACATCTCCCTTTGTAAGTTATTCCAATCCCTAACTCCCCTTCCTATAAATGAATATTTGCCCCAGTTTGTCCTCTTGAATTCCAACTTTATCTTCATATTGTGATCTTTCCTACTTTTATAAACGCCATTCAAACTTATTCGTCTACTAATATCATTCCATGCCATCTCTCCGCTGACAGCTCGGAACATACCACTTAGATGATATAGATGTTGATTCCCATAGGAAATCTGAAATATTTGTCCTGAATGAGCAAATTTATAATACCAATATAAATGGTCCGTTATTGGACATTATAAATTTTCCAGCTAGCTCATTCTTGGTTGCCAGCGTTTCGCCCTCGTGTGCTAGGGTGGGCTCATCAGTTGGTACCTAGCACACCTACCAATACGCTGGCTAGTGCATACCGTGGAGGCCACCGCGTAGGCTAACTGGAGCCACCGGCAGTGCCAATGCACTAAGAGACCTTGTCTCATCACTAAAAATTGATGCCTGCTTGGCCATCAGATGATATAGATGTTGATTCCCATAGGGAATCTGAAATATTTGTCCTGAATGAGCAAATTTATAATACCAATATAAATGGTCCGTTATTGGACATTATAAATTTTCCAGCTAGCTCATTCTTGGTTGCCAGCGTTTCGCCCTCGTGTGCTAGGGTGGGCTCATCAGTTGGTACCTAGCACACCTACCAATACGCTGGCTAGTGCATACCGTGGAGGCCACCGCGTTGGCTAACTGGAGCCACCGGCAGTGCCAATGCACTAAGAGACCTTGTCTCATCACTAAAAATTGATGCCTGCTTGGCCATCAGATGATATAGATGTTGATTCCCATAGGGAATCTGAAATATTTGTCCTGAATGAGCAAATTTATAATACCAATATAAATGGTCCGTTATTGGACATTATAAATTTTCCAGCTAGCTCATTCTTGGTTGCCAGCGTTTTGCCCTCGTGTGCTAGGGTGGGCTCATCAGTTGGTACCTAGCACACCTACCAATACGCTGGCTAGTGCATACCGTGGAGGCCACCGCGTAGGCTAACGGACCATTTATATTGGTATTATAAATTTGCTCATTCAGGACAAATATTTCAGATTCCCTATGGGAATCAACATCTATATCATCTGATGGCCAAGCAGGCATCAATTTTTAGTGATGAGACAAGGTCTCTTAGTGCATTGGCACTGCCGGTGGCTCCAGTTAGCCTACGCGGTGGCCTCCACGGTATGCACTAGCCAGCGTATTGGTAGGTGTGCTAGGTACCAACTGATGAGCCCACCCTAGCACACGAGGGCGAAACGCTGGCAACCAAGAATGAGCTAGCTGGAAAATTTATAATGTCCAATAACGGACCATTTATATTGGTATTATAAATTTGCTCATTCAGGACAAATATTTCAGATTCCCTTTGGGAATCAACATCTATATCATCTGATGGCCAAGCAGGCATCAATTTTTAGTGATGAGACAAGGTCTCTTAGTGCATTGGCACTGCCGGTGGCTCCAGTTAGCCTACGCGGTGGCCTCCACGGTATGCACTAGCCAGCGTATTGGTAGGTGTGCTAGGTACCAACTGATGAGCCCACCCTAGCACACGAGGGCGAAACGCTGGCAACCAAGAATGAGCTAGCTGGAAAATTTATAATGTCCAATAACGGACCATTTATATTGGTATTATAAATTTGCTCATTCAGGACAAATATTTCAGATTCCCTATGGGAATCAACATCTATATCATCTGATGGCCAAGCAGGCATCAATTTTTAGTGATGAGACAAGGTCTCTTAGTGCATTGGCACTGCCGGTGGCTCCAGTTAGCCTACGCGGTGGCCTCCACGGTATGCACTAGCCAGCGTATTGGTAGGTGTGCTAGGTACCAACTGATGAGCCCACCCTAGCACACGAGGGCGAAACGCTGGCAACCAAGAATGAGCTAGCTGGAAAATTTATAATGTCCAATAACGGACCATTTATATTGGTATTACATACCACTTAGTCGAGCAGCTCTTCTTCTTTCTCTCCATTCTTCCCAACCCAAACATTGCAACATTTTTGTAACGCTACTCTTTTGTCGGAAATCACCCAGAACAAGTCAAGCTGCTTTTCTTTGGATTTTTTCCAGTTCTTGAATCAGGTAATCCTGGTGAGGGTCCCATACACTGGAACCATACTCTAGTTGGGGTCTTACCAGAGACTTATATGCACTCTCCTTTACATCCTTACTAGAACCCCTAAACACCCTCATAACCATGTGCAGAGATCTGTACCCTTTATTTACAATCCCATTTATGTGATTACCCCAATGAAGATCTTTTTCTTATATTAACACCTAGATACTTACAATGATCCCCAAAAGGAACTTTCACTCCATCAACGCAGTAATTAAAACTGAGAGGACTTTTCCTGTTTGCGAAACTCACAACCTGACTTTTAACCCTGTTTATCAACATACCATTGCCTGCTGTCCATCTCACAACATTTTCGAGGTCACGTTGCAGTTGCTCACAATCTTGTAACTTATTTATCACTCTATACTAGGGAGCTGCTTAAGTTGATTCAGGATAGAGAAATGAAGGTTAGCATCCTGTATGATAAAATTGAGATCTTTGGAAAGTCTGGGGATTTTGTCTGAGAAGGCCATCATTCTATTCCCGTTAGTAGTGTCTTGTTTGCTGGTGAGGTAATCACGGTATGGTAGTGAACTAATTTGGACCCCGATGTGTCCTTAAAACTGAAAAGGAAAATTTGATAGATTTTTTGAGGCAGGAGGTAGAGGCAGAAGAAAGGGTACAGAATGCAAGTCAGTCAATTGGAGGTATGTCAACCAGAAATAAAGGTGTAAGTAAGTTAGGGTATTCTCCCCACAAGTCAGAACATACACCTGGCAAAAGTAAGCCTGAATGAGACCTGTACATTTTGCGATGGACAGCAGAATTCCACCGTGCAGCAAGAGGCTACGAACTAGATATTTAGGGAAAAGAGAGACATATTGGCTACAATGGGGTGGTGTTTTGGTTGCATGAGAGATGGTCACAATGTGAGAGGTTGTAGGGCAAAATGTGTTTCTTGTAAGGGATGTCACATTTCACTAATGTGTCCAAAAACCGACTGTAAAGGAAGAAGAGGTTCACCAGACAAATGGAAGAAAATTGATTTATCGGTGATGTTGACAGAGATGTTTTTGAGTTTCCTTTCTGAGCCTGTTTAATGCAGGCGATGAGCTTGTTTGCACAAAATGACAACAAAGTGAAGAAAAGACTGATGGTGGATATTGAAACACATCATTCATACATTCACAAGCAACTGATGGAAGACGTGAAAGATACAGCCAAAGCCCAAATGGAAGCTCTTTATTCAGTGTTTGGTAGGTAGAAATCCTACTTGATGTCCCATAAGATATAAAAGGTTAGGTTAACAGGCCTGAAGAGGAATTCTGCGTGTACTCTGAGCATACTGGTTTTTGATTGCATCAATGATGATGTGCCAGTGGTTGAAATATATTCTACCTTGCAGCATCAGATTGATGAGAGAGGTCTTGAAGTAGCACCTGATTATGAAGGCCAAGTGGATGTGCTTAGCAGAGAAGATGTGGCTGGAAAAATTTGGAAGAAAGACAAATTGGAAGTGCTGCCATCTGGAGTCATAGTATTGGGTACTTGCTTTGGCTGATGTTTAATTGGACACAATAATGCATGAGTACCAGTGGAGTACAATGGCCAATCTATTGGGACCTTTCTAATGATATGAGTGTCTCGCAACAGATGTTGCTGATTTGTGAAAACTGGAGGTCATCAGAATCTGCAAACCCTTTGTGAAAAAGACCAAGGCAGAGCATAGAGAGACAACAATGCAAAATTTTGCAGAAACTGTTTCATTTTTTGAAGGAAGATATGTGTTTAGACTTCCTTTCTGAGATATCACTGAAGAACTTCCCACTAATCGAGGGCTGGCAAAAAACGTCTTGTTAGTACAAGCAAGAGAATGAACAATTCTGGAAGTCTCATGAACAAGTACAATGCTGTTTCTCAGGAGTGGCGGAGACCAAACGTTATTGAGGATATGGATGATAAGCTTATCAGTCACTTCCTTCTGCACAGGCCGGTCTTAAGGGAAGATGGAAAGACTAAAGTTCTCCCAGTGTTTGACATGTCTGTGAAAATGGTGGAGTACCGTACCCTTCTCTCAATGAATGTTTGGAGGAAAGCCTGAATCATTGAGTTGATATCCAATAGTTTGTTGAGATTCTGAGAATAGGCCAAAGGTGAGTTGACACATATTGAAAAGGCCTTTCTTTAGATCATGATACATCCTGTGGATAGGAAGTATCCAAAGTTTCCCTGCTGGGATTTAGAACGGAAACACATGATTATGTTCCAACACAGGAGAGTTGCTTTCAGCATTTCTTGTAATCCTTTTCCTCTTAGCTGTACTAAACCTTCAGCTCAGCAAGGATTTTGTTGATCTAAGCCCGGAGCAAGTTGGATGACTGAGTGTACTTCGAGACAGTTTTTACGCAAATAATTTGGTTACGAGGTCTACATGTTGTTTGAGGTTGCTGAGTTAATGAAGATTTATATTGATGTGATTGCTAGACGAGGATTAAACAATCAGTCAATCAGTTACTACTGATCTGCATTTAGGGCAGTCGCCCAGGTGGCATACCGTATTCTCTATTTGTTGTTTTTCTAGTCTTATCTTGAATTATTTCAAAGCAATTGGAAATTTATTGAACATCGCCCTTGGTAAGTTACTCCAATCCCTAACTCCTCTTTCAATAAATGAAAATTTGCCCAAATTTGTCCTCTTGAATTCTAACTTTATCTTCATATCATGATCTTACCTACTTTTAAAGATACAACTCAAACTTATTTGTCTACTAATGTCATTCCACACCATCCCTCCACTGACAACTTGGAACATACAACTTAGTCAAGCAGCTCATCCCCTTTCTCCCAACTCTTCCCAGACCAAACTTTGCAACATTTTTGTAACGCTATTCTTTTGTCAGAAATTACCCAGAACCAATCGAGCTGCTTTTCTTTGGTTTTTCCAGTTCTTGAATCAGGTAATCCTGGTTAGGGTCCCATACACTGGAACCATACATAAGCTGGGGTCTTCCAAGAGACTTAAATGCCGTCTTCTGTACATCCTTACTACAACACCAAAATACCCTCATAACCATATGCAGAGATCTGTTCTCTTTATTTACAATCCCATTTATGTGATTACCCCAATGAAGATCTTTCCTTATATTAACACTTAGGTACTTACAATGATCCCCACCTCATATTCACCTCATCAACACAGTAATTAAGACTGAAAGGATATTTCCTATTGGTGAAATTCACAATTTGACTTTTAACCCTGTTTACCATCATACCATTGCCTACTGTCCATCTCACAACATTATCAAGGTCATTTTGCAGTTGCTCACAAATTTTAACTTATTTATTACTGTAAACAGAGTAACATCATCTGCAAAAAAAGCCTTATCTCTGATTCAACTTCCTTACTCATATCATTTATATATAAGAAAACATAAAGGTCCAATAATACTGCCTTGAAGAATTCCCCTCTTAATTATTACAGTGTCAGATAAAGCTTTCCCTTCTCTAATTATCTGAGATCTATTTTCTAGAAAAATAGCCACTTATTCAGTCACTCTTCTGCCTAGTCCAATTGCACACATTTTTGCCAGTAGTCTCCCATGACCTTCCCTATCAAATGCCTTAAATAGATCAATCACAATGCAGTCCATTTAACCTGCTGAATCCATGATATCTGCTATATCTTTTTTTTTTTTTTTGCTAGGGGCTTTACGTCGCACCGACACAGATAGGTCTTATGGCGACGATAGGATAGGAAAGGCCTAGGAGCTGGAAGGAAGCAGCCGTGGCCTTAATTAAGGTACAGCCCCAGCATTTGCCTGGTGTGAAAATGGGAAACCACGGAAAACCATTTTCAGGGCTGCCGATAGTGGGATTCGAACCTACTATCTCCCGGATGCAAGCTCACAGCTGCGCGCCTCTACACGCACGGCCAACTCGCCCGGTCTGCTATATCTTGCTGGAATCGTACAAGTTGAGCATTGGTGGAATAACCTTTCATAAACCCAAACTGCATTCTATCATACCAGTTATTAATTTTGCAAACATGTCTAATATATATACATGATACAGGCTTTTGGGCTTATGCCGTGTCAAGAAATTAAGGTGAAATTTGTTACGTTTTGCAGAGAACTTTGCCGTGCATCATCAGAAGAAAATCTTGACTGTCCACGAGAAAGGCTTCTCAAACAATGAGGTTTGAATTTAGACGTTATAATAGAAGAGGAAATCTTACATTCATTCATCACCAGATGGTCACCCGGACGCGGTACAATGCTAGCGTTCGTGGCGGGAGCTGACAGAACCATTAGAATCAGTCTCAGAGGATCACATGACATAACAGGTGTACGCACATATGAAGGTATGACAATGACACAAGCCTGAAACATATGGTGATGAGGAACAAACGAATTTGGAAAACACCAAAATAAAATAACAATAGTCAAGGGACAGGGAAGGGAACTACCTACGTACTGTAAATCCTTAATGGCTGCAACCAGGTATTACTTAATTGATAGAGAGTGTCCCTGTTAAAATTGTTAGATTAAAATTGTTAGAATTTCTTCGTATTTCCACAGCTTCCCCTATAATTATGGACCTGTAGTGTAGGTAAGAGCTCGAGCATCTTAAAACATGATAACTTGACCCGCCGATAGAGCGTGCTCAGCTGTTGCTAATTTGTCTGGCTGGTTCCGACGAATATTACGTTTATGTTCCTTGGTACGAGTACAAATGGACCAGCATGTTTAGCCAATGTATACCTTACAGGAAGTACAGGGAATTTCATATATCCCAGGATGTAAAAGTGGGGACAATTTGTCCTTGGTTTTACCCAGACTCAGCAATTTTAGTGATGGTACTAAACATGGTTTTTATATTGAGTTTGCGGAGG
The DNA here is from genome assembly GCF_040414725.1 of Anabrus simplex. NCBI lineage: Eukaryota > Metazoa > Arthropoda > Insecta > Orthoptera > Tettigoniidae > Anabrus > Anabrus simplex. Next base: position 199,286,635 of record NC_090267.1, read on the forward strand.
ACCTTGACAATTCGATCTATGGTGTTGTGAATGTAAGGCAGATAGGCAGTTCCCTTCACTTCTTCCTTCTGTGAGCTTTGCTTGGTCGTTTCTCTGGGATGCAGGGCTCTGTGAATCTGCAAATTGCTGTAACCATTACACTTGAATGTGACTTTGAGTGTGTCCATCTCCACCTGGATATTTAAAGGCTCTTGGTGAGTGTCGTGAGAATGCCTTATTTTTGTGCTGGATGTGTGGTGAGAATCTGCTTGAATATAGCGATTTTTGTGGGTAGGTTCATGATAGACGGTAATGTCTAATATAATCACAAAGTATGCTTTCGCAAAGCTTGCATGTAATTCATGTCAAAATGACTTGCCTGTAATTTTCAGTTTTGTGTCTATACATAGAGGCTACTATAGCAACTCTTCATTTAGTATAGCTCCTTCATGCAAACAATATTCAAATAATTACTTCAGATATGGTATATCTCAACCCATTGTCTTATGTATATCCCCAGAAATCTTATCAATTCTAGCTGCTTTTCTAGTTTTCAACTTTTGTATCTTAAATTATTGTAAATATCATTGTTATCATAGATAAATTTGAATACAATTTTAGTAGTGTCTTTAAGTCGCACCGACACAGATAGGTCTTATGGCGACAATGGGATAGGAAAGGCCTAGGAGTTGGAAGTGGGCGTGGCCTTAATTAAAGTACAGCCCAAGCATTTGCCTGGTGTGAAAATGGGAAACCACGGAAAACCATCTTCAGGGCTGCTGACAGTGGTATTCGAACCCACAATTTCCCGGATGCATACTCACAGCCGCGCACATTTAACCGCATGCCCAACTTGCCCGGTTTCCTCTGGTTGGATATTATCCTTGTAACCAACAATCTTTACATACTGCTGACTGAATACTTCTGCCTTTTGAAGATCCTCGCATACACACTCCCTTTGTTCATTAATGATTCCTCGAATGTCCTCCTTGGAACCTGTTTCTACCTTAAAGTACTTATATATAACCTTCAATTTTTCACTAAAATTGTATGACTGCCAATTATGCTTGCCATTATGTTATCCTTAGCTGACTTCTTTTTCTCGATTCAATTTCCTAGTAAGTTCCTTCAATTTCTCCTTATTTCCACAGCCATTTCTAACTGTATTTCTTTCTAACCTGCACCTCTTTCTTAGTTTCTTCACTTCTCCGTTATAATATAGCAGGTCTATACCATTCCTTACTGCCTTTATATTCCTAAACAAACCCATCACAGAGTGTGTTTATATTTTTATTTACCATTTACCGCTGATCATAGTTACTTTTTTTAAACTCCCTCAGGCCTGTTTTATCAGCCATATGATACTGCCTAATAGTCCTACTTTTAAGGCCTTCCTTTCTATCACATTTATTTTTAACTATGACAAATTCTGCTCCGTATTCACTAATGCCACCCATTACTTCGGTTTCTCGTAGGATGGGAGTATTCCCATGAGAGAAAAGAAGACCATGAAAGTTCATTACTTGGCCTAAAATGAAATTGCAAGGAAGATATTTTGAGCCTTGACTTGGATTGGTAGGAGAAATGGACTCAGGGCAGCATGGTCACAAAACAATCTGTGCTACCCTTGTTGCAGCACATTTTTGACCCCATTGCTTTTAGCTCACCAGCCACAATTTTCATCAAGTCAATGATTCAAGATTTGTCAGAGGGAAAGGTTGACTGGGAATGATCCTCAGAAGAATCTTTAAGAACTGGGTACAAAGCATTCTGACGTTGAAGTAGGTTTCTATACCTACGATGCCAAGATTAGAGCTGTTGGGTGCAGTTATTGGAGCTCGATTGCTGAAATCCGTCATAGATGATCTTAGATATTCTGAGTAGGGAATTCGATCCTGGCCCTTATTTCTAATCCTGGGATTTTGGGATTACACTTGGTCAGTCCTGGGATCCCAGGATTATCCTGGGATTGAAGGTTACAAATAAAAAATAGGAACATCTTACAGAAATCAGCTGTTTAATTAGCGAATCGAAATTTAGACAAAATCAACATATTTTACGGTATACACCTAGCTAATGCACCGGTAATCATTCTAATTAATCAGACTTAGGGTCAGACTAACCAGACTTAAAATCACTCAGTCCCTATGTTAAAATTATTATTTTCCAAGGATCAGTGAGATCTCTTGAAATTTACATAAATTAAAAAACCTTATGTAACAAACTATGCAAATAAACTTTGGAAATTAACTACAATATCTCTGAACATAGACTGAATAGACGACTTTCGGGTAACAACATAATAAGTAGATAATAATAATAATAATAATAATAATAATAATAATAATAATAATAATAATAATAATAATAATAATAATAATGGTATGGCCTCAGCTATCGCATGCAGACATTTAAATTTGACACCATCTGGATGTCTGCTCGTCAATTTCGACGTTCCGTTTACTCTAGGCCCACTAGATGGCAGACTGAGTAAACCTAAACTCTCTTGGGCGTAGAAAGTTTCTTAGCAAAAAGTATTTAAAAACAACATTAATCAGTCACATTTCATATTTCTTGTAACTATAAAGAAAACTAATTTAATAGGAACATTCTAATTTGAATTGGGAAAATATGATCTGAGAAATAACAATGCATCCAGTGTCTCATCATCAAGCCCGCTTCTCAATTTGTTAAGAAAGCGCGTTCAGGTTCGATGGAATATGCAGGAATCGTTAGTAAATACTTATAAGCCTGCTCTAGGTTATAGCTCCGAGTAGAATTTGAAGACCCATATAGGTTCATTTCCTTCTTAACAATTCTGGAAAATTTGTTTTCATTTAATGCTTCAGGAGACGTAATTTTCACGCTGTTTTCTATTTCCAGCTGAAGCTTTTCTTTGAGCGTCAAATCACATTTTTCTGTACTTGTAGGCTCGACTTGCATATTTTGTTCTTCCTCTTCATCATTCCTTTTACCATTTAATCTCTCAATTAAAGAAACAATCTGTTTTTTTATTAGAACTTTGCTCGGACTTTATTTCATCTTTGAACGCCAAAGCCACATTGTCACTATAAGGATTTTTTAGGTAGCATAATACGCCACTCAATTCTTTCTTCGTCGATATTTCATGCGCTTTTGTAAATGTATTTTGAATTTAGAAGTCAACTCAGAGTTATTGTCGTTTAACTGCTTAAAAAGAAACTTATGGGCAGCATCAGCTGTGCATAAATTCACTTCAGTGCGACAGAGTGTTTCTATGGTTAATTGATTGGAACCAAGGCTTCAATGATTTCATCGGTGAACTCGAAATCAGACTCTTGCAACTGCACTGGATTATTCAAACGCACTGAGAGTTTTGCTTCACGCAGTCTATTTTGCAAATTTTTAAAAATGATGTCAAATCCCGAAAATCCCGGGATCCCCAAAATTTAATCCTGAAAACTTCGGGATTGAAAAGCGGCCAGGATCCCCTAATTCTGAGATTCTTACCTATGCTTGGTGTGATTCGAGCATGGTTTTGGTATGGATTAAGCACAAGGAAGACTGGAGTGTATTTGTACGAAGATGTACCAAGGAGGTATGAGAACTTTCCTCTGACATGGACTGGTCCACATTCCAGAATCACTCAATCCTTCAAGAGGTTGTACTATTGAGCAATTTGTGAGACTGAAATGGTGGATGGGCCATAATTGGTTCAAATCTGACAAGAGTCAATGGCCTCTCAGTGATATGATTTGCAAGGAATTAGAAATCGAAGAAGAAATGTTAATGAGATCTCTGGTGATGATTGACAACATTTGAGAACTGAGACATGACTGGCTGTACAAAACTTTTCAGAGATTTGACTGGACTGTCCCTTTGATGGGATGGTTAATCAGGTTCTGGAACAACTGTCAAAGTGGGAATAGTCGACTCAAAGGAAGTCTGTGTTGAGGTTGACCCAAGAAGATGCTTTCTCTTTCTTAAAAGATGAGAGACTTCATGGACTACATCCATATGTTGATTTTCTTGGTGTGATTCACTTCAGATCAAGATAACTAATCAACTTGATAAATTTTTTTTAAATTTCTGGCAGTTTTATCTCATGACTGTCCAATTGCTATCAAATTTGCATGTAACTTGCACAAGAATAACAACCATATTGGAACCCAAACACTGTTGGGTGAAGTCAAAGAGAAGATGTGGATTCTGAAAGTTGACTCTTCGACTGGTGAGGAAATGTGTCATATGCAACCAGCACATTAGTGATCACTTTTATGAGGAGTTACTTCCTCTGACCTTATAGCGTGTTCAAGAATCATTCATTTTTGAAATCACTGGAGTGTGTATGGCTGGTCCATTAATTTTTATGGAATGGGCAGGAAATCTGGATAGCATCTTCACTTGTTCTGTGTACAGAGCTCTACACTTGGAGATAGTGGAAGGATTGCCAACAGATGCATTTATCCAGGCTCTGCACAGATTCATCGCAAGATGAGAGCGCCTTGATATGATCTTCAGCGCCGATGCGACCAATCTGAGGGGTGCATATATGGTTTTTCAGTCTTTAGATTGGAAAAATTTCCAGGAGTACAGCAGTGTCAAATGGATTGACTGGAGATTTAATCCCCCTTCTGTGAGTTGGTGGGGAAGTCATTGAGAGCAGCTAATTGGAGTCGTTTGTTAAGAAGTTACATTTAATTGGAGTTATGAAGAATATGATGAGAAGAACTGTTGGCAAATCAGCGATGGATGCTGGGGAGTTGAGGGGAATTCTCTGCGAGGTAGAAGCTCAGGTCAACTTGAGGCCACTAACCAATACGTCGGAGAGTAATAAGGATCATTTGCCACTGACGCCTCAATGTTCCTTCGAGATGTTCCGCAGCTTGATACCCTGGACTGCGATGCAGATCTGGTGTTGGTGTCCATACCAAATGCACACAATTTACGAGGAACATAGGGACATTCACTTCAAATCAAATTAAACAATAGATCACTACATCTGATCATGAAGAATACTAATAATAATAATTTTGTGTGGCTGTTTCTAGCCGAGTGCAGCCCTTGTAAGGCAGACCCTCCGATGAGGGTGAGCGGCATCTGCCATGTGAAGGTAACTGCGTGTTATTGTGGTGGAGGATAGTGTTATGTGTGGTGTGTGAGTTGCAGGGATGTTGGGGACAACACAAACACCAAGCCCCCGGGCCATTGGAATTAACCAATGAAGGTTAAAATCCCCGACCCAGCCAGGAATCAAACCCGTGACCCTCTGAACCGAAGGCCATTACGCTGACCATTCAGTGAACGAGTCGGACACAAAGAATACTTATTCAAGTTATGAATGTTCCCCTTCAAGCTACATAAAACCATTACTCATATTACTATTCAACAGACATCTATATATATATGTACTAGCAAGATACCCGTGCTTCGCTACGGTATTATACTGAAATTTAGAATTGAATGCTTATTGTTTTATATATAATCCGCCGAAATTCGCGATCTGACTCGTTTTCTGAGAGAATCCGCCAAAATTCGTGATCTGACTCGTTTTCTAATAGATTATGGCAAGTATCCTCCCATTTTTCAATTTTTCTTTCCAGCAATCGATTTCGTACTTCCCGAGCTAAATAGAGGTATTCCACCCGGTCAGTTGGTTCCCTAAATCTTTGCCATCTTTTCCTATAAGCATTTTTAATATGGATCACATATGGATCACATCCTTCAGGAGATCCAGCGTGGTGTCGTCTTGGGTGCCTTGGCGATACTGAATCCGCGGCCGGACTGCAATCGTAGTCATTACCCGTCCAGGACCCGTTTCCAGCGCGGTCCGCACATTTGACGACGGTCCAGAACATTATTATTATTATTATTATTATTATTATTATTATTATTATTATTATTATTATTATTATTATTATTATTATTATTATTATTATAGATTTCTGGACCCCACAGCAAGATGCAAGACCGCTACTTGCCGGTAAATTACATCTGCTGCCATTGTCATTGTTGAGAATGTGACCAGCACCATTGTCGCGCGTAGGCAAGTGTGCGGGATTTTTGGCCATACGAATGACATACTTCCGTGCATTATTGACCTTATTATGGAGGTGAAAAATTGGACGGTCAATCTCATTCCTATCATTTATTTCAAATGTGTTTAAATTTTTATTTATATGCCAGGAGAATCTACTGTAATCTAAGAACGTTCTGCGAAGGAAAATATGGCTCTTGAAAACGAACCCAGGAAAGATTAAAAATGATCAGTTTATGATCAGAATAAGTACATCGAAAATCTACAGCCTGTTTCCAGTCATTCGACAGGATCAGGATTGGAATGAATAAAGCCCCCATCTAGCGGCGACAATAGGAATTGTGCCGGTAGCCGAAACCTGTCGCACTCCTCTGCGGCAATGATTAGTGGATGACAAATGAAATGAAATGATATTGGACAGTGTTGCTGGAATGAATGATGACAGGGAAAACCGGAGTATCGCGAGAAAAACCTGTCCCGCCTCCGTTTTGTCCAGCACGAATGTCACATGGAGAGAACCGGATTTGAACCACGGAACCCAGCTGTGAGAGGCCGGCGCGCTGCCGCCTGAGCAACGGAGGCTCCTTATAAATACATTATGAACAGTAAAATCAATTGGTCTCACCTCCTTTTACACCCCCACCGCCGTAAAGTTTATTTACCTCCCCCCCAAAAAAACTTAAAGAAGGCGTGTTTCTTTATGTTTAAAGGAGATTCCAAACACCATGGTTTACGTCTATTACCTTCAGTTTTGAGATTAAAATAATTCACTTTTTCACTTTCACACTCCTCCCCCCCCCCCCTCCAAGTGAATTTTCCGGCAAGAAATACTTGTTCCTTTAATAGTAAAGGATCTTCTAAATACCAATCATCACGACTGTAACTCTGTAACTTCTTCAGTTTTTGATTTATTTGTCCTCATGAAAGGAATTCAACTCCTTTTCACTCCCGCCTCCCAAGATGATTTGCCCCCCAAAAGACGTTTTTCTTTGTTTGTAAAGGTGATCCAAATACCAATTTATACGTCTGTAGGCCTTAACAACTTTCATTTTTAATAGATGTAAGTATTCTCATACAATTAAGTCAATTAATTTTTCAATTCTTTCACCTCCCCCCCTCCATGCCTCCTTCATTGGATTTTCCAAGAATACGTGTTTCTTTATTTTAAAGCAGATTCCAAGTATCAAATTTCACGTCTGTAACATCTTCATTTTTGAGATAACTGTAGCCTAATTAAAAGAATTCAACACCATTTTCAGTCACTATTACCCCCCCCCCCTCCACCCAAGTGGTATTTCCGAAAACTAAAAATACACGTTTCTTTATTTTTAATAGAGATAAAAAATAACATTTTTCACTTCTGTAACATGTTCAGTTTTTTTGAGATATACTGTATAAATTCTCATTTTAAAATTTCACCCACTTTTTAGTTCCCCTTAAGAGGAGTTTCCAAAAACAAATCACCTATGTTTCGTTACATTTACAGGGGATTCCAAATACCACTTTTTACGTCTGTAACATTCTACGTTTCTCTGATATTCTGTAGGTATAGTCTTTCAAAAAATTCACCCCAATAAGTCACTCCTGTTTAACCGCCATTAATTGGAATTTCCAAAAAACAAAAAATACGTGTTTCCTTATTTTTAAAGGAGATCTCATATACAAATTTTCAGTTCTGTAATATCTTCAGTTTCTGAGATATATATATCCTCATTAAAGGCATTCAACCCATTATTCACCCTTTTACACCCCTCCTATTCGGATTTACAGAAAACAAAAAATACGTGTTCCTTTATTTTTAAATGAGATTCTAAATATCAATTTTTACATGTGCAAACTTTTAAACTTTTGATATATAGATACACTCATTTTATAAATTCACCCACCTTTTCCCCCTCCCATTAACTGGATTTTCCAAAAACAAAGAAAATACCTGTTTCTTTATTTTTAAAAGAGATCAAAAAATTTTCAGGTCTGTAATTTCTACAGTTTATGAGATATAATTACCAGTATCCTTATTAAAGGCATTCAACCCCTTTTTTCACCCTTTTTCACCCGTCCTATTGGGATTTGTCTGGAAAAAAATATGTGTTTCTTTATTTTTAATGATGATTCTAAATACCAAATTTTACATCAGTAAACTTTCAAAGTTTGGAGATATAGACACACTCATTTTAAAAATTCACCCCCTTTTCACTCCCCGATTAATTGGATCTCCCAAAAACAAAAATATAGGTGTTTCTTTATTTTAAAAGGAGATCCAAAGCACCAATTTTCAGGTCTGTAATATCTTCAGTTTCTGAGATATATGTATCCTCATTAAATGCGTTCAACACTTTTTCACCCCCTTTCCACCCCTCCTATTGGGATTTTCCGAAAACAAACAAAATACGTGTTTCTTTATTTTTAATGAAGATTCTAAATACCAATTTTTACATCTGTAAACTTTCAAAGTTTTGTGATATAGATACCCTCTTTTTAAAAATTCACCCTCATTTTCCCCCTCCCACTAATTGGATTTTCCAAAAACAAAAAAATACGTGTTTCTTTATTTTTAAAAGAGATCAAAAGTACCAATTCTCAGGTCTGTAATATCTTCAGTTTCTGATATATAAGTACCGGTATCCTGATTAAAGGCATTCAACCCCGTTTTCACCCTTTTTCACCCGTCCTATTGGGATTTTCTGAAAACAAAAAAATACGTGTTTCCTTATTTTCAAAGGAGATTCTAAATACCAATTTTTACACTTGTAAACTTTTAAAGTTTTGAGATATAGGTGCACTCATTTTAAAATTTCACCCCCCTTTTCACCCCCTTAGCGACAAAATATCCAAAAACCCTCTCTTAGCGAGCACCTACATCTTAATATGAATGTATCCCCAAAATTTCATTTCATTATGTCCAGTAGTTTTGGCTCGGCGATGATGAATCAGTCAGTCAGTCAGGACAAGCTATTTTATATCTATACTAGCAAAGTACCCGTGCTTCGCTACGGTATTATACTGAAATTTATAATTGAATGCTTATTGTTTTAGATATATAATCCGCCGAAATTCGCGATCTGACACGTTTTCAGCGAGAATCCACAAAAATTCCCGATCTGACTCGTTTTCTATTAGATTACGGCTGGTTTCCTCCCATTTTTCAATCTTCCTTTCCAGCAATCGTTTTCGTACTTCCCGGGCTAGGCTCAGGTATTCTTCCCGGTCAGTTGGGTCCGTAAATCTTTGCCATACCGTATTTTCCTATAATCATTTTTAATCTGGATAAAATCCTTCAGGAGATCCGGCGTGGTGTCATATTGGGTGCCTTGGCGGCACTGAACCCGCGGCCGGACTGCATTCTTAGTCATTACCCTTCCAGGAGCCGTTTCCAGCGCGGTTCGCATATTTGACGACGGTCCGGAACATTATTATTAATATTATTATTATTATTATTATTATTAATGTTATTCTTATTCTTATTCTTATCATTATTATTACTATTATGTGTTGCTGGGATGAATGATGACAGGGAAACCGGAGTATCCGGAGAACAAACCTGTCCCGCCTCCGTTTTGTCCAGCACGAATGTCACATGGAGTGACCGGGATTTGAACCACGGAACCCAGCTGTGACAGGCCGGCGCGCTGCCGCCTGAGCAACGGAGGATCCTTATAAGTACATTAAGAACAGTAAAATCAATTGGTCTCACCTCCTTTTACACCCCACCGCCGTTAGTTTTTACTGCCAACCCCCCCCCCCCCAAAAAAATTAAAAGAAGGCGTGTTTATTTATGTTTTACGGAGATTCCAAACACCTATGTTCACGTCTATTACCTTCAGTTTTGAGATATAAGTATCCCCATAAATATAATTTACTTTTGTCACTTCATTTCAAACTACTCCCCCCCCTTAAGTGAATTTTCCCGCAAAACATACTTGTTTCTTTAATAGGATAGGATCTTCTAAATACCAACTATCACGACTCTAACTTCTTCACTTTTTTATTTATGTGTCCTCATGAAAGGAATTCAACTCCTTTACACTCCCGCCCCCCAAGATGCTTTCTCCCCCAAAACGCGTTTTTCTTTGTTTTTAAAGGAGATCCAAATACGAATTTTCACGTCTGTAACAACTTTAGTTTTTATTAGATGTATATATTCTCATACAATTAAAGTCGATTAATTTTTCAATTCTTTCACCCCCTCCCCCCGCTTCATTGGATTTTCCGAGAATACGTGTTTCTTTACTTTTAAAGCAGATTGCAAATATCAAATTTCACGTCTGTAACATCTTCATTTTTAAGATATCAGTAGCCTAATTAAAATAATGCAACACCATTTTCAGTCACTTTCACCCCCCCTCCACCCAAGTGGTATTTCCGAAAATTAAAAATACACGTTTCCTTGTGTTTAATAGAGATAAAAATACCATTTTCACTTCTGTAACATGTTAAGTTTTTTTAGATATACTGTAAAAATTCTCATTTTAAAATTTCACCCCTTTTGGGTTCCCCTTAAGTGGAGTTTCTAAAAACAAATCACCTATGTTTCTTTACATTTACAGGAGATTCCAAACACCCACTTTTTACGTCTGTAACATTTTACGTTTCCAAGATAATCTTTCGAAAAATTCTCCCCAATTTGTCACTTCTGTTTAACCGCCATTAATAGGATTTTCCAAAAACTAAAAAAATACGTGTTTCTTTATTTTTAAAGGAGATCTCATATACAAATTTTCAGTTCTGTAATATCTTCCGTTTTTGAGATATATGTATCCTCATTAAGGCATTCAACCCATTTTTTACCCTTTTACACCCCTCCTATTGGGATTTACAGGAAACAAAAAAAATACGTGTTCCTTTATTTTTAGAGGAGATTCTAACTACCAATTTCTACATCTGTAAATTTTAAAGTTTTAAGATGTTTTAAAAAAGTTTTAAAGTTTTAAAAAATTCACCCCCCTTTTCACCCCTCAATATTTGGATTTTCCAAAAACGAAAAAATACGTGTTTCTTTACATTTAAAGTAGATCCCAAATACCAATTTTCAGGTCTGTAATATCTTCAGGTTCTGAAATATAAGTAGCCTCATTAAAGGCATTCAACCCATTATTCACCCTTTTACACTCTTCCTGTTGGGATTTTCCGAAAACAAAAGAATACGTGTTTCTTTATTTTTAAAGGAGATTCTAAATACCAATTTTTACATCTATAAACTGTAACAGTTTTGAGATATAGACACACTCATTTTAAAAATCACCCCCTTTTCACCCCCCATTAATTGGATTTTCCAAAAACAAAAAAAACACGTGTTTCTTTATTTTTAAAGGAGATCCCAAACACCAATTTTCAGGTCTGTAATATCTTCAGTTTCTGAAATATATGTAGCCTCATCAAAGGCATTCAACCCCTTTTCACCCCTTTTCACCCCTCCTATTGCGATTTTCCGAAAACAAAAGATACGTGTTTCTTTATGTTTAATGAAGATTCCAAATACCAATTTTTACATCTGCAAACTTTAAAAGTTTGGAGATATAGATTCACTCATTTTAAAAATTCACCCCCTTTTCACCCTCCCATTAATTGGATTTTCCAAAAACAAAAAAATACGTGTTTCTTTATTTTTAAAAGAGATCAAGAGTACCAATTTTCAGGTCTGTAATATCTTCAGTTTCTGAGATATAAGTACTGGTGTACTGATTAAGGGCATTCAACCCATTTTCCCGATTTTCACCCCTTTTCACCCCTCCTATTGGGATTTTCTGAAAACAAAAAAATACGTGTTTCCTTATTTTTAAAGATGATTCTAAATACCAATTTTTACATCTGTAAACTTTTAAACATTCGAGATATAGACACACTCATTTTAAAATTTCACCCCTCTTTTCACCCCCTTAGCGAAGGAATATCCAAAAATCCTCTCTTAGCGAGCACCTACATCTTAATATGAATATATCCCCAAAATTTCATTTCGTTACGTCCAGTAGTTTTGGCTCTGCGATGATGAATCAGTCAGTCAGTCAGTCAGGACAAGCTACTTTATATAGATATATCTGATTCATCATCGCCGAGCCAAAACTACTGGACATAAAGAAATGAAATTTTGGAGATATATTCATATTAAGATGTAGGTGCTCGCTAAGAGAGGATTTTTGGATATTCCGTCGCTAAGGGGGTGAAAAGGGGGATGAAATTTTAAAATGAGTGTGTCTATATCTCAAAACTTTAAAAGTTTACAGATGTGAAAATTGGTATTTAGAATCTTCTTTAAAAATAAGGAAACACGTATTTTTTTGTTTTGAGACAATCCCAATAGGAGGGGCACAAAACGGTGAAAAAGGGGTTGAATGCCTTTAATCGGGATACCGGTACTTATATCTCAGAAACTGAAGATATTACAAACATGAAAATTGGTACTTTTGATCTCTTTTAAAAATAAAGAAACACGTATTTTTTTGTTTGGGGGAAATCCAATTAATGGGAGGGTGAAAAGGGGGTGAATTTTTAAAATGAGTCTATCTATATCTCAAAACTTTTAAAGTTTAAAGATGTAAAAATTGGCATTTAGAATCTCCTTTAAAAATAAACACGTATTTTTTTGTTTTCGGAAAATCCCAATTGAAAGGGTGGAAAAGGGTGAAAAAGCGGTTGAATGCCTTTAATGAGGCTACTTATATTTCAGAACCTGAAGATATTACAGACCTGAAAATTGGTATTTGGGATTTACTTTAAAAATAAAGAAACAGGTATTTTTTTGATTTTGGAAAATCCAAATAATGGAGGGTGAAAAGGGGGGTGAATTTTTAAAATGAGTGTGTCTACATCTTAAAACTTTAAATACAGATGTAAAAAAATGGTATTTAGAATCTTCTTTAAAAATACAAGAACACGTAATTTTTGCTTTCTTTAAATCCCAATAGGAGGGGTGTAAATGGGTGAATAATGGGATGAATGCCTTTAATGAGGATACATATATCTCAGAAACTGAAAATATTATGGAACTGAAAATTTGTATATGGGAGCTCCTTTAAAAATAAGGAACGTATTTTTTTGTTTTTGGAAAATCCAATTAATGGGGGTTAAACAGGAGTGACAAACTGGGGTGAATTTTTTGAAAGACTATATCTACAGAATATCTGAGAAACGTAAAATGTTATAGACGTAAAAAGTGGGTATTTGGAATCTCCTGTAAATGTAAAGAAAGATAGGTGATTTGTTTTCGGAAACTCCACGTAAGGGGAAATAAAAAGGGGTGAAATTTTAAAAAGCGAATTTCTACAGTATATCTCAAAAACTTAACATGTTACAGAAGTGAAAAATGGTATTTTTATCTCTATTAAAAATAAAGAAACGTGTATTTTCAGCTTTCGGAAATACCACTTGGGTGGAAAGGGGGGGGGGGTAAAAGTGACTGGTGTTGAATTCTTTTAATTAGGCTACTGATATCTCAAAAATGAAGATATTACAGACGTGAAATCTGCTTTGGAATCTGCTTTAAAAGTAAAGAAACACGTATTCTCGGAAAATCCAATGAAGGGGGGTGGGGAGGTGAAAGAATTGAAAAATTAATTGAATTAATTGTATGAGAATACATACATCTAATAGAAACTAAAGTTGTTACGGACGTGAAAATTGGTATTTGAATTTCCTTAAACAAAGAAAAACGCGTTTGGGGGGCGGGAGTGAAAAGGAATTGAATTCCTTTCATGAAGACACATAAATCAAAAACTGAAGAAGTTAGAGTCGTGATAATTACTATTTAGAAGATCCTTTACTATTAAGGAAACAAGTATATTTTGCCGGAAAATTCACTTACGGGGGGGGGGGGAGGGGAGTGTGAAAGGAAGTGAAAATAAAGTGGATTATTTTTATGGGGATACTTACATCTCAAAACTGAATGTAACAGATGTGAACATTGGTGTTTGGAATATCTTTTAAACATAAAGAAACACGTCTTCTATTTTTTGGGGGGGGGGGGGGGTGTAAATAAACTTAACGACGGTGGGGTGTAAAAGGAGGTCAGATTCAATTGATTTTACTGTTCATAATGTACTTAAGGAGCCTCCGTTGCTCAGGCGGCAGCGCGCCCGCCTCTCGCAGCTGGGTTCCGTGGTTCAAATCCCGGTCACTCCATGTGACATTCGTGCTGGACAAAACGGAGGCGGGACAGGTTTTTCTCCGGATACTTCGATTTTCTCTCTCATCATTCATTCCAGCAACACTGTCCAATATTTCATTTCATTTGTCATTCAACGATCATTGCCCCAGAGGTGTGCTTCGGCAGCCGGCACAACTCCTATTGTCGCTGCTAGATGGGGCTTTATTCATTCCATTCCTGACCCTGTCGAATGACTGGAAACAGGCTATATAGTTTCGATGTACTTATTCTGATCATAAACCGATCATTTTTAATCTTTCCTGGGCTGGTTTTCAACAGCCATCTTTTCCTTCGGAGAACGTTCTTAGATTACAGTAGATCCTCCTGGCATGTAAATAAAAATTTAAACACATTTGAAATAAACGATAGGAATGAGATGGACCGTCAAATTGTTCACCTCTATAATAAGGTCAACAATGCACGGAAGTATGTCATTGGTATCGCCAGAAATCCCGCACACTTGCCTACGCACGACGATGGTGCTGGTCACATTGTAACAATGACACTGGCAGCAGATGTAATTTACCGCCAAGTAGCGATCTTGCAGCTTGCTGTGGGGTTCAGAACATATTTTAATAATAATAATAATAATAATAATAATAATAATAATAATAATAATAATAATGTTCTGGACCGTTGTCAAATGTGCGGACCCTCATGGAAAATGGTCCTGGACAGGTAATGACTAAGAATGCAGTCCGGCCGCGGGTTCAGTACCGCCAAGGCACCTAAGACGACACCACACCGGATCTCCTGAAGGATTTGATCCATATTAAAAACGCTTATAGGAAAAGATGGCAAAGATTTAGGGATCCAACTGACGGGGTGAAATATCTGGACCTAGCCCGGGAAGTACGAAATCGATTGCTGGAAAGAAAGATTGAAAAATGTGAGGAAACATACCGTAATCTATTAGAAAGCGAGTCAGATCGCGAATTTTGGCGGATTCTCGCAGAAAACGAGTCAGATCGCGAATTCCGGCGGATTATACACTGACTGACAGAGCAAATGCAACACCAAGAAGGAGTGGTCAGAACTTTATGCCAATTGCAGGGTAGACTGACGTCACTGAGGTATGCTCATGATGTGAAATGCGCCGCTGTGCTGCGCACGTAGCGAACGATAAATGGGACACGGCGTTGGCGAATGGCCCACTTCGTACCGTGATTTCTCAGCCGACAGTCATTGTAGAACGTGTTGTCGTGTGCCACAGGACACGTGTATAGCTAAGAATGCCAGGCCGCCGTCAACGGAGGCATTTCCAGCAGACAGACGACTTTACGAGGGGTATGGTGATCGGGCTGAGAAGGGCAGGTTGGTCGCTTCGTCAAATCGCAGCCGATACCCATAGGGATGTGTCCACGGTGCAGCGCCTGTGGCGAAGATGGTTGGCGCAGGGACATGTGGCACGTGCGAGGGGTCCAGGCGCAGCCCGAGTGACGTCAGCACGCGAGGATCGGCGCATCCGCCGCCAAGCAGTGGCAGCCCCGCACGCCACGTCAACCGCCATTCTTCAGCATGTGCAAGACACCCTGGCTGTTCCAATATCGACCAGAACAATTTCCCGTCGATTGGTTGAAGGAGGCCTGCACTCCCGGCGTCCGCTTAGAAGACTACCATTGACTCCACAGCATAGACGTGCACGCCTGGCATGGTGCCGGGCTAGAGCGACTTGGATGAGGGAATGGCGGAACGTCGTGTTCTCCGATGAGTCACGCTTCTGTTCTGTCAGTGATAGTCACCGCAGACGAGTGTGGCGTCGGCGTGGAGAAAGGTCAAATCCGGCAGTAACTGTGGAGCGCCCTACCGCTAGACAACGCGGCATCATCGTTTGGGGCGCTATTGCGTATGATTCCACGTCACCTCTAATGCGTATTCAAGGCACGTTAAATGCCCACCGCTACGTGCAGCATGTGCTGCGGCCGGTGGCACTCCCGTACCTTCAGGGGCTGCCCAATGCTCTGTTTCAGCAGGATAATGCCCGCCCACACACTGCTCGCATCTCCCAACAGGCTCTACGAGGTGTACAGATGCTTCCGTGGCCAGCGTACTCTCCGGATCTCTCACCAATCGAACACGTGTGGGATCTCATTGGACTCCGTTTGCAAACTCTGCCCCAGCCTCGTACGGACGACCAACTGTGGCAAATGGTTGACAGAGAATGGAGAACCATCCCTCAGGACACCATCCGCACTCTTATTGACTCTGTACCTCGACGTGTTTCTGCGTGCATCGCCGCTCGCGGTGGTCCTACATCCTACTGAGTCGATGCCGTGCGCATTGTGTAACCTGCATATCGGTTTGAAATAAACACCAATTATTCGTCCGTGCCGTCTCTGTTTTTTTCCCAACTTTCATCCCTTTCGAACCACTCCTTCTTGGTGTTGCATTTGCTCTGTCAGTCAGTGTATATCTAAAACAATTAGCATTCAATTATAAATTTCAGTATAATACCGTAGCGAAGCACGGGTATCTTGCTAGTGTAGATATAAAATAACTTGTCCTGACTGACTGACTGACTGACTGACTGATTCATCATCGCCGAGCCAAAACTACTGGACATAAAGAAATGAAATTTTGTGGATACATTCATATTAAGATGTAGGTGCTCGCTAAGAGAGGATTTTTGGATATTCCATCGCTAAGGGGGTGAAAAGGGGGTTGAAATTTTAAAATGAGTGTATCTGTATCTCAAAACTTTAAAAGTTTACAGATGTAAAAATTCGTATTTAGGATCATCTTTAAAAATAAGGAAACACGTAATTTTTTGTTTTAAGAAAATTCCAATAGGAGGGGTGAAAATCGGTGAAAAAGGGGTTGAATGCCTTTAATCAGGATACCGGTACTTATATCTCAGAAACTGAAGATATTACAGACCTAAAAATTGGTACACTTGATCTCTTGTAAAAATAAAGAAACACGTAGTTTTTGTTTTTGGAAAATCCAATTAATGGGAGGGTGAAACGGGGGTGAATTTTTAAAATGAGTGAATCTATATCTCCAAACTTTTAAAGTATGCAGATGTTAAAATTGGTATTTAGAATCTTCATTAAACATAAAGAAACACGTATTTTTTTGTTTTCGAAAAATCGCAATAGGAGGGGTGAAAAGGGGTGAAAAAGGGGTTGAAAGCCTTTGATGAGGCTACTTATATTTCAGAAACTGAAGATATTACAGACCTGAATATTGGTGTTTGGGATCTCCTTTAAAAATAAAGAAACACGTATTTTTTTTGGAAAATCCAATTAATTGGGGGGGGGGCGGGTGAAAAAGGGGTGATTTTTTAAAATGAGTGTATCTATATCACAAAACTGTTACAGTTTATAGATGCAAAAATTGGTATTTAGAATCTCCTTTAAAAATAAAGAAACACGTATTCTTTTGTTTTCGGAAAATCCCAATAGGAAGGGTGTAAAAGGGTGAATAATGGGTTGAATGCCTTTAATGAGTCTACTTATATTTCAGAACCTGAAGATATTACAGACCTGAAAATTGGTATTTGGGATCTACTTTAAATGTAAAGAAACACGTACTTTTTTTGGAAAATCCAAATATTGAGGGGTGAAAAGGGGGGTGAATTTTTTAAAATGAATGTGTTTACATCTTAAAACTTTAAAATTTACAGATTTTAAAATTGGTAGTTAGAATCTCCTCTAAAAATAAAGGAACACGTATTTTTTTGTTTCCTGTAAATCCCAATAGGAGGGGTGTAAAAGGGTGAAAAATGGGTTGAATGCCTTTAATGAGGATACATATATCTCAGAAACAGAAGATATTACAGAACTGAATATTTGTATATGGGATCTCCTTTAAAAATTAAGATACATGCATTTTTTTAGTTTTTGGAAAATCCTATTAATGGCGGTTAAACAGAAGTGACAAAGTGGGGTGAATTTTTGAAAGATTATCTTGGAAACGTAAAATGTTACAGACGTAAAAAGTGGGTGTTAGGAATCTCATGTAAATGTAAAGAAACATAGGTGATTTGTCTTTGGAAACTCCACTTAAGGGGAACCCAAAAGGGGTGAAAATTTAAAATGAGAATTTTTACAGTGTATCTAAAAAACTTAACATGTTACAGAAGTGAAAAATGGTATTTTTATCTCTATTAAACATAAAGAAACGTGTATTTTTAATTTTCGGAAATACCACTTGGGTGGAGGGGGGGTGAAAGTGACTGAAAATGGTGTTGAATTCTTTTAATTAGGCTACTGATATCTTAAAAATGAAGATGTTACAGACGTGAAATTTGATATTTGCAATCTGCTTTAAAAGTAAAGAAACACGTATTCTCGGAAAATCCAATGAAGCGGGGGGAGGGGGGTGAAAGAATTGAAAAATTAATTGACTTTAATTGTATGAGAATATATACATCTAATAAAAACTAAAGTTGTTACAGACGTGAACATTCGTATTTGGATCTCCTTTAAAAACAAAGAAAAACGCGTTTTGGGGGGGAAACCATCTTGGGGGGCGGTAGTGTAAAGGAGTTGAATTCCTTTCATGAGGACACATAAATAAAAAAGTGAAGAAGTTAGAGTCGTGATAATTGGTATTTAGAAGATCCTTCACTATTAAAGAAACAAGTACTTTTTGCGGAAAAGTTCACTTAGGGGGGGGGGGGGGGGAGTAGTTTGAAATGAAGTGACAAAAGTAAATTATATTTATGGGGATACTTATATCTCAAAACTGAAGGTAATAGACGTGAACATTGGTGTTTGGAATCTCCCTTAAACATAAAGAAACACGCCTTCTTTTAATTTTTTTTGGGGGGGGTTGGCAGTAAAAACTAACGGCGGTGGGGTGTAAAAAGAGGTGAGACCAATTGATTTTACTGTTCTTAATGTACTTATAAGGATCCTCCGTTGCTCAGGCGGCAGCGCGCCGGCCTCTCACAGCTGGGTTCCGTGGTTCAAATCCCGGTCACTCCATGTGACATTCATGCTGGACAAAACAGAGGCGGGACAGGTTTTTCTCCGGATACTCCGGTTTTCCCTGTCACCATTCATCCCAGCAACACATAATAGTAATAATAATAATAAGAAGAAGAATAACATTCATAATAATAATAATAATAATAATAATAATGTTCCGGACCGTCGTCAAATGTGCGGACCACGCTGGGAACGGCTCCTGGACGGGTAATGACTAAGAATGCAGTCCGGCCGCGGGTTCAGTGCCGCCAAGGCACCCAATATGACACCACGCCGGATCTCCTGAAGGATTTTATCCAGATTAAAAATGATTACAGGAAAATACGGTATGGCAAAGATTTACGGACCCAACTGACCGGGAATAATACCTGAGCCTAGCCCGGGAAGTACGAAATCGATTGCTGGAAAGGAAGATTGAAAAATGGGAGGAAACGTGCCGTAATCTAATAGAAAACGAGTCAGATCGGGAATTTTGGTGGATTCTCGCTGAAAACGTGTCAGATCGCGAATTTCGGCGGATTATATAAAACAATAAGGATTCAATTATAAATTTCAGTATAATACCGTAGCGAAGCACGGGTACCTTGATAGTAATTTATAAATCAAGTGGCTCAACTATACAGATCAGGAATGCCAACTCCCAGATCAACTCAGGAACATTTGGTTGCTGTAGGAGTGACGACATGTTTCGGCACCAGCCACAGCAGTTTTGATGTGTCATTTGGTTTCAATTTTGGATGTGTTATCGGACTTCATCAATGTTTTATACTTGAATTTTAAATTGAGACATACCAGATTGTTTTCTTTATTATTAGGTATGTGAACATATGTTTTCCAATTGGATCGTGGATGAAGATGACCCAATGTATATGGGGTTGAAACTAGTACCAGTTATATAGGACAGTATATTAAGCTAATGGTAATGAATAGGTGGATCCTTCTCTACACTTTGATAGTCAGTAACCTGAATTGGAGGCTTCAAAACAGGACAACCTTGCATGAACAACTAAGGAAGAGATTTCACTCTGAGTACTTAGGACAGTTGACTTCGAACAAGAGGAGACCCACTCATGAGCCGAAAGTTGCAGAAATTGTGTTGGTTGTTGCCGCTAATATGAAGAGGCCAGAATGGTTGCTTGCTATTTTTGAAGAACTCATCTCAGGGAAGGATGGAAATACTCAGGTGCCAAGACTGCTTACCCCCACTGGTGGAATTGTCAGACTTCTGCAGCAAATCTACCCATTAGAGCTTCACTTGTCTGATCCTGAACAAGCTGCCAACAAAAAGGACTTGGTTTGTGGACCAACAGTGATGCCAACATCCCCAAAGATGTCAGGCCACTTAGTCAAGCTGCCGAAGAAACTCACTTTGTGTAAAAGTTTGTCTAAAGTACAGAATTTAGGTTAGGGAGCATGAAAATTTCCCTTTTAAGATATTTTTGTGTAATATTCAACATTTTGAAAATTAGGCGGGAGGATGTCATGTCAAGTTATAGTTAGAGGGCCAGTGTTATAGCATCTCTTTTTTTTTTTGCTAGGGGCTTTACGTCGCACCGACACAGATAGGTCTTATGGCGACGATGGGATAGGAAAGGCCTAGGAGTTGGAAGGAAGCGGCCATGGCCTTAATTAAGGTACAGCCCCAGCATTTGCCTGGTGTAAAAATGGGAAACCACGGAAAACCATTTTCAGGGCTGCCGATAGTGGGATTCGAACCTACTATCTCCCGGATGCAAGCTCACAGCCGCGCGCCTCTACACGCACGGCCAACTTGCCCGGTGTTATAGCATCATAGTAACTGTAACACCATTGATAGATGATAATGAAATTAATCAGTAACTTTTACTCTAGGAGAAGCAGAAGTGAGGCAAGTCTTTGCTTATGTTGGATAATAACAATACTACTAGTGAAACTAATTGGGTTACCAAAACTTCTGGTGTATTATGTCTCATTAAATAAAACTGATGTGGCAGTTTTTTAGTATATCCCCCTCTTTTTATCAAGAAGTAAGCAGTATAATTTGAAATCATTTCAACATTCTGGACACACTCTTTTATCAGAAACTAGCTGATGTAGCCGTCCTTTGCTATGGGATTCTCAGAAAAACTGTCTTTGTGGTTTTCCTAACATACTTAGGCCATTACAAAAACGTCAGTAGGAATGTTGGGATTAAAAGCAATGTTATCATATAAAATACTCGATCAAATGAAAAACCGCACATATTCTCACTTTAACGAACAGTACTACGATACAGATCTAACAGTCCAAATTTCCAGAGCTGGAATGACCAGACCGCAGACAGCCGTGAACACTCCTCTGCCACTGTTCCATTAAATATGCTAGTGATGTGCGCGAGTGATGCCTGGAATCGCGGTACTCGACTCTTTCGAGTCCAGGCTCGGGCTCGTTTCGCTTGCGAAGACTCGATGACAGCATGACGTCACACGTTCACTCTCTCGCCCGCTCTTGGATGGATGGTACATGTGTACAAGTGGTCGCCGAGGTTTTATGGGATTGCGATAGACCGGTACGATATAAATATTCTTAATGAGTGAGCAAAATAAATAATCTGAATTTGTTGATGACTTGTGAAAGATAATACTACAACTATATACGCATAATAAAGTATGAAGATATCCGTTCATAGCGTCTCTCACCCACTCCACTGAATATGAACTATATTCTAATAATGATAGCATAGCTTATCTGGCCTTGTCCGACTCGTTGGCTGAATGGTCAGAGTACTGGCCTTCGGTTCAGAGGGCCCCGGTTTCGATTCCCGGCCGGGTCGGGGATTTTAACCTTCATTGGTTAATTCCAATGGCCCGGGGGCTGGGTATTTGTGTTGTCCCCAACATCCCTGCAACTCACACACCACACATAACACTATCCTCCACCACCATAACACGCAGTTACCTACACATGGCAGATGCCGCCCACCCTCATCGGAGGGCCTGTCTTACAAGGGCTGTACTCGGCTAGAAATAGCCATACGAAATTATTATTATTATTATTATTATTATTATTATTATTATTATTATTATTATTATTATTATTATTTAAAATCACTGTCACGGTGTCCGGCTCCATGGCTAAATGGTTAGAGTGTTGGCCTTTGGTTACAGGGGTCCCTGGTTCGATTCCCGGCAGAGTCGGGAATTTTAACCATCATTGGTTAATTTCCCAGGCACGATGGCTGGGTGTATGTGTTGCTTCATCATCATTTCATCCTCACCACGACGCGCAGGTCGCCTACGGGAGTCAAATCAAAAGACCTGCACGTGGCGACCCGAACCCGTCTTGGGATCTGCCGGCACTGAAAGCCTTACGCCATTTCATTTTTTTTTTCACTGTCACGGTATGCCTACAATCTTCCGATAGGACAGGTGAATAGTTTATACTTATATCATACTTTCGGCAGATATAATGTAGGGTATTAAGATTAGGCGTCCAGAATGTGATGTATGTACACGAAGCAAATAAGACAGAACGTCATTCTGTTCTAGCTAAACAATGAACAAAATACACCCTCCGTTTTGACGTTTATCAATGCAACACATGACTGCAAAGGAACAAAACTGAGTGTAGTCTTTAGAAGTTGAGCGAAATTCGAAGAATAGCGGCGGGATGTAAGCAGTTATTTTTTTTTTTTTTTTTTTGCTATTTGATTTACGTCGCACCGACAGAGATAGGTCTTACAATGACGATGGGATAGGAAAGGCCTAGGAAGTGGACGGGACGGAAGCGGCTGTGGCCTTAATTAAGGTACAGCCCCGGCATTTGCCTGGTGTGAAAATGGGAACTCACGGAAAGCCATCTTCAGTGGGATTCGAATCCACTATATCCCGGATGCAAGCCCACAGCCGCGCGCCCCTAACCGTACTGCGTGTTTCTGTGGTGATTTGTAGTGTAGTTTGCTGTGTGAATATGAAGAGGAGAGTGTTGGGACGGACGCAGATACCCAGTCCCCGAGCCAGGAGAATTATTCAGAAGCGATTAAAATCCCCGTACCGGCCGGGAATCGAACCCGGGACGCTCTGATCCGAAGGCCAGTACTCTGACCATTCAGCCAACGAGTTGGACAATAACAATAAGTGATACTACAGCACATGCATGTTTCTGAACGCCCTACACATGTATCTTTGCAATAAATTCTCTGGCAGTAATATTGTCATTATTTCGCACAATATTATTACACGTTTTCCTACAAAGATGTCGCGGGAATAATATTTCATAGCTATCAACAAATCCCTGGTGACTAATTCCAAGCTGCACAATAATAATAATAATAATAATAATAATAATAATAATAATAGAACGCTGCCGTTATCGACATTAGAAAAGGTCCCCACCACAGTGTGGAAATTGTCCCCATCCCACGCTCATCTTCGGTCATACATGTCTATCTTTCAAGTTGACGGTTTGTTAGTAAGTCATAAATATTTTGCCTATGATGATAATAATTATCGTAACAATCAATCTGTTGACGACCGATGTCTCAATAAAACCAATCATCAGCAGCAAACATATTGCAATCCACATAACAAAAACATTCTGTGGGTGACCCTGAATGCTGTGCAATCCAGTACAATAGATTATAGTTCTAAGATATGTCCACAGATAGCGACACTAGTATGCTTGGACTCGAGTCTGGAGTCGAGTATACCGATTCTAAGAGCACATTACTCGATTCTACTCGATTCCGTCGCTAGCCCATCACTAGTATCTACTATAACTGGTAAGATTTTATATATTTTACGTTTCTATATATTAAGCCAAGTTAAAATGTGAAATGTATTTTTATTTATGTGCATTATCTTCTCACTTAGTAACATGTTAAGGAATATGTTTCATTTTATATTGGTGTTATGAGCAAACTCTCATTTAACCAACATGTGCTCTGGGTGCGGTAAGTGCTGCCATCTGCAATGTCGCTGTAAACGCAATTCTCGCGGCACGGAGCAGGCAGTATATAGAGATTGAGACGGCGGTGGCATATTTTAGTGATGGGCTAGCGACGGAATCGAGTAGAATCGAGTAATGTGCTCTTAGAATCGGTATACTCGACTCCAGACTCGAGTCCAAGCATACTAGTGTCGCTATCTGTGGACATATCTTAGAACTATAATCTATTGTACTGGACTGCACGGCATTCAGGGTCACCCATAGAATGTTTTTGTTATGTGGATTGCAATATGTTTGCTGCTGATGATTGGTTTTATTGAGACATCGGTCGTCAACAGTTTGATTGTTACGATAATTATTATCATCATAGGCAAAATATTTATGACTTACTAACAAACCGTCAACTTGAAAGATAGACATGTATGACCGAAGATGAGCGTGGGATGGGGACAATTTCCACACTGTGGTAGGGACCTTTTCTAATGTCGATAACGGCAGCGTTCTATTATTATTATTATTATTATTATTATTATTATTATTATTATTATTATTATTATTATTGTGCAGCTTGGAATTAGTCACCAGGGATTTGTTGATAGCTATGAAATATTATTCCCGCGACATCTTTGTAGGAAAACGTGTAATAATATTGTGCGAAATAATGACAATATTACTGCCAGAGAATTTATTGCAAAGATACATGTGTAGGGCGTTCAGAAACATGCATTTGCTGTAGTATCACTTATTGTTATTGTCCAACTCGTTGGCTGAATGGTCAGAGTACTGGCCTTCGGATCAGAGCGTCCCGGGTTCGATTCCCGGCCGGTTCGGGGATTTTAATCGCTTCTGAATAATTCTCCTGGCTCGGGGACTGGGTATCTGCGTCCGTCCCAACACTCTCCTTTTCATATTCACACAGCAAACTACACTACAAATCACCACAGAAACACGCAGTACGGTTAGGGGCGCGCGGCTGTGGGCTTGCATCCGGGATATAGTGGATTCGAATCCCACTGAAGATGGCTTTCCGTGAGTTCCCATTTTCACACCAGGCAAATGCCGGGGCTGTACCTTAATTAAGGCCACAGCCGCTTCCGTCCCGTCCACTTCCTAGGCCTTTCCTATCCCATCGTCATTGTAAGACCTATCTCTGTCGGTGCGACGTAAATCAAATAGCAAAAAAAAAAAAAAAAAAAGTACTGCTTACATCCCGCCGCTATTCTTCGAATTTCGCTCAACTTCTAAAGACTACACTCAGTTTTGTTCCTTTGCAGTCATGTGTTGCATTGATAAACGTCAAAACGGAGGGTGTATTTTGTTCATTGTTTAGCTAGAACAGAATGACGTTCTGTCTTATTTGCTTCGTGTACATACATCACATTCTGGACGCCTAATCTTAATACCCTACATTATATCTGCCGAAAGTATGATATAAGTATAAACTATTCACCTGTCCTATCGGAAGATTGTAGGCATACCGTGACAGTGAAAAAAAAAAATGAAATGGCGTAAGGCTTTTAGTGCCGGCAGATCCCAAGACGGGTTCGGGTCGCCACGTGAAGGTCTTTTGATTTGACTCCCGTAGGCGACCTGCGCGTCGTGGTGAGGATGAAATGATGATGAAGCAACACATACACCCAGCCATCGTGCCTGGGAAATTAACCAATGATGGTTAAAATTCCCGACTCTGCCGGGAATCGAACCAGGGACCCCTGTAACCAAAGGCCAACACTCTAACCATTTAGCCATGGAGCCGGACACCGTGACAGTGATTTTAAATAATAATAATAATAATAATAATAATAATAATAATAATAATAATAATAATAATAATAATAATAATTTCGTATGGCTATTTCTAGCCGAGTACAGCCCTTGTAAGACAGGCCCTCCGATGAGGGTGGGCGGCATCTGCCATGTGTAGGTAACTGCGTGTTATGGTGGTGGAGGATAGTGTTATGTGTGGTGTGTGAGTTGCAGGGATGTTGGGGACAACACAAATACCCAGCCCCCGGGCCATTGGAATTAACCAATGAAGGTTAAAATCCCCGACCCGGCCGGGAATCGAAACCGGGGCCCTCTGAACCGAAGGCCAGTACTCTGACCATTCAGCCAACGAGTCGGACAAGGCCAGATAAGCTATGCTATCATTATTAGAATATAGTTCATATTCAGTGGAGTGGGTGAGAGACGCTATGAACGGATATCTTCATACTTTATTATGCGTATATAGTTGTAGTATTATCTTTCACAAGTCATCAACAAATTCAGATTATTTATTTTGCTCACTCATTAAGAATATTTATATCGTACCGGTCTATCGCAATCCCATAAAACCTCGGCGACCACTTGTACACATGTACCATCCATCCAAGAGCGGGCGAGAGAGTGAACGTGTGACGTCATGCTGTCATCGAGTCTTCGCAAGCGAAACGAGCCCGAGCCTGGACTCGAAAGAGTCGAGTACCGCGATTCCAGGCATCACTCGCGCACATCACTAGTAGATACATTAGGATCATCCCACTGGTGCATGGTGCATACAAATTTCAGAATTTTCTCGACCCGAGTAACGGAGCATCTTTTCAGTCCTTTTCTTACTGTTACTTACCAGCAGTGGACGCAAAAATATTTCTATCACTATTACGCTGACCCTTTGTTCATGACCAGTTTTCAGGATACGTTTTATAGCACATAATGCAGTGCATGCGTTCGTCATGTCATTAAATCCACCACCCAATCTCACTGAACTAAATAGAGCTTCTATTGCGTCTCCGGAAAATAATCTAGTGAGGACATAAAATAACCGATTTTGTAACAGATAAGACACACATTCCACTATAGATTTCACAGTTAGTGAGACAGCATCTGTCGTCTCATTAGTCAGACACTTCAGTTATTCACGTTTTGATTCCAACCGAATTATTTTAACGTACTCGATGAAATCATCATTCAACCATTGTAAGTATTTTATCTGCTGGTGAATAGAAATGCACACAAGTTGGATTGTTTTGCCGAAAGGCATTACAGTAATCATTTCTGAACTAAAAGGGATAGATCGGAGACTTCTAAGCTTTTAACGGGGAAGTAGGCAGCAGGACTAGGGAACTTCTTTGAAAGTCAGATTACAAGAAAACACAATAGTTTATTCACGAGAGCAGGAGGTTTTACAATATCTGTGCTGCATACACCTTCAACATTGACCACGCAAATGAACTTGTCACTGGTTCGGTCGTAGAGGAGCCGTACCTAATTAGCCATATAATCGGCAATCACTCTCTGTTGGTCTGAGAGTTTTCTGTACATTCAGCTCTAGGTATTTCCTTCACTAATTGGGAAATCTCGACAAACACTATCAACATTTTCCATTTAGGCTACCTGTCGAGAGTACTTTGTGACGAAGCTGACACTAGACCAGGAGTCCTGCCATATTCGTAACTGTTTGGGATACTATTCCCCATGCCACATAGTACGCGTGATTTATTCTGACTGCCCGGATATTGTCTTGCGAAAATTATGGATTTCATTTTTAAAAACAGTCGTTTTCTTTTATATTTGGCTGCTTCCTTTACTTTATTCAGACGATCAATTTCTGGATTGTCTTCGAATTGTTTCTGTAGTCTTAACTTCATTAACTTCATCAGCTGTTATCGCAATCTCAGAATTCTTGATCGGAACCTCTAATGTCTGATTTTCTGATCACAGCTATCGTTCTTACTCGTTGGAATGTTGACTTGGACTGAACTTACAGCGTTGTTCAAATGAATTTCCTACTCGTCATCCAACGTATTTCCTGCGGTTGAAGAGCTTGTTTCATTACAGATATCTTCCGAAGAAATATCTTGTCGCTGTCTGGTCTTTCATGGAGCTAATTTTTCTGGTTTGAAGGTAATGGGGATAATTCGAAGACCGACTAGGCACGCTCTCTGGCTTGAATATATTTTTCATTTAATTTTATCTTTCATCTCCATCTCTAAAATTCAGGCTACAAACACGAGAAGAATCAAATGGATTACCCTTGGTTGATCCTTGCCTTGATATAGCGTTAAGCCAATTTTCCCAAAGTTCTTTACTTAGGGGGATAACAGGAAACTTCACACTTGAAGAATTTTGGATTTGATATACAGAGAGGATTTACATTAAGGAGTGAGGGTAATTGTTTGTACCTATTCAATACTACAATAGGTGGGAACAATTACCCTCACTCTTTAATGTAAATCTGGATTCAATACTGACTAAAAATGAATTTTTTGACATTAAATACAGAGAGGAACACGACAATCATTTTACAACCAGAGACACACACATAAATGCTCGATGCAAACGCACTGGAACACAGTAACGTGGGTACGGAGATAAGTTGGGTGCGTTAGCTGGCGCCCCTAGCGTAGGTTCGTGACACTAAGAGCTCACGCTGAGAAGCATGTTAACCGCATAGCATAGAGCAGGCAGTATTGCCCCCGTTTTGCCGGGCAGCCCAGCCGGTAAGCAAAAGTCCCAGAGGCGGAACGTTCGCTTACAGGCAACGCTAAATTATAGAGGACAGGGACAACCTAAGGACTGACGACAAATGAAAACACTAAAAAGAAATGGGTTTTAACATTTATTAAATAAAATATCAGCACTTTCCAAATTCTATTAATATTTTCAAAATCTTGAATAAAAATATTTAGCTCTTCCCTGCTGGAATTCACCCACAGTTCTTCATTAAATTGCATTCTGCAAAGATACGAGACTGGGTCTTAATAAATCGTATTAGGAAATTAATTAAATTATTATCTGAGAAAATCCTATCTCAAAATATCAAAAATCTGATTTTTCAAATTATTATTTAAATTAACAATACTCTGCGATTCATTTTGCAATGAGTCAAATTTATACCTCACACGAAAAATCAAATAAATCATTTCTATTAATTAAATATTATCCTAATTAATTATTTAAGCTTTAAATTATATAATTAAATTATTTTGAAATCCAATATCCAACTCATTAGATTTTACTCTTGTCAATTGACCTAGTGTTGTGCACAACTCACAATAAAGACTTAAAATTCTCGCATTGTAAAGTTAAACATTTTACATTTTGTGAGCTTAGTTCATTGACGCGATCCTTGCTTAAGTATTTTCCTTCAAAGCAAAGATCTTAATCTATCTTATTCCGTCATAAAATTGCTTAAAGATTTATAATTGAGCCAAATATGCTCGCCACAACACAACAAAAAAAAAAAAAAAAACGAAACTTTACGCGCTCAGCGTACACATATCATAACGAAATATAACCATGAAAATCACATTTATAAACAAAATCAGTCATTCATCCACCTCACATTCAAGCTTTGGTCCACGGTAATATTATAAAATAGATTTATCGAATCCTATCTCTTGATTTTTAATTTTAAATTTTATTTGAAATATGAGAGTTTCTCCCGATGACAATATCAGACAAGGGCTACCATTACGATCGTCTGACGTGTGATTGTAACAGGATTATCACTTTTCCAATGAAATAGATTCCACAACGATGTTCCAGGATAATTTTACAGTAGAAATCATCACTAAAAATTCCATAGAATTGCCTACAGTCATAGATAAATAAGCATTCGCGCATACGGTCTATGAGTCACGACTACGTTATTTTTAATCTCCTATGATCTCAAATTATCGATCAATATGTGCTGCATAAGAAGAAATTATGTTCAAAGACACACTCTCTTCCTTAACTGACTCATGTAATGGACACACAAATAAAATCCTATCTTAAGATCCATTTACAAGTCTCAAAAAATACCAATAACAGTAAATGCAAAATTTGTGGACATTCAAGCCACGACCAATATTCCAGGCCAACATCTACTTCCATATAGCACACATTAATCATTTATAAGCACAGTAATAATTACACTCATGACCTTTAAACATTCTATTAGACCGTAATAATGTCAATTATTATTATTATTATTATTATTATTATTATTATTATTATTATACGCGCGTGGTCGCGTCATCGTAGGCTATGGTTTAATGAAATC
The DNA here is from genome assembly GCF_040414725.1 of Anabrus simplex. Lineage (NCBI taxonomy): Eukaryota > Metazoa > Arthropoda > Insecta > Orthoptera > Tettigoniidae > Anabrus > Anabrus simplex. The sequence continues at coordinate 199,316,637 of NC_090267.1, forward strand.
ATAGATGACTCTATCCTATCTAGAATCTATGGTAAACCACAAAACATCAAGGAAAAATCCTAAATTCACAGAACACGTCGATATTCTGTCCCAAATAATTCAAAATTTATTCCATCATTATTTTATAAATTAATAACTGTTATCGCGTGGGTCAAATATTTTTAACACTTTCCTCGACTTATCATGGGACAGTGTGAACATGTCACGAAGCACTCACTCAAATAGAACAAATTATAGGTCCCAAATACACTCTCACACACATCAAATCTACCAACACCAGTGAAAGAAGAGTGAAATTCTTAACTACAAAAACTATTAGAAATGATCTCAAATATTCAAGCAAGGACTACGTCTACATAATTATTACAACAGAAAATAGAGAAAAGTATAATTTAAAATCTTAGCTGTAGTAGACTTGGCTTCTGGACTCGGTTGATGATCAGTGAATATTTAACCAAACTCCGTCTCCGATATTATTCTCTCCCGGGCTGAATTATGCCTCACATTTTAATTACACATGGCTGCAGCAGGCGAGGACTTAGGACAATTACACACTCCGTCGTAATGCTGAAGTTCCATTCTTCCGAAATATTTCAGGACTGCTAGGGATCTTCCGTCTTCTGGTGAAAGCTGAAACTAAAAGGTCTGTTTTAGAAATAGTTCCCAACACACACTCGATTCTCCAAGCTGGCACAGTTTTACCTACTTGTAATTTTTCTCAAATTTATAAAATTAAGGAAATCTGAACTGCTGCGTTTCCAATATTTCTGTATCTCAAAATTTCCTCAGAAGCAGAAAAAGATATCGTCTTTCATCAAATGAATGCTTGTAATGTTCAACGTCGGATATGCCGTCTCCAATAACACATGTGCTCTAAGCAATTATTCCCGTAGACAACTGAAGACACTCAAAAAGCAAAAGCAAAAGAGCAAATGAGCAAATGAACAAATGAGCAAATGAGAGAGATTTCCCCAGATACATGGGTATTTATTTCTTCAAGACGAGGTGTGTTTGTTAATTGGGTTTTATTGGCTGAGATTTAGCGATCGGGCTAACCTTGCGATCCAATTGGTTAAATATCGTGACGTCAAAATCTCAAAGTATTGATCACTTTTAGTCTGGTAGAGTTCATGTCCACGTGCTACTCATCTGGTGTCTTCAAGAAGGCACAAAAAAAAAAACCCAGACTCGCTTACACGGCACGGGGAAAACCTGTTTTACTACGGGCTAGCAGACAGTGCAGAGTTGAAATCTCCTTCCTGGATGATAATTTTATGCATTGTTCCACCCCAGTAATAAAATATTCTTTCCTTACAAACCAATAACCAATTTTCAAGGGTGCAGTATATAGGATTGAGACGGCGGTGAAATATACACACTGCTCATTCCAATCAGTGCCTCAGGGTAGGGACTGAATAGCTCGAATGCTATGATGAACCAGTTTGTTACGTACCACTAGTATCAGCAAATGTATGAAACAGAGGAATGGCGTGCTTAAGATGAAAGTTATCTAACTCCCCAGCTACTTCCCGCCAATATTCAGGCAGGCTGTTATACTCGGTATGACCGGACGAGTTGGCTGTGTGGTTAGGGGCGCACAGCTGTGACTTTGCATCCGGGAGGTAGTGGGTTTGAAAACCACTGTCGACAGCTCTGAACGTGGTTTTCCGTGGTCTCCTATTTTCACACCAGGCAAATGCTGGGGCTGTACTGTAATTAACTCCAGGGCTGCTTCCTTTCCACTCCTAGCCCTTTCCTATCCCATCGTCGCCATAGTACTTACAGTATCTATGTTGGTGTGACGTAAAGTTAATTTTAAAAAATACTCGGTATACAGCAATAATCCCATCTATCGGACATGAATGGCAACAGAACACACAAAGCACATCACAACAAACAATGGTCAATGTAATGTTATTGTTGTTCAATGTTATGAGCTTTCTGTATTGTAGGCCTTCACATTTAGTTTACTTTCGACTCTGTGATATTAGGGCGTCTTACAAAATTATTTAGAGCATAGAGTGTAGGCCTAGTTCCTTATTCCCCGACTTTAAATAATGATTTTCATTCAATTCTGTTTACCCATTTTCTCGTGACTTGGCGCTGATATGGACTTGGCAACAAAAAATCCAAAGTCATGAATATCTATGTTATCACAGCCGGTACGGTAAAAAATGTGTAAGATATAAATGATTGGAAATTTAATACTATATAACTTTAGTCATGTAGTATTTGTCGATAGGACCACTAATAACACAAATATTTGAGAATTAAATTTCAAGCGTTCCTCTAAACTACCATTCCATTCAGCGTGAATACAATTATTTATGACCTAGATTGTAGCAACTCATGTCCCAACTTTGCATACCGATTTTCATTAAGATAGGACAACTAATAACATAAACATTTGAGAATTTAAGTTTAGGCCTTCCCCTAAACTACCATTTCACTTAGCGTGAATAAAATTGTTTATAGCCTAGATAGCGACTTATTCCCCGACTTTGCATACCAACTTTTATTAAGATAGGACGACTAATAACATTAATATTTGAAAATTAAAATTTGAGGCCTTCCCCTAAAGTACGGTACCATTTCTATCAGTGTGAATAAAATTATTTATGGCTTAGATTGTAGCGACTTATTCCCCGACTTCGCATACCGATTTTCATTAAGTTCCCTTTAGCCGTTTTCTAGTGATGCGTATACATACGGACATACAGACAGACAGACAGACAGACAGACAGACAGACAGACAGACAGACAGACAGATATTACGGAAAAGTAAAGAGTGCATTTTCTTGTTACTGTGACATGACCGATACAGAAATACCATTCTTTTCAAATTCTGAGCTATGTACAGATAAAACTCTTATTTTATATATATAGATATCATTTACTTCTGCATAAACAAAGCAAATGCTATATTGTGCTAGGGAGGAGGGGTATGACTTAGAAGTGGACAATTTTTTGAAAGTGGCTATCTCAGTATATGATCAGTGTTTACAGTATTTAAAGAAATTGATTGTGTCCCTTTCAGAATTTAAGTGCTTTGAGTGTAAGATTATAAGGTGCAAGATGCATATAAACAATGTTTAGAAGTGTATTGAGTTTCAAATGAAAAAGATTTTGAGATTAATGACTTAAAGTGCTGTGATCAACTATGTAATGTAAACCAACTTCTTAAACAGAAAGGTCCAAGCCTCAATGAAATGTCAACCAGTGAGAAACGGATAAGATAATTCAGTGATACCATTCTTAAAATCTGCCATTTTGAACTATACCTGCACATAAAATGAATGAAGAGAGAAATTTTTAATTGATTTCAGCTAAATGGACACATGAGAGAAATAGATTATAGGAGTAGGCCCTATATATATATTGGAAAGGTATAGTTTTCATAAAATACAGTTTCAAAGACTTAACTTAAATTGCTACATATTTTGAAAAAATCAGTAACTCTCTGAAATATAAATGATATTTTTCAGTGGATAACCAGTAGGCATGAATAAGAATGTCAGTGAGGCAATGCATCATGCAGTTTTATGAAAGAAACTAGTCACTGGGAATATAAATTCTGACATGATACTGTATATGCTTTTGGGCTTAAGCTGTGTCAAGAAAATAAGGTGAAAACCTTTCTCGTGGACAGTCAAGATTTTCTTCTGAAGACACAGAGCACAGTTCTCTGTGAAACATAAAGAATTTCACCTTATTTTCTTGACACGGCATAAGCCCCTATACAGTATCATGTCTATAAATGCGGGCCATGAAAGCGTCAATGGCAACAATATAAATTCTGTTCAAAATAAGTATCATGTCTGAATACCGTGAATGAATTAATTTGAGTTAACTAGCCTTTATAAAAGTAGTGTTAAAAATTGTTCTATTCATACCAGGCAGAGTACTCAGAAGGAAAGATGTCCGTGTGAAACATAAAGAATTTCTCTTTTTTCTTTCTTTGACATGGCAAAATCCCAAAAGATTATAATGTCTATCATTATTATTATTATTCATGCTATTTATGATATGGTGAAATATATCAAACAGGAGGATCATTATTTATTTATTAAACGGCACCTATCTTGGATTGTGATCGAACTGAAAGGGTCACAGTTCTTGTCTTATACTATTAGTTTCCAATGTCATTTATTAAATAACATTTTCCCACTAAAATATGACCTTGATTAATTTTTCACTGTAAGTTTTTCATTTCTTTTCTGCAGAATGTTACCCACTACTACCTAATATCTGCATCTTTGAAGACTGATTATGGCACTAAGATTTCTTGTTCATAAGTACACACCATATGGACTAAAATTAAATTACTATTCCACAGGTATCGCAATAAAATGCAGCAAGTATCTGCCATGTACAGAGAGGAGGTACCAGTCTCCTTGGACAGAGCCATCTGGTGGATCGAATACGTGCTTCGACACAAAGGTGCCCCTCATTTGAGGAGTGCAGCATTGGATCTTTACTTGTATCAGTACTTATTATTAGACGTTATCGCTGCCATACTTCTTGCTTTGACAGTTGTTTTTATTATTGCTTATTATATTCTAAAACTGTTGTTCTCTTATGTAAGTCAAAGTAAGCTAGTATCATTTGTAAAGAAGAATCAGTGACACTGAAACTTAAAACTTGTCCAATACGAGAAGGGTTTTGATATTTGTGCACTGCGATCGCTCCGTCAGCTGTTATTTATCCTCACATTTCCATGTAATTCAGTTGACTTTCTGGCTGCAATAGAAGTGTATATTGTGTTATCTGCGCCCCTATTTTCCTATTATTATCTCTTATTGTTTTTAATTATTTAAGTATTATTATTGTTATTCCCATTTATGTGTGTGTTATAAGTATTACGCTAGTGTTTTAATCAGTTCAGTTTAATATTTTGGTTATTATGTCAAGTATGGTCATTTTTCATTATTTATATTCGATAGAAGGTCTCTGAATTTCAGTTCATTCTTTCTTTTTAAAGGTGACCAGGTTTAGAAGTCGGTGGTAGTGGTGATGGTGATGGTGGTTGTGGTGGTAATTGTGGTGGTGGTGTGGTGGTGGAGGTGATTATTTTAAGAGGAAGTACATCTAGACAACCATCCTCTATATACTAACTTTAACCTGAGAGAAAAAATAGAAGGGATCGGACACTTCAAAAAATTGAAGGTATTGGCCAAAGAATGACCAGGGCCACGAAGGACGTGGAAATGAAAGACTCCCTAGAATTGGCAAACCTAATGCCGTTGGGGTCGGAATAAAACAAGAGTTGACCATGGGAGGTCAGATAGGATAGATGAAAGTGAGGAGCCTGGCACTAGTAATTGGAAGCAATACTAAGACTCAGCTCAGGGCCCCGAGGTCACCAACCCACACTCCCAAGTTAAGAGCCCCTGGAGCCACTTTTAGTAGCCTCTTACTACAGGCAGGGGATATCATGGATATCATGGTAAAAACCACCCCCCACCCACAGGGAGAGTTTAGAAGTAGATTAATATCTATGATTATTTAGTCCCATTCCACGCATACTAAGCCTACATGTATTGCAGCTTGTCATTACAATGCTTGCATGTAGTTTAGGAATGTTATGATATCATTATAATGCCTTTCTTAAGGGTCTGTTTTCTTTACCAGATGGAATTTTCCATCTAATAATACACACCCTCCTATACAGTATTTGAATTATATAGCAATATCATTACAGTACGGTTAATATTAGCTATTAAAATGCTGGGATATGTCCGAGTACTTCAGCTCGCCAGGTGCAGGTTTTTTGATTTGACGCCTGTATGCCGCCTGCGCATCATGGTGAGGATGAAATGATGATGAAGATGAGGCATACACCTAGTCCCCATGCCAGAGGAATTAACTAATTTTGGTAAAAATTCCCAACCCTGCAGGGAATCGAACCTGGGACCCCTGTGACCAAAGGCCAGCACGCTAACCATTTAACCATGGAGCAGGACATAATAGCTACGAATGCATGCTATTGGTTGTGAACATTAAAACAAGAATAATAGTTAACACCACCTTTCCAATACTTATCTCTCCTATATTTAGGAAATAAACATTACAACAGGCGTTGTAAGATGGAACATGTTTCGCTTAACAGTAGTAAGCATCATCAGCCGAAAATAAATCTTAGCCTAAAGTTAGGTCAGGGCCCTGAACCTAGTGTCCTTAACATATATGGCGCCCTAAGAATCAACATTTATATTTATAAAATGAAAATAGGCTATTTGATTCTTAGGGTGCCATATATGTTAAGGACACTAGGTTCAGGGCCCTGACCTAACTTTAGGCTAAGATTTATTTTCGGCTGATGATGCTTACTACTGTTAAGCGAAACATGTCCCATCTTACAACGCCTGTTGTAATGTTTATTTCCTAAATATAGGAAAGATAAGTATTGGAAAGGTGGTGTTAACTATTATTCTTGTTTTAATGTTCATATCTGATGTCCAATACGGTCTACAATGAGATTTATTACTTGTAATGCTATTGGTTGGTCGAACATTTGAATTTCATAGCTTAGGAGATATAAGAAATGCAGACAGAGTTTCATTACGAAAACTGACAACGAAATACCAATTTGGAGACTCGAAACGCAATGTGCCATTATTCTCGCAGTAGTTCTCTTCACGGTTGCATCTGTTAAAACCCGCCTCTTATTGGACATTTATAAATATCATATTATACTTTCAGACTGATGTATGAAAACTACTTTCAAAAGAGATCTTGAGCTTTTAAGAGATCAACTGCTGTTCCTTTTAGTGCTTTAGATGGACAAAACATGGCCTGATGTTATCTAGAGTAGTGAAACTCCCAAATTGTGTAAATATTGCAACTTAAATAGTTTAGTTAATTTTATAACTGTTCACTCTGCTTTTTATCATATCATTAGAGACAATTTTCCTATTTTCCTGTAAAAGTATTTTTTGTAGATTAAACAAATTCTTTATTTGTAAGAAAACATGTTTCAATAAATGGATTAATTTTATACCTGTGTGTCGCATCATTTACCTATGCTGGAATATACAACAGTCTGTAAGGTTTATGCATGCCACCATAGGGTGACATTTTGTACAGGCCTACACTAATTTTTCAAGAATGGACCTTAAATCAAATTAAGTATTGTACATAGGCTGATCAACAGAGACTGAGGCGGATGGATATTTTCCTGTAGCTTCCGTGATAGTTTCCTAACTGTAACATAAATATTTGAAAAAGAGTGGGTTTTATGTTATAATGTCTGTAGGCAGCAGCACTCTTGTATCGGTAGGTTGGTAAAAAAAAAAGTTATGCTCTACTGTGTAGACACTATGGGCATTTCACATACCAGACAATGGAGGTGAAGTGAGGGGAGCAGTACAGCGCAATCAAATTCTGTTTTTGTTTAAATCATACAGCCACTGAAACTTACGAAAACCTGAAGCAAGCGTATGGTAAAGATGCAGTACCTCGTGCAACAGTATTTAGGTGGTTCAAGGACTTCAAAGAAGGCCGACTTGTCTGTGTTAAGCAAGATGGGCCTGGTGTTTCGGCTTCTGCTCTGACTGAAGTCAATATCATCACAGCTGCTGTGATTGTCCGTGAGGATTGGAGGATAACATTACGTAACCTCAGTGAAGTGTTGAGAATTTCATATGGCAGTGTCTTTACGATTATGCACGATCATCTCCATTTGACCGCAGTATGTGCCTATCGGGTGCCACGTCTGTTGACTCCCGAACAAAAGGCTGTGCGAATGGAGACAAGCGGTGAGGTGCTGCGTCTCTTTGCTGGTGGAGGGGATGCGTTCTTGAAATCGATTATCACCGGTGATGAGTCATGGTTGCGTCATGATGATTCTGAAGGAAAACAAGCCAGCACAGTGTGAAAATCGCCAGGTTCTCCAACACCGAAAAAGGCAAAAGTGATGTTGATCACATTTTTTGACTGTAATGGATTGATTTACCAGCATGCAGTTACCTCTCACACTACTGTTACAGTAGCATACAACACGTCAGTATTGGCTACACTGAGGAAGCACATTGCAAAGAAATGACCCAAGCTTTCTCGGACTGGGTGGCGACTTCACCATGACAATGCATGGCCTCACGTTGCAAATCAAGTCAGCAGTTTCTGGCTCGATTCAACATTACTTGTAGGATTCCAACAAGAAATAACAGATATCCTGGATTCAGGAGGTCAGTTGGACTGTATCATGATTGACCTATCAAAGGCATTCCATAGGGTAGATCATGGAAGACTACTGGCAAAAATGAGTGCAATTGGACTTGACAAATGTGTGACTGAATGGGTGGCTATGTTTCTAGAAAATAGAACTCAGAGAATTAGACTAGGTGAAGATTTATCTGTAATAATTAAGAGGGGAATTCCTCAAGGCAGTATTATTGGACCTTTATGTTTTCTTATGTAAATCAAACTCAGAGAATTAGACTAGGTGATTTATCTGTAATAATTAAGAGGGGAATTCCTCAAGGCAGTGTTATTGGACCTTATGTTTTCTTGTGTAAATCAATGATATGTGTAAAGAAGTGGAATCAGAGATAAGGCTTTTTGCAGATGATGTTATTCCGTACACACTAATAAGTTACAAGATAGTGAGCAACTGCAACATGACCTCGATAACGTTGTGAGAAGGACAGTAGGTAATGGTATGATGAAAAACAGGGTTTAAAGTCAGGTTATGAGTTTCACAAATAGGAAAAGTCCTCTCAGTTTTAATTACTGTGTTGATGGGGTGAAAGTTCCTTTTCGGGATCATTGTAAGTACCTAGGTCTTATTATATGGAAAGATCTTCATTTGCGTAATCACATAAATATGATTGTAAATAAATATACACTAATATTTCCTTTTTCTTCATATGAGAGCAGGTTACCTTTATGAAAAACGAAATTCCAACCGAAAATGTACCTGCTACGAATAATACAGTAGTATGTTTTTCCCGAGCTGAGGGTGTGCTTGCTTTTGACTTTTTTTGTAACACAGATTTATAGCAGGTTGTTTTATTTTTGATACAGATCAAGCATAAAAATAATATAAATGGTTGGTAACCACGTGAACCTTCACATGGTTACTTCTTGGGTTAATAATGTGGTGTACGCTCTGCCTTTTCTCCCCAAAATTACTGCGAGTAAAAGCAAAACCCAGTCTATAAATCTAGAACTAAATGCAGCTCATACAACGTAAACGTCTGTTAAACGAGTTTTGCATTTTTATACATTCATTTTAAAGTGTTAAAATTAAACTATTGGTTGTAGATAACATTTAGTTGTTAGAAGAAATGCAGCTGAATAATTAAGGAATTATTCCTTGGCAATTTCTGTGAATTTGGGAAATAACTAGCAGTTCTTCCTGGTCAGTGGATTATTATTTGGGAAAGCATGGGCTATTCCTAAACAAAAAAAAAATTATCCAAATCTTTGTTTGGAAGAGAGATTGTCAAGAACGTCTTAAGAGGATAGTGCCAGAAGTGTCAAGTAAAACCAAGAAACCTACTCCATTTATGGCTATCTAGAGATATATCTCCATATTTTCATTAATGCATATTAATTATTTGTTGGGTATACTTGCGAGGAAAACCCTGAAACTATGACCGCGTGGATCACTCTTCAAACCTACTTCTCCCAAAATTACATGGACCTAACTTACGATATATGATGCGATTACAGGTATTCATGATCTCTCCTGTTATATTAATGTAACATTTGTAAATATTTCGCAATTACAAGTTACAGGCGTACCATGTCCTTGCATTGCACGGGTCGGACGGAAGAAACAGTTCTCCTCTTTGCGTGACGTCATCAGAGCTACAGTACGACCTGTACATCATGAAGGCAGTGGCCCCACATACGGGCCCCACAACGAGTATAGTGATCCACTTCATAGCCTGTATATTACATAGGCTCGCGCATGTGCTGTGATTCGTATATGTAGCTGTTTGCCGTGAAATATTCTTTGGTAGGCGCTATTGGAAGCGCTTTTGGTGGCAAAATGACTGTGGATATAGAGTTTATTTCAACAGAGTGAAGAACAATTAGGTTGATCTTGCTGGATTAGGACAGGATATCGTTGTAGCCTATCACTGACAATTCTTTTTTTACAAATATTGCAGCTCTCGTTCTTTTAGTGAAAAGAAAGTGACATTGTAACAGCATAGAGTTTCCTCTTCATAGCCAGTCTATTACATAGGCTGGTGCATACACCGTGATTTGTGTACATAGCAGCTTCTTGTGGAACATTCTTTGGCTGGTGATACTGGAAGCATCTTTGGTGGTGAAGTGACTGTGTTTGTAGTGTTTATTTCAAATGAGTGAAAAACATTAGGGTGATATTGCTGCAGTATGGCAGAAAATCGTTTTATTATTGAATAGAGTGACATTGTAACAGTGGGGAGACCAGTGCCGGCGATTCGAAAATTAAAGTTCCTTCATAAGGAAAAGGGCAGAGATTGTTTACGTCATTTTAATGTGAATCAATACTAGAAAAGTAATTGGCTAGCTGGAAATTGACATTTTAAATGATTTTGTTGCCCATACTTATTATTTTGTAATGAACAAAATGGAACAGGAAATATCGCAAAATCATTAACATTCGTTTGTTCAGCTTACGTGCTTCGAAAGTGTTCGCATTGATACTTAACAGGATTAACAATTGAAAACTGATGTGGTGCGTCACAGTATAAATGTCAAGAACCGAGAAATATTAAAGCCCCTAATCGATGCATGTTGCAGTATGGCAGAAAATCGTTTTATTATTGAAAAGAGTGACATGGTCTTTAACATGCAAGAATTGCCTTTCAGTGGACACGACGAAAGTGAAGGTTCATTCAACAATGGTAATTACGCATAACTTTTAAATATGTTGAGCAGCTATAACACCATTCTTAAAGAACATCTAGAGACTTCAACTTTTCAAGGAGAATCAAACGGGATTCAAAACGACTTGATTACTGCTATCAGTAGCGTGTTGATGGAAACCATATGGAATAAGATTTCAATGGCCCAACATGTAACAACTATTTTAGATAAAACTTCCCGTATTAGCAACAAATCACAATTGTCCACCACCCTCAGATATGTTCATCACCAGACAGCGTAGGTTCAAGAAATGTTTATTTCCTTCCTCGACGTGAGTCAAGATAGATCCCATAATGGCTTACTTAATCATGTAATGGACGTAGTGACTTCCTATAACATCAGAGAAATATTGGTTGCCCAGACATACGCTGGTGCTGAAGTTATGGCTGGTAAACTAAATGGACTAAAAAAGAAAGTTCAAGAAACATACCCTAGAGCTCTCTTTATTCACTGTTTCAGTCAGGTTCTAAATCTGGTCTTATCTCAGTCAGCTATTAGTATTAATGAGTGCCGTACCTTTTTCCAAACTCTCAATGGTCTAAGTAGCTTCTTCTCTAAGTCTTTAAAGCATATCCATGCTCGTACCGATTATACCAACAATAATATTCCAGGAAATGCACCAACAAGATGGAATTTCTCTTCTGGAGTAATAAATGTTGTTAAATAGAACCATGAATTATTGGTGGACATCTTTCAATGTATACAAGACAACTCATCAGACTGGGAAAATGAAACTCTAGCCCTTGTACGTGGATATTTGTCTTTCTTTTCGGATTTTGAAGCCAAATTCCTTCTTTGTGTTTTATCAAATATCTATTCATATACTGACATTCTATATAACATTCTTTAGACAAAGCATTGGGACATACTGTGTTGTACAGAAAAGGTGAACGGAACAAAGTGTATTATTTAGAATGAAAGAGAGAGATTTGAAAAATGTTTGTAATAGTGTCTAATACGAAGAATGTTACGAAAGAGAAAACGCCCGGACAAAGATATCGTGAAATATAGGAGAATATATTTTGAGTAATATACAATGTAACAAATCACACTAAAGATAGGTTTGGGAACTTGCCGCAACTGGAATTTCTTTCATTACTTGATCCAACCAAATTTGAAGTTTACAAATAAAATTTTCTAATCGCACTCTAGAGACGCAGAAAATGAAACACAATTCAATGTTTTGATATTGTTCGACTCAAAAATGAACTGAGAATCTTGTATTCAACGGGGGAGTTTAGTGGCAAATACACCCACGAACTGGCAACACATATACAATTGAAACAGCTCCACACGCTATTTGCTGACCTAGGCTACATGAATTGACATTACTTGCCTTGACCATACCAAGCTCATCTGCAACAGCCAAAAAGTCATTTTCTGCATTTAAACGGATCAAATCATTCCAAAAGTCAACACAAGGACAACAAATATTGAGTAGCCTTGCAGTGATGTCCGTTGAGAAGAAGTTGAGAGAAGTCCAAAAATTGATAACATTCCACACCGATGTCATTGAGAAGTTTTCCAAACAAGAACGCAGAATGGAGTTCTCATTCAAGTAAATAATGTAAAATGTTTTACTCATTTGTTACCAAAATCAGCATGGCCCTGGTTTGATGTCAGAAACCATCAATTACATTCAACTGAAAATTTCCAAAACCAAGAATGGAAAAATTGTTCAACACTTTGATATAATTTTTTTTATTTTCATTTATTTTTCAATGGTGTTTACTGCTATTATGTTAATACCTATACAGTAAGAACACTTCATTCTATAGTAATCGTCTGGCTCCATGGCTAAATGGTTAGCGTACTGGCCTTTAGTCGCAGGAGTCCCTGGTTTGATTCCCGGCACGGTCCGGGATTTTAAATTTAATTGATTAATTCCTCTGGCACGGGGACTGAGCGTATGTGTCGTCTTCAGCATCATTTCATCCTAGTCACGACGCGCAGGTCTCCCACGGGGTTCAATCAAAAGACCTGGACCTGGCGAGCCGAAGTCCTCGGACACATCCCGACACTAAAAGTCATACACCATTTCATTTTCTTACTTCTAATTCAGAGTGGACTATGAATTTAAATATTGAAACCAGTAGTTTGGCCAGTGATTCAATGCAATGAAATTAGATAAATGTATGTAAGCACAAAAGGTTCAGGGGACCAAAGGTTTATTCTTGCTAACAGAACGAGGAGTAGGGGGTGGGTTATAAAATACGGTACTACAATACTACAAATATGCTCAGGTAATACTTGAACGGTCGCTAAGTAGCATGGAAACATGAACAGCCTACCCTGTTGCAGAAGGCGCCGCACGCCTCTGCCATGTATTGAACTCGAAACAATGCCCGTGGTAGGTGACAGTGTTTCAATGTGTCTTCTGTGTCCCAAAAGGAAGAGGTGATTGGGATAATGTGTAGAGCAGCTAAATAGTGTTCTGTAGGTGTTAAGTGTTAGAAGTGCCAAGTGTAAATTATTCCAACTGACGCTGAATTTGAACATTCCAAAATGAATTTTTAGATAACTTGATAAGTGTTATTCAAATGGTCGTTCAAATTTATAAAAATGTTAATCGGAGGGGGAGGGGGGGTTTGAATCATACCATTCATACCTCATAAAGATATCATTGCCATAATCACCCTCATCGAAACTATGTTGATTACCTATCATCACATAATTACCTGTGTAACTAAAATAACACGGAAAAAAATTATAAAAAGAAGATGGAATACCAGAACTGAGAGAAAGTATTAGGGTCATGTGCCTCTTGACACGCCGAGCCTGGGCGTCCTTAAGATTTGTTCGTATTGACATAGATTGACTAAGAAGTACCTTAACTTTATTTTGCCTTCTGTAATACCTCAACAATAAAATCAATTTAAAAATTGAAATAATTTTTATGTTTAAAGGAAATGTGAACTTCAGTTCTAGCCTAGTAAATTGTGTTCGCATGATGGTAGGATCATAATGAATAGGCAAAAAGGTAATATTGTATCTCTGTCAATAATAATAATAATAATAATAATAATAATAATAATAATAATAATAATAATAATAATAATTGAGCCGTGTATTTGATTTCCCCTCCCCCTTATACAACTTGCTATGTGTATTTTAATGGGTTTCAACTCATATTTTATTTACTACTGTGTTATTTCGCCCCTTTGAGTTATGCCCTCGGGCAAATAGTAATAAAGCATTCCCAAATTATGGCCCCCAGGGTAAAGGAGTTTATCCGCCCTGGGAGCGATCTGACTTGAACTTGTCTCCCTTTTGGTTTCCCCTCCCGTGCCCCCCGGCGCAATCGGTGTGTGTCGCTTTGCTTCACGTGGCCTTGCGTCATCGCTTCTCTCGGCGAGGCCGTGCGGGCTCGCTGGGAGTAGTCATCCGTTTCCTGCTCTGTCACCTGAGCACTTCACGGCTCCGTCTTCAAACATAGGACCGCTCTTTGCATAGGACCGCTAGGGGTATGGGAGGTAAGCTTCTAGGTCTTGATTAGACTCACGCATGATGGGAGGACATTCCTTCGCTTGTAAGCTACTTGATAGGCGCTAAATGACGTTTTAAGGCATTATAAGTGCCAAGCTGCTTAAAATCTAACATATTTGAATCAGAATTTGTAAAGTTATGTGTGAACATTTGGGTCTGTTTACTGCAGCTTAAAAGAACTTATTGGGAGTTTGTGCCTTTAGTACATGTAAATATAGATGTTGCCATTTGCTTTACGTCGCACCGACACAGATAGGTCTTATGGCGACGATGGGACAGGGAAGGGCTAGAAGTGGGAAGGAAGCGGCCGTGGCCTTAATTAAGGTACAGCCCCAGCATTTGCCTGGTGTGAAAATGGGACACCACGGAAAACCATCTTCAGGGCCGCCGACAGTGGGGTTCGAACCTACTATCTCCCGAATACTGGATACTGGCCGCACTTAAGCGACTGCAGCTATCGAGCTCGGTAGTATAAATGTTGAGTAATGTATTCAACTTCTTTAGAAGCCTTAGGCGCCTAGACACGTCTTTTCATGAAAGTTATACGGTGCTTGAGACCTCCTAGCGTATTGTATATTAGGGGTATTTTTGCGCTCCCCCTTGAGTAATTTGAAATGGCGATTAATCGCTAAGCTGGATCTAGAATTATTTATTGTGTTTTAGTTCTCTGGTGTTAAATTGTGAACAGGGCTGGTCCCCTGTGAATTAGTATAGGGCACAAGTCAACGTAACCTTAGTGATGTTGATATTTCATCTTCCTTACTCTTTTCGGTGTTCATCTATCTTGTAAAATAAACATTGTCAAGCTGATTGCCTACAGGTATTAAGCGTTTTCGCCCTCTGGGTGCTTTCCTATCCTCGTGTAGTCTAGATCCTATGGGGTCGCACCTTCTTATGGTTTTGCCAGTGATAATTAACGGTACAATAAAAATAATAATAATAATAATAATAATAATAATAATAATAATAATAATAACGATTGAAAAGACCTAAAGAGCTTAAATGATTGTTAACATTTGCAATCTATGAAATTAAATTATGGTTTCCTTCTGAGAACTTAATTTTTGAAATAATAATGTTATTGGCTTTACATCCCACTAACTACTTTTACGGTTTCTGGAGACGCCGAGGTGCCGGAACTTAGTCTCCCAAGAGTTCTTTTACGTGCCAGGCAATCTACCTACACGAGGCTGACGTATTTGAGCACCTTCAAATTTCACATAACTGAGCCAGGATCAAACCTGCCAAGTTCTAGTCAGAAGGGCTGTGCCTCAACCCTCTGAGCCACTCAGCCCGGCTCTGCCAAGATAAAACTAATATCTACTGATTTTGATCATCCTCAATGACTCGTTCACCGTTTTCGCTGATAGCTGTCTGTGTGATGACCATAAATTAAGTCCAAGGATGACATTCTTATCAAAATTGAAGTGTTCTGTTTATACCTAAAAACTATTCACCCATGAGCAGGTGCAAGTAACGTAAATCGTATGAAGACTCCATCGCATGTCTCGGTTGAGACGAAGCGAACATTAAAACGAAATCTTGTCACCTGCCGACGTCTTCAATGAAAATTAAAATGGCATTCAGGAAAAATAACCGCAGTTATCATAGACAGTTTCTGAAACACTCACTCTCCCTTGCCTCCACTGTGTGTGCCCAGAGTTTGATATAGCCTATGTATGCAGCCTTCTACTAAAGAAGTAACTACAATACTTTCAGCTATACCGCAGACATCAACAAGTCGTTTGATCCAGGTAATATATTTGAGTTTTGCTCAAAGAATGAGCTCCTCAGCTATTCGTCCCAAAAAGTGCCAACAATACCATTTTCGTCCTGTAATTTTACATATAAATGGAAGAAGTGTTATATAAGACATGTTAACAAAACGAGAGTGTTAGAATGGGATTTGATAATACATGCCAGTAGGAATGTTATCACTATTATCTCATGTAATACAGACAATTTATTACGTACACAGATCTGTGAGCCAATATGTTCATGTACCTCAGTATGGAGTTGTGCGAAAACTTATAATAGTGTCCAATTTTAGTATTCATGAACTTCATTTCTGATGCAGGATGCTCTGAATAAAAGTCAGCAGGTAGATGCCTCACATGTACGGATTTCTCCAAAGCTTTGAATTCCATACATGAAGCTTCGTTTACTCCATTTCCAGCGTATGGAAACATTTTAAAAAGGTTTAGATTCATCTTATGAATAAGGATATGCGCTTTAAAATAAAACGAACTATCATCCAGTCCTTTTAATTCTTAATAAAGTGTCCCACACGGATTTCTTTCCAGTGTTCACAGATACATTTGCTCCTTAGGTACTACCTTTCATTTAAAACTCTTCCTAGTGGCAGGAAAGTAGTTGGATAAAATAATAATAATAATAATAATAATAATAATAATAATAATAATAATAATAATCTTACAGTGTTGGTAATATTTTCATTTGAAACCATATAAGCTGCCTGTGGGACAATTTTAATGTTGCGTTTTACTCTACTATATGGCAGAGAAACCGGACTGCTGTGGTATCTAAGAATGAGGTTCTTAATTGATTGTGTCAGGTTAATACCAAATGTGTCACCAGAGAGTTTTTACGAACGTACGTGTCAACATGCAGTCCGAATTGACATTTTTTAGCACATCAAATATTGGACTGCCTCTGGCCGATTTGATACCCACGACACTGAGATCGGGAGGTGGTGATGGTGTTGTTGGTGGTGATTATTGTTTTCAGAGGAAGTAGACCTAGGCAACCTCCCTATTAACACTAACCAGGGGGAAAAAAGGAAGTAGTCCGACAATGATAACAGTATCTGGAAGGAGTTCGAACTAGTCTCGCCGGATGGAGAGAAAGATTGCCTAAGTATAGTACTTCTATGTATTCCAGGTATTATTATTATTATTATTATTATTATTGATATCAGTGTAAGAGGTGGTCAGTCGTTGTCCTTCTTCTCCCAAGATAGCGGGTTCGATTCCAGATGATAAATAATATCGCGAACCGCGTCTAAATATGTATTACTACTAGGGCTTAATAAAACAAAATATTTTCGTAGTGATTTTATTCACTTCTAATAATAACTTCTACGTAAAACTGCATAATTACATGATAACCTGCACTTATTTTGGAATGGGAGATAAACGCTTTCCCGCAAATAAAGAATGTGTACTTCTGTATTATTTGAGACAGGAAATTTCATCAAATTCGCCAGATTTTCTTCGCGCGCCAGCCAACCCAGTGGTATTTAAAGTAGCTTGTTTGCCTCTTACCTGGAAGTTGTGGGTTTGACACGTGGCTAGTCGAAGGATTTTAATTCCGGACTGAGGGCTGGAACAGGGTTTACGCAGCCTTGCAAGACCAACGGACGACCTGTTTAATACGAGAGACAGTGGAACCGGTCAAGAGAGCCAGGAAGTACAGCTATGGATGTCATGACGCTTGTCATATGGGCAACCTAGC